>NC_087346.1:103902500-104527500 GCF_030014295.1 Loxodonta africana | reverse complement strand
TGTCATGTGACTCCTAATCATGCATATGTCCTATGTTTGTAATATGATGTACATACTGTAAACAACAACAATAAAAAAAAAAACCAAACCCACTGCCGTCGAGTCAATTCTGACTCATAGCGACCCTACAGGACGGAGTAGAACTGCCCCACAGGGTTTTCAAGGAGCGCCTGGCAGATTCAAACCACTGACCTTTTGGTTAGCAGCCACAGCACTCAACCGCTACGCTACCAGGGTTTCTGTACATAGTATATGTACTATAATTAGAGAAACATTTGTTGCCATCTGTGGTCAACAGTTATGTGCTTGGCTGCTAACCGAAAGGTTGGCGGTTCGAACCCACCCAGCCGCTCTGCAGGAGAAAAGACCTGGTGATCTGCTTCTGCAAAGATTACAGCTTATAAAAACCCTCTGAGGCAGTTCTACTCTGTCACACAGAGTCATTTTGAGTCAAAAATTGACTCCACGGCACTTAACAACAATATAATTTATGGAATTGTGGGACCCAAATTCTACTAGCTTTATATTTCCCAACGCCTTTCTACTTGAGGACTTTTTTTTTTTTTTTTTTTTTTTAATCACAGGGCCCTGCTGTCCTCCTGGGACTTCCAGAGGACAAGGCCCTTTCTTCAGTCAGGATGACCTAACCAAGAGCCAGCCTCCATCACCTCCTGGCCACAGCTGTGTGTTGGAAAGCTGGCTGGCTGAGGCCCCTAATAAAGAGCAGACCTCCCCATCTCCTCATTCCCTCCCCCATCCCTCACATGAGTTTTCAAATTAAAAGCAACTGAAAACTAAGTCCTGAGGAGAGAGGGAAGTAGGAGGCACAAAAATATCGCCAGACTGAGGAGGCCAGGAAAAGGTATCAAAGAAATCCAGATCCAGTGGAGGGCCAGTCCAGCCACATCTTTCCCGGGCTCGTGAGTAGCCTATGGCCCCCTTGCTGGGCTGAATCATAAAACACAGTTAACAGCTCGGGTCCTTAGTTAGGTCAGTTAGCACACTATGGTGCTAGGAACCCCTCAGTGAGGGTGCTGCTGGTCATGATTCTCTTCACTGGAAACTGCTTTCTACTACTTCTTTCTGCAGAGGGGATGGGGTTCAAGGGACCCTGAAATGGCGCTGTGCCTTTAGATCCAGTCAGCAGACAAGGAGGAGTGGAGGTCTGTGAGGGGTCCCAGAGAGAGGCTAACTGCTGTCCCAAATTACCCACCAGCCTGAACCCTTCTGGAGAGGTTTTCCTCCTCCTTCTCCATGACTTGGGCCTCTCTGAATTCTGAGCGTGCAAAGCGGTACAGAGCAAGCTTTGGAGCCTTAGCTGAGGCAGGCCCCAGGCAAGGGCGGAGCTCCTTCCCACTTCCCCTGGGGACCCTCACATCTGTGCTCCACATCCACAAGCTCCTCAGAGCCTTCTTGGCCAAGGTCCCTTCGCAGGGCCCAGGGAGGTGGCTCCTCACGCGCAGTCAAGAGTTGAATGGGGGAGGGAGGGGTAGTTAGTGCCGTTTTCTTTTGCAAACCACCAAACTGCTTTTTATTTTCAAATGGCGAAGCCAGAAATCTACCCCGCCTCTATTAACTCTTAAAAAAAAAAAAAAATTGCAAGTCTGTTTAAACGTCAATTTCACAACAAGGATTTTGATAAAGAAGCCCTGGTGGCAAGTTTAAGCGCTGGACTCCTAACCGAAAGGTCGGTGTTTGGCCCACCCAGCGGCTCTGAGGGAGAAAGACCGGGGGATCTGTTCCCCAGTAGGATTGGTGCTTCAGGATTACAGCCTACAAAACCCTATGGGGCAGTTCTACTTTGTCACATGGGGTTGTTATAAGTCAGAATTGACTGGAGGGCACCTAACAACAACAATCACAGGTCTTCTAAAACAAAAAAACCTTCTGGAATCTCCGAGGAAAGGAGAATTGGGGGCGGAGCTGGGGGGGGGTGTCGGAGCAGAGGAGAGCAGACAAAAAGCCAACTCTGCGGGAAACGCCCACGAAAGCCAAAGGTGGGACGCTCCTAGGAATTGGACCTGCGAGCCCGGGAGGCAAGGCAGGGAGAGGTTTCTGTTTTCAGTGATGATTTTCATTTGTTAAAAAGTTTTCAGGGCTCTCGTTTTGAAGGCTGGCTCAGCTACTAAGTCTCCTCTTCCTACCTTTGCAATCGATTTCGTGTGGCCTGCGGGCCTAGCCATGGGAGGCCAAAGTCAGAACCGCTGCGCCCCGAACCCCACCGCTTTCCCAAATTTCCCTCTGCTCAGCTCGGGAGTTGAACCACCTTCTCCTCCGGTCGCTGTAGCCGAACTCCCAGTTTTCGGAGAAAACCCTCGTTCTTAACGCCTTGATGCTCTCGCAAGGAGAAAAAGCATGAGAAAATCTGGGTGCAGGCCGCGACCTTTGCCAGCAGCCCAGGCCAGAGTTCCTCTCCCCTCCCTCCCTCGGGGCAATGGCCCGCCTCCGTAGCCCGCCTCGCCTGCGCGGCTTCTTGCAGATTTCTGCTCACGGGCGTCGGGGCAGTAATCTGGAAGGATTTTAGAGCAACACGGAAAGAGGGCCGCTCGGCTTGCCCATCTTCCTTGACACCACCGCTGAGCGATCGACGCAGACCTGACCTCTCGCGAAGCCGCGAACCAGGCGCATAGGGCGGACACTACATTCAAACCCGCCTATTAGCAGTGGGAGGGGCGGGGGAGCGGGATTGCCGGGCAGGACGGGGTTTCTGGAACCAACCGCCTCTGTTCCAGGGCCTCCTGCCCCGAGGTTGCTCCTGACCACTGGGTTTATTTTGCTTTTGCAGGGGAGGCAGATGTTGACCTCTCTGTCTTTGCTCGGTCCCGACTAGGCGAAATCTGCCCCCAACCATTTGCTTCCCTGCGCCACCCCCCACCGGCGCGCTATCCCCGGAGCCAGCTCCCCAGGCCTTTAAACCGTCGAGAATGTCACACATGGAAGCCTTTAGCAAATGTTTGTTAATGATCATAACAAAGGCATCATTCAAATTAGGCAGGTAATTACTACCAGAAGGACAACTGGGTACTCGCTGGCTCATCCATTCTCTGGGCTCTAAAGGCGAAGAGTTACGGCCCGAAGAACACCCCCCCGCCCCGCCCGCCCAGCCTGCTTTTCGGGCTCCTTTAAGCGTCTCTGAAATGAACTGTGAAGTTACTATTTGTGGGCGGGGAGCGCTGGGGCCCGGCTTGCAGGAGACCCCGGCAGATCCGGCTGGCAGTTTCCCGGCTGCAAAGCAGACCCTCATGGGTAGACTCCCGGCCTCACCTCCTGCCCTCTTGAGCACCTGGAATAAAAACCTGGGTCTCAACTTGTCTTCAATAACAGCATGAAAGCCACCCCACTTTTTTCTTTTGTTCCGCTTTCTGCATTTGTTTTGGGGGTTCGTTAGTCTCTGTTCATTATCTACAAACATTACGGTATCCTGTTAGCATTCCGAACAAGGGGCTGTTCATATATTTGCCTTCAATGATTTCCTGAAGGAACATGTGGAAGTAATAGCGGGCCCGTGCAGTCACCCGAGCTGAAGATGCACGAGAGGCGGGCGTGCAGAAGGGCCGGGAGAATGGGGGCCCCAGCCCAGCCCCAGGCGCCCTCCTTCCTAGCCCGACACCCCAAAAGTCTGGTCCTGTTAAACTCAGCACCCTCCCTGCCCACTGCCTTGTGCCCACCCTCCGGGTTAGGGAAGAGGTGACAGCTGTCCAAATTGCCATTCTCAACCGGGCTGCTTCAGCAACTCTGAGGGTGTGCGTGTTGATGGGGGAAGAGGGGTATAAAGATCACCCCTACTCTCCCAACAAAAGAATTCAAAATTAGAGAAAGCAGGGAGGTGAAAGCTCTCCCCTCCCCCGCGCTCGCTCGGAAGCCCCGCTCAGCCTAAGCCTGGTTCCTGGAGCGTCAGCGCCCCCTTTCCCTCGCGAGCAGGATGGTTCTCTCCCGTCTCAGTCTCTTGCCTAGCGCCTTAGGCGCAGGATTTGGGGCTCCGCTCTCAACCCTAGGGCTTTCGTAGGGTCTGACCTACTAAGGTAAGGGGGCACCGGTGGGGTCAAAACGCACCCACCCCCAGGACGCAGAGAAGGCAGGCTTGTTGTAGACGATCCCCAAATGTCCAAGCGTGTGCCTTTTTGTATTCGAGAAAGAAGACTGGGTCACCTCGCCCAGATAACCCCGAAAACAAAGGCATGACAAGATAAGTGGCTCCATGGGAGTAAAGGTCTTTCTGCCAGAGAGCTATCCAAATTCACACAGACCCTCGATTCTTTCTAACCCCTTTCAGACCCAGTCTTTTAACAAACCATCATCGTCATATGGGACTATAGAGTTTGCCTAATCCCATTAAAGGATTAGCAAGGACACCGCACTTTTCCCAAAAGATACCAGGTTCAAAACGACGCAACCGCTTGGAGACTCCATCTCTAGTTGCACCAGGAGTTTCTCCAGAAGGGACATTTCTAGATTCCAGATTTATATTCTTTCTGGCCATTAACTGCATTTTTATGTGTTCTTTTTCAAGAGAATACAAAACAGTAGAGCAGCGGAGGTTAACATCCCCCAATTCGGGAGGCAAACTCATTCTGGAAATGATGGTCAGTTTGTATTTTCACGAAACCTCTCTCCCTGCAGAGCATCAACACCTCCCCTATCCACCACCCCCACCCCATCTGGTCGGCTTCTCCCCGCCCCCCAGTTGTTGTTGAAGTCTGGGGGGTTGGGGCTGGACCCCCTGACTGTGTAAGAGCAAAAGCGAAGGCGCAGTGTGGAGGCTGGGACAGTCAGAGCGCCTAGAGTTCGAGGGAAACTTTTATTTTGAAGAGGCCAAGGAGGGGGGGGGCTTCATTTTCTGACAGCTATTTACTTAGAGCAAATGATTAGTTTTAGAAGGATAGACTATAACATTGAATCAATTACAAAACGCGGTTTTTGAGCCTATTACAGTTGGAGCTAGAGGGAGAGAAAACAGGAGGGAACTGCAGGAGAGGACTGGAGACCGTGGACACACTTTTTACTCCATGTGTAGGATTTTCATTGCGGATTGACATAGGAGGAGAAGGTAAGAGAGAAGAAAAATGATTTTTATTTCTAAGGGAAGCCCTTGATCAGACTGTGGGCTGGAAGAAGTGAAGTAACTTCTCTCGAACTTTGTGCGTTGAGAGGAAAAAAAAGGAGTTGAATTCCAGTTATGTGTCTAGAGAATAATTTATTCTGAATAAACCTTACTTGGGGAGAAGATAACCATAGAGTTAGAAAGTCTGGGGATTAAAAAAACACATTTTCCAGACCTATTTTTAAAAGCAGTGTTTTTCCAACAACCCTACGGCCTCTCAAAGAAATTGTTTAGGCTTACATTTTTGAGGTTTCTTTTGGGGGGTAGGGGTGGTTTTCGTGGATACTAGGACGAGCACCAAATCACCCTGGGGGTGAGGGCAGAGGTGTTTTGCCCTCTTCTTGGCAATGGGTCCTGGAGGGCGACAGATTTTTTAAATGAATATTTTCATTCCTCCCCCGCGGTTTGGCGGGACAGCACTGGAACCCGCGCTGTGGAGCGCGGCTGGGAAACGAAGGGAGCGAAGAGGCCGAGCGAGACGCCGGGAAGGGGCTTCGGGGGCCGGAGAGGCGTGAAGGGCTCAGCTGGAGGAGGGCGGACCTGGGATGCCGGCCGGGTGCACATGGCGCCGGCCGAGCGCGCGTAATTACTGGACGGCGCTGCGCCCAGAGACAGTCGGGTCCAGTCTCAGCACAGCTGCGGCGGCTGCAAGACGAGCAGAGGGGGCGCGGGCTTGGGCGAGGGTTTGGGGCGCTTCCCAGCCATTTGCCGGGTCAAAGAGGTGAGAGGGAGAGAGGGCGCCAGCCCCGCAGTGCGCTTGGGTTGCGGGGGCGGCAGCGGCGGCGGCGCGGACTTGCGGTCTGGAGTAATGACAAACACATTTGGCCTCGAGTGAAGAAGTCGTCGTCGCCTCGCATTCCAGCAACTGGGATTTGAGGAATTTAGAGCTGCGCTCCTAGAGGCTCTTGTTGTGCGCGGTGGTCTCCCGCCCCCACCCGTCCCTGCACGCTCCCCTCCTCCTTTGGAACCGATTCTGCAAAGCCTTGGGCTTTGCTGCTGGCCAGTCCCGGCCTCAGGAACGAGAGGGAGGTCGCCAAAAAGTGCTGGATTTCTTGTGGGGAAGGAAGTTAGGGACGTCTCGAAACGGAAAAACTTGTTTCCAGGTAAGACAGAAAGGTGGGAGGCGACCATTTCCTCTCCTTCCCTCGGGGCACCGGAGTCCTGGAGCGCCCCCCCCCCCAGCCCTCTGTGCTCCTCTCCGCGCCGGTTGCGTGGCACTCGCCGCCTGCGCGCGCCCTGCGCTGCTTCATACTCTTCAAGTGCCCTTCTTTCTTAGTCCCCTCTTTGCGCTTGCGTCCCCGCCTGCTTCGGAGCCTCGCGCCCCTCCTTCCTCCGCCGTCTATCCCCTTGGAAGTTCACTTTTACGTGTGAGATTAACTTCTCCTGCAGCGCCAGGGGAGCGGGCGGCGTCCACTTGGCTCCGAAACAACTGGGCTCAGCGGCTCTGTGCGGAAAGTGTCTTGGCCACCTCGGAGCGAAATAGGAAGCGTGACCCGACTCTCTTCCGGCTGCCCGAGGCAGTCAGGAGCCCGAGAGGCCCAGCTAGGTGTGCAGAAGCTGCCGGTTGGCGTGGTTCTGAGTCTTGGCTGGGAAGAAAGTGCTGTGTTCGTCCATTGTCCATCTCTCCCGCAGCCAGAACGCGCGTCCCACACTTCGCGCCCCCAACCCCGGCAACACTTAAGGATTGGCAGAAAGAGTGCCTGGGAGAACTTGGCACTTACTTCTTCTCCAAGGGTGGGAGGCAAACGGGGCTAGGGAGAGACCGTGGATGGCCTCTATCAAGTCCAGGTCGCTCCGCGCCGGGCCCAGTCCCTTGGAAAAGTCCTGGGCTGGGCGGGATGGGAAATAGCTTTTTTGGCTTCGTGGCCGAATTGCTCAACGTTTTGGACCGACTCGCTTCACTGCGGTCGCTCCCTACCAGAACTAGGCAGCTTTTTGGAGTAGTGGAGGCATCTAGGGCAAATGGAGCACAACAGTCCTCAGCCGCACAGCGCGCGGACCAACACCCTTGCCTAGCGAGACCCGGGTCCGTCGGAGGGGAAGAAGGGGCACCCCGGCGCGCACACCTCACCCGCTGCTGCGTGGGGTCTTGTCTTTACACCCTTTCCCACTTAACTGACTTGTACCCTGGTGCTGTTGCATTGAGTCCCCTCCCCCTTCCTCTCCCCTCGGCCTCCATTCCACAATCCTTTCGGTGAGGAGCCCTTCCTGGCTTCTTCGACAGGCGAGAAATGGTGGAATTGGGGGTAGGGGGGAGCAGACTAGCCTCACTTTGACTCCCTGTTCAGTCGCTGCTTGGAGGCTTTGCACAGTCCTGTTCTTGGCTTGACCTAAGTGCAGCTAGATTTTAGGCTGGGGGGGGGGCGGGGAGGTGAGGGGGCGGGGAGGAAGATGGCAATCGGTCGCGGAGAATGCGCCTGCCGCTGACCCCCAGTGCCTCGGTCTCTTCGCCAGCTCTTAAGCTGATAGGGACCCGGTGCAGAACCGGGGCTCCTGGCTCACGGCCCGGGGACGCTTTCCTCCCAAGGCGCGGGCTGAGGAGGGGTGCAGGGGGAGGGACATAGGGCCGGGCTTTCCAGCTGCAAACGCGTCTGGCGCCGAGGCGGGCGGTTTTGCGCCTCCTGGGGACGGGACGTGGGCGGCGCGCCGCGCCCGGACGCGTCCTGGGGACGTGGTGACCAGAGCCTTCCTGCAGACCCTAGCGGGCGGGACTCCCTCCGGCCTCCTGGGAGCTGCGACCTGGTTACATATCACTGGTGGGAAACGATTCTGGGGGAAAAGCTAAAAACCTGCTCCGGGACCGAAAGGTGCGGCTCTTAGCGTCCCTAGCAGGGTCCGCGCGTGGCACCAGCCGTCGGGAAGGGGGTCTTGTTGGCTTGCCCTAAACATGAGGCACAAGGTCGCGAGACAACTGCTTCTCCGAATGCGGTCTAGTCCGGCTGTACGGGTGCTTGTCTTTTGCTGCAGTGGCTCGGCGGCGTTTCCTTTTGTTTTACAGTGAACTCCGAACCAACAATCGGCTGGAAAAGTAGATTGTAGGAGGGAGAGAGGCTGAAGGGAATCTAGGGCTTGAAGCGCTTCCTTCCCACTTTCCCACCGGAGACTCCCCTCACCCCCAGCGAAGGAGGAGAGAGAGACGCGGGCGGGCGCAGGACAGCGCGGCAAAGACAAGCGTCGGGCAAAGTGGCACCAGGGAAGGAGGCCGGGCTCTTAAAAGCCGAGGGGGGCGCAGTCTCCGATGGCCTCTGGCTTACCCGTGCGCCGCAGTTGCGGCCGTGCGTCTTTTGGGCCCATAGGAGGCGCTGGCGCGCGTTTGTAACCCTAAACCGCACCCGCGCCACCACCCCCCACCCCCAGCCCGGCCCCTCTCCTTCCACCCCGCCCAGCCCACTCTAAGGTCTCAGACGAAAACAATGCAAGAGCATCGAGCCTCTTGCCTGGGGTTGGACCGTCGCTGAAGTGTTGAGGCCAGGAAAGCAGCGGGCAGGGGCGCTGGGCCACGGAACAGGGAGCGGGCGTCGTTACCAACACTGGGCGCCGTAGGAGTGGAGGCGGCGGGAGGGGGAGCGACCCACGCCGTGTTGGTGTGAGTGTGGCGGGGCCCGAGACCGGGCGGTGTTGGGGCCGGGCGGTGCCGGGCGGAACCTCCCGGGCCAAAGTTTGCGAGCAATGGTCCCTGCTGCGCTGTCGGGGACCGGGAGCCTGAGCGGCGAGACAGCGAGCGGGGTGAGATTCGCGGGGCTGCTGCGCCCTCTAGCGGGCTCCTAGACGGCGGTCAGCTTTCAGCCCACCGCGGGCGGTCCTCGCCACCGCCTCTGGGTAGGAGCGCAGCGCTGGGACTAAAGGAGACCCAGAACGAATAACCTGGGTCACCTTTACCCCTTCTTCAGGCGTAAAATAGAGGCATTTCAGTCACCGTGTGGCCCCAGGAGGCATTGGGTAGGCGAGAGGGGGCTGAGGTCCCGGGGTTAGGGGATGAGGGTGGGGGTGTCATTAAAATTAAATGTGAAAGAAGAGCAGCAAGGTGGAGGGTAAAAGGATCTCGAACGGTCTTGGGGGGAAAAGTGTCGACTTTTGTTTTCAAGCCCTTCACTAATTCCCCTGCCGCGCAGGCAGCCGGTTGCTGTTTGTTTGTTTTACAACCCCGCGTTATTGTGCAACGGCAATAGTCGTTTCCAATGAGCCTGCGGTTCCTGGGCTACGCGATCGTGGCGTCCCCCGCCGGGCGGGTTTATGAGGGTTGACGATGGCGTGCGAACAGATTGGGCAGCGCGGTCCAGGTGGACTCCTGGCCGCACCCGCCTGTCTACCTACCCCAACTGTGTGTAATCTCCGATGTGGCGAGGTAAAACCCTGCACAACCGCACCTCCTCTCCAGTGGCTTTTCCTGCTGCATCTTTTAAGCCTCGGGATGGCAGCTGTTACTGCGTTGTTCTCCTGGCTGCCTTGGTGGACCCCCTTGGAGCGATGATGACCATGCCTCACTGAGAATGCGGCTTCCTCTCCCAATTCTGAAGCCCCAAAGATATTTAGACATTTTCGGTAGCGTTTTCCTATTCCTACTCCGAAGGCTTTGAACCGAGGTCACAAAACCTAAAAACATAAGCTAAGAAAGGAAGAGATTGGAAGTTAAGATTTGGGACGTTTTAGCACGAAGCGCGTTACAGCGAACCCCAGGTGCACGTCCTTGGACCAACACTTCCATCTTCTGGTCACATTCAGGAACTGCAACGACTTCCTGTGGGAGTCTGCTCCGCATGGGTTCTAAGCACGTAGTAGTGGCCTTGGGAGGATGCATTTTTTTCCCCTCAGATTGTCCCAAGTTTTTTTTCTTATGAAGCTGCAAAAATCATTGGACGGGACAACATGTGTTTTGTGGAATTTCGTGTAGCTTTCGCTCTACTTGTTAATCCTTTGCGTTTAGATAACGCACAAAGTGCTTTCTTACGACTTCTGATTCCCAGAGCTGACCTCTGCAGAAAGAATGCAGGTATTTGCATTTCTGTTTATGAACTAGGAGACTCAGTGTGTTTGTGTGTGTCGGGGGTGGGGTGGGGTGGGGGGCTTGGTCACTTTGAGACCAAAGCTGCTACTCTTAAGGTTGTCCCATGGGGAGTCACACAAGTTAGGTGGCGGTCAAAAGAAGTCTCACTTGTATCTCTTGTCGTTAAATATCTAGTGCAGAGAGGGGAGAAAGGTTTATAAGCTTAGATTGTCCCATAAAATGCTCCCCAGTAAAAATGCCCCACCCACTGGAATGTCTGATGGAGTTTAGGGAGATCAAAACAACAGAACAGGCCCTGGCTGGGTGCAGAGATCCTGGTAGACACACCTTCTAGGGAAAATAGGACGATGTGGCCTCTACAGAGGTCACACTTGGATCGCCTGGGCTGAAGGTTTGCGATTGAGTAGAACATTCTCTCTGTAGCAGAAAAAAGACAAGCTATGTAATTTTCACAGTTAGAATTAACTCAGGAGAGCTGAAATTAAGAACCTCGGAAATCTGAATCTTGAAGTCACCAGTGGCTTTTGGGGCTCTGAGATTCTGGTGGCCTTTAATCATGCCAGGGTGGGGTGAAATTCAATACTCAGCAGCTCTGCAGAGAGATGCAAGTGCAGTTGGTGATGGGAAGCTAGCTTTCTAACTTCCTGAAAATGCTGTGCCCTTAGTGCTTCTGGAAAGAGGGCCCTGGCTTTGCTTGCACTGGGTTTACTCTCGAGGAGCGTATGTTGTCTTTGGTTAAAGAGTCACACTCAGTGGCTCTTCACTTGTGTTTGCAGAGGGCAAGATGGCAACAAGTTAAAGAGAAAGAAGACTAGTGACTGCAAACATTTGTTTCACTGTGTGATGTCGTTAGCTGCACAGGAGTCGACTCCTGACTCCTGGTGACCCCATGCATAAGGGAAGGAATGCTGCCTGGTCTTGTGTCATCCCTGTGATTGGTTGCAGATCAGGCCATTGTGAGCCATAGGATTTTCACTGGCTACTTTTTGGAAGTAGATTGCCAGGCCTTTCTTCCTAGTCCACCTTAGTCAGGAAGCTCTACGGAAATCTGTTCAGCATCATAGCAACACACAAGCCTTACTGACAGACACGTGGTGGCTGCACTTGAAGTGCATTGGCTGGGAGTCAAACCGGGGTCTTCTGCATGAAAGCTGGGAATTCTACCACTGAACCAGCATTGCCCCCAGGCTGGCGGTAGCAAGGGTATAGGAGTGGACTGCTGTCTTGGGTCAGGAATCAGGGTTCAGAGCCACCTTAGGCAGGAGATGCAGGGCAAGTAGCTTGGCCCCTGGGGCCTCACCTTCCCAGTAAAGGGAAGTTGAAGTATCACCTCTGACATCCCTCTCGTCTAAAACATTTTAGGATTCTGTGAAAGCAATTCAATATTAAAATCAGTAACTGCAGTTTACAAAGCACTTTCAATTAAACTATATAATTTATTCCTTACGATAACCCAGCAAGGCAAGCAAACAAAAACCAAACCTGTCGCCGTTGAGTTGATTTTGGTTCACGGTGACCCCATGTGTTATACAGAGTTGAACTGCTCCATAGGGCTTTCTTGGCTGTTATCTTTACAGAAGCAGATTGCCAGGCATTTCTTCTTTGGCTTTGCTGGGTGGGTTTGAACTGCCAACCTTAGGTTAGTAGTCGAGAGCAAACTGTTTGCAACTCCCAGGAACCTTAAGACGAGCAAGCAAGTCAGGTATTATTAGTCCAGATTTATAGAAGAAGAAACCGAGGGTCAGGGAGATGGACTGTTTAAGTGTCAGACCTGGTGTTAGAACCTAGTCCAATGTGATTTTCATAATATCTGCCAAGAGAAGGATTGAGGAAAAGAGAATGGGGTGACAGCCATGAGTCCCCTGCCCGAGGGTGAACATGACAAGCGCCCTCTCTTCCCCATTTGTTTCTCTGATTTGTGGCAAATGCTTCTAGAATAGTGATTATAGAAGATCAGGAATGCAGTCCAACATAGAGTTGGCTTGAGAGAAATAACGATTTAAAAAAAAATTTTTTTTTGGAAAAAATATATGTAACAGAGCACTTGCCATTTCCACAATTTTTTTTTTTTTTTTTTACAAGTATAACACAGCTTTATTACCTTCATCATGTTGTGCAACCATTACTGGAAAAAGATTTTTCCGAAATCCATTGATCCTACCTGCGAAGTGGTTTGTCCGTGCCGGCTGTCACAGTGTTTCGGCCCTCTGAGTCTGTAGCCCCAATCGCTTATATTTGCGCATCTGACTTTTGGGTGAGCTCCAGGATAGGGTGGCTGATGAAGGATGAGAGTTTATTCCCAGGGTAGGAAAGCTCTAGAACTAGCAAGGTTGACTTTACCGCGGGGCCAGTAGGAGAGAGAGAGGCTGCCATCTCTCCCGTTGTTTTCTCATTACCTCCCCGTGGGGCAAACGCTCTGCACTTCTTCTCGAGGAAGTTGTCTGAGTTACAGATGAGTCATGACATGAAGCTTCACAAAAACGCTTGGCTTTACAGCCAGGGAACCCCTGTTATCAGGGCAGGGAGTTGGAAATCTTCAGCAAACACATGTTGGTTCTCAGCATTCGCATCATTATCGCTTGCACGGAGGCCCTGTTTTCATTGCCCACTTTGTATGTCGGTAAATAATCCTCACTGGCATCAGGTCCACCATATCTGGACGCACAGAAGGAAATCTGGTGGGGCCTGGGCAAGGCAGAACACTCCACAGAGCCTGTGCTGTAAAAGCAGTGAGCCCCTCTTTTAAGCTGGGGAATGCTTTAAAGATGCATCGTTGGCAAGTCCTGCTAACGTAACACAGGATATAAATGTGATAAAACCCAAGGCATTGGGCTGGCTCTGGAGCGCTCTTTTGAGGTTGGCTAAGTGGATTATCAGTGGGAGGCTGATATTTATGTGCACAAACACACGGCCCTTACTGCTAATTACAGTAAATCAGGCTGGCCCGCCAGCTCTGGGATGGAAACCCTGCATCCCCTGGGCACAGGCCAGGACCCTCAGAAGCTACCAGCCAGCCAGCACTGTGCAAATTACATTTGGGTTCACAGCACTGTGGTAAGCCTGAGAGGGGAAGCAGGCTCCCATTTGCATTAGGAAATAGCTGGGGGTGGGGGAGTGACAAGGTTGAAACATTGACCTTCTCTTGAGTGAAACCATATGGTGGAGTGGAAAGAGTGTGTCTGTTGTATCACACAGACCTTGTGTTAGAATCCTGCTCTGCCATCAGCTGTGTGACTTTGGGTAATTTGCTAAACCTCTCTGAGCCTCAACTGCCACTTGTTAAAATCCAATAATGTTTACGTACAGGGCATGCATGTGTTATACTTTGGTCAGTAAGTATTGGTTTCTCATTCTCTCTCCGAGACAAGAGAATATCACTTCTTTGTCCAAAATAAGCCCCCTGTTACCAGCATTCCACCTCTCTTTCTTCCCCCTCCATTTTCCCAAAGGAATTCAATGAGGCAGAAGTCTGACTCTTGCCAACAGTCCACCTTAAAACAAAAATCCATAACGAAGCACCACCAAAAACTACATTTAGGCTTTTATCTACTGGAGTGTCAACGACAACAACAACAACAACAGACATTGGGGAAAAAACAAAAACAAAAAAAACTAAGACTAAACACAGGTGTACATTGAATCTCTCTCTCTTTTTTTTTTTTTAGACTGTTTACTCAGAAATAGCGTATACCCAAAACCCAACCCATTGCTGTTGAGTCAATTCCGACTTATAGCGACCTTATGGGACATTGTAGAACTGCCCCATAGAGTTTCAAGGAGCGCCTGGCAGATTTGAACTGCCAACCTCTGACCTCTTGGTTAGCAGCCGTAGCACTTAACCACTATGCCACCAGGGTTTCTATAGTGTATACACAGTGTCTTAATTTCTTAGCGCTGCTATAACAGAAATACCACAAGTAGGTGGCTTTAACAAACAGACATTTATTTTCTCACAGTTTAGGAAGTAAACCTGAACCCAGCGCTGTCGAGTCTATTTCAACTCATAGCGACCCTATAGGACACAGTAGAACTGCCCCATAGAGTTTCCAAGGAGCGCCTGGCAGATTTGAACTGCCGACCCTTTGGTTAGCAGCCGTAGCGCTTAACCACTACGCCACCAAGGGTTTCCTCCTTAGGAGGCTGGAGGTCTGACTTCAGGGTGCCAGCTGCAGGAGAAGGCTCTGGGGGAAGGTCTTTGTCTCTTTCAGCTTCTCTGTTCCTTGGTTCGGTGGAGATCTCCTGTGGTGTGGCATCTATCTTCTCTGAATCTGTGCTTTTTCATATTTCAAAAGGCTTAAGACACGCCCTACACTAATTGTGTTTCGGTAGCATAACAAAGAACCCATTCCCAAATGGGTTTACAGCCACAGGTATAAACCAAAACCAAATCCATTGCCATTGAGTGGATCCTGACTCACAGTGACCTTACAGGTATAGGGGTTAGGATTTACAGCACATACTTTTGTGGGGGCACGATTCAATCTATAACACACAGTCCTAGTTTCCAAAGCCAGCGATGCAACATCTTAAGTCCCATCAACTCACTCCACTGCGTGAACTGAGGCTTTCTGAGGGCCCCGGGCCTACCAGGCCAAGGCTGAGATGGTGATTATGTGTTATCCTAAAGCTCGCACCCCTCCCGAGGCTCCTCAGCGTGACCTCTTCAATCCAAAAGGGTGCCCCAACATCTGCAAACCCGTTTACTGTTCCTTTTCATTGACCACTTTATCAAGGATGTCATGTGGGAAGTGGAAAGGGAGATGAATACAGGTGGGTGGGAGGTGTACCTGTACACGGAAAGAGAAAGAAAAGGGACCTTTTCAAGGGCTTACCGGAACAGACCCTGTAGTGGTCTTATTCCATGGGCAACATGGGCCCCTCTTGAATTTCTTCTTCTCCTTTAGTTTCTTTTCCCACTCCTTTCCTTCCTGCCTGCCCACTTCTTTGTCTGGTTGTGTTTGACTCAATTTCAATCTCTCTTGCCACTTCTTCATCCCTCAGACTTTGTTGTGGGAAATCAGAGCCTCGAGAACTTGGTTCCTTCAGGTGTTACTACCTCAGCAAGAAAATGTATCCTCAGTTTCCATAGAAGCTGCATTTGATCCTATCGTCTACTTCATCCCCCTTCTCCCCACCACAGGAATTTTGTAACACTTTTCTGTCCCATTTCCTCTCTTTCGCTTTCTTTATTGTTCTCCCTTTTATGCCTGTGCCTTGAGTTTTCCACGTCTCATTCAGCTTGGTTGTAAATTAGCACGTCCTGCGATAAACGGGGCAGTGTCACAAAAACCCCCAAAACAAACCTGTTGTTGTGGAGTCAATTCTGACTCATAGTGACCCCATGTGACAGAGTAGAGCTGCACCAGATGGTTTTGTGGGCTGCGATTTTTTTTTTTTTTAATGGCAGCAGATTGCCAGGCCGTTCTTCCATGGTGCCGTTGGGTGGGTTAGTAGTCCGCCACAAACTGCACCACCTGTATCACAGAGGCATCCTCTAAGTGACATTGGTTAGTGGGAAAAACTCCAGATCTGAATGGCCCTTAAACATTAAGCAGCTTTTTCAGTGGTTGTAGAGGATGACCTCTTTATGGAGTGAAACGCAATGCAAGTAACAACCCTTTTTGAGTGAAAACAGCTTTAGCTTGAAAGTTGAGGAAATACATAAGTTTATCTCTTCGTGTTTCTCATTCATAATTTAAATGGCCTAAAAAGAACAGTTCTCCTGTATTCTTAGACACATTCCAAGACGATAAACATGGATTTTCAGAATTTCAAAGCAATCACAAAGGGCTTTCAGCTTCAAATGATTCCTGCCATGATCTTGGCGCTCCATCATGTGATCTGATTCTTTCTTATTAGGCATCTCACTGTTTTTGTTTTTTTTAATTGTGGTAAATATGTAGGTAACAAAACTTTGGACATTTCGACAGTCTTCGCAGGTACAGTTTAGTGACATTGTGTTCATTATGTTTGTCGACCATCGCCCTTATCTGTTCCCAAACATCTTAATGTTTTAACCACGTATCTTAAACTGGGAAATTTCTTGGCTAAGATGATACTGTTCACATTTCCCATAGAGCAAAGCACAAAGAGAGTTAAGCTCACTGGTCGTTTTATTGGCTAACACTGATTCTGTTTGATTTTTTCAGTTTTCCAGAACCATGGGGAATCCCCAACGGGCACTCCTCGTCTTAGGCTGTCTCCTCACAGGTATGAATCCCAGTCCTCTCTTGAGTTCATTGTCAGGGAGTGGGAAGCCCTTGCTGTCTAAGTTCTGAGCTCTGTGTGTATTGTTACCTCTACTCTGTATAGCCAAAAAAACAAAAAAACCCAGTGCCGTCGAGTCGATTCCGACTCATAGCGACCCTATAGGACAGAGTAGAACTGCCCCATAGAGTTCCCAAGGAGCGCCTGGCGGATTCGAACTGCTGACCTTTTGGTTAGCAGCCATAGCACTTAACCACTATTCCACCAGGGTTTCCCTGCTCTGTATAGACAGTCCAAAAGAGAGAAGAGAAACAGAGAATTATAGATAGTGATCTAGAGTGACCCCAGCCTTTCAGTTCCTTTTGCAGTATTGCACCAATTCCATTTTCCAAAAAATGCCCTGCTGTGGCAGTTTAATATGTGTACATTCCTGACACGGGAATGCTGTTAGTAGTTATAGTCCAAATTCTCCCACAACTCTGTTCCTTTTCTGGGATGTGGGTTTCCAGTAGAGGTGGATCAGATGAATTCAAGAATGTTCCAAGAAAAAAAAAATAGAAAGTTCTAGCCCAGGAAATCATACCTGTCTTAAGAATCTTCCTTTAGAGTCTAATTGATAGATGAATGATTGAGTCAGGGGAAATCTCATTAACTCTTCCCTGCCAGCAGGGTGACATTGGAGTTCAATATTTATTGGAATTTCTTAGTTTTCATCCAGATATTTATGCATTACAGAGGTTTGGCATGAAAGCAGTGTTTTTCTAGCCTGAGGAGTTAGCTTACGTCTGTTAACTTCTTTAGGTCTTATCTGTATGGATATGGTGGATTTGAACGTGATCAACAATTTAGTAATTCTAAACTCCACTAACTACATACCCCATCTACAGGGTGCTGGGTGACCCAGGTGCACTTATGGCTCCTATCTTAACAAACGGCAGGAATGATAGTGGTCAGATGCTGAAGCTGGGTGTGATTCCCAAGTCAGGCTCCAGGGGAGACTAGAGACCATTAACCAATAATTACCCGTTGCCATTGAGTCAATTCCGACTCATAGTGACCCTATAGGACGGAGTAGAACTGCCCCATAGAGTTTCCAAGGAGTGCCTGGTAGATTTGAACTGCTGACCTTTTGGTTAGCAGCCGTAGCACTTAACCGCTATGCCACCAGGGTTTCTAACCAAAATTTAAGTAAGCCATAAGAGCTCTTTTATTGATTTGATAAGCAGGAGAAGCTAGATGGAAATTTTCCGTTCTAAGATGAACTTAGAGTTTTTACCCTAAGTTTCATTTCTTTAAAAAAAAAAATCTTATTTTTTGAATTAAAATCCACACGATCCTGCCTTGGTTTCTGGAACTCATTAAAGCCAGCAGGCCTGCCAGAGTGTTGGAAGAAATGGAAGAGGTGTCATTCTTGAGCACAAATCTGCCTTGTGCTTTGTTCAGCCGGTCTGCCTGGCCCAGTTCTCATCCCATTTCTCACTGAGCGAGACCTCTGCAGGAACATGGACAGTAAAGCAGCCCTACGTGCGCTAGCATGTGGCATCTTGGAATAGTTTCTGGTTGCACGTAAGAGTCTATAATATGGAATTGGACTCAGACATCCTCTATCCATTTGAGTGTCTGGGGGAGTGACTTGGGGAGTATGAGGGGGGCTATCGAGGCCTTTGGAGGATTTGCCCCTCTCAGCAGATGCCATGGCTGTTACAATGGGGAACCTTTCATGGGCATCCAGGCTAATGGGTTTTTGCCTAGAAATGGCCATCATTCAGATAAGCTGGCTCTGTTGCTCCCCTCAGTTCTCTGGTGAGACCATCCCTTTTGGCCACGTCCTATTCCGAGCATGTTTCCTTTTACAGGGCCGGGGCTAATACTCTGCCAGCTTTCACTACCCTCCATCCTTCCAAATGAAAATGAAAAGGTTGTGCAGCTGAATTCCTCCTTTTCTCTGAGATGCTTTGGGGAGAGTGAAGTGAACTGGCAGTACCCCATGTCTGAAGATGAGAACCACAGTGTGGAAATCCGAAACGAGGAAAACAACAGTGGCCTTTTTGTGACAGTGCTGGAAGTGACCGGTGCCTCGGCGGCCCACACAGGACTGTACACTTGCTACTACAACCACACTCTGACAGAAGAAAATGAGGTCAAAGGCAGGCGTATTTATATCTACGTGCCGGGTGAGTGGATGGGGCCCCAGGACCAGCGGTGCTTGTCGATGCCTGTTTCTCATGTTAGCTGTACTAAAAAACCAAAAACGCGTTGCCATTGAGTCGATGTCAACTCGTGGTGATGCTATAGGACAAAGTAAAACTGTCCCATAGGGTTTCCAAGGACCAGCTGGTGGATTCGAACTGCTGATCTTTTGGTTAGCAGTGTAGCACTTATCCACTAGGCCACCAGGGTTTCCTAAATATAAAAATACATGTTTGTTGCAGAAGATTTGAAAAACACAGGTGAGCACACAAAATTAAACAAAGATCATTTGTAGTCTCATTATCAAGAAATGTTCATTGTTAACATTTCAGAGCTGTATTAAGTTTTTTTGGGGAGGGGGACTGGAGCTTATCCCATTTGGGGGACCCCTTTTTTTCTTTTTTTTTTAGTTAATTTTTATTGTGCTTTAAGTGAAAGTTTACAAGTCAGTCTCTCATACAAAAATCTATATATACCTTGCTATACACAGAGCTGTATTAAGTTTTGAAACTCGTTTTTATTATGTCATGTCCCTTGGCATGGGTGTGGTGAGAAAAATCTGAAAGATACTCATTTCTATTCAGTTCGGTCAAGTTCAACAAGTATTAACTGTGTATTTACTGTGTGTCAAGCACTGTGCTAAGTAAAGGTGGGCTCTGTCCTGGAATTGCTTATGTTTCATTATAGTTGTTTTCTATAATCATTATAACTATATTTCAGATTCCATACAAATGTGTATTTATTCTCGATGAATTGGAAGGGTTTTTTTTTTTCTTCTTTTTAATTAAAATTTAGAGGAAAATCCCATACTAATGATGCTATCCTGTGTCCCCTGAGAAGCAGGGAGTAAGATAGGATTAAACATAACCAGTTAACCTGTTGCTATTGAGTTGATATCTACTTATAGTGACCCCAAGTGTCTCAGAGTAGGTCTGTGCTCCACAGGGTTTCCAATGGCTGATTTTTTGGAAGTAGAACACCAGGCCTTTTTTCCGAGGTACCTCTGGATGGAATTAAACCTCCAACCTTTAGGTTAGCAGCCAAGTGTTTGCCGTACCCAGGGACCCCATGCAAGGGGTTTATTAGGGGAAAGGCCTATAAGAGAGAATGAGGAGGAACTCACTGCAGGTCTGATCCTGAGTGAAGCAGAGAGGGAAGGAAGGCGGGGTGGAAGCCTCCACTGTGTTGTCTAAGGGAGGCTGGACAAATCCGGAGCCTGGAGCCAGTTGGCTGTTAGAGGCCCCTTGTGTCTTCTAGATAGGGTCTGCCTTAGAACTCTGCTCCACTGAGTCATTGACATGAAGTAGCCCTGGGGGGGGGTGTGGCCTCAGTGTAGAGCTTGTGATGGATTTCAGCGATGGTACCCTTGGACAATCACACCCCTGTAGTTGGAGGAAGGAGCCCTTGTGGCACTGGTTAAGAGCTCAGCTTCAAACCAAAAGGCTGGCAGTTTGAATCCACCAGCTGCTCTGTGAAAACCCTATGGGGCAGTTCTACTCTGTCCTATAGGGTCACAATGAGTTGGAATCAACTCAACGGCAATGGGTTTGGTTTTTTGGTTTTTTTTTTTTGGAAGACTGTGTGGTCCATTCTCACAGCATCCACACTAGTGGACTAGGTTTAGACAGGGGCTTGATGTGTGTTTGGTCCATCTCCTCAACATTCACTGTGTGCCCTTTTGTGATAATGTCAATTATCTATCTATCTGTCCGTCCATCCGTCCTTCACTCACCCACCCACTCACCCATCCATCCACCCACCCACCTGTCCGTCCATCCGTCCATCCATCTGTCCACCCATCCACCCATCTACCCATCCACCCATCCACCCATCCACCCACCTATCTATATCAGCTTTTACCAAGAACAACTGTTAAAAGAAGGACCAAGATGCTATTCAAACATTGCATGGATAGTACATGATGGGATAGGGAGACTTGCATTTTAAAGGGAGGCCCAGCTGATATGGTATGGGTACTAAACTATATTTTAACCTGAAATTAACTTGTGGATTAGTTTGCTGAAATCTTTGTTAAAAGTGTTCAAGAATTTGGAACTCTAAAAACAAAATTCAAGCAATGGCAATTTCAGTATGTAGATGGGTGAATGGAAGGGGAATATAGCCAGAGTCCTTGATTTCAAAAACAAGCACACAACAAAGGCCATACTGTTTATAGCTGTTACCATCCTTGTTTTGGCAGGAGTCAAGTTTCCTGTTATGGAAATATGACTTTTGAGTAAATGGTTCCTGTGAGGTATATTGTCCTACCTTTCTGATTTTTTTTTTTTTTTAAATGGACTCCTTGATCTGCTCCCGAAAAATCTGCCAGTGAAAACCCTGTGGATCACAGTGGTCCAATCCCGTTGTGCACAGGGTTGCCGCGCGTCGGGGGCTGACTCAACAGCAGCCAAGGACAGCAACAACAGCATAAGTATGGACATCCTCAAGGATCCGGACCGTCTTTCCTTCTTTCATGAGACTGCTACACAGATGTATCTTCCTTCCTAACAGTACAAAGTTTTGTTTCGCAAAAGGTGTTTAAAATGTCACCCCAGCTTCATTCACACCTCAATGCTACACTTACGTTCCTTCGGCCAAAGCCTCTAAATGAAAAGAACAGTGGGAATATAAGCTAATTAAAGCTACATGAGTCCTGTTGTTTTAATCTGCTTAAGATTGTATGAAAATTCTTCTGTCTCTCCCCTCTGCCCAGCACAAACACCACCCAAGTAGCCTACATTGTTGTAGACAGAAATCTTTTTACTTGTAATTATTGAGAGTAAGGGACGCTTTCTGGAATTGATGCTTGAGGCTCTCAGTATTTCTGACCACAGTAGTTAAGTAGCTAGTTTTCTTTTGGAAAGAGAATTCTCAGGCTATGGAACTATGTATCTTATTTATTACTTGAGAAATTATTGTTTAAAAGATATATTTACATACTGTTGTTGTTGTGGGTTGCCATTGACTTGACTCCGACTCACGGCCAACTTGGGTATGACAGAAGGAAACATCGCCTGGTCCTGTGCCATCCTGATGATCTTTGATATGTTTTAGTCCATTTTTGTGGCTATCGTGTCAATCCATCTCATTGATTACTTTACTACTTTCAATAATATTAATCATAGGCAATATGAATTTTCAAAAGTATTTGTAATTTTTTCATGGTTTCTAATAATTTTTTTTTATTATTGTACTTTAGATGAAGGTTTACAGAACAGACTAGCTTCTCATTAAACAATTAGTACACATATTGTTTTGTGACATTGGTTAACAACCCCATGACATGACAACACTCTCTCTTCTCAACCCTGGGTTCCCTATTACCAGCTTTCCTGTCCTCTCCTGCCCTCTAGTCCTTGCCCCTGAGCTGGTGTGCCCCTTTTGTCTCATTTTGTTTTATGGGCCTGTCTAATCTTTGGCTGAAAGATGAATCTCAGGAGTGACATCATTACTGAGCTAAAAGGGTGTCTGGGAGCCATACTCTCGGGGGTTCTGCAGCCTCTGTCTCCAGCCTCCAGTAAGTCTGGTCTTTTTTTGTGAGTTAGAATTTTGTTCTACATTTTTCTCCAGCTCTGTCTGGGACCTTCTATTGTGATCCCTGTCAGAGCAGTCAGTGGTGGTAGCCGGGCACCATTTAGTTGTGCTGGACTCAGTCTGGTGGAGGCTGTGGTAGTTGTGGTCCATAAGCCTTTTGTGTCTTGTGTCTTTGGTTTTCTTCATTCTCCCTTGCCCCCGATGGGGTGAGGCCAGTGGAGTATCTTAGATGGCTGCTCATAAGCTTTTAAGACCCCACACGCTACTTGCGAAAGTAGAATGTAGAATGTTTTCTTTATAAACTATGTTATGCCAGTTGAGCTAGATGTTCCTGGAGACCATGGTTCCCATAGCCCTCAGCCCAGCGATTCAGTTGCTCAGGGAGTTTAGATGTGTCTATGGAGCTACCATGACCTTGCCTTGGTCACGTTGTGCTGGCTTCCCCAGTATTGCGTACTGTCTTACCCTTCACCAAAGTTACCAGCTATCTATTGTCTATTTAGTGTTTTTCCACCCCCACCCCTCCCCTCCCTCGTAACCATCAAAGATTGTTTCTTTTTGAGTGTAAACCTTTTCATGAGTTTTTATAATAGTGGTCTCATACAATGTTTGTTCCTTTTGTGATTGACTTATTTCACTCAGCATAATACCCTCCAGAATCATCCCCATGTAGTGAGAAGCTTTGAAGATTCATCGTTGTTCTTTATCATTGCGTGGTATTTCATTGCTTGTATGTACCATAGTTTGTTTATTCATTCATCTGTTGATGGGCATCTAGGTTTTTTCCATCTTTTTGCTATTGTGAACAATGCTGCAATGAACATGGGTGTGTATATGTCTATTTGTGTGATGGCTCTTTTTTCTCTAGGGTATATTCCTAGGAGTGGGATTGCTAGATCATATGGTATTTCTATTTCTAGCTTTCTAAGGAAGTGCCATATTGTTTTGCAAAATGGTTGTACTATTTCGGATTCCTGGTAGTGCCAGGGTGAGATGGTATTTCATTGTGGTTTTAATTTGCATTTCTCTAATGGCTAGTGATAGTATTTCATAATTTTTTAGTTATGAGTTTTTTCTCTTGTTTCTTGTTCTCTTGAACAGAGTTGAACTCTATTATTTTATTGTACATTTTTGTTTTTAGTTGTTTAGATTCTGATTTGAATTCTTAACTAGTATTTCTATTTATCGTCAGTTTTTTTCTTTTTTTAAATAAGGTACAGGCAATCTGGTATTATTTATACTTTAAATTTTCGGAAATAGATTTTTTGGAAGTAGATCTCTCGGCCTTTTTTCTGAAATACCTCTGTTGTTGTGTACACCTCTGGGTGGATTGAAACCGAGCAGCTGAGCGTGTTAACCATTTGCACCACCTAGGTCCTCTATAACTACATGCCAAATTGTGTATACAAAAAAAAAAGAAAAAAACCCCAAACCTATTGCTGTCGAGTAAATTCCAACTCCTAGCAACCCAATAGGACAGAGTAGAACTGCCCCATAGGGTTTCCAAGAAGCAGCTGGGGGATTTAAACTGCTGACCTTTCGGTTAGCAGCCAGGCTCTTAACACTGCACCACCAGGGCTTCAAACTGTGTATACCAACTCAGAAGTAATAACTTTGAGGTTTTAAAAATTTTGTCTGGAACAAACTGGTTTGCAAATTATTTTTCTGGGTTTTCTTAAACACACACACACGAAACTCTTATATATCCTATTTAAAACAAAAACAAAAAACCCAGAACTCCCTCCTTTAAATCATCTTCTAGCTGTTCTGGTGACTAAAGTCAGTGAGGAAACTTCTGGATATGTGGGTAAAGGTAAGTTGCCACCTAAAAAGATTAATGCCAATGAGATGAATTTTTCTGGATATATGTATAAAGGTAAAATTAATGTCTTATAAGATTTTTTTTTCTTTTTAACCGCAGACCCAGACGTAGTCTTCATACCTCTGGGAATGATGGATTATTTGGTCATCACGGAGGAGGATGATTCTGCCATCATACCCTGCCGAACGACTGACCCTGAGACCCCAGTCACCTTACTCAGTGGCGATAGGGTGGTTCATGCCTCCTATGACAGCAAACAGGGCTTTAACGGAACTTTCCCTGTGGGGTCCTACATCTGTGAGGCCACCATCAAAGGGAAGACGTTCCAGACCATCCCTTTTAACGTGTATACTTTAAAAGGTACCTGTCCCCTCTCCCTCCTTTCAATAAGAACAACAGGCAAAAAAAAAAAAAAAAAAAAGTGACATTTTTAAAACCATAGTCACTGGTGAAGGAGATTTTGAATTCCAGTTTGGGGGTTTAGGACCCACACAATGGTTGGCTGACTTTGGGGGCTATAGTAATATTGCACTTAAAATTACTAAAGGCAAAGAAGCTTTCTTACCTCTGTAAGATTTCATGTTTCATCGGTTGACTT
The DNA here is from genome assembly GCF_030014295.1 of Loxodonta africana. NCBI lineage: Eukaryota > Metazoa > Chordata > Mammalia > Proboscidea > Elephantidae > Loxodonta > Loxodonta africana. The sequence continues at coordinate 104,503,043 of NC_087346.1, read as the reverse complement.
CAAAACACTGTAAGGAATTCTTTTCTTGTATAAGCCTCTTACTCACATTCCTGACCACAGAGGCCCTAAAAACAAATATGTCCATGGGGGTTGGATGCCTGGATTAATTTTAGTAACTTAAGAAAAGCGGTTTTGATTTTGAGAAAGGCTTGGAGGTGAAGACCTCATCCCTTTGATGTGAGTGGTTAGTGTGAATGGTAAAGCAAACCACGGGTTCAGGCCAACAGATACTCAGCGAGCACTTACTGTGGACAGGTAGGTCTGCAGTAGGAAGAGTATGCCACGGCAATAGTATTAAGGGCTTATTTTGTGCCAGGCTCTGTGTTAGGTTCTGGGAAAGTGCTGAGAATAACTGGAAAGTAGAATGGAAGAGAGGAGGAGAATAAATGATGGGGCAGGAACAATGTGCCTAAAAGAGTACCAGTCAGAAAAGGTTGATTGGTTGAATACATGAAGAAATACATCAATAAAAGTGATTGGAAAATAGTAAAAGCATAATGAACACCAAATGCTATGGTGTTTTGTGTAGTTGGAATTGATTATTGTTGCTATTATTTTTTCGTATTTCTTTGCTGTACAGGCACATGTTTTAGTTGCTGTTGAGTCGAGTCCAACTCATGGTCACCCGATGTGTGTCAGAGTAGAACTGTGCTCTGTAGGGTTTTCAGTGACTAATTTTTCTGAAGTAGATCTCCAAGCCTTTTTTCCAGGCCTTGTTGATGCCTCTGGGTGGACTCAAACTGAGCAGCTGAGCATGCTAACCGTTTTTACTACGCAGGTCTCTGTAATATAACTACATGCCAAATTGTGTGTAACAACTCAGAATTAAGGACTTGGAGATTTTAAAAATTTTGTCTTGAACAAACTGGTTTGCAAATTATTTTTCAGGGTTTTCTTACATGCACACACACAAAAAAAACTACTATACAGATCCTATTAAATATGACAACAACAAAAAACTCAAAACCTTATGTGATTCTAACTATGCTATGGATATTTAGGTCCTTGTGTTTGTTCTTATCTTTTTATAGCAACATCAGAACTTGACCTAGAAATGGAAGCTCTTAAAACTGTGTATAAATCAGGGGAGAAGATTGAGGTCACTTGTGTAGTCTTTAACAATGAAGTGGTTGACCTTCAGTGGACTTACCCTGGAGAAGTGGTAGGTACCTTCAAAGCTCATGGGGGTATGCATCGAATACAATGAGGCTCAAAAGACTGTATTCCAGTTACATCTGTCACTGATGGGTCACATCACTGAACTTTTCTAGACCTCAGTTTCCCATCTCTATGTTGTTGTTAGGTGCCATTGAGTTGGTTCCAATTCATAGCGTCCCTATGTACAATAGAACGAAACACTGCCTGGTCCTGTGCCATCCTCAGAATCGTTGCTATGCTTGAGCCCATTGTTGCGGCCACTGTGTCAATCCATCTCGTTGAGGGTCTTCCTCTCTTTCACTGACTCTCTACTGTAATACCCATCTCTATAATGATCGTAATTGACTAGATGACTGTTTTAGTTTCTTAGTGTTACAGTAACAAATACCACAGGTAGAAGGCATTAAAGAACAGAAATCAATTTTCTCACGGTTCAAGAGGCTAGAAGTGCGAATTCAGAGTGTGATTCTAGAGAAAGATCCTTTCTTGACTATTTCAGTTTCTAGTAGCTGGCAACCCCTGGAGTTCCTGGGCTTGTAAATTCATCTGTCTCCATTGTCATCAGATAGAGTCTGTCTTCCCCCATTTGTGCTCATTTGTCTCTGTGCTTATCCTGCTCTTTATATCATTCAGAAGTGATTAGGACATACTCCACACTGATATGGCCTCATTAACAAAGAAAACCCTATTGCCAAACAGGATTGCATCCACAGATATAGAGGTTAAGATTCCAACATGTATTTCTGGGGAGAACACAATTCAATCCGTAACAATGACCTTTAAGGCTCTTTGATCAGTGGAAGATTCTGAGATGACAGTAGCTAGATCAGAACCTTCAGAGTTCATACTGATTGCTGATTGAGCCTTCTTTCCAGAAGTCAAAAAGAAAGAGGAGGGTTCTGTGGCTACAAGATAACAACCAAAAAGTTAGAAAAGCTAAAAAACCAATGCATTTAAAAATTTTCTAATTGCTGAGACATTGATTCTCATTTTTCTTAGCTCCCATGCCGTTTGGGTTTTGAGATGTTTATTCTGTTGATTTCTCCCCTCTCCCTTTTCTGCTTCCTTGGCATCAAGAACATTGTGCCTTCCTGTTCTGCCTCCTACCTGCCTGCTTTGTCTTTTTGTGACTCACCTTCGGTCAGCAATCATTGCTTTAGTCATTCAGTGAAGATTTAGTGATGTTTGCCAAATCCATGGCACTGTGCTAGAAACCAGTGCCTGCACAGAAGAATGGAGAGGGGGAGAGGGGGAGGAAGTAAGGAAGGAAACCACCAGGCTCAGTCTGAGCCACTGGAGATTATGCACAGCGTCTCCTTTATTCTAATATATTGTGGTAGGCGTATAGGAGAACCATGTGTAGGAAGGCCCAAGGCAGAAATGATGAACAGTGTTTAATACAGTGGCCTCACGGAGAACATAAGCCAGATACAAATTTTTTTCCCTTTACTCCTGAGTTGTAACTTTCTGCTTCTTGCCTTTTTTTTTTTTTGAAGTTAATAGTTCTCTGCTATTATCCATTTCTCTTTCTCCTTTTATCCGTTCGTCTCCTTCATTCTTCTGCTGCTGCTCTTTCTTCCTTTCTTTCTGAGGCATCTGATTGGAAGTTGGGCATTTTCACTTATTGCCTGGTAAAGTTCGTGCATTGAAGGGATAGTCACAGTTCAATATGTGTACATTTTCTCTAAAATTTGAAGCCTTTTTTTTGGTGTTCGTATTTGATTGTCTTTAATCCTTAAAACATAAACAATTTTTTTTCCATGTATTGGTGATAGACAATTTTTCCAAACCAAAGTGCATGCTACTTGGCCCAAAAGTGTATAATCAAAATATTGTTTTTTTTTAAACAACTTTTTTTTCTGATTATAAAAGTAATTCAGGTTTATTGTTGAAATTTTGTAACATGTAGAGAAACAGAGGACAAGCTTCTCAGAGCATCACTGTTAATATTTTGGGGTGATAAATTCTTTAAGTATTTTTTAAACAGATGTATTTTATACATAGATCCAAAACCAAGCCAAACCAGTTACCATCAAGTTAATCCCTACTCGTGGTGACCCCATGGGTGTCAGAATAGAACTGTGTTCTGTAAGGTTTCAAAGGATGTGATCTTTCGGAAGTAGATTGCCAGGGCTTTCTTCCAGGGGTACCTCTGGGTGGACTTGAAGTGTCAGCCTTTTGGTTGAGTGCTTAACCGTTTGCTCCATCCAGGGATTCTCTACGTATATATACATTTAATAACTAATAGGTATTGTTACATGCTTTATTCCTCAGCAGTGTAGGGCAGGCACCTTCCTATGTCATTACATATTCTTCTAAAACAACTTTCTCAGCAGCTAGCTTTTTAAACAGTTGGTTTTCCTCTCTTCTGCTGTAGAAAGGCAAAGGTGTCACAATGCTCGAGGAAATCAAGGTTCCAACCATCAAGCTGGTGTACACTTTGACAATCCCCAAGGCCACAGTGAAAGACAGTGGAGATTACGAATGTGCTGCCCGCCAGGCCACCAAGGAGGTCAAAGAAATGAAGAAAGTCACCATTTCTGTTCATGGTACAGCCTGCTCTCTAAACTATCAGTCATCCATGCTGCTCGGGATGTGCTATCTGGTAATTATTATTTAATGGAAACTTTTCTCAATACAGAGAAAGGATTCATTGAAATCAAACCCAACTTCAGCCAGTTGGAAGCTGTCAACCTGCATGAAGTCAAACATTTTGTGGTGGACATAAAGGCCTACCCTCCTCCTAGGATATCCTGGCTGAAGGACAACCTGACGCTGATTGAAAACCTGACCGAGATCACTACTGATGTAGACAGGATTCAGGAGATAAGGTAAAGACAGACCTTTCCCAAGTGTGTCTTTCCTCTTTATTGTGTGGCTCTAGATAGACAAAGATGTGTGTTTGTCTTACAGCCCAGACCAAAAGTTAATCCAGAAAGCTTAACAATCTGAGTTAAGAAATGCTACAAGTTTCTTTAATTAAAACATTGCAATTTGGTAATAGTATGTTAGATAGTATTTTATGAAAAAATGAAAAGAGAGAAGAGCTGAAAAGCTCTGCTCTCCAGTGAAACACAGTTTACTGGATCCAGCTAGAAATGGAAGAAAGTAAAATTGGAAACACCTGGACTGAATATATCTTCCTTGATGTCTCTATTAAGAGTAGACATGTGTGGTGATTCCAGCTGCAAAGGCAATTATCATGCAAACTTACATGAAATCATGGATTTAATTTGAAACTTATTTGCCCCAATGGAGTCCTGTATAGGAAATAAGAAGTAGAGCCTGGTTAAGTTTGTTTAGGCGAGAGACCTGCAATGGTTATGTTAGATCCCACCCCTCTGTTCCAATAGACTGTTCTCCATGTCTTAACTGGTGGTGGAGTTTTGAATAAATCACCACTCAGCCTCAGTTTCCTCATCTGTAAGGTAGGGTTAATAATATCTTATGTTCTGAAGGCAATGAATTGAATTGGATGCTGTCTTGAGGTCTTTTGCAGTTTTAAGCTATGGTTGGAATCTAAGAGTCCAGCTCTAGCCCTTGTCAGAAATTGTCTTAAAGAGACAAAAGTCAGGAAAGGGGAGAACAGAATCTTTCTTATCAGCTCACTTAAGCTCAGGATGTACTTTCTTTTTTCTGGACGAAATTCAATGAGTAATTACGGAGCTAGCTGTGAGAAAATGGATTTTATGACCTGTGTAGAACAGTGATTGAAAATGAAGTGGAATGCTGAATCTGGAAGGCTGTCTGATGGCCTAAAATGAAGGTGAACAAAGAAGTAGGCAGTGCTGAGCTTTCCAGTAGACTGTGATGGGAGAAGAGTAGGGTATTTCCAGCACAGCTAGCACATCAGACCCTTGTGTTAGCACTATCTGCAAGCCATAATCAACAGTAGTGAAAAGACAAGCTCACCAATTAAGTGGTTCTGGAAAGCTGCCTGTTGAAGGGATACAAGAATTCCTCCAGCCTGTATTTTTTTAGTTCCTATTATGTTCTGGGAGACACAAGGATGAACAAGATGGATGGGGTCTCTGGCTTCATGGAACTTAAAGCCAGTGTACCCATTGGCCTTCTTGATCAAACGAGTGCAGAAAATGAATGACAGAAGATCATTTGGTAATCAGAAGGCAGGTGTGCCTAAGGGGAACCTGAGGAAATCCATTCCTGAAGCATGATCAATATGATGCAGCGGAGGGAAAACCAGCCCAGTGTGTTCATATCACAGATCCCAGGGCTTCAGCATCTTGGGCTAGAAGACTGTACATTTTCAGATGCTTTTGAGCCTCCTAAATGCTTTCACACATACAGTGTCATTTAAATAACCCTCAAAATGACCTGTGCTGTCTGTACGATTATTTCATTTTATACATAAGGAAACTGAGGCACAGAGAATTTCAGTAATGCCCAAGGTCTTCTCAGTCCATAACCAGTGTTCTTCTTTCTCCTTTCCAGTTGTTTTTCCACACTGTGATATTTTATTAAGAAGGGCAAAAAATTGGGCAAATGCTAAATATTTACGCTTACACGCTCTTGTGTGTATGGGCAAACACAGAGGTCCAAATGTCATTTATAATGAGTGTAAGAAATCTTTTGGGAAATTTCCCTTTAATAATGTATGGAAATATATTTTTCTTATTCACTTTTTGAGTAGATGATGAAATCCCATGCTTTAAAAACAAACATAAAGTACATTGTAATAAGTGTCACTCCACTCCCGCCCCTACCTGCCCAGCTCCCCCTCCTCCCCACCCACCACAGGGAATGCATTCATTAGTTTCATTAAGTTCTTGTGAAACCTTCCAGAGTTCCTTTAAGCAAATACAAGCAAGTGGAAATGTTATATCCCTGAGATCTCTCCGTATCAATACGTAGAGAGGGTTCTCATTTCTTTCGTCTGGTGGTGTTCCATTGTTTGGCTTAACCACCTACATGGTAGATATTTAGGGGAACCAAGTATTTCTTTGGAAGGTAAATGTTAAGTTGTTGTGTTTTTTTTTTTTTTTTTTTTAAAGCTGATTAAAAAAAAAAAAATAGAATGGGTTTATTCTCATCTAGAAGTCAGGCCTTACCAGAGCTGAGTGCTCCTGGAGCCATGTAAGCCGTTCCTCATCTTATCATGCCTGGTTTTCTGTTGTAAGAATTAAGTGTCTATAGCTTGGACCTTCAACATGTGGAAAATATGTTGAGAATGCCAGAAAGGAGATGATACAGACAAAAAAAAGGTGTTTTGACTTTATACAAAAATAATTTTTAAATTGAAGACTGTGTTGGCTTAATAATTGGGATTTGCTTAGCTAATACTTGTTGAGGCAAGAAGTCCTTTTCTTTTAAGGTATCGAAGTAAATTAAAGCTGATCCGTGCTAAGGAAGAAGACAGTGGCCATTATACTATTGTAGTTCAAAATGAAGATGATGTGAAGAGCTATACTTTTGAACTATTAACTCAAGGTATGTAAAGGCAATGTAAAGACAATGGTAGCTCAGTGAATCCGGCACTTTTCTATTTTTTTTCTATTTTCTATTAGGTTGAAGAGGGAAAAGCTACACTTCAGTAGGGAAGCAGGGATGTCAGGGATAGCTTTGCTGGACTTATGTATTCAGATAATTCTGGGAGGTTCCGGACTGCTCTAGAGCAATCTGGCAATTCCTCTGCTCTAACGTCTTCTTCAGCACCCATTTCTTAATATGGCACCTCCAGTTTTGGGAAGAGTGAAGGGATGCTTTTTGATCCGGGAAACCTTGGATTGCCCTGGACAGTCTGACATTTTTGCTCAGCTTCCCTTGTAGATATTGTACAGTGGCTCCTACCATAATGGAGTGCCCAAGCCTCTTTACATTCAGGTTCAGCATCTGTTCGCGGAGTGCCTGCCATTTGCCAGGTGCTGTCTCAGATGGGCTCACTTGATCCTCAGAATGTTTGTGATTTGACATTAGCATATCCCTAATTTCTCTGACAGCAGATTAAAAAAAAAAAATTTTTAACTTAATAACATTCCACAGATACACTTTGGTAAATGCTGTTTTGTGTTACACTTTAGCTGAATCTATTACTTGAATCCCACACTACAACGTAATTTTAAGAGCTTCCTTGCTTTTAAGCCAAATAACCACAGGGTCTTTTCACTTCCCTCACTCCAGATTTAAAACACCACAGGGCACAAATCCCAAAACACTGAAACTGTGAAAAGCTTTTAACCAAGTGGGTCTGTCCAAACTGGAGCACTATTCCACACACAACTGGCTTTCTCACTCCCTGGGGTGGTTATTGGATTTGTAGGTTCGAATGCCACGTGGATGAGGTCTGAACTCAGACTTCCAGTTTGCAGTCCCCAGGGTTCTGGGGCATGAACCATTCAATGCTGACTTCCTTCAACCTCTTGCAGTTCCCTCCTCTATTCTGGACTTGGTTGATGACCACCATGGCTCTACTGGGGTGCAGACTGTGAAGTGCATGGCAGCAGGAACCCCTCTTCCTGACATTGAGTGGATGATTTGCAAGGATATTAAAAAGTATGGAAACCAGGTGTTCTTTTTTTTCTTTTGTGGTCAGAATGTTTCTCCTTTGATAAAACTGACCTCAAATGCATTGTATTTCTTTTGTTGCCTCTTTTTCCCCCATAACAGCTTTGTTGAGATATAATTTACGTGCTGTAAAACTCAACCTTTTACGTGTATAATTCAATGGTTTTTAGTATATTCACAGAGTTGTGCAACCATCACCACAACCAATTTTAGAACACTTTCTTCACTCCAAAAAGAAACCTCATACCCTTTAGTTATCATACCCCCAATCCCTCATCCCCCCATAGCCCAGGACAACCATTTCTATCTCTGTATGGCCTTTTATGACCATTTCATATACATGGAATCATTTTGGAGCCCTGATTGCACAGTGGTTAAGCATTCGGCTGCTAACCAAAAGGTCGACAGTTTGAATCCACCAGCCACTCCTTGGAAATCCTATGGGACAGTTCTACTCTGTCCTGTATGGTCACTATGAGTCAGAATCGACTCGACGGCAGTGGGTTTGGCTTTTGGGTTTGGAATCATCTCATATGTGGTCATTTGTGACTGGCTTCTTTCATGTGTATTATTTTTTGTTTTATAGTCCTATCTAATCTTTTTTTTTAATCTCTGCCTAAAGACTGGGCTTCAGGAATGGTTTCAGTTCTGGATTAACAGAGTGTCCAGAGACCACAGTTTTGGGGGTTCCTCCAGTGTCTGTCAGATTGTTAAGTCTGATCTTTTTATGTGAATTTAAATTCTGTTCTACGTTTTTCTCCTGCTCTCTCCAGGACTAGCTGTTGTGTTCCCTGTCAGGGCGGTCATTAGTTATAGCTGGGCACCATCTAGTTCTTCTGGTCTCAGGCTGGTGGAATCTCTGATTCATTTGGTCCTTTAGCCCTTTGGGCTAGAATTTTCCTTGTGTCTTTGGTTTCCTTCATTCTCCTTTGCTCTCAGTGGGATGGGACCAATAGATGTATTTTAGATGGCTGCTCACAAGCTTTTAAGACTCCAAATGCTACTAACCAAAGTGGGATGTAGAACTTTTTTTTATAAACTATCTTATGCCAATTGATCTAGAAGTCCCCTGAAACTATGGTCCTCAGGCCCCAGTCCCAGCTACTCTGTCCCTCAAAGTGTTTGGATGTTTAGGAAACTGCATTGCTTTTGCTTTGGTCCAGTTTTTCTAACTTCCCCTGTATTGAGTGTTGTCTTTCCTTTTACGGAAGTAGACCGTTGTCAACTTATTTGGCCTAAGGCTCATGTTACTCACAAGCTACAAGATGGGGTTCTGAACAGCTTCAGAGAGTGTGTATGCATGTTCATGAGTAGTATAGGGAGAAGGTCTATTTCTTTCATCAGATTCTCAAAGGATCTCTAATCTGAAAAAGTGATGAATTTTAAGAACCACTGTTCTAGGAGAATTTTTACTACTCCGGCCCGCATTTTTACCTCACATTTCTCGTGTGGTGAACTTTTCTACTCATATTTATACTTGTGACTAGACTAGCTTGTGAACATAAATGAAAAAAGCACCCATGTGGCTACTCACTACCTCCTTCGTCCACCTGCTGTTAGGTGGAAGTTAACTCCCTTCCTCCCCCGTCCCTCAACCTTCTCAAATGGGCACATGAGCCAAGTGTTCAGGCATCCACCCATGGCAACTTGTGTTCAAAGCCTTGATTTGTTCTTCTGAAGGCTGAGCTTCCTAGTCATAGCCTGTCTTAGAATTTGAGGGGACAGGACTTGGATATAGAATGGAGCTGGAATCTAGGTCTCATAACTCAGCCAGGGGCTTGCTCTAGCCCAAGTAATGCCTCAGGTGCCCTTCACAGTGTGGGTGGTGAGGGGGAGCATCCTGGTGAGAAGGGAGGGTGCCAGGCCTTTCTGAAGGGGTGGGAAAATGGGGGGAGGGAGTTAAATATTCTCAAAGTTGAAATGTTCAGTTTGGTTGGTTCAAGGTTTTGGATTTGTAGTGATATTTTATGGAACTTGTTTATGTCTGCCTCTCCTTCATGAACAGTTAACTTTCAATTATCTGAATGTATTTTATTCTCTCTGGTTGTGTGCCCAGAAAAAGCACAAAAGTTTTTTTTTTTTTCTTTTTTCTAGGTTTCTCTTTTTTTAAAAATGTGGTAAAACATATATAACCATTTTTTAAGTGATGTTAATTACATTCATAACATGCAACCATCCAATCTGAAACCAAACCCACTGCCGTTGTGTCACTTCCGACTCATGGCAACCCTTGTAAGGTTCCCAAGGCTGTAAACCATCACAGAAGCAGACTGCCACATCTTTTTCCCACAGAGCAGATGGTGGCTTTGAACCACTGACCTTATGGTTGGCATCTGAGTGCTTTTTTCACTGCTCCACCAGGACACCACTATTTCCAAAACTTTTCCATCAACCCAAACAGAATCTCAGTATTCATTAAGCAGTAACTCCCACAAGGTTTACCGTTAATCTGCACACAAAATAAGCAAGTCAGCCTGCAGTACCTCCAAATGTAGACAACGTGAGAACTGCTTGGTGTTTTAGGTTATTCTCATGGCTGCTCTCCCCCACACTACTCCCAGGAACTGCTCTATATTTATGTCCTTTTCTTCTCCAGATGCAATAATGAAACTTCATGGACGATTTTGGCCAACAATGTCTCAAACATCATCACTGAAATCCACTCCCGAGACCGGAGTACCGTGGAGGGCCAAGTTACTTTCACCAAAGTAGAGGAGACCATTGCAGTTCGATGCCTGGCTAAGAATCTTCTTGGGGTGGAGAACCGAGAGCTGAAGCTCGTGGCTCCCAGTGAGTTGCTTAACAGTCAGAGCCGCTCTGTCTAAGTGATCATCTGAGCCCTGAATCCCTCGGGTGAAACGTTGAACCCCAGTGGGGGCCAGACAGGCGTGGAAGTCCCCAAGCAGAAAGTCAGCTGTGGATGTTCCTCCAGGGCCTTCTCCGGACATTTTGTGGGAGCTCTTTTGTCAAGATGCAGATCCCAAACTGCGTCTTGCAGAGGCCCTTGGGCATCTCACTTGTTCGATTGTATAGCTACCCGATTTCTGTAGTCTAAGCATCAGTGTGTGGGGAAGGAAGATCTCCTGTCTTGTTTATCCTGACAACAGTTGAGACAAGTTGAGTTCTTCAAAAGGAAAAAACTCAGGAAAGCCAAAAGCAACATAAACAAAATTCATCCTCTCAAAATAATAAAGCTTATCAAGTAGAGGTTTCTGAAATTATTAAAACCAGTAGCCATTGAGTTGACTCCAACTCAGGGTGGCCTCATGTGTGTCAAGGGTGGAACTATGCTCCGTAGGGTTTCAATGGCTGATTTTTCCTTAGTAGATTGCCAGGCCTTTTTGCTGAGGTACCTCTGGGTGGACTGGAACCCCCAAGCTTTTGGTTAGCTGTTGAGCACATTAACCGTTTGCACCACCCAGGGACTTCTCTGAGGTCATAACAGCTGCAAAACTCATTATCAGTCTTGACTGCTCTAATTCGTGTTCTCCAAAAGGTTAATTTTGGAGCATGTTGAGAGAAAGTATTGAGATCCCCTAATTTTTGTCATTTTCTAAAGGAAGGGTGAGAGTAGACGTTTCATGCAGATAGTTGTTTGAGAGATGGTGTTGCCTGTCCCTATAAGGAACCAGGCCCCCGTCACAGTTCCTCACTGACAGTGAGCGATCCCTGGCCCAGGCCCAGTCACACCGCCTTCCTTCCTGCCCACATGTTCATGAGAAAATTCTCCACCAAGTCTCTCTCTTGTCCTTTAGCTCTGCGTTCTGAACTCACTGTGGCGGCTGCAGTCTTGGTGCTATTGGTGATTGTGATCATCTCACTTATTGTCCTGGTCGTCATTTGGAAACAGGTAGATATTTTCTCAAAGAACTCAAAATCTTTGAAGTCCATGAGAACAAGGAGAACAGCAGTTAGGTTAGTGCTTGGCACAGAGAAGGTGCTCAGTAATATATGTTGAATGAATGTTGTTGAGTCCTACTGTGTCCACACACTTCACTGTTGCCATTAATTAAGCTTTGGTGCATTCAAACTTTGGTAACTCACCAGTTACCTGTCTTGGTCATTTATAGAAACCGAGGTATGAAATTCGTTGGAGGGTCATTGAATCAATCAGCCCTGATGGACATGAATATATTTATGTGGACCCCATGCAGCTGCCTTATGACTCCAGATGGGAGTTTCCAAGAGATGGACTAGTGCTTGGTAAGCTTCTCTTGGGTTGATCTTGCAAGATTCCCCTTCCACTCTTTTTTTAAAAATAATATTTTATTTTATTGTGTTTTTGATGAAGTTGACAGAGCAGTTTAGGTTCCCATTCAACAATTTATACACAAAGTGACATTGGTTACATTCTTCAAAATAGTGAACATTCTCATTATTTCTCTTTTGGTTGTTCTGTTTCCATTAATCTAGCTTCCCTACCCCCTTATATTCTCATCTTTGTTTTAAAGTAATTGTTGACCATTTGGTCTCATAGAGGATTTTTTAAAGGAGCACAGTACTCATGGGTGATATTCTTTATTTTGTGAGCCAGTCTATTTTTTAGCTAAAAGGTGACCTCGGGGGCTAGTTTCAGTTCAAGGTTTAAAGGGTATCTCAGGGCAGTAGTCTCAGGGAGTCCTCCAGTCTCAACTGGTACAGTGAGTCTGTATTTTTTTTTTAGGATTTTGAGGTTCTGTTCCACATTTTCTCCCATTTTATCAGGATCCATCTATTGTGGCCCTGATCAGAATGACCAAGACTTCCTTTTGATTTGTACATACCTTTATTATTTATAGGCTTATGGAGGAATAAGGGATCTGAGCTTGTGCTTAGAAAGAGCTAGACAATAGAAATTGGCTTTCAGAAATATTTTCCAGTATTAAAAATGAGCTAATTGGCAGAAAGAATACATTAGGTAAAAAAAAAAAAAGGAGAGAATCTGAATAAAGCATGTACTTTAGTTAATAAAAAAATGAGTTAGTTGGATCGCTGCAATGATTTTTTTTAATCCTTCTCCATAGCAAATTATAGTTAAAGAAAATTGTACAAAGGGAGAAGAGAATATGAGGAGGCCTGGCAGAGATACCTAACAAAATGGTTTTGCTTTGGAAATGACACAAATTGAAATGAGATGAATTTCCGTGACTAAAAAGGAACAGATGATAAATGAATGAAGACACCCATAAAAGATATTTTGATCCAATACATTCTGAGGGTGGATTAGATACTTTTAAATATATATATATACACATTTAGAATGTAGAATATAAAAATATAGAATGATTTTAAAGTAAAAGATGTAAATACTACCAAGCCAATTTATCACAAACTTCTCAAATATTTCAGTCCTAGGTTGAGACCAAATGCGGGACACTTTAGTCCAAGGGAATTTTTTTTTTAAATTGCATTTTGAATGAATGAAAACAGGACAAAGACAAATGAAAGTTAGAGCTAGAGGTTGTTTCCCCATGAATATTCTAATGGTATGTACTTTGAAGAATGCCTAATGCAGTTTTTAATTATCCACCTGCCTCATTTTTTTTTTTTTCATTCCAAAGTAGAGCGGAGTTTAGTTCTCCATAGTTACTTCACCGAGACCAAACAAAGCACTGTAGCTGCTCTCAGTTTCAAATACTTTTACCAGGGGATTAAGTTTTCTCTTTATTATTTTTTCCCTCTGTTTTACAAAGAGGAACAAGAAAGCTTAGGGGAATTAAGATGTAAAAACAGATGGTGGAAAAGGTCAAAATCCCTAATATCCCAAGAGGCATTTACACACCTGTGTATCATGAAGTTGCAAGTGAAGCAACACTTTTCCAGGTACAGTTTCCAGCAATGCAGACATGCAATAGGAGGCAATGTCATACCATCGGTGTCCTTTATGAGCTGAGCCCTTCCCTGGCTTGTCTCTACACAGTGATCCTGATCACCCCAGGAAACATCCCCCAGACTGGGAGCTCTTTAATGGTAGAGTCAACAGCTTTGATTTCGTTTTGTATCTCCCAATATGAAGCAAAATCCAGTGCTCCCAGGGCACCTTCCTGACAAACAGGCAGCAAGAAGACCAGTTTTTACCTAATCACTTCTTGGCATCAGCAATGTTTTCAGTACTGAAGTATTTCCAGTAGTTAAGGATTTATTGATGCAGTAGATGTCTCCATTTGCATGTGGCAAACAGAAGGGCAGAGAACCAGGGGGCTTGGGCGAGAGCCACAGAGAGCAAGTGCAAACAAGCCAGGGTCTGCCCCAGCCAGGAGCTGGTAGACAGAGAGCTCACACCAGGGAGGGCCCTGCCCCCCTTTCTCCCGTCTGTGTTTGCCTTTCCCTTGCAAATGTTATTTGACAAAAGCAATTACACTAATTTCCTTCCCTGTGGGCTCAGTTCTGTTTTTGACATGATGACTTGGAGGAATAATTATGCTTACTCAATACAGGAAACACACCCACCTCAGCCCAGCTGTGCACGCAGGAGTGCTGGCCGAGGCAAATGAAGCTGAGGTGATGATGGGAGACAGTGGTGTGTATTAATGGTTCTGCTTGTCCACAGGTCGTATCCTGGGATCTGGTGCCTTTGGGAAAGTGGTTGAAGGAACGGCCTATGGATTAAGCCGTTCTCAGCCTGTGATGAAAGTAGCAGTGAAGATGCTAAAACGTAAGTCCCTCTTCCTGGGGTTTTTTTGAACACGGAGATGTTATGTGAGTTACACACAGCTCGTAAATGCCAAGTTTAAGACTGGATTCCGCTTCTTTTGACTCTAGATTTTATGCGTATTTAGACTATTTTGTCAATTAGTTTTATTTAAATTGTTCTTGTTGCCTGCATGTTGGAAAGTCAAGGTTATTATTTTTTCTTAAACCAGTTGCTGTCACGTTGACTCCAACTCATGACGACCCCATGTGTGTCAGAGTAGATCTGTGCTCCAAACAGTTTTCAATGGCTAACTTTTCAGAAGTAGATCACCGGATTTTTCTTCTGAGGCACCTCTGGGTGGACTTGAACTTTCAACCTTTTGGTTAGCAGCTGAGTGCATTAACCACACCACCCAGGGACTCTCAAAGACTAGGGAATTAGTTATTAACATTCAGAATGAGCCACTGCTTCTTTTTTATACTCTGGGTAAATAAAGCAGTTTTCAACAGAATTAGCTGTTACTGGCTTTTCCGGAGAAGAGGAAGTAGGTGGCTCAGTTGACCTGATACATGATGTACTTCTTCAACAGCCACAGCCAGATCCAGTGAAAAACAAGCTCTCATGTCTGAACTGAAGATTATGACTCACCTGGGGCCACATTTAAACATTGTAAACTTGTTGGGGGCCTGTACCAAATCAGGTAAGCCTACTGACCTTGGGGTAGGGATTTTCACGGAACACCCTTGGTTGTGAAAGCCGTTGAACTAGGTTTTTTAACTCCTCACTCTCCTCCCCGAAACGTGCCGGTGAATATATGCGTGTTGACTGGAGTTGACTGGATTCAGCTGAATTGATGGAAGCTCATTTCTTTGAGCAATATATCTTGCAAGTCCAAACATAGCAACTCATGGCTTTTCTGTTCTTCATTTTCATACCCATCTCCAAACTGGTTTTGGTCTCCACAGGACCCATTTACATCATCACTGAGTACTGCTTCTATGGGGATTTGGTCAATTATTTGCATAAGAATAGAGACAGCTTTCTGAGTCACCACCCAGAGAAGCCAAAGAAAGAGTTGGACATCTTTGGATTGAACCCCGCTGATGAAAGCACACGGAGGTGAGTGCACAGAGAGACGCTGCTGTGTATCATTGTCTTACGAGCCCCTCATTGGGGAGAAACTGTGTCTTGGTGGACTCAATACCTGTGGATTCAGAGCCAGGATGTAGCAAGACTTACAGTCAAGTCACCCTGCCCAGTCATCCTGTGACATGGTGCAGACAGATACACGATGTCTGTGGGTGTATCATGTGGAGAGGCCTCGCTGATTGGTTTGAATGAGAGTGAGAGTTGGAATAGTCCTGGGAGCCATTCTGCCATTTATATGTGATCCACCTGTGTTGTTGTTGTCGTTAATTGCTATCTAGCCAGTGCCAACTCATGGCGACCTTATGTATAATAGAAACATTGCCCAGTCCTGCGCCATCTTCATGATAGTTGATATGTTTGAGTCCATAAAAACCCCAAAACCAAGGCCATTGCCGTCTAGTTGATTTTGCCTCATAGCGACCCTGTAGGACAGAGTAGAGCTGTCCCATAGCGTTTTCAAAGAGCGGCTTGTGGATTCAAACTGTCGACCTTTTGGTTAGCAGCTGAACTCTTAACCACTGTACCACCCGGGCAAAGTTGTGGCTCTTGTATCAAACGATCGCACTGAGAGTTTCCCTCATTTTTGCTGACTCTCTACTTCATCAAATACGATGTCCTTTTCTACCAGTTGGTCTCTCCTGGTGACGTGTACAAAGTACATGAGCTAAAGTCTCTCCGCCTTGCTTCCAAGGAGCATTGTGGTTGTATTTCTTCTAAGGTTGACGCATTCGTTCTCCAGGCACCGCAATATTCTTTGCCAGCACCACAATTCAAATGCATCAGTTCTTCTTCTGTCTTCGTATTTCATTGTCCGGCTTTTGCATGCATATGAGGCTGCTGAAAAGACCATAGTGTGGGTCAGGTGCACCTCAGTTATCAAAGTGACATCTTTGCTTTTTTAAAACTTTAAGAGGCCTTGGAGCTGATTTGCCAGATGCAATACATTGTTTGATTTCTTGACTGCTGCTTCCATGGTAGTCCACTTAGGACCTAGATAATGCAGCTCTGGCCAGTGATGTCTGAGTTTTTGTAATGCATGAGTAACTGTCTGGATACCCTTTGGTTTGAGATACTGGCCCTTGCTGAATCTGGGCTTATAAGTCAAGCCGATGGTAGGAATCCTCACTGCAGAGAGCAACAAATGGCTATAAAGATCACTGTAGATTTTAAATTCTGTAAAGATCAGAAAGTACAATGAGTTCATTTCTTATAAAATTACTTGATGGATACCAAATGGTGCTCAGTATTATTGAGCAGTAGTAATTTGTTGCCCAGGCCACATGGCCCAGGTTCATGGCCTATGAATTGAAAATAAGAGAAAGAACAAAGGCAATGTGATGAATTTTTCAAACTTTAAATGTAATAGGCTTGTAAAATTTTAGAAGTCTATGTGAGTGTAATGAGCCCTGGTAGTGCAGTGGTTAAGTGCCCTGCTGATAATCAAAAGGTCAGTAGTTTGAAGCCACTAGCTACTTCATGGGAGAAAGAGTGGCAGTCTGCTTCAGGAGAGACTATAGCCTTGGAAACCCTATTGGGCAGTTCTGCTCTGCCCTACAGGGTTTCTGTGAGTTGGAATTGACTTGATGGCTATAGGTTTTATGAGAGCATAGCCCCATAGTCGTGGGTGTAGCTATTCAGAATGTCTAGGTTCCTGCAGACAAGGTGTTGGGACTGGCACTGAGAACAAATAAATGAATATATAAGTAAATAAGTCAGTAATAACATTTGTTCAGCCCTTTATTTGTGCCAAGCATCATTTCAAACATTCCCCTAGTCTTCCCCATCTTTGTAAAGTTGATTCATTCTATGTCTTAGGGAAAGTGCTTCCTGATCCCCCTTCTTCTCCCCAGATCGAGTCGTTTTCCTTATATGCTATTATAACCTTCCCTCCTTCAGAGCACACCTGAGTTTGAGATCATCTATGTCGTTGTGTGATTATTTATTCATACTCATCTCCCCACAGAAAGGGCACAGATTGATTTTGCTTCTGTTTATCCCTGTAACCCCAGTGCCTACCACATACTACCTGCCACATGATAGGCACCTAACCATCACCTGAGGTCCCTGGGTGGCTCGAACCATTTGTGCTCAACTATTAACCTAAAGTTTGGCAGTTTGAGCCCATCCAGTGACACTGCAGGAGAAATCCCTGGCATTCTGCTTCCACAAAGATTACCGCCAAGAAAACCGGGTGCCACAGTTCTACTCTGTAACATGTGGGGTCGCCATGAGTTGGAATTGACTCCATGGTAGCAGGCTTGGTTTTTGTTTTTAAATTATCATTTATTGAATGGTCAGTGATTATTCCAGAGCGGAACCCTGGCTAAGGTTTCTTTTTCTGTTTTTACAGTTACGTTATTTTATCTTTTGAAAACAATGGTGACTACATGGACATGAAACAAGCCGATACCACACAGTATGTCCCCATGCTGGAAAGGAAAGAGGTCTCTAAGTATTCAGACATCCAGAGATCTTTGTATGATCGCCCAGCCTCGTATAAGAAGAAATCTATGTTAGGTAAAGGCGTCTATACTCGCTTATTGGGTGTTGTGACATTTAAGTGGCTTAATGTGATATTTAAAATGCTCAGAGGAAGGTAGGGATGGATGGTAAGCAGGTCCTTCAGGCCACACGGTCGCTAATGCAGGTCTGTGCACCACTACTGGTCTGTGACATGTTCTCCCAGGTTTGTGATACGTTCCCCTAGGCTTGTGGCCTGTAAATCGAAAATAAGAGAATAAAGGCACACTTAATATAATGAAGTTTTCTAGCTTTAAATGTAACCAGTTTAAAGAATTGTTCTTTCTGATGTAATGACCTTCTTTTTTGGTGTTAGCATGCCCTTTAAAAAAAAAGATATATACTTCATTTTATTTTTGGTGAAAATATGTGCAACAAAACCTGCTCCCATTCTGCTCCCAGTTTCTGGACATAATGATCAGTGATGTTGATTACGTTCTTCACATTGTGTCAAATTCTTGTTATTTCTGTTCCACTCCCATTAACCTAAACTCCCTGCACCCCACCCCCACAACCTTCTCATCTGTGCTTTAAAATAGCTGTTGATTATTTAGTCTTGTATAGATAATTTTTTTTTAAAAGAACGTAATACTCAAGGTTGACAATCTTTACTTTTTGAACTAACCTGTAACTTAGTTTAAAGGTGAATTCAGGGAATAGTTTCAAAAATGTTCTTTTTAAAAAAAAAGAAAATGAAAACGTGGTGATTATTGTCTTTTGTCAACACCCTTACTTGGAGAAGTTAGAAGTTAGGAATCTTATGTTGGTTCCTAATTTTTTTTTTTTTTTTATAAGTCTATGACATCTATGAGTTCAATACATATTGAATATTTGCTAAAAAGCTTTCCTCACGTCCAGCTTGTGATAGATACTGATGAGTAGACAATCTGAGGTTATATTTTCTGACGAGGATTGGGGGGTGTTCCAATTGAATGTTGTTTGAAGGAGGATCATCTGTTTTCAAAGCAGACGAACATATGGCAGGGTTGAATTAATTTCTAAACTCCGGGGAGCTGATACCCATACCAAATGGACCACCCCATATCAGCTCGGCAGGTGCGGTGGAGGGGCGCCTCTGGGGTTCTATCTAATTACAGGGTTGGAGTGGGGAGAGGAAGCTGACTAATGGATGGTCTGACATTGACCTGTCCTGCGAGCTTACCTTATTGGCTCTGGTCAATGCAAAAATTGTTGAGTTGCCATAGAAATTGTTTTGAAAATCACTGACATGTTCTGAATGTTTTCAGGTTCTTAAGTGAAAGGCAGGATCCATCAAAAAAAAAAGAATGTGCTTGTTTTGCAAAGCTCAGTACACAATAATATTTTCCATTTCTGTGGTTCCAAGTTCCATTCACTTCCCATTGCCAAATGGGTGAGTGTCCAAGGGCTTTTTAAAGATTAGCCAACGAGAGTTATCGGAACCAGCGCTTCCTCTCCCTCCCATATTGTTAAAAATAGTTTACATTGCTTCCCAGGCTGTGCTGGTGGACTTGGCTCCAGATGGCAGGGGAGCCTGAGTCATGCTCAAGCCTGGGCCCTGCTGGCAGACAGACCGCTGATTTCTGGCCTTCCTGTGGCTGGCTGGAAAAATGTGAATGGCTGGAGCCACTCTTCACTTGCCTGAAGACTTTCAGAAAGAGCTGAGGACTGCTGGCCTAGATTGCCTCCTTCCTCGAAAACTCTGGGACCCTTCCAGATAGGATAACTGGAGAATGTGGACAAGTTACAAACAAAGTGAACTAAATGCAAAGCCATTGGCACTGATCTTTAAGAGTTCTAGCTTTTGTGATTAGTATTTCATTTTTTTTTTCCACAGAATAAGCCAAGTATTAGGAAAGATGGCTTTAAAAAGCAATTTCTGGGAGCTCTTTTTTTCAGAAGGGCATAATGTATGTTCAACATGGAAGATGCGTGACTGTGAGTGTGTGTTTGTGTAAAGATGACTCAGGTGATTTGCTAAATAAGGTTGAAAAAGGAAACCCAGCAGGCAAAAAACAAAACAAAAAACCATCCGAAAGATTGGTTGAGATCGGCCGTTATGGATAAGATGATATTCCTGTGTAAACCAAAATCAAACCAGCTGCCTTCAAGTTGATTCCAACTCATGGTGACCCCATGTGTGCAGAGTACAACTGTGCTCCCTGGGGTGCAAGGTTGTGACCTTTTGGAAGCTGCTCGCTAGGCCTTTCCTCTGAGGCACCTCTGGATGGTTCTAACTGCCAATCTTTCAGTTAGTAGTAGAGTCCTTAACTGTTTGTACCACCCAGGGACTCCAAATATGTGTGTGTGTGTGTATACACCCTCCCCACGTCCACACACACGGATTTTTTTTTTTTTATTTGTTTTCTGGACTGGGTATATTTTTCTGTAGATATTACTTCCTTTTAAAGAAGGAGCCTTTGCATAGTTTCGCTACCCACCCTGTGAGATGGAGAAACCCTATATGAGAAGATCATTTCAGATGTGTTCTTTGGACAATTCTCTGGCCAGGATTGGGCAGACAACAGCCCAGCCAGAAGGAGTGTCACTGATGGTGTCATCTCCTGCTCTGCCCACACCAACACACTTAATTACTTTTCTGCAGACTCAGAAGTCAAAAACCTCCTCTCGGATGATAACTCAGAAGGCCTTACTTTGTTGGATTTGTTGAGCTTCACCTATCAAGTTGCCCGAGGAATGGAGTTTTTGGCTTCAAAAAATGTAAGTATTAAACAACAAAAATAATCAAGGAACAGAAACCTCTGTAGACATTGGCCACAGATTCCAGGGTGAGCAAGTGTGGAAGGAGACGTTAGGAGATAGATCTGGGAGAGGCCAGTCTTGATGGCTGCTTCTCATTTCTCTTCCACTCTTCTTTGCCTAAGCAGGAGTCCGACATCACCAGTGTCTTCCCTTTCTCCAGTGCTCCCTCTCTTTGGGGAGTGGTTGGGATGAGAGCCTCAATGTGGGGAGGTTTGCTTCGTTTGCTGGGACACCGTGCCTGAGGTGTTGTGCCGGCAGCTCCCAGCACCACCATGAAGTGGCCAGTCTTATGGGGGTGATGCTGTCTAGCTGCAGATGGATTGTGCTGAAGTCGTTTCTTCCCCTTGCCTGCAGTGTGTCCACCGGGACCTGGCTGCTCGCAATGTCCTCCTGGCTCAGGGGAAAATTGTGAAGATCTGTGACTTTGGCCTGGCCAGAGATATCATGCATGATTCTAACTACGTGTCAAAAGGCAGCGTAAGTGCTCTCTCCCCTCGTTTTGCATGCTCGCCCTCCCTGGTTTGACTCTCTGAAATCAGGTGTAACTTCTAACCATTGGGTACCCGTATTCTCAATATGGAATCCGGGAGAGTCATGAGTGGGCTTGGGGGCTCCATGGGGAAAGCACAGGCTCTGCCAGTGTGAGTACCAACTCTGCCATTTACTAGCATTGGGATTTGGGGCAAGTCACTTGACCATTCTGTGCCTAAGCTTTCCTATCTGTAGGATGAAAGTGGTAATAGTACCTTCTCCTGGGTTACTGTATCGATTAAATCGGTTAATTCCTGTAACTTGCTTAGGACAGTGCCTGGCACATATAAGCACCCAGTAAATGTTGGGTGTTAATATATAAATTGTGTACATGCATGTACATGCATGTGCTTCTAGGGAGAGCATCTCTAGCTTTTATCAGATTTTCAAAAGGCATCCATAACACCCACAATATTAAGGCCATTTGAGTATTATCCTAGGGGTACAATTTCCTTAAAGATAAGCATTCTGTCCTATACTTGGACCTTCTCCCTGCCCTTTCCATCTCCAAGCAGATGTAAGTAACTTGGCGTACATCTGCCACCTGCGTGTATAGTTCCAAATCACCCAGCTGCACTGGTTGTGAGAGGCCACAGGGCTGCTGGGAGGGACACCGGCCTGAGTCCAGGCTCCGCGTGGTTCGTGTTCTCACATAGCCGTGGGCTCTTCCTATACAACTTTAGGCCCCTTGAACAAATCAGTGGACTTCGGCGGAGCCAGTTTTCTCCTCTGTTCAAATAAGGATATGAATCTCCGCTATCTCCCCAGGCCGTCCTAGAGAGAGTAAGGATGCTAACGTGGCTACTTTATGTATCTGCCTCAGTCTAGTGTTTACTCTAAAAGTTGGGTCAGCCTTGCAGTAGAGGTTGGAAAAATTTACCCTAACGCATGATTCTTTGCAGTGGTGGGAAATTACTGTATTTCTTAAGGTCCAAAAGCTCACAGATCACTGAATGTGTTTTTAATTTTGTTCCTTGGAACGCCTGAAAACAGGGCACAGTTGCATTCAGGACTCATGTTTTGGGGGACAAAAATCCAGGATTAAATTTTTTTGCATGTTATTTTTTGGGGAGGACATAAGAGGCAACATTGGTCATTCACCACTCATCAAATATTTAGTGAGCACCCACTAGGTGCCAGGCACTCTTCTGCGTGCTAGAGGACAGCAGTGTAGAAAACGCACAACAGAGTCACTAACGTGGCGAGATTATTAGTACAGGTTATTATTAGTCCAGAGTGACCATCTTTCCATTTCTGCTGGTGTAGATCATCAGTGTGTAGACGGGATTCAGTTTCCCCCTTCTTCCCTGCAGACCTTCCTCCCCGTGAAGTGGATGGCTCCTGAGAGCATCTTTGACAACCTCTACACCACCCTGAGCGACGTCTGGTCTTATGGCATCCTGCTTTGGGAGATCTTCTCTCTTGGTACGGGCCTGACTTCTGTGCTTATTTTGGGTTATTATGGAGGAACAGCGGAGTCCCTGGGTGGTGCTAACGGTTAACACACTTGGCTACTAACTGAAAGATTGGAGGTTCGAGTCCAACCAGAGGCACCTCAGAAGAAAGGCGTGGCAATTTGCCTTTGAAAAAAATTAGCCATTGAAAACCCTATGGAGCATGGTTCTACTTGACACACATGGGGGTGCCATGAGTTTGAACTGACTCGACAACAATTGGTTTTATGTAGATTGGAGCTGTTGGCAGTGGTTAAGTGTTTGGCTGGTAACAAAAGGTTGGCAGTTCAAATCCACCAGCTGCTCCTTGGAAACCATATGGGGCAGTTCTGTTCTGTCCTACAGGGTTGCTGTGAGCCAAAATTGACTTGACTGCAATGGGTTTGGTTTTAGATTCAGTAGTTAGAAGGGTCCTTGGGTGGCACAAATGGTTTGCGCCTGACTACTAACCTAAAGGGTGGAGATTCAAACCCCCCACAGTGGTACCATAGAAGAAAGAAAGACTACCTGCTTCCATGAGAATTACAGCTAAGAAAACGCTATGGAGCACTCCTACTGTGTAACACATGGGGTCGCCATGAGTCAGAATCGATCATCTTCACAATAACAGGTTTTGTTTATTTGTTTTGATAGTCAGAAACATTGAAAGACCTTTGGCACTTTTTCTGAGCCTGTAGGATTTTTGCCTGGGGTGTCTGGCCATGACCATCCTCGAAGTCCTAGCTCAATTCAAGATTTGAGCGACGCTGGCAAGTGAAGGAGGTGGTAACACATAATTTCCATGAAAGAATCAGTGCTTTAAGGCTTTAGAATCCCCAGCGTTTTCTAAAGGTGCTATCACCCCAAGGGTTTCTATAGTGTATCTCACCCGTGTTTGTTAATACTGCTTATTTTATTCTTTGACTTTTAGGTGGCACACCCTACCCTGGCATGATGGTGGATTCGACTTTTTACAATAAGATAAAGAGTGGGTACCGAATGGCCAAACCCGACCATGCCACCAGTGAAGTGTGAGCTCCCTCCCTATCCTCTTGGCCTTGCCATTCATGCCTGGTGTGGGTCTCTATGGGGAGGGGCCCCCTGACACTCCTCCCTGTGCCCACTCTGGGTTCTGTGCCCCTCCAGCTACGAGATCATGGTGAAGTGCTGGAACAGTGAGCCAGAGAAGAGACCCTCCTTCTACCACCTGAGTGAAATTGTGGAGAATCTGCTGCCTGGACAATATAAGAAGGTTTGTCTGGGTTTACTGAGATGGAGGGAAAGGAATGGGCAAAGGAAGAAGAAAATAGCTAGCAGTTATGCCAAGGAGCAGAGTCCCTGGGTGGTGCAAATGGCTACGTACTGGGCTGCTAACTGAAAGATTTACTGTTCAAACCCACCCAGAGGTACCTTGGAAGAAAGGCCTGGCAATCTGCTTCTGAAAGGTCACAACCATGAAAACCCTATGAAGCAGTTCTGCTCTGCACACATGGGGTCACCATGAGTCGGAATTGACTCTGCAGCAACTGTTTTTTTTTTTTTTTTTTATGCCAAGGAGCAGTGGTGTTCCACACTGTTTTAAGGGAACTGTTTCAAAGGAGGAAAAGATGGAGTGTTCCATGGGCCCTGGATCTCAATGATTAATCAAAATTCTCCCCTTTCATCCTCTTTTTTAAGTGTGCAACACCTGTAAGCACTTTACTCTGCAGATGTTTGAGTATCTGAAGCTCCTGTGCAGTTAGAAGTCTGGGACATCCACGGCCATTAAATCGCTAATTTGGATGCACCTAAATCCCTGCGAAATTGGCTTTTACCAGCTGATTCAAAAGAACAGCCTCAGCTGTTATCTGTGGCTCCAGCTGGTTTTCGGTTGCATAGGAAGCATTGTTCAGATGAACAAATGTGTACATAAATGGATGAAACAACTTTGTGCTGGGGTACCGAGAAGGAAACCCCGGCTTACTTGTATACTAAATTCAATGTCCTGGACTCATATTGGTAACTAGGTGGACTTTTCCTACGGAGCCCTGGTGGCTCAGTGGTTTGCTGCTAAATTGAAAGTTTGAACCTATGGGAGAAAAGACCTGGTGATCTGCTCCCGTAAAGATTACAGCCTAGGAAACCCTATGGAGCAGTTCTACTCTGTCCTATAGGGTCACAATGTATTGGAATTGACTCAACAGCACACAGCAACAGACTTTTCATACCTGTTGCCTGTCTTCCTTCTTTTCAAGGAGGGGTACAGCATTAGGAGGTTGCATGCTGGGCTGGAAATGAAATACTTTTGTCTATTGGTTATTTCACTGCCCATAACAGCTCCCATAAGTGAGGCAGTCTAGAAGGCAAAAGAAAATTAACCCTAGGTCAGAGATGCTCTGATTGGTAAAGATGTGTTGATGGGAAGAGATTGTAACTATTCTTGAAAGTGGGGTCTTTTTACAGCAAAGATCCCTACTGTTTTAAAACTCATTTACTTAGCAGACATTTTTTGCTCTGGGCTTGCTCTGAGTTGGGTGCTTGTTGTTAGGTGCCATCGACTCATAGGGAACCCATGTGACAGAGTAGAGCTGGCCATAGGGTTTTTTAGGCTGTAGTCTTTACTGAAGTAGATCGCCAGGTCTTTCTCCCATAGAGATGCCGAATGGGTTGAACCAACACCCTTTTGGTCAGCAGCTAAGTTCTTAACCATTGCTTTACCAGGGCTTCTTCAATGGTTCCTAAGTTTTGAGTAAGATTGTCCCAACGTTTGGAGGTTAGGAAGACCGCCCAGTGGAAGTCCTCATCACCTCTTATTGAGGCTCCTCTGAGCCCTAGAGGGACAATGTATAGGGGCCAGTGGAGTCCAGGATGGTCCCAGGGAAGAGTTGGAGCATGTTTGCAGCTACTGACTTGCAGGAGGGTATCTTAAGCTTTATCGTCAGGAGATCTCTGTCTTTGGTTGCCTTTTCTCTGCTGTCCTGCATCTCTGGGGATGGTTGATGTATTCGCTCCTTAAATTGTTTAAATCTTAAAGCTATGGGGTAGTTGGAAAACACATATAACTAAATAATAGTAAGTTTTCAGCATCTGTATTCATTTTGCAGTCTGGTCAATAACGCTTGCATATGTTGAATGAATGCTTATAGAGTTATGAGAAAATTCACCTGGACTTCCTGAAGAGTGACCATCCTGCTGTGGCACGCATGCGTGTGGACTCTGACAACGCGTACATTGGCGTCACCTATAAAAACGAGGAAGATAAGCTGAAGGACTGGGAGGGTGGCCTTGATGAGCAGAGACTGAGCGCGGACAGTGGCTACATCATCCCTCTGCCTGACATCGACCCTGTTCCTGAGGATGAAGACCTGGGCAAGAGGAACAGACACAGGTAGATGTGGGCAGCAGCTTCAGCTTCCAGCGATGTTTCTCATCCTCCTCTCCCCCAGCACTCCTGAAAGAGAGGACCCGCTGATACCATGCTCTGCCTGGTAGTGAATCTGTACTGGGGAGGGTGTTGTAGAACCCTGAAGGGGTCCGTTTAATCTGAAAATATTTCCAGATGATTCTAACATGTCCTTCCTGGGGCTGGGGATGAGTGTAGGGCAGGAAGGGGCTGGTTGATAGGTGGAATACAAACTAGGAGCCAGGGCTAAAGCTCAGTCATAGGGAAGGACTTGTGAATCGAAACCGAAGCTCAGTAGCTCCATAGGTTCTATGTTCTCCAGGCCAGAAGGGCAGTGGAGAAGACTTCTGATTGACCAGGCTTGGCTCTCCCTTAGTGGCGCAAATGGTTAAGTGCTCAGCTACTAAAGTAAGATTGGAGATTCGTGTCCACCCAGAGGTGCCTTTTTACTGCCAAGAGGTCCATAGTCATTGAAAACCCTATGGGCGCAGTTCTACTGAAATGCTTGGGGTTGCCATGAGCGAGAATTGATTCAACGAGAACGTTTTTTTTTTTTTTTGGTTCTCGGCTCAAGAACTGATATGGAGAATTGGGAAGAGAAGCTGAGGGTTCAGGCTGGGCCCGACAAGCGGGAAGGAGCTGAAAAGGTTGAACAGAGCCCCTGCTTGGGGTGCGTGTGTGTGCATGTGTGTGTGAGACGTATTCCTCTGGCTGGCCCACCAATATTTACTGTTAATATGCTGTGTGTATAGCACAGAGCTACAGCTGCACGAAGAGGAGAATAAACCATGGTTCTGCCTTTCCCCAGTGATAATCTGTTTGGATTGAAAAGTTACACATAAAAATTTAGATAGCAATACAAGGCAGGATAATAATAAGACCATGAGAGTTATGAATTCACAGAAGGGAGGAGAGATAGGGAATTGTGCCAGGCTGGAGACTTTAGGGGAGATTATTTTTCCAAACATTTTTTTATGAAAAATTTTAAATGTACAGAAAAATTAAGAGAATAATATAAAGAACACCTGTATAGCCACCCACCACCTAGATTTAATAGTTGGTTAACATTTTGCCACAATTGCTTTATCTGGCTTTGTGTATGTAATATGTGTTGTATATATCACGTACATACATTCCCTACTTTTTTTTTCCCCCAACTATTTTAAAACTAAGTAGGAAATATCAAGACACTACACCTCCTAAGAATAAGACACTCTCCTGCATAACCACAATATCATTATAATACCTAAGAAAATTAACAGCTAGTGTTATCTAAGCCCTATTCAAATTTAGATAAGGGTTTGAATGATAATCGTAATAGCTACCTTTTATTGTTACCACTCATCTGTCAGTTTGTTGTACTGTGGTGGCTCGCGTGTTTCTGTGATGCTGGAAGCTATACCATTAGTATTTCAAACACCAGCAGGGTCACCCATGGTGGACAGGTTTCAGTGGAGCTTCCAGACCAAGACAGACTAGGAAGAAGGACCTGACAATCTATTTGTAAAAAATTGGCCAGTGAAAACCTTATGAATAGCAGCAGAACATTGTCTGATACTGTGCTGGAAGATGAGCCCCCCCGCAGGTTGGAAGGCACTCAAAATATAATTGGAGAAGAGCTGCCTCCTCAAAGCTAAGTTGACCTTAATGACGTGGTTGGAGTCAAACTTTCGGAACCTTCATTTGCTGATGTGGCACGACTCAAAATGAGAAGAAACAGCTGCAAAATCCATTAATAGCCATAAAGTAGAATGTATGAAGTATGAATCTAGGAAAATTGGAAGTTGTTAAAAAGAAATGGAATGCTTGAAGATCAATATCCTAGGCATTAGTGAGCTGAAATGGGCTGGTATTGGCCGTTTTGATTCGGACAATCATATGATCATACTATGTGGAATGACGAACTGAAGAGGAACAAATGTCGCATTCTTTGTCAAAAAGAACATTTTAAGATCTATTCTGAAGTACAGCACTGTCAGTGATGAGATAATATACATATGCCTATGAGGGAGACCAGTTAATATGACTGTTATTCAAATTTATGCACCAACCACTAATGCCAAAGATGAAGAAATTGAAGTTTTTTTTTTACAAACTTCTGCAGTCTGAACTTGATCAAACATGCAAACAAGATGCATTGATAACTACTGGTGATTGGAATGCAAAAGTTGGAAGCAAAACAGAAAGATTGGTAGTTAGAAAATATGGTCTTGGTGATAGAAACGACGCCAGAGATCTCATGATAGAATTTTGTAAGGCTAATGATCTATTCATTGGAAATACCTTTTTCAACAACATAAATGGCGACTATACACATGGACCTCTCCAGATGGAATACACAGGAATCATATCAACTACATCTGTGGAAGGAGACAATGAAGGAGCTCAATATCATTAGTTCACACAAGGCCAACTGCAGAATATGGAACTTGCTCATATTCAAGTTCAAGTTGAAGCTGGAGAAAGTTAAAACAAGTCCATGAGAGCCAAAGTACGACCTTTAGTATATACTACCTAAATTGAAAGACCATCTCAAGAGTAGATTTGACACATTGAACACCAGTGACTGAAGAACAAACAAGTTGTGGAAGGATGTCATACTTGTAGAAAGTAAGAGGTCATTAAAAAAAAAGGAAAGAAAAGCCCAAAATGGATGTCAGAAGAGACTCTAAAACTTGCTCCTGCATGTAGAGTAGCTAAAACAAATGGAAGAAATGATGAAGTAAAAGAGCTGAAGAGAAGATTTCAAAAGCTCCGGAAGACAGAGTAAAGTATTGTAATGACACATGGAAAGACCAAGTTAGAAAACCAGAAGGGCAGAACATGCTTGACATTTCTCAAGCTGAAAGAACTGAAAAAAAAAAAAAACATTTCAAGCCTCGTGTTGCAATATTGAAGGATCCTAGGGACAAAATATTGAAAGCATCAAAAGAAGATGGAAGGAATACACACTCACTGTACCAAAAAGAATTGGTCGACATTCAACCATTATAGGAGGTAGCATGTGATCAAGAACCGATGGTACTGAAGGAAGAAGTCCAAGCTGCGCTGGAGGCATTGTTGGAAAACAAGGCTCCAGGAATTGACGGAATACCAATTGACAAACAAATGCAGCTCTGGAAGCGTTCACTCGTCTGTGCCAAGAAATTTGCAAGACAGCTACCTGGCCAAGTGACTGGAAGAGATCTGTATTTGCGCCTGTTCCAGAGAAAGGTGACCCAACAGAATGTGGAATTATCAAACAATATCATTAATGTCACACCCAAGTAAAATTTTGCTGATTATTCAAAAACAGTGGCAGCAGTACATTGACTGGAAGTTGCCAGAAATTTAAGCCAGATTCAGAAGAGAATGTGGAACGAGAAATATCATTGCTGATGTCAGATGGATCACGGCTGAAAGCAGAGAATACCAGAAATATGTTTAGCTGTGTTTTATTGACTGTGCAAAGGCATTTGTCTGTGTGGATCATAATAAATTATGAATAACATTGCGAATAATGGGAATTGTAGAACACTTAATTGTGCTCATGCAGAACCTGTACATAGACCAAGAGGCAGTTATTCAAACAGAAGAAGGGGATACTTCCTGGTTTAAAGTCAGGAGAGGTGTGAGTCAGGGTTATATCCTTTCACCATACTTATTCAGTCTATATGCTGAGCAAATAATCCTAGAAGTTAGACTATATGAAGAAGAATGAGACATCAGGATTGGAGGAAGACTCATAAACAATCTGTTATGCAGATGACACAACCTTGCTTGCTGAGAATATAGAACTTGAAGCACTTACTGATGAAGATTGAAGACCATAGCCTTAAGTATGGATTACACATCCACATGAAGAAAACAAAAATTCTCACAACTGGACCAATAAGCAACATTATGGTAAATGGAGAAAATATTGAAGTTGTCAGGGATTTCATTTTACTTGGATCCAAAGTCAACACCCACGAAAGCAGCAGTCAAGAAATCAAATGAGGTATTGCACTGAGCAAATCTGCTGCAAAAGATCTCTTTAAAGTGTTAAAAAGCAAAGATGTCACTTTGAGGACTAAAGTGCGTCTGACTAGACTAAAGGGGCACACCAGCCCTGGGGTAGGGACTAGAAGGTAGGAAGGAACAGGAAATCTGGGAGTAGGGAACCCAGAGTTGAGAAGGGGGAGTGTTGATGTGTCGTGGGGTTGTTGACCAATGTCATACAACAATTGTGTACTGTTTGATGAGAAGCTAGTTTGTTCTATAAACCTTCATCTAAAGTTTAATAATAATAAAAAAAAAAGAATAAAATAAATAATGTACACCTGACTGAAGCCATGATATTTTCAGTCACCTCGTATGCATCTGAAAGCTGGAAAATGTATAAGGAAGACCGAGGAAGAATTGATGCCTTTGAATTACGGCATTGGTGAAGAATATTGAATATCCCATGGAATGCCAGAAGAAGGAACAAATCTGTCTTGGAAGAAGTACAGCTGGAATGGTCCTTGGAAGCGAGGATGGCGAGACTTTGTCTCACATACTTTGGGCATGTTATCAGGAGAGATCAGTCCCTGAAGCAGGACGTCATGCTTGGTAAAGTAGAGGGTCAGTGAAAAAGAGGAAGATCCTCAACAAGATGGATTGACAGTGGCTGCAACAACGGGCTCAAGCATAACAATGATTGTGAGGATGGTGCAGGACTGGCAGTGTTTTGTTTTGTTGTACATAGGTCTCTAAGAGTTGGAAGTGACTTGGTGGCATCTAACAATAGCAGTAGTCCCGTGCATTAGATACTATTGTCATTCCATTTTACAGGCAAGGAAATAGGCTCAGGGTAGTTTTATAACTTGTGTAACCTCACTCAGCTAGTAAGTGGTGGAACCATTCCAGACCTAGGTCATTTGACTCTAGAATTCCCCCTCTTAACCACTACTGTAGTGAGTGAGAATCCTTCACCTGGACCTTCAAGACTCAGAAAGTATTGGGTATAGAGAGACATGGGAGGAGGTATACAGGGGAGTGGGGTGAAATCCTAAGAAAACAGCATGGATGCTCAGGAGTTTTCAGAGAGAGCAAGTGGCTAGCCTAGCTGCAATTTGCAGATAATTTAATCCCTTTGCTTTTCTTTCCTCAAGCCTTTTGAATACGGATTGCTTATTTTCTCTTTCACTAGGAGTGAGTAGTAAAAGTAGAAATTGTTGCAGTGTGTTAGCAACTTCGATTAAAAACTTGGCAGAGGAGAAGGAGAGCTGAAGGGCCAAAGCAAGTTTACAGATTACCTGTGGACCTTGATTTTCCATGTGACCAGCTAACAGTGTGGTGGGTGATGAACAGCTCTCTGACTTAATGGCAGAATCTTGCCAAGCTGGGCAGCCCTGAATTTGCACGCTAAAGGATCTTGAGGGAAGACCTCGCCATCGGTGGAACATCCTGGAAATATAACCACAGCCCAGTTGGTCTGTACATAGACCTTAATTAACCTTTCCCATTTGCTCTCTCCTCCAGCTCACAGACCTCTGAAGAGAGTGCTATTGAGACAGGTTCCAGCAGTTCTACCTTTATCAAGAGAGAGGATGAGACCATTGAGGACATCGACATGATGGACGACATTGGCATAGACTCCTCAGACCTGGTGGAGGACAGCTTCCTGTAACTGGTGGATTCAGGAGTCCTCTTCCACACCAGGTGCTGCCTTTGGATAGCTTAAGAAAACCACTTTATTGCAATGCAAAGGTTGAGAGGAGGACTTGGATGATGTGTAAAGAGAAGTTCCCAGCCAGGGGCCTCAGGGAGCCTTCTAAATATGAATGAATGGGATATATTGAAACGAACTTTTCCAGAGTTGCCTCATGCAACACTTCAGTAGCATCTCAGCGGTGTGTGCAGTTCGGAGGTAGACGGACAAGGGGATAAATCGGCCACGGAAGACAATCTTTTTGTTTCAAGGGCATTGGTGAGATTCCAACCTGCACAATTTTTACTGCGACAAAACTCCAGCATTGTAATTATGTAAATAACTCTAACCAAGGATGTGTTTAGATTTGTATTAACTATCTTCTCTGGACTTCTGAAGAGACCACTCAGTCGATTCATGTACTTCTGTCTTGAAACCTGGTGTCAGCTGCTGTTGAACTCTCCTGTGAAGTACATGCAAAACCACTTTTGAACCTAAAAGGTACTGGTACTATAGCATTTTACTTTTTTTTTTTTAGTGTTAAAGAGATAAAGAATAATAATTAACCAACCTTCTTTAATAGATTTGGGTCATTTAGAAACCCAATAATTCATTTTCATATTGTAATCTAGGTTTATGATAATTCCACTGTTATCAGTAATGTTAAATGTGTAACATGTAACACGTTTTCCCTACCAAGAAGCACAATGAAGAAAAAGAAATCCTTACTAAGTAGGTGACAAGTTTGACAGTTTTTGGCATTTATATTAAGTAACATATGTTTCTCTATAAGATATGGTAATAGCATTAGTGGATGAAATTTAGCTGAACATAGAGAACAAAGTAAAAGTAGTGTCTTCCAGGAAGTCAAAGTTTTTACTTGTGTACTGATAGGTTCCCTAACCAACTGTACTAAAAACAATTAACTACCCTCTGAAGTAATGGAATTAAAACAAAACCCGAACTGTTCTCAATAAGAAGGCATAAGCCTATGCCTAAGACTTTTCATTTTATTGCCCAATGGAAAACACCATCGTCAGCAAAAAGACCGGATTTGCAGAGGTTTGTAAAATGCCTGGTAATAACTTCGGTGGATCCCAACATATATATATATATATATATATTTTGATTCTGCAAACCCTAAAAGAATCAGAAGAATGCTGTGAACATCAGCCTCATTTCTGCATTTCTTACCTCAAAGAGAAATAGTTTGAAACTCTGAGACCATAAAGGCATTGTTTAGTGAAGGCTATGCGTGCATTAGCCTGGATCTGTGGTCTCTAAATGTGACTGGCAGCCAGAATCACATGATTTTGGGTCTGCATTCCAGAGATTCAGATTTATTAGGTCTAGAGGGAGCAGGAACCTGTATTTTTATCAACAGCCTGGCTGTTCCGATCAGCCAGGTTTGGGTAACACCAGCTTAGGTTACAGGAAGTTGCCATGGGAAGAAAACAATTTGAAATGGAACTGGGCTAAAAGTCAACCATGCAGGAAACCTACTATTTAAGTCCTTGGCTTTAGGTCAGTCATATTTAATGCCATAGAGCTAGCAATTGCTACCCTTTTTTAGTTTTCCAGCCTTAGCTGAGGCTGAGAAAGCTAAATCTTGGTTTGGCAGCTCTTCCAAAAGTAAAGACATTGCTTTCCACTGCAGTGGGGGTGCTGAGTTTGGGTTTTTGTAATTTCCTGAAAAAAAGCGTGTTCGAAAATGTTGCAATTCAGTGCTCCAAGTCTCTGTATAACCAGGTCAGTATTTTGGTGAAAAAAATTAAAAAATTTCACTGATTTTTTTGAAGTTAGATGGAAGGATGAATTGTTAAATCGACCCAAACTCTTGAACTAGTTGGTGTGGGTTCATTGGCATTCTTTGCGATCCTGCTTGATTGCTGACACCCTATGAATGAAACATGGGCTGTGATTACCGCAATCACTGTACGTGCTACGGCAGCTGATGCTTTGGAGGATGTGGAAGCAATAACAAGGTACTTGACTACCTACTGGTGTAATCGTACTGCAAGCCCCAACTTTCTTATCCATCTTTTTTCACAGTAAGTGTGAAGACTGAGCCCAACTAGCCGATTAAAAATAGAAAACCTGACTAGACTGTGTAGAGCCAATTAGACTTGAAATACATTTGTGTTTCTAGAACCACAGCTCAAGCATTCTGTTTATCACTCACTGTCACTTGTATAGCCTTCTCTTGTTGGTGCTTTGCATTTTGATGTTACTTTGAGCCTTGCATGACATCCTGAGGCTGGAGGAAAATTCTCAGACCAGCGGTGTCAAGCTCTAACAAATGCTCCCGCCCGAGTTCGTGACCACATGTTTTTACAGTGTTTTCAGTGTATCACAGATTTGTTTCCTTTTTGACCTCCTGATAAGTCCCCAGAAGAAAATTTGCTAATCTTTCTGCTTTCTATTTTTATGATGACAATCAAAGCTGGCCTGAGAAACACAATTTTTTGAGTTTTTCAATGATCAATGATGTCCTTAAAATGTGGTCTGCCAATCTGTACAAAATGGTCCTATTTTTGTGAAGAGGGACATTAGATAAAATGATGTTATACATCAATATGTATATATGTATTTCTATATAGACTTGGAGAATACTGCCAAAACATTTATGACAAGCTGTATCACTGCCTTTGTTTATATTTTTTTTTAACTGTGATATTCCCCACAGGCACATTAACTGTTGCACTTTTGAATGTCCAAAAATTATATTTTAGAAATAATAAAGAGAAAAATACTTAAGTATTCCCAAAACAATGGTGTGGTGAATGTGTGAGAAGAACTAACTTGATTGGGAGGGTCCACGGGTACAAGATGTATTACAAATGCCCCGTTCATGTTTTCATTTTAAAACGTGTAAATGAAGATTTTTTTATATTTCAATAAATGAGATATATATATATATATATAACTTAGAGTTGTGCTAAAGTTCTAGCATTTTTGTTTTTCATTTAATGAGGTAAATTATAGCAAATCTGTTCAACTTGCTTTCTTAACATTTCAGTAGAACACCACTATCTAGTGCTGCTATAACAGAAATACCACAAGTGATGGCTTTAACAAAAAGAAATTTATTTCCTCACAGTAAAGTAGGCTAAAAGTCCAAATTGAGGGTGTCAGCTCCAGGGGAAGGCATTCTCTCTGTTGGCTTTGGCGGAAAGGTCCTTCTCATCAACCTTCCCCTGAACTGGGAGATTTTCCATGCAGGAACCCCGGGTTCAAAGGATGGGCTGTGCTCCCAGCACTGCTTTCTTGGTGGTGTGAGCTCCCCCTATCTCTCTGCTCACTTCTTTCTTTTATATCCCAAAAGAAAGTGGCTCAAGACACAACCCTATTCAGTAGATTGAGTCCTGCCTCATCAACACAACTGCTGCCCATCCCCCCTCGTTAACATCACAGAGTCAGGATTTACAACACATAGGAAAATCACATCAGATGACAAAATGGTGGACAATCACACAGTACTGAGAATCATGACCCAGCCAAATTGATACATGCATTTTTGGGGGACACAATTCAATCCATGACAACCATCTTAGGCTTTTTTTATTGTGGTAAAATATATATAATAAAATGCTTGCCATTTCAACCATTTTTACGTGTACAATTTAGTAACATTAATTACATTCACCATCATTACTATCCATTTCCAAATTTTCCCTCACCCTTTACACAAACTTGGTGCCCCTTAAGTAATAGCTCCTCTTTTCCCTTTCCCACTCACCATCTTAGGGTTTTGATTAAACTAATAGAACATTTAAGATTTAAGACATTGTCTGAGCTAGTCAGTCCTCTGGCACAGCTTTTGACTTAAAGATGACCAGCACTTGACTCATCTTGGATTCCGTTTCTTTTCTTTGTCTTTATTGTGTGGTGTTTTTCACCCCCGCATAGGGAATACATGACTGCTTTTACTCCGTACAACATTCAAACAATATAGAAGTATATAAAGTAAAATGTCTTACCATGCCTTCTTCCCTGTCCTTGTCCTGTTTCCCAGAGGCAAAGCTGTGTCATTTGGTGTGCATTCATTCCTTCACCCTTTTAGTCCCCTTTATACATGCCTGTTGAGTCAATTCTAACTCATGGTAGCCTCATGTGTTTCAGAGCAGAACTGTGCTCCATATGGTTTTTGTGGCTGTGACCTTTCAGAAACAGGTCACTAGGCCTTTCTCCTGAAGCATCTCTGGGTGGGTTCAAACCGCCAACCTTTCATTTAGCAGCCAAGTGTGTTAACTGTTTGTACTACCCAGGGACTCTTATACACATCTGTTACAAAACAAACAAACGAAAAAATCAAGCCAGTTGCCATCAAGTCAATTCTGAGTCATAGAGACCCCCTGTGTTATAGAGTAGAAGTGCTGCACAGGCTTTTCTTGACTAATCTTTACAGAAGCAGATCACCAGGCCTTTCTTCTGTGGCAACTCTAGTGGGTTCAAACTACCAACCTTTAAGTTACTAGTCTAGTGCAAACCGCTTGTGTCACCCAGGAGTCCTATATACATGTGTGTTGACATGGCATGCCGTCGAGTCAGTTCCGACTCAGTGACCCTACAGGACGAAGTAGAACTGCCCAATGGAGTTTCCAAGGCTGTAATCTTTATGCAAGGAGACTGCCACGTCTTTCTGCAGAACCGCTGATGGTTTCAAACCACTGACCTTTTGGTTACCAGTCAATCATTTTAACCACTGTGCCACCATATGCATGTATGTACAAGTTTAAAAATAGCAATGTGTATATATGCATATACACGTATATACACGTTGCTATTCTTGCTTCTCATTTTACCAAAGTGAGATTGTAGTTTATGCAATGCTTTGCAACGTCCTTTTTTCTTTTAACACTATGTTTTAGAGAGCTCTGCTAGAAGTATAGATAAAAAAAAATAGATAGAGCCCTCTTATTTTTTTGCCAGCTGCATAGTATCCCATTATGTAAACGTATCAAAATTTCTGTGATCACTTTCCTGTAAATGGATCTACGGTTTGTTCCCAATTATTTGCTATTAAAATGACTTCATGAACATCCTTGTACATACATTCTTAAGCATGCATAGCAGTGTTTTGTTAGCATAGATGCCTAGAAATAAAATTGCTAGGTAGGCCAAAGGATGTGAGAAATAAATTGGTATTGATTCCAAGTCTTCAGATATGATTGTCACAATAAATTCTTGAATGTCTGCATGTGAATTATCTGCTTTGCGATTAACCGCAGTTTTCTAAGGTCTCTTCGTCCCCACACTGGTCAGAAATTGAGTCTTTAAAACATGGCTGGGAGGAGATAAAATGTGGTATGTGAGGGATTTTTGTTTTGCTTTAGAATGCTGAATTAAATGACTTCAGAAAAAAATGATACAATTCATGTTATTTTCAACTTGTGCATAATGGAAATTGATTATGTCGTTAATAGAATACAGCACCCTATTCCAACATAACTCCTTCTTTCACAAATCCAAATATTTGGCAATTCAAATAATGCCAAAGCATACATCGTTGGCATCCTTCCAGGAAGAGCCTGGCTGTAGGGTTGGATAATGGTCCTGCCTTCTGTCCGAGCCCCACAAAGAAGACAGATTATCGGGAACTGTAATCCTGCTGATTCAATAATAGCTGCCTGTTCTAGCCTCAGTGCATAGGGTTCCAAAACCTGCCTCGAGAGAACTTTTTCATTTGTGTTTTTAAATGTATAATTTTAAATTAATTATGTATAATTCTCTTAATACAATGCCAACAACTCTGTCTACTTTCTTGTCTTCTCATGATAATAAAATGACTTTTACTACTTGAGGGTGTTTAAACTTTGTTAAAGATCTTTTTCACACGTACCTCTGTTTATTCTTACAAATAGCACTTTCAGGCAGGGGAGACATTTTATTGATGAGGAAACCAAGGCACCAAAAGACTTAAGTGACTTTTCCAAGATCGTACAAATGGGCAATAGTAACACTGGGATTGAAATTCCACATACACTAATTCAGCTGGTTTACACCACAAGCCACTGGAAATGGAATAGGTACTGGGAAATGTCGGTGTTCAGAAGTAGGCTGCTTTGCTTCTTGAGCTATTTTCACAAGATGAGTGATGGACTAGGCAGCCTGTAGAACTATTGCATGCGTTTGTAATCAGAGCAATTTCTTTTCAGGCTATAATACAACAGTTCTAATAATGGGTATTATGATTTTAATAGCGATGCACTTCATAAAATGCAGCTCAGGCAAACGGCTTAGAATATCTGCAACCATCATAAACTACGCAGTTTTCCCTGCCATAACAGGGTGATAGAAATGCTTCATTATCCCCAATTCCAAATACATAGAAGGATGAAATCCAACCACACCGTTAAAGCAAAATTAATATACTGTGTTTCTAACAGATACAATTTTTTTCACCCCATGATAGGAATATGTGTGACAGTACGTAATGTGGTCTTAATTACCAGACTATAACATTCTGTTCCACCTGGTTACATAAATAGCACCTGGGTCCCAAAGAAAAATGAATGCATTCTCCACAATATATTCATACATGGTAATGTTTGCATCACCCACATTTTAGTTTACCTATAAAGCGGTGGAGACATCAAGGACACATGGTTTTACATGGCAGGGGGAGC
Organism: Loxodonta africana; assembly: GCF_030014295.1. Lineage (NCBI taxonomy): Eukaryota > Metazoa > Chordata > Mammalia > Proboscidea > Elephantidae > Loxodonta > Loxodonta africana. Next base: position 104,464,711 of record NC_087346.1, on the reverse strand, counting down.
ATATTTGCTCCCTGTTGCTAGTTTATAGGCTAATTGGAATTTTAAAAAGATTTGCCACATTATCCTGGCAGATGGTATTTTGCTTTATCATTATTCATGGGTATTAATGACTTCCCTCTGGAACATGTGTATCCTGTCTTCTATTTGGAATTTCATCACGTTTCCTGCTGACTGCTCCGAACAGAATTGGTTCTGGTATTCTGTACGGTGCTTGAACTGCAGACCGGGTGGCTGGTCAAAGTTTCAGACTTGATTTGGAATGAAGTAACTCCTTGAAATACAGAAAGCCTTTTTTTTCCTCTCGAGTATTCCAGTGCACTTCTCATTTTCTTCAGCTTGCTACCCCACAGGCTGGCATGTAATATCTGGTGTATGTGAAGACAACTTCAGAGTGGATACCCGTTCCATTAGTCTGAGATTCTTAGACATCATTTCTCTCTCCCTAGACAGACTGAGGTTAGGTTTCCTAAATGGAAAAAATACATGTGATCACAATACAATGATCCAACCACCTAAAGTGATTTTTTTCTTTCTTTTTTCTTTTTTTTGTTATACTTTAGATGAAAGTTTACAGAACTAACTTCTCATTAAACAGTTAGTACACATATTGTTTTATGACATTGGTTAACAACTCCATGACATGTCAACACTCTCCCCTCTCGACCTTGGGTTTCCTGTTACCAGCTTTCCTGTCCCCTCCTGCCTTCTAATTCTTGCCCCTGGGCTGGTGTGCCCATTTAGTCTCGTTTTGTTCTATGGGCCTGTCTAATCTTTGGCTAAAGTGTGAACCATAAAAATGACTTCACTACTGGGGCCATACTCTTGGGGTTTCTCCAGTCTCTGTCAGGTCAGTAAGTCTGGTCTTTTTTTGTGAGTTAGAATTTTGTTCTACTTTTTTCTCTAGCTCTGTCTAGGACCCTGTATTGTGATCCCTGTCAGAGCAGTCAGTGGTGGTAGCTGGGCACCATTTAGTTGTACTGGACTAAGTCTGGTGGAGGCTGTGGTAGATGTGGTCTATTAGTCCTTTGGACTAACCTTTCCTGTGTGTCTTTAGTTTTCTTCATTCTCCCTTGTTCCTGAAGGGGTGAGACCAGTGGAGTATCTTAGATGGCCGCTCACAGGCTTTTAAGATCCTGAAAGTGATTTTTTAAATTAGTTCCTTCAACAAACGTTAGAGAACAGCCTTCTCTTTGTTTACTTTTTCTCTGAAATGCTTCAGCCTAAATGAGGCAGCTGGCAGAGTTAATTCCAGATAGCTAATTATCTGAGGGGAACGTTACGTCACAGAGCAGAGCAGTGCAGAGCAGAACATTGTGGTAGTGGGAGGCCACAATTTCTTACGTGGGAGTAACAAAAGCCAAGAGATAGGCTATGGAGTATGGCTTACTGAAGCCTTCTGAAAATACTAAAATTTTTCAGAAAGGGCGGTTGAACCTCTTGAGAATGGGGAGCTAGCGCTGGGGTAGTCAGACCTGGTGGCCTTGTTTCTTGTAGATCATCCTTGCTTTGACTCCACTTTCATGACATCCCATCCCTCCATCCCCCATCCCTCCATCCCCCATACCTCCCTCCCTCCACCCCTCCACCCACCCACCCATCCACCCATCCATCCATCCACCCACCCACCCATCCATCCACTAAAACTTTCATCCCCCCATTCTTCAATGTTATTGAGCTAGACACAACTGTAGGCTCTGAGGTTCAGCAATTAATGCAACAGACAAGATCCTTACATTCATGGAAAATAGACATAAAGTCTCCCTTTAGAGGAGAGGGCAGGTTTGTTTGATGTCTATTATGATATAATAAAGATAGTGTCTCCCTCTGGGGCAAAAGTGGGTCAGGCTTTCTTGTACCCTTATAAAATATTGAGGTTTCTTAAGTCTGAGATTCTTTAGCTGTGACATAAACCTACTGTGTGTGCAACATACACCCACAGGACTTGGGGGACAAGGGGGAACTGACACAAATATAAAGCTCATGCTGTTTTATGTACTGGAGTAGTAAAGTCCTTTGTGTCAGACCCAGGAGTCCCATGTCTTATGCAAGCATCTATTAAACCGGAAGGCTAAACTGGAAAGCAAATTTTACACTAGCTTGCACATAGTGTAAAATTTCAGAATCTTCCCAGTTCTTGACACTAACAATACCAGCCAGGTAAGATCTCTCTATTCTCCTTACTTCTTCCCTGATTGATATAACCTTAACCTCTGGAGGGACCAGAGGCAACAAAGTGAGTAGGGAAGGAATAAAGAAGTGCTTGTTGGAGAAAATAGAAAAGAAATGAGCCCTATTCATTATCAAGTACAGCCAGAATGCTCATTAGAAGCAATGATGGCAACACTTGTCTCTCTTACTTTGGACATGTTATCAGGAGGACTCCCTGGAGGAGGCCATCATGTTTGGTAATGTAGAGGGTGAGCAAAAAAAGAGGAAGACCTTCAACAAGACGGGTTGACACAGTGGCTGTAACAATGGGCTCAAACATACCTACCATTGTGGGAATGGCACAGGACTGGTTAGTGTTTCATTCAGTTTATACATAGGTTTGCTATGCTTTGGAACTGACTCAATAGCACCTAACAAGAATGACAACAATCTCTTTACCACTGCAGACTTTCCCTCTTCAGTAGGTCCAAGCTGGGGAAATAGCAGTTAAAACTTCACAAGGAGTTACAGAGTTTATGGTTACTATTTTGGGTTTTTTATACTGGAAGAAGTAGAGAACATTTTATTAACTAAGGATAATAAGAAATGTGATTGTGTTGATTCTAAATTTTATCCGAAAGAGCAGGGAAGAATTAGCTTTACAGAATAGGTAGGTAGAGGCAGTTATGAGATAATGTTAAAGCTATTTTTTTATTGTTATACACGTTCAACTTAATCATTATATCTCAACTCTCCAGAAAGAAGAAAATGGCAATTTCCCACTCATAGCAAGAATGCTGTGAACGTTGTGTTGTTGCCGTTCAGCTCTTATCACATGCCATAACTCCTTTTGCTTCCAGAGTGAGCAATGACAGACCTTCAGGGATGTAGATGATGAAATAATATCATTATCACATTGTAAGGCTGTGATATTATAGTTATGATTTTGGAAACGGATCCTTCCAAATTGAAACATAAAGTAATACTTCCGCGTACTTTTCTAAGAACACATTTAGTCACCATTCGTCAACCATTACCCAAACATTATTTTAAGTCCTAGGAATAATAATATCACTAATATTCAGTGAACATTGTGGTGAATTGAATTATTGTTCAGAAGTATACTCCTCCCCTTCATTCCCTCAGGAGGAGTATACATCCTCATTTCATTGATGTTGGACTTGGCCATGTGGCTCTTTGCTAATGGGCTGTAGCAGGCATAATACAATAGATACTTGAAATTTGCTCGTGTGAAAGGGCTTATGTTCTTGCCATTTTAACAATATTGAATCTTCCCATCGATGAATATGGCATATCTCTCCATTTACGTAAGTCTTCTTTATTTTAGTTTCACAGTATTTTGTAGTTTTCAATGTATAAGCCTTGCATATATTTTGTTAAACTTATTTGTAAATATTTCATCTTTATTGATGTTGTTGTAAATGGTATCATTTTTACAATTCTATTGTTGCTAGTACATTTGACCTTATATTCAGCAACCTTGTAGATATCTCGGGATTTTTTATATAGACAATAATGTTGTCTGCAAATAAAGATAGTTTTACTTCCTCCTTTCCAATCTGGATATTTTTCCTTTCTTTTATTTGGTTTATTGCACTGGATAGGATCTCCAGTACAAAGTTCAATGGAAGTGGTGAGAAGAAATATCTTTCCTTTGTTTTCTCATCTTGAGGGGACATTCAGTCTTTCACCATTAGCTATAGATTTGTCATGGAAACCCTTTATCAGGTTAAGGAAGTTTCCTTCTATTTCTAGTTTTCAGAAAGTTTTTTTTTTTTTAATTTAGAATGGCTATTTTAAAAAAGCTTTTTTCCTGCATCCATCAAGATTATCATATAATTTTCCTTTATTAGTTTGTTAATATGGTGAGTTTGTTACAATGACTGATTTTCAAACATTGAACCAATCTTGCATTCTTGGGATAAAATTCGCTTGGTCATGATTTATATATACACCATTGCTGTCAAGTTGATTTCAACTCATAGCGACCCTATAACCAAAAACCAAACCCGTTGCCATCAAGTTGATTCTGACTCATAACAACCCTATAGGACAGAGTAGAACTGCCCCACAGAGTTTCCAAGGAGCACCTGGTGGATTCAAACTGCCAACCTTTTGGTTAGCAGCCGTAGCACTTAACCACTATGCCACCAGGGTTTCCAGCAACCCTATAGGACAGAGTAAAACTGCCCCATGCATAAAGAGAGAGAGAGGTTGAGAAAGAGTTGGATTTGATTTGATAATCATGCAGTAAAGGATTAACTGAGCAGTAAAGGAATGTCACACCCTGCACATTCCCAAGAAAGCTTTGGCCCTTGATTTGCTTCTGTGAGGTAACTTCTAAACACTTAGAATATCCTGCCCTGCCTGATAAGAGTGTCTTTGCTTACCTGAGGGCCTTGGGCCACACTAGATAGTCTATTCTAACAGTGTGGAACGTGGGCCACGATATATCAGACTAACCACTCAAGGGGCTAAGGTCAGCCATGAGGTTGGCCAGCCATGCCTATATGATCAACTCCCAAGAAAAACCCTGGATGCCAAGGCTTCGGTGAACTTACCTGGTGGGCAATAACCTGTGCATATTGCCACACATGGTTGCTGGGAGAGTTAAACACAGTCCGTATGATCCCACTGGGAGGGGACAACTGGAAGCTTGCACCTGGGGTCTCCTGGATTCTGCCCTTTATAGCTCTTCCTCTTGCTGATTTTAGTCTCTGTCCATCCATTGTAATAAATTGTAACTATGAATATAATGGCTTTTCTGAGTTCTGTGAGTCCTTCTTGTGACTTATTGAATCTGAGGGTGGTCTTAGGGACCCTTGAATATATTAATATTTTATTAAGGATTTTTGAATCTATATTCATGAGGAATATTGGCCTGTAGTTTTCTTGCCATATGTTTGCCTTGGTTTGGTATCAAAGTACTATAGGATGAGTTGAGAAGTATTCATTCCTCTTTTATTTTCTGAAAGAGTTTGTGTAGAATTGGTATTATTTCTTCCTAAAATATTTGCTATAATTCACCAGTGAATCCATTTGGGCCTGGAGATTTCTTTGTTAGAAGGTTATAAATTATGAACTCAATTTCTTTAACAGATATAGGCTATTCGAGCTATGTATTTCTTCCCGAGTAAGATTGGGTAGTTCGTGTCTTTCGAGGAATCTGTCCGTTTCATGTACATTGTGGAATAAGTTTGGCATAAATTTGTTGATAACATTCCCTTATTTTCCTTTAATATCTTTAGGATCTGTAGTATTATCCTCATTCATGATACCGATAATTTGTGGTTTTTTTTTTTCCTCTCTTTTCTTGATCATTTTTGTTACAGATTTATCAATTTTAATGATTGTTTCAAAACATCAGCCTTTCATTTCATTAGTTTTCACTATCGTTTGTCCAGTTTCTATTTAATTGATTTCTCTTCATCATGTCTTTTCTTCTACTTATTTTATATTTAATTTGTTCTTTTTGTAATTTCTTAAGGTAGAAGCTTAGGCCATTATTTGAGAATGTATTTCTTTCTAATATAAGAATTCAATGCTATAAATTTCCCTCTAGGCATTAATTTAGCTGCATCCTACAAATTTTAATAAAATGCAGTATGATATATAATTCAAAGTATTATCAGAGAACTGAGAAGAGACCCTTTAATCAGGTGGGGAGGAGGTAGTTACAATGGTCTTTGAGCTGGGATTTGAATGATTTTTTTTTTTTCAGTTGAAAAAGAAAGGCGCATTCTAAGCCAAGAGAACAATAAGCCAGGATTTATGAATTGACCTTTCTCTTATTAAGTGTGCTCATGAATATTTAATAACAGTAGTATCTTCATTATCTAGTGCTGCTATAACAGAAATACTACAAGTGGATGGCTTCTTTAACAAACAGAAACATTCTCTCACAGATTAGGAGGTTAGAAGTCTGAATTTAAGGCACTGGCTCTAGGGGAAGGCTTTTTCTCTGTTGGCTCTGGAGGAAGGTCCTTATCTTCTTTCAAAATCTGTGGGCCCCATGTTCCTTGAAGATCTCCAGGTGTCTTGGCATCAATCTTCTCCTGCATCTAGGAGGTTCTCAGCACAGGAACCCTGGGTCCAAAGGATGTGCTTTGCTCCCAGCTCTTCTTTCTTGGTGGTAGTGAGGTCCCTCCTCTCTGCTTGCTTCTCTCTGCTTTTATCTTTTATAAGGCAGTGAAGCACAGTGACTCAAGATACATTTTACCCTAATCCTACCTCATTAACACAACAAAAGTAACCTAATCCTCATTAACATGACCTAATCCTGCCTCATTAACATAACAAACAGCTTATTCCCAAATGAGACCACAACCAAAGACCTAGAGGCTAGGATTTACCACACATCACAAAATGGAAGACAACCTCACAATATTGGGAATCATGGCCTATCCAAGTTGACATATTTTGGGGGACACAATTCAATCCATAATACACAATCTACTGATAGAACATCTCTTTGAAAGGCAGGGACAGAGTCAGTCATTTCATAACCTAAAAGTGATGATGGGACTAAAAGGTTTTTTGGTTTTTGAAGTGATTTTTCTGTTTCTTAGACTGGTCCCATTTCAAATGTGAAAGGTATTGGTCTAACAGAAAATCAAAGGAAGGACTGTCATGCATGAAATTCTTGGTTATTTATCAGAATAAAGAGAAAATGAGGCTCAAATGGAAGCAACAGGGCAGTGGTTTGGTTACGACCCTTAGATATGTGTTCAAAGTCATTTAGATAAATTCATTTATTGGCGAGATATGACCTTGGAAGCTCCAGCTTTATATCTACTTTTATAGCCGCCATGCAATCCTTATTTCTGCACTTTTTTAAACCTCTGCAGAAAGTACTATATATTGGCTCACTTAACACTCCTTCTAAATATTTTTTTATTGTGTTTTTCTAATACAAATGTTGCAAAGCAAAATATTTAAGCTCCCAGTTTCCCTTGCAGCTAGAATTTGGCCATGCGATATGAATCTGGCCAATAAATGTAGGTACAATTTCTGGGTAAGACTTCCCTTACTGCTTTAAAAAGGCAGAGCTTTTGGAAGAAGATTTCGTGTTTCTCATTTTACCCTTCTCATTTCTTTCTGTCCAGAACTTGTAGACATTGCCTTGGCTTGCAGCAGCCATCTTTTGATCCTGAAGCTAAAAACTAAATACCAGAAGTGGCAGTCCAAGAGATAGAATCCTTGATGGCATTCTTCCACAGGTATATCAGCCCTGATCTACCTACCTCCACAGTCCTTTTCGCATGAGAAAAGTGCACATTTGAGTAACTCAGTGCATCCTAAGTGATAATCTCTTTAGCAACAAGCTAAAAAGCTGTATGGGAATGTCTGCCATTCCAATTTTTTTTAATTTATTTTATTTTTGGTGCAAATGTACACAGCAAAACTGTTCCCATTCAATAGTTTCTAGACATAATGATCAGTGACGTTGGTTACATTCCTCATTTTGTCAACATTCTCATTATTTCTGTTCTAGTTGTTTCATTCCCATTGACTGAACTTCCCTGCCCCAACAACCTTCTCATCTGTGCTTTAATAGCTGTTGTTCATTGGATCTTATATAGGTAATTTTTTAAAATAACATAATACTCAAGGGTGACAATCTTAACTTTTTGAGCTAAACTGTTGTAGTTTTGATTCAAGGTTTGAGGAGTAACTCAGGGCAATAGTCTTGGATACTCTTCCAGCCTGAATATGCCTAGTAAATCTGTATTCTTTAGGAATTTGAAGTTCTGTTTCACATTTTTCTCCCTTTCTGTCAGGATCTTTCTATTGTGTCCCTGATCAAAACTTTCAGTAGTGGTAGCCAGGCACTATCTAGCTCTTCTGGCCTCAAGCTGGAGACAGTCCTGTACCCTGGTTCCTTCTCCAATTCTTGGGTTTCCTTCTTTCTCTTTTGTTCCAGACAAATAGACCAATAGTTGTATCTTAGAGGGCTACCCTTAAACTTTTAAGACCCCAGACACCACTCACTGTACTGGGAGGAGAACATAAACTTTAATAACTATATTATGTAAATTGACTGGATTGTTCCATGAAACCATGACCCTAAGTCTTCAAACCTAGAGAACTAATCCCTCGAGGTGATTGATTATATCTAATTAGTATCAGCATCTGTGGCCCTTTTTTTCTTGGTTGTTGTTCTAGTTGCAAAATTATGTATAACATTTGTCAATTCATCCTTTTTTTTTCTTGCTGTTCCAGTTTTTAATATAGTTTCTTCACTGGGCTTCTAAGACATTAAATTCTCTTAGTTTTCTTGCTGCATCACTGGTTGATTTTTCTTAGTTTCTTTGTTGATCCTTTTCTTCTCATGTTCTCTGTTTCTGTTGGAGCGTCTCAGGCTCAGTCTTTGAGCCTCATTTATTCATTTAGGTTCATCTAACCTCATGGCCTCAAATAACATCTATATCCTGGTGGCAACTCCTAAATGTATATTCCCAACCCTGTCCTCTCTCCTGAGCTGCAGATTCTTGTTTCCACCCACCTATTCAACATCTCTATTTGATGTCTAATAGTTGACATCTTAACTCAAAATCTTAACTCCCTCTCCTTTCCTCAGACTTGATCCACTTTCAACCTTCCCCATCTCGTTTGATAGCAACTCTAATCTTGATTTTCTTGCCCCAGATCTTGGAGTCATCCTTGGCTCCTCTCTTTTTCTTTCTTGGACTGTACATCTAATCTGTCAAGATTTTGGTTCTATCTTAGAATATACTCAGAATCTGGCCACCTCTCACCACCTTCATTTTTACCACCCTGGTCAAAGCCAGCATCACCTTTTGCCTGAATTATTACAGCAGCCTTTTAAAAAGTCTACCTGTTTTCTCCTCCTGTCTTAGTTACCTTATGATGCTAAAACAGAAATAACACAAGTGGATGACTTTAACAAACAGAAATTTATTCTCCCACAGTCTAGGAATCTAGAAGTCCAAATACAGTGCACCAGCTCCAGGGGAAGGCTATCTCTCTGTTGGCTCTGAGGGAAGGCCCTTGTCGTCAATCCTTCCCTGGTCTGGGAGCTTCTCAGCACATGAACACTGGGTTCAAAGGACATGCTGTACTCCTGGGTTTACTTGCTTGGTGGTAATGAGGTCCTTCTCCTCTGCTCACTTCTCTCTTTCATATCTCAAAAGAAAATGAGTCAAGATACAGCCTAATCCTGTAGATTGTGTCCTGCCTCGTTAACATAACTACCTCTAATTCTGCCTCGTTAACATCATAGAGGTATAAATACATCAGATCACAAAATGGAGGACAACCACACAATCATGGCCTAGCCAAGTTGATACACATTTTGGGGCAACACAATTCAATCCATAACATTCCACTCTTTGTCCCTCCTCCAAATTTATGTCCTTGCCACATGTAAAACACATTCACCCCATTATATCATCTCAAAAGTCTTAAATCAACTTCAAGTCCAAAATATCATCTTCTGCAAAATTTCTCTTCATCTGTGAAATACGTAATACAAGTTATCTGCTTCCGGAGTACAAAGGTAGAACAAGCACAAGGTAGACATTTCCATTACAAACGGGAGAAATTGGAGGGAAAGAAAGGTTAACAGGCACCAAGAAAGTCAGCAGCACACATTACATTAGCTCACAAGGCCTGAAAATAATCCTCTGTTCTCTGAGACCATTTAGGCAGTGGTCCCGCTCTCCAGACTCTGGGTGTTGGCCTCAGTTTCTGAATCCTGGATGCAGGCCCCCGGGGTTGGGCTTCAGCTCTTCCTTTTAGGTCCACTGGGACTGCAACTCTGCTCCCTCCAATTTGGGTGACCCCATTCTCCTAATCCACCTGAGTGGCCACCCTTTCGGCCCTTCTGGCCTAGCAGGCCCCATTCTTCTGCCCTTGGGCATGGAAGCCCCACCCCCTCAGCTCTGGGCAGTGAATTTGGCCCCATCCCCCTGGCAATCAAGAATGGCGGCCTCACATTTTGGAACCATGTTGGTGAAGACCTGACTTTTTGAAATCTAGGAGCCACAGCCCCACCCTTTGAGACCGAGGCAGCTCTACTTCTTGTGCTCCTTGACTCTTCAGCTTCTGCCTGCTGGTTCCTTGGCCTCTCAGCCTCTCGGACTGAGCCCTCAGTCCCTTGGGTCCCTTGGGTTGGCCCAGCATCTGCCCTGCTGGGGCAAGTGTTCCAAAGTTCTTTAGCTCTATAAGTGATAAGTGCCTGGAGGCACTTCACTCTGCCAGTAAACCTCAGCTGGAAGGCAGTCAGTTCTCTTGCTCTGTGGGTTGGCAAGCCTAGCTCCACCGATAAGTGCCCAGAGGCACCCCAGTCTGCCAGGAAGCCTCCTGCTTGAAGCTGACTGTGGGTCACCTCCTGCACAGTCTCACACTGGTCTCCTGGTTCTATCACTGCTGTTTCTCTGCTACTGCTTCTCACCACCTGGCCATTTCCAGTATAACAGCCCTCCTCATTTCCTTTTGAGCTCTCACCAGAATTGTCTTTGATGTCCGTAACTCTACCAAAAGTTTCTTCAGGGCAATCTAAGCTTTTACTAAACTCTTAGAGCCTCTACCCATTCCTCAATTCCAAAACTGTTTCCACCCTGTAGATATCTTTAAGAGCAGCACCCCACTCTCCTGGTACCAAATTCTGTCTTAGTTATCTTGTGCTGCTATGACAGAAATACCACAAGTGAATGGCTTTAACAAACAGAAATTTATTCTCTCACAGTCTGGGAGGCTAGAAGTCCAAATTCAGGGCGCCAGCTTCAGGGGAAGGCTTTCCTTGTATCTGCTCTGGGGGAAGATCTTTGTCATCAACCCTCCCCGGTCTAGGAGCTTCTCAGCACAGGGACCCTGGATCCAAATGGTCTCCTGGCTCTACTTGCTTGGTGGTAATGAGGTCCCTCTCCTCTCTGCTTGCTTCTCTCTTATATCTCAGAAGAGATTGACTCGGGATGCAACCTAATCCTCTAGATTGTATCCTGCCTCATTAATGTAACTGCCTCTAGTCCTGCCTCATTAACATCATAGATGTTAGGATTTACAACACATAGTATAAATACATCAGATAACAAAATGGAAAACAACCACACAATACTGGGAATCATGGCTTAGTCAAGTTGACACATTTTGGGGGGACACAATTCAATCCATAACACCTTCTTACAACAGACTTTTCAATACAGCTGTTTCTTGAACATACCATAGGCATGCTCACATTATGGCCTTGGAACTGGCTGTTCCTTTTTTCTGGAATGGAATGTTCTTCCCTTATATATGCTTAAATAATTCCCTCACTTTCTTCAGTTTCATCTTTTCCATACCACCCTATTTAAAACAGCCATCAGCACCATCCTAACGCCCACCCCCTCCCAGCCCTGCCTCAGCACTTCCTATCCTTTTCCTTTTTTTTTTTTCTACAGCACTTATAACCTTCCAACTTACTGTATGTTGTGTGTTGTTTGCTATCGTGTAGATTATGACTCCTAGCAACCCTATAGGATAGAGTAGAACTGCCCCATAGGGTTTCCAAGGCTATAAATCTTTACAGAAGCAGGCTGCCACATCTTTCTCCTGCAGAGTGACTGGTGGGTTCTAACCGACGACCTTTTGGTTAGCAGCCGTGCTCTTAACAAATGTGCCACCAGGGCTCTTAACTTACTGTATAGTTTATCTAAATGTTTATAAGTTAATTGTTAACTTTCTGTTTCTTCTACTAGAATGTGAGCTCGATAATAATAGGATTTACATCTGTTTTTTTCCCTGATATATTCCCAGTGCCTAGAACAGTGCCTCATCCAGAGAACATGTTCAGTGAATATTTGTTGCAGGGTTGAATGAAATCACCCAACCACAGATGGAGGGATTACAGGGGAAGCTTCAGGGCAGCAGACTAACTGAGAAAGCAGCACTCAAGTCTGTGGTAACTCCTGAGGTCAAACTCAGTGTTGATCCACAGTCTCCTGCCCGTGTGCATCAACCCAAAATGCTTACACATGATGGCTGGGCTATTCTCTAGTGGATAAAGGACAAAAATCATGTTAATGAATTTATGGGAAGGTTTTAGCAAGACATGTCTGCAAACGGCTCCTCATATTTAAATAAAACTCCTCCTGAGTCCAGAAAGTTCAAACACCCCATAAAAAAAAAAAAAAAAAAAAAATTTTTTTTTTTTTTTTAAACACCCCATGGAATGTACTTATTTGCCATTGCAACGACCCTTTCAGGCATATGGGAAGAATTAAGTCCCTTATTTTAAGTAAAACCAGAGTTCTACTGGAAACAGAGTTCTGGTGTCCAAGCCTGTAGTGAGGCAAAAGGACGAAGAGCTAGAGGTAGGAGAAGTTCTGATTTTGAGCACTACTGGAATTAACTGCATGGGTGGTCTTGGGTGGTGGCTATTTTCTTAAGATAGAATAGAATCATGTGTATTTTAGAATTTTGGGTGAATTTCTCAGAAACACTTGCTTTTACCTCATTGAAATTGAGAATTTTTTCCACTTCTGATTTGAATAAGCAAACATTCTTCAATCTCAATTCCTCTTCAAATTCAGGACTCTGGTTAGGTCTTGATGGAGACTACTTGGCAAAGGACCTAGTCCATCCATAGAGGCATGCTTCAGTGTGGAGTACAGTACACAATAGTCTGCATTTAGATTATGCTAAAGCTGAGGGCTAGCCACTTGATAGAGATCCTCTATGTTAATGACTTCAGAATGGAATTAAAAAAAATTCTTGTAGATGTACTGAAGGGCAGGCACAGGGGGAACTCACAGAGTTGCGTGTTCTGAGTGCCTCCTTAAATTTTGTACCCTAGGCTTTTTATTTTCCCCACCCTAGTCCTTGCCCTGCTGTAATCTGTCCTCATTCTGAACCCAGGAATGCTCCAGGAAATCTAGAATTTCTTATGCTGAGGTCCTTTAAGTAGAGTCACCATCTTGGTTCTGATACTCTCTGACTGGTATTACTTAGACAAGTCTTTCCTTGTTAGCATCCTGACACTGTGTGCAGAGGGTGTACTCTGTGGAAACCCTGTTATTTCCTGGAATAATAATAATACTATTTTGCTTCTGGAAAAGACCGTTTTCTTTCTCTTTTTTTTCACAGTTTGTCTTCCTTTCCTTTCCAAAACATCATTTCTTCCATTTTTGTTGTCAAATTTCTGTGCTTAGAACAACAATGATTAAGAGTCTGTGGGAAGTTTTTAATAAACTAGCAACCAAATTTGAGCAAAAGCATAATGGGCAAGTTCTGGTTAGTTGATCTTAAGAATGGTTATAAATCCAACCATATTTTATACACTAGGGGAATCATGTCTACTGTTTTCTTTTTAAAATGTAGAGTTTTACATATGATATTGCATTAGGTAAGACCAACCAGCTTCCGTAGCTCTACACCTGTTGCTTTGATCAGACCACATGAATGTACCTGGGTAAAAAGTTAGATACCCTGTCCTTGGACAGGGGTGATTCTCCATGAATATGGATTCATTGGCTATATTGTGCCCCCAAGAAACTGATTATTGACAGTTAATGCTCAGAGGAAGGTAGGGATGGATGGTAAGCAGGTCTCCCGAGCTATGTGGTCTCTAACGCAGATCTGCACATTGGTACTGGTCTGTGACATGTTCTCCCAGGTTTGTGGCCTATGAATTGAAATGAAGAGAAAGAATAAAGATAGACTTAATGTAATACATTTTTCAAACTTCAAATTTAATCAGTTTAAGTAATTGTCCTTTATGTTGACATAATGACCTTCCTTTTTGGTGCTAACATGCCCTTTACAAAAAAAAAAAAATGGAAGCATAGTGATAGTTGATATTTCTTTCCTCAGTGCTCTTACTTGGCAAAATTAGAAGCTGACAATCCTATATCAGTTCCTGATTTTTTTAATAATAAATTTTATAATAAAAAATTTTTATGATAATAATGAACAAGGTCTTATCACGTACAAAGACCATTATCACATATCTTAAGTAAGCCTCATGACAATCATATGAAATAACTCATTATTATTGTTATCCCTATATGTTAGATGAGATAAAGAAAATTCAAAGTAGTTAGTAACTTGTTCAGAGTTACAAAGCAAGAGGTGGCATCAAGACAGGAGCCTGACTCCAGATGCAAAGCTCTTTTCATGAAATCATCTAAATTCTTCATCAAATTCTCCCTTCTCCCATCTCCCACCTAAAACAAACAAACAAACAAAAAAAATTGCCATCAAGTCAATCATATAGAACAGAGTAGAACTACCTGTAGGGTTTCCAAGGAGCACCTGGTGGATTTACTACCAACCTTTTGGTTAGTAGCCGTAGCTCTTACCCACTGTGCCACCAGGGCTCCATCTTACTAAATCAAAAAAAACAAACCAAACCCGTTGCCACTGAATCGATTCCCACTCATAGTGACCCTATAGAATAGAGTAGAACTGCCCCATAGGGTTTCCAAGGAGCTACTAGTGGGTTTAAACTGCCAGCCTTTTGGTTAGCAGCCAAGCTCTTAAGCACTGTGCCACCAGGGGTCCCTCTACCCCATATCTCCCAAATTCACAACTTTAGCTATTGACATTACCAGCCATTCAGTTGTCCTAGTTAGAAACCTGATCTGTTTGCCAGGTCCTTCAATTCCAACCCCAGATATCTCTCCAAGTTGTCCTCTTCTTTCTTTATGTCCACTACCTTTGCCTTGAGTCAGACTGTCTTGATGTCTTAATTTCCTAATCCACCGTTCTCCCCCACTCCCAGCCCAACTTCATCCTGTTTCCATATGGTCTTTTGTAAGTGACAGATTTAATTACATCATTCTCTTGCTTAGATCTTACGTGCTTTCTTATCTCCTTCAAATTTCTCAGAACAGAAAAGCTCCTACATGATCTGACCCTTGCCCACATATTTTGCTGTCTTTCCTACAAAAGTGTGATGCTGTGTCCATCTCATTATCCTGAGCCACAGTCATAGGGCTGGTACGCAGTAGGATCTTAGTAAATTTTGGAGATGAGAGGGGAGAGGGAAGAAGAGACAGGAGGAGAAAGGAAGCTTAACCCAATTGGTTCTCTTAAAGAATTACGTTTCATAGGTGTGCAGGAAATGGGCCAATTGCTCATTTTATTTGGTTACTGTTAACTTTTTCTTGCAAGGTCTGTAAGATTTTTGTGCCTATGACAGATTCTAGTGCATTTGAAGTATACATTATTTCAGTCCTCTTGCAGCTAAAGCATGGTTTAGAATAGAGGCGCTGAGCTGCAGGTTGTTTCAAATGCCACAAGGGGTTGCTAGACAGCAACAGACTCTCCAAAGAAAGTTTGAAATTTCGTCTTTTGGCCACATCCTTATTTTCTTAGTCTTTGTAGGAAGTTAGACGTTTTCCTCCATTAAGGGTTATATTTACACGGAGGATACGGTTCTGTCTTGTTGCTGTTGTTAAATGTCATTGAGTCGGTTCCAACTCATAGCGACCCTATGTACAACAGAAAGAAACTCTGCCTGGTCCTGCACCATCCTCATGATTGTTGCTATGTTTGAGCCCATTGTAGCAGCGGCTGTGTCAATCCCTTTGGTTGAGGGTCTTCCTCTTTTTCGCTGACCCTCTACTTTACCAAGTATGATGTCCTCTACCAAGTCCTGGTCCCTCCTAGTAACATGTCCAAAGTGTGTGAGACGAAGTCTCTCCATTCTCGCTTCTAAGGAGCATTCTGGCTGTACCTCTTCCAAGACAGAATTATTTGTTCTTCTGGCATCCCATAGTATATTCAATATTCTTCGGCACACCATAATTCAAAGGGATCAATTCTTCTTGAGTCTTCCTTATTGATAGTCCAGTTTTTGTATGCATATGAGGCAACTGAAAATACAATGGGTTGGGTCAGGCACACCTTAGTCCTCAAAGTGACATCTTTGCTTTTTAACACTCCAAAGAGGTCTTTTGCAGCAGATTTGTCCAATGCAATATGTAGTTTGATTTCTTGACTGCTGCTTGTGAAAAATGTCTAATATTAATCCCTCAAAGTGCTTCATTTATTTTCTATACTGTTTGAAGGGACCCTTAATACACTTTTCTATTCCTCAATATCTTGAATGCAATCTAAATCAATGTGATTTTCAGAGAAAAGGAGTAAGATGGGCCAAAGTACCCACCGGGGAATCAACTAGCAACATCAAGTGTCTTTGTGCCGATTGCCAAAGGCATCCTATGGGTGCATGAAGTGCAAACAGTGCTGCTGCCTCCAAGCTGATGCAGCCTGACTCCAGGGCCAGAACTAAACTCAGGGTGAAATTCAGCCTTCACTTCCTCCCTTAGCCAGGTATCTTTCAGCAGTGCATAGACTACAAGTATAAGCTGGGGACTTGGTATCCACCCTGGACTCATGTCCACTTTTGGGGTAGGGACCAAGCAGTCCAGAATTCATCACACTATGAATTCTTGTTCAACTCAAATCGTTTGTATCCAGGTTTGAAAACAGGCAAGAGGCAAAACAAGTCACATGAAGTCTAAGAGAGCCTGGAGCTTGAAAATCTTGCTCTTACCTACTTTACCACTTCTTTCCCTCATGTTCTCCATTCCCTTTACTTTTTCTCTCTACCCAGAAGCCAGTGCCGTCAAGTCTATTCCAACTCATAGCGACCCTATAGGACAGAGTAGAACTGCCCCAAAGAGTTTCTCTCCAGCGCCCCCTATATCTCTCAGATTCAACTGCACTTATTTATTCAGGAAGATTCTCATCACACACAAAGAAAACTAAACATCACACCATTATTTATTGGAAGTGGAATGAATTATTTCACTGATATCATCTATTTCCAATAGCCTTGGTTATTGCCGTATATATATGCATCTTGATTATTTGTAAAGTTTCATAGTTGCTAATAAATTGGTAATAACGATAATATAGTTATCGATGAAGTTTGCATAATTTTTAACCTGTTTTATATCTATAAAACTTTATTTTTGTAACCAATATTCATGTTTCAAGGAGCGTTTAGATAAGCTCTTAACACTAGCAAGCTAGTGGTGCATTGACATTGCATAACAAAATGTAACAAATGCCCACAAAGAACTTATTACGGAGCAGATCCTGTTCTTAGCTCTATCCAAATATTAACTAATCAAAACTTTCTAAAAATCCTAAGAAGTAAGTGCTGTCATTTATGCCCACTTTACAGATGGGGAAACTGAGGCACACAGCAGTTAAGTGATTTGAATAAATTATGGTAAGTAGCTGAGCTGGGATGTGAACTCAGGCAGTTTGACTTCTAAGTCTGTGCTCTTAACCGCTATGCTTTTCTGCCCCTGCTTTACCAGTAATGGCACAACAGTCAAAGGAAGAGTAAGTCTTCAGGGAGATAGTCCTTTAATGCTACAAACTTGCTCAGGGCTGGTTCTTTCTAATGATTTGCAGCAGGACAACTACAGGAGCTCAGAAGGGTCACAAGTCTGACACAAAGCCAGAACCCTTTGGCATTAGTAATTCATGCACATATTCAGTGTAGGAAAGGTCTCAGAGAAAGGCTTAAGCTGTGCGTGCACATTGATAATGTGGGCAGGTGCCCATCTGGATGGGCAGGTAAAAATGATCCAAAGTTTATGTTTCCATGAGAAGGCTGGTAAATCCTACAAGGACCTAATGATCTGAGCTGTTGCAATTGATGGATGGCCCTCTCATGCTGAGATCCTCTAAAGCGGGGCCAGAGAAGGGGTAAGAATCTGAAAGTACATTGCCCCATTTAGGGGACTAATAAGAGAATTTATGAATTGGGGGATGAGGAGGGCCCTCACCGTACTCTAGCATGGTAATAGTGGTTGCTGTGTCCTCTGCATGTTGGAAGATGTCATGAGGCAACAACTAGGAGGGGCTTACAGAAGAGGAAAGTGGGAATCACCAGACGGTAATGCAGAAATGATCAGAGGCCACTTGTGGCACATGTGAGACATCAGAAGAGTAGAATAACATAGAAGGAATCTGGCCCATCAAGTTCGAAGATGAGGCCAGTGAGCCAGATACAGTTATTAAGAAGAAAACTTAATGGTTGGCTCACCAGGAAAGAATAAAACCCATTGTGTTTCTTTGAAGTTGTCTTGCATTTTCTCCATGTCCACCTTCCCTCTGGGAGGAAGTAAATTGCTTTCATTTTTTTTCCTACAAGTGGGAGGCATCTCCAAAAGAAAATGAGATGGAGGCTGGGGCTTTGATTTGAAGGTGGGCTGATCTGGGAGGCTTCAAAATGGAAGGGAGGTGTCTGCACTATATTCCCTAGGAAGCTCTAAGAGGACATGTACATCTGATGTGGTGTTGCGTCGATGCTTAGGCACTGAATCTCGAAGTTGGCAGCCTTGGGAGTACTAGTGGAAGATCCCCATTGCATAATTTTGGCATGTGGCTTGGAGTTGTTGGCATTCTAATGGACAGCACACACCTCCATGGCAACCATCATGCCTGAAGACTAGAAGTCTCTCCCCAAAAATTCTGCCCTGCCTCAAATCCTTGGGGCTGTTATATGATCTTAATCCAAAGATTCTTGAGATTGAATTTTCCCTTTAGCTTAGGTGGGTGGAGCCTGCATCAGATTTACTTATTGAATGAGAAAAACAAGCATGCTAATTCTTGAAAGTGAATCATCTTGAGTAACTCATACCCATTCAAATACATAATTTCACGGCTTGACCTCACAGGCTAGTAGAACCTGGAGACAGAAATCCTAGAAAAACTAGTAGACTAAAGGGAATTGAGAATAAAACGTGAATATATATATATATATTTTTTACAGAAACTTTTTCCAGAAATTTTGTTAGGGAACTTTGTACAGAGTGGGTATGCACCTCAAAGCAGCTGAGACACCTGCATTTTCTAAATTGTCTAGTGTCATGGATTGAATTGTGGCCCACCAACCTATGTGTCAACTTGGCTAGGCCATGATTCCCAGTATTGTGTGGTTATACTCCATTTTGTGATCTGAAGTAATTATCTTATATGTTGTAAACCCTAATCCCTGCCTGTGGTTAATGAGGTAAGATTAGGTTATGTTAAAGGAGATTAGGGTGGAATGCAACATCCTTACTCAAGTCACCGCCCTGATCCGTTGTAAGTGGAGTTTTCCGGGGGTGTGGCCTGCATCATCTTTTATTGCACAAGAGAGAAGTGAGAAAAGAGAGAGGAACCTACTACCACTAAGAAAGAAGTCGGGAGCGGAGCATGTCCTTTGGACCCAGGGTCCCTACGCTGAGAACCCCCTAGACCCAGGGCAAGATTGATAAGGACATTCCCTCATAGCAGACAGAGAGAAAAGCCTTCCCCTGGAGCCATCAGCCTGATTTTGGACTTCTAGCCTCCTAAACTGTGAGAGAATAAATTTGTTTCTTAAAGCCATCCACTTGTGGTATTTCTATTATAACAACACTAGATAACTAAGACATCTGGGATATTCTAAATTTTGCAGTTATTCAATTAGAGTTGTTAGAACTTAATTACAATGAACGCTATTTTTGTATTTCTTTTAGTATGGGAAGTTAACATCCCCTCGTGATTCAAAGATGCTCAATTGCTGATAGACTCCTAAGAAGAGGCATTTGAGATGAGCTACTTAAATTGTTGCACTGCCAGCTCAAGATAGTGCAAGAAATATGGAATTTTTTCCCTGATGATATAGAAAAGAGCATTTTGTTCTTTCATGCACCAGTCCCACCTGCTTTATTCTTTCTTGTGCATTCCTATACGATTTCTTTCTTGAAGCCGCCATTTGACTGTCATGAAATCCAAATATCAGTGGTTGTACAACACAGAGATCTATTTTTTTATCTCACATTTAAGAAGCCTGAGAGTACTCCAGGCTTTAATGGTAACTCCACAATCATCAGAGATCCAGAAACCATCTTTGTGTTTGTTCCCTACCCTTAGTGTGTAGCTTCTATCCTGAAGGTTATCTCACGGTCCAAGATGGCCA
The DNA here is from genome assembly GCF_030014295.1 of Loxodonta africana. NCBI lineage: Eukaryota > Metazoa > Chordata > Mammalia > Proboscidea > Elephantidae > Loxodonta > Loxodonta africana. The sequence goes on along the minus strand of NC_087346.1, from coordinate 104,444,628 downwards.
CTGTAGCCCAGTAATCATGCCTAAATTCAAGGCAAGAAGTGAAGGAAGGTGGAAGAGCAAAAGAGCACTTGCGTCCTTAGAGAGCTTTTTCAGAAATTGCATTTAACATTAGCCATCCCTATCTGCAAAGGATGCTGGCAATTATAATTTTCTAGCTGGGCACATTGGATATAGAGTACGCAACTAGTAGCCTCTACCACACATAAGAATTTGATTCTCTGATGTTGTTGAGAGTACAGAGATTAGAAAACAACACTTAAGAAGAGTTACCTTGCAGAGGGTTGCTGCATTGTCTTCATGCAGTCATTGGCTATGTATCTATTCACTAGTTGTAGGTGGATTTCATCAGGCCTCTCTTCTTGAACCCTCCTGGTGCCCTTTACCATCTAGATGCTCTCTGTTTCCTGTGCTGTCCCTCTTTGCGCTCCAGACTCACATAGCCAATTACCGATTAGATATTTCCTCATGGAGGACACACCAGTTTACCAGCTGCCGTTGAGTTGATTCTGACTCATGGTGACACCATGTGTGTCAGAATAGAACTACGCTCCATAGGGCTTTTGCTGATGTTAATATTAGTTGACGTCGGATAGATTCAGACTCATGATGACCCCATGCGTGCAGAGTAGAACTGCTCCATAGGGTTTTCAAGGCTGTGAAATTTCAGAAGCAGATCACCAGGCTTGTCTTCTGAGGCACCTCTGGGTGGGTTTGAACTGCCAACCTTTCGCTCAACAACAGAGCATGTTAACTGTTTACACCTCCCAGGGACTCTGGAAAACACTTAGACTCCTCAGATTCAAGAAGTCAAGATTGTTCTCTAGAGACTTACTCCTCCTCTAATGTTCTCTGCTGCAGTGAGCAGCAAGGTATGTGCCAGCTGCTCAAGCCCCAGACCTGGGGGTCTGCCATGACCCTTTCCCCTGGCTTCCTTCTACTCTCTAAGTTTTGTTTCCTAAATTCTCCTGAATCCTCCTACACCTCTCCTCCCCCACAACCACCACCAGAGGTCAAGACACATCACTTCTTACCCTGGACTGCCCTGTAGCCTCTTGACCAGTCTCCCCCATTCAAGTCTCTTTCCCTCCCTCCAACCCATTCTCCACAAAGCAGTCAGAGAAATGATTATTTTTTTCAAACTCACACACAAATCCAATTATGCCATTCCATGGCTTAACATCAATCAATGGCTTCTTATTATCTTCAGGGAAAAGTTTAACTCAATAACAAGGACTAAAAGGCCCTGCGTGGTCTGGCCCCTGCCCACATCTCTTTGTATCACTCTCCCCTTCACTCTGTTCCACCCACAATGATTTTCTTTCAGCTTTGCTAAGAGCTAAGTTCTTTCCTGTCTCCGGGTGTTGGCACACGGAGTTCTGTCTGCCTGGAAAGCTCTTTCCTCTTGTTTCCACCCCTTCATTTAGTGAATCATCATGCATTTTTTGAGGTATCACATCCATGTACCCCCAAACTCATGTTAGATTTTGGCAGGCTCCCATAGCTTACTGCTTGTCTCTTAAAGCATTCATCAGCCTTCTAATTACATGTTCAATTATAAGTACCTTGAAGGCAGGCCCTCTTTGTCTTATTCCTCCCTGTATTCCCCGTACCTGGCATAGCACTTAGCACATACTCATTCAGTGATACAATCCTTCATTCGTTTACTCATTAACTCAAAAATAGTTGTTGACCTCTCTGCCCTCACGGTGTTTACAGTTCAATGGTCAGAAAGACTTAGTAAAATAATTACCTAAATAATGACTTCATTAGAGCTATGACCAGAGCTGCAAGTGAAAAGATAGCGCATTATGAATGCACGTAAAAAAGGAGATCTGGCTTTCCAACTGGGTTCTGGCAAATGGTTCCCACAAAGAAGGGTGGCAAGAAGAGGGGTGGTTCTACTATAAATGAGATGGTGAACAGAGAGGACACCATCAACATGCACAAATGCATCTATGGAGTAGGTTTCAAGAAGTATGCCCCTCGGGCACTCAAGATTTGGAAATCTGCCCTGAAGGAGATGAGAACACCAGATATGCACGTCGACACCAGGCTCAACAGAGATGTCTGGTGAAAGGGATAAGGAATGTCCCACACCTATCCATGTATGGTTGTCCACAAACTATAATGAGGATGAAGATCCACCGGACAAGCTCTCTACATTGTTTATCATAAACCTATAGACAACCACTATGAAAGAAAATTAACAGCTCATTATCAAATAACCTTATAAAATCATAAAAAAAAAAAAGAAAAGGGAATCTGACCTTGTCTTGGATGGAGGTTAGAGAAGGATGGAAGGCAAGTTTTTTTATCCAGAAAGCGAATAGAAAGACTTTTGCCATCTCAGCTCTCACCTTTGTCTTCATTCCCACCCTTCGCCTTACTCTGGATCAAGAAAGATAAACTCAGTATGAGGCGAGTTCAGCTGAAATTTTTTTAAACAATGAGTTACTGCAGTGCCGTCTACTTGGAGTTTCTGATTTCAGAAAAATAATCCCAGAATTTGTCTGCCATGAATACCTCTGTCTTGCCTCCACCACTGCCTACGTCTGTCTTCCATTTTCCTGCTCTTAGATTCTCTGGTCTGCTCTCACTGGTATCTGCGTAAAGTAGGGCTCCAGATGCCCCTCATTCTTCAGTCCCTGGACTCCTGATGCAGGTCAACATGAATAAGCGTGGTCATGGCCATTAGGCACTTGTAGCCCATGATGGCCCCCAGGACCTAAACAAGAGGGCCTTAGGGATAGCGAGGTAGCTAGACAAGGGTTCTAGGAAACTAATTTAAAATTTTTCTTTGCTTGCCAAGATGAATAAAAATCACTGTTTTCTAAAAATGTTTTTATTCCATTTATATCAAATTGAAGGAATATGTAAACAATGAAAGGATAACAGTACCAAGGATGGCTTGAGGACAGTTCTAGTGAGACTATTGAGTGGTTAAACATCCCCCCACCCCTGTCCCCAGCCATCCTTTTTAAAATTATTCTTGTAAAAACACAGATAACACAACATTTGCCAATTCAACATTTTTCATGTGTACAATTCAGTGGCACCAATTATATCAATCATGTTTTGCAACCATCACCAGTATCTGTTGCCAAATCTTCCATCACCATAAGCAGAAGCTCAGTGCTTCCTAAACGATGATTCCCCCTCCCAGTCATCCTTTGACATCAGCCATGGCTGACAACCTACAGACACCTTCAAATGTGTTGAACATTCATTGACAGCTAAGCACTGATGTGTCCTAGGGAGTCAACCGACGAGCAAGGATAAAGTTCTCGGCTAGAATTGGAGTTCAGAGACTCCGTTTTGTGGATCCTAATCTTTAGACCCACCATCTGTTTCTCAGTTTGTTGTACCATGGTGGCTTCCATGTTGCTATGATGCTGGAAGCTATACCATCAGTATTTCAAATATCAGCAAGGTCACCCATAGTAGGTGGGTTTCAGGTGAGCTTCCAGACTAAGACAGACTAGGAAGAAAGGCCTGGTGATCTACTTTCAAAAATTAGTCAATAAAATCCCCATGGTTCACAACAGAATTTTGTACAGCATGCTGGAAGGCAAGCGTCCTCGGTTGGAAGGCACTCAGAAAACACAGTGGCCACAACAATGGACTTGAGCATACCAATGGTTGTGAAGATGGTGCAGGACTGGGCAGTGTTTCCTTCTGTTGTACCTGGGATTACCATGAGTCAAAAGCTGACTCCATGGCAACTAACAACCTCACAATCTTTAGATATCCAGATTTCTCATGGGCGAGACTGCCCTCCACTTCCCTTACCCAGACAGGAGCAGAAGACGAGTGTAAAAGCTAAATCCTTTTGCAATTTTTCAGGGGATGAGTGTGGGGGAGCGCACCCAAGCCCAGGCCCTCCACTGTCTCACCTGAGCTGGTGAAGCCCAGAAGACCTTCGGAGAATTCTTTATTTCCTGCCCAAAGCAGCGTATTGGCCACAAGGGGGAAGCATCACACAGAGATTAGTGCTCTGATCCGACCTGCTCTTTGTTCTGGCTTTCCTATTGTCATCCTAGCTGGGAAGCCAGGTGGGGGCCCGCTGCAGGCGGCTGCTGTTCAGCTGTGACCATGCCTGCCTGGGGTCTTGAACTGAGCCGTGCAGCCAATGAACACTCAATGAATAATAATCGACTCTGATGGAAATTCAGGATCTAATTTATTAATGAAATTAAATCACTGGAAAAGATAAGCCTAGGTGACAAATTTCTAGATTCTAAAGATTCATCATATGCTGAGCACTGAGAATCAGCAAATCTGGCTCCAATCCTGGCCCTGCAATGCATTCACCAGTCAAGGGCTTTTAGGCAAATCTCTTAGCCTCACCTTTAATATGGCCCCTGTAATCCTTTTCCATCTATATTACAAGTCTGTTGGGAGGATTAAGCAAGAGAATATGGGCAAAGTGCTTTGAAAATTGTAAAGCAGGATTGCAAATTTACTAGCACTTCAGGTTAGGTGGAACTCTGGTAGCGCAGTGGTTAAGAGCTTGCCTGCTAACCAAAAGGTCAGCAGTTCGAATCCACCAGTCGCTCCCTTGGAAATATTATGGGGTAGTTCTACTCTACCCTATAGGGTTGCTATGAGCCAGAACAGACTCTAGGGAACCTAATAACAACAACACAACTTAGGTGAAGAAAGAAAATGCGGTTCGTTACTCCTCTCTACTAACGTGATTCTCCTGAAATGGATAGTGTGTGTGTGTGTGTGTGTGTGTGTGTGCGCGCAACACTCAATTGGGCACAACCGAGTTTAAATTTTAGTTCAACCTAATCATTTAAACAGCCTTTTAAAGATAGGATAGGTCCCTTGGCAGCACGAATAGTTTATACTCGACTACCAACCTAAAGGTTGGTTGTTTGAACCCACACAACGGCTACACGGAAGGAAGTCCTGGCAATCTGCTTCTGCAAAGATTATAGCCAAGAAAACCCTCTGTAGCAGTTCTACCTGGCAACACATGGGGTCACCATGAATTGCAACTAACTAGATGGCAATGGGTACTGTAAGGCTAGGGTGACCAACTAACTGGTCTGCCCAGGACTTTCTCCATTTTAACTCAGTCTTGTGCAGAGGAACCAATCTCAGTCCCAGGAAAAACAAGATTCAGGCTCAACTCAAGTCTTTTCTGGGGCTGCTGCTGAGGCTTTCCAATTCCCACCTTCTCTCCTTCTCTTTTCCAAGAAAGTACTAGCTTAATGGGGAAAAGGGGTGGATCCCCTGATTCACAGCGGTGAATAGGAGTCTGGGTCTTTGGATACTTGTGTTACACTCTGCATCCTTCCTGCCTCTCTTGAGGGTGGCAGGACTGGTCCGCTTTGGAGACTGCCTGGCCTCCTGCTCAGGGGCCCCCTGCTGTAGTCTCTGGTTCTAGTTACAGCCTCTGATGGCAAGGTCTCCCATTGCTCCATCCCCTTAACTTTGTTCTCAGGCCAGGTTACCAGTTCTCGATGCCCCTCCAGGATCTGTCCACAGGTCCAGGGAACTTCTGAGTCACTCGCTTACCGTGGGGAGGCTCTGGGGAACCAGAAATGCAGCCTTAGGCTCTACCTCTGTCATCATCATCACTGCTTTTGTCATAGTAGAAGTCGCTACGTCATACAAATGCACTGTCCCTCCCCAGGGAGAGGACCCCAAGATGGGGAGGGAAAGCACTCCTTCTTCTCATGGGAGGAGCACTGAAGAACAAGCGTTGGTGGTTAGGTCGGTTACAGGTAATCAGGCTCAGGAGACCTGACTCACATTTACTCAATTTACCAGAAACCCCAATCCAAACTGACTAATAAACCAGGAAGCTAATTTACTAATTTAAAATGTCTTCCAAATGGATCCGGAGTCAAAAGTTAGCTGGTTTATATATCATCTCCTTGTAGGAAAGTCTACATGAGAAGTCAGATTATGATTAGAAGGTTGCTGCATAGGTACCACTGTAAGCACAGGGGACAGGACAACTTTAAAGAATTGACATTTAAGCCATAGTAGCTGGCATACTACACATGTCTGATAAGCATTTTTCTGGCCAGGAACCCAGTTTCTAAACAGAGCAGGATAAACACTGACCAGCTGTTGCTGTTTTTACCATTTCCTTCTTCAAATTTCAATTATGCTGAGAGTTTATGATTATTTAGACCAGCGGTTTCCAAACTTTTTTTTTTATTGTTCACTGTTACGATTAAATTTTTTAGTACATGTATAACCCCGTGCCGTTGAGTGGATTCTGACTCATAGCAACCCTATAGGGCAGAGTAGAACTGCCCCACAGAGTTTCCAAGGAGCGCCCGGCAGATTCGAGCTGCCGACCCTTTGGTTAACAGCTGTTGCACTTAACCACTATGCCACCAGGGTTTCCACATGTGTATATGTGTACTTATGGTCTTCTATGATCAGGATGACAAATTGAAGAGGAATGGCATCACATTCATTGTTAAAAAGGACATTTCAAGGTCTGTCCTGAAATACAACACTGTCAGTAATAGGATAACATCAGTGTGCCTACAGGAAGACCAGTTAATATGACTATTACTCCAATTTACACTCTAGGCACTAATGCCAAATGTGAGGAAAATGAAGATTTTTACCAACTTCTGCAGTATGAAACTGATCAAACATGCAATTAAGATACATTGATAATTATTGGTGATTGGAACGTGAAAGTTGGAAATAAACAAGGACCATTAGTTGGAAAATACGGCCTTGGTGATAGAAATGATGCTGGAGATCACATGATACAATTTTGTAAGACCAATGACTTATTCGCTGTAAATACTTTTTTGCAACAACATAAATGGGGACTATACAGGTAGATCTCACCACATGGAATACACACGAACCAGATTAACTACACCTGTGGAAAGAGACTATGGAGAAGCTCAATATCGTTAGGACAAGGCCAGGGGCCAACTGCAGAACAGATCACCAATTGCTCATATGCATATTCAAATTGCAGCAGAAGAAAATTAAAACAAGCCTACGAGAGCCAAAGTACAACCTTGAGAAGATGCCGCCTGAATTTAGAGACTATCTCAAGAATAGGTTTGACTCATTGAACACTAATGACAGAAGACCAGATGAGTTGTGGGATGAAATGAAGGGCATCATACATGAAGAAAGCAAAAGGTCATAAAAAGACAGGAAAGGAAGAAAAGACCAAAACGAATGTAGAAGAGACTCTGAAACTTGCTCTTTCACACTGAGTGGCTAAAGTGAGTGGAAGAAATGATGAAATAAAAGAGCTGAACAGAAGATTTCAAAGGGTGGCTTGAAAAGACAAAGTATTATAACAAAATGTGCAAAGACCAAAAAAAGAAAAGAAAGAAAAGAAAAAAAAAAAAAAAAAGGACAGTAGAACTGCCCATAGGGCTTCAAAGGAGTGCCTGGTGACCTTTTGTTTAGCAGCCAGCCTCTTAGCCACTATGCCACCAGGGTTTCTGTGCAGAAACCAGGAGTTATAAAACCAAAAGGAAAGAACAAGCCCTGCATTTCTCAAGCTGAAAGAACAGAAGAAAATAATTCAAGCCTTGAGTTGCAATATTAAAGTGTTCTCTAGGCAAAATATTGAATGATGCAGGAAGCATGAAAAGAAAATGGAAGGAATACACAGAGTCCCTGTACCAAAAGGAATTGGTTGATACTCATCCATTTCAGGAAGTAGCATATGACCAAGAACTGATGGTACTGATGGAAGAAGTCCAACTGCACTAAAGGCATTGGTGAAAAACAAGGCTCCAGGAAGTGAGGGAATACCAATTGAGATGCTTCAACAAACTGATGCAACACTGGAAGCACTCACTGGTCTACACTAAGAAATTTGGGAGACACCTACCTGGCCAACTGACTAGAAGAGACCCCTATTTGTGCTCATTCCAAAAAAAGGTGATCCAAAAGAATGCAGAAATTCTCAAACAATACCATTAATATCACACACAAGTAAAATTATGCTGAAAATCACTCAAAAATGGTTGCAGCAGTACATTGACTAAGAACTGCCAGATATTCAACCTGGATTCAGAAGAGAATGTGGAACCAGAGATATCATTGCTGATGTCAGACGGACCTTGGCTAAAAGCAGAGAATACCAGGAACACATTTACCTGTGTTTTATTGACTATGCAAAGGCATTTGACTGTGTGGGCCATAACAAATTACGGATAAATTGTGATGAATGGGGATTCCAGAACATTTAATTGTGCTCATGCAGAACCTGTACACAGACCAAGAGGCAGTCATTTGAACAGTGTAAGTGTATATTGCTTGGTTTAAAATCAGGAAGGGTGTGCATCAGGGTTGTAACCTTTCACCATACTTATTCAATCTGTATTTTGAGCAATAATCCCAGAGCTGTATGAAGAAGAACGGGGCATCAGGATTGGATGAAGATGACACAAACTTTCTTCCTGAAAGCGAAGAGGACTTGAAGCACTTACCGATGAAGATCAAAGACTACAGGCTTCAGTATGGATTACACCTCAACATAAAGGAAACAGAAATCCTCACAACTTGACCAATAAGCAACATCATGATAAATGGAGAAAATATTGATGTTGTCAAGGATTTTGTTTTACTTGAATTCATAATCAACATCCATGGAAGCAGCAGTCAAGAAATCAACCGATAAATTACATTGGACTAAACTGCTACAAAAGATCTCTTTGAAGTGCTAAAAAGCAAAGATGTCACTTCGAGGACTAAGGTGAACCCGACCAAGTCATCGTATTTTCAAACACCTCATATGCATGTCAAAGCTAAACAATGAATAAAGAAGGCTGAATAATTGATGCCTTTTTTTTTTTTTGGATAACAGGATTGGTGAAGAATATTGGACTGCCATGAACTGCCAGAAGAACAAACAAATCTTCTTGGAAGAAGTACAGCCAGAAAGCTACTTAGAATTGACGGTGATGAGGCTTCATCTCACATACTTTGGATATATTATCAAGAGGGACCAGTCCCTGGGGAAGGATATCTTGCTTGGTAAAGTAGAGGGTCAGCAAAAAAAAGAAGACCCTCAACCAGATGGATTTATACAGTGACTGCAATAATGGGTTCAAGGATAGCAAAAGTTGTGAGGACGGTGCAGGACCGGGCAGTGTTTCATTCTGTTGTGCATAGGATCATTGTGAGTCAGAACTGACTTGATGGGACCTAGTAACAACAACATCATATATATGTATGACCATGATTTGTATATTAAAATGAAGATTTATTTTTTCTTGTCTTTCTGTAGATTAATATGTAAGCTGAAGCGTCAGTATTTTTTAACACACTCAAATTGTCTTTTCCTTCCTGTTTGAAGAACACAATAGAGGATAGAAAGAGAGGGAGAGAAAGAGAGAGCTTGACAGACAGACAGATAGTATGATGATTAAGGTTGTGTGTCAACTTGGCTGGGCCATGATTTGCAGTCATTTGGCAGTTACAATGTAGTTTGGCAGTTATGTAATGATGTAGTCATCCTTCTTTTTGCGATCTGACTTTGTCATCTCCATTTTGTGATCTGATGTGAGCAGCCAATCAGTTGAAAATGGAGTTTCCTTGGTGTGTGGCCTGCATTATGTGTATATATATATATACATATATATATGTTCTAACAAAGCTTTGTTGCTCTGTTTCTTGCATTCAGCTTGTCGTCATTTGACTTCCAGTTTTGAAACTACAGCTGGTGGCCTGTTGTCTTACTGCCGAATTCAGGATTCAGCCTGTGAGCCAGCAGCCTATCATCTTATCTGCCAGTCTTGGATTTGTCACCCCCTACAGCTCTGAGGCAGGGTAAGCCTCCAGCCTAATCCCTGACCCAGGGACTTGGGACTTGTCAGCCTCTACAACCACATGAGCCGTTCCTTTGAGATAAATCTCTCTCTACATATATACAGAGCCCTGGTGGCACAGTGGTTAAGAGCTTAGTTGCTAACCAAAAGTTCAACAGTTCAAATCCACCAGCCACTCCTTGGAAACCCTAAGGGGCAGTTCTACTCTGTCTTATAGGGTCGCTATCAGTCAGAATCAACTCAACGGCAATGAGTTAGGGTTTTTTTTAAATATATATAGTTTTGCTTTTCCAGAGAACCCAGCCTAAGAAATTTGCTACTGAGAATGATTCTAGAAAAACAGTAAGGATGAGTTTTCTAAATTGGTTCTAAAGTCTAACTAGTCTTAAAGGAACTGATTACTCTGCCTCCAGTAGTAAAGAGGGTGTGGCTAATCCATGGCATGAGGCAGCAATATTAATATGCAAAATATCACCGCCAATAGATGAAGTATTGATGACAAGTGAGGCTCTGGGTGACCGCATGTTTGATACCTTTCTACAATTTTGTCAGAATGAGAATATAGGGAAGCTGGTTGGTCTTATTTTCACTAGACAAAGTGGTGAAAGAAAAAGATGAGCTTAGGGCTTCGGAGTCACAGTATGACAACAGGCCACTGGTTGTAGTTCCAAGAACTGGAAGTCAAATGATGAGGAGCCGAATGAAAGAAATAGAGCAACCAAGCTTTGCTAGAATGTATGTATATATATATATATATATATATATAAAATGCAGAGTTGCAGCTCAAGGACCACATAAAAGACCTTCAAGTTGCCACTCGTGACCTAAAAGAAAGCCTTATTTCTTGTAGTAGCATAGCTAATATGACCAAAAACCAAACACAGACTCTTATCATAAGAGTGGTTGAATTACAAGGCCAAATGAATTTCCAACCTCTAATGGTGTCTGAAGTTAAAGTGAAGTGATTGGGAAGAAATGAGATCCTGAAACTTGGGATGAAGACATATGGACAGATAATCAGGAAGATGGGGACACCGAGTCCCTAAATTCCATTGACTCACTCCTGCCAACAGAACCAGCCCTCTTACTGCCATCCAAAAAGATTATTCCATCTTTGTTCGAAGGAACACCAGAGGCAGTTTGACAGTACGCCTTCACTTTCCTACTTCAGAGGTATACCAATTCTCTAGCCCTATGTCATGATTTAGTGCACAGAGACCTTGATTGCCTTTTACTTCTGAAAGACTTCACACTGGTCCATTACATTGATGACATTACGCTGATTGAACCTAATAAGGAAGTAATATCAATTACTCTAGACTTACTGGTAAGACAGTTGCATGCCAGAGGGTGGAAAATTAACCTGACAAAAACTCAGGCACCTTCCACCTCAGTGAAACTTCTAGGAGTCCAGTGGTATGGGGTATGTTGAGATATACTTTCTAAAGTGAAGGATACATTACTGCATCTGGCCCCTCCTACAACTAAAAAGGAGACACAATGCCTGGTGGGCCTCTTTGGATTTTGGAGGCAACATATCCTTCATTTTGGTGTGCTACTTCAGCCTATTTGTCAGGTGACCTGAAAAGCTGCTAGTTTTGAGTGGGGCCTGGAACAACAGAAGGCTCTGCAACAGGTTCAGACTGCCATGAAAGCTGCTTTGTCACCTGGGTCATATGATGCAGCTAATACAATGGTACTTAAAGTGTCAGTGGCAGACAGAGATGCTGTTTAGAGTCTTTAGCAGGACTCTATTGGTGAATCACAGTGCAGACCCTTGGGATTTTGGAGCAAAGCCCTGCCATCCTCTACAGATAACTACTCACTTTTTGAGTAACAGTTTTTGGATGTTAGTACAGACTGAATGCCTAACTGTGGGCCACCAAGTAACTACGTGACCTAAGCTGCCCATCATGAACTGGGTGTTTTCTGAACCTCAAAGTCATAAAGTCGGATACAGCAGCACTCCGTCATTAAATGGAAGTGGTATATATGACATCAGGTTCAAGCTGCAGGTGAAGGCACAAGTAAGTTGCATAAGGAAATGGTCCAAATACCCATGGTGTCCACCTTTGTCACATTACCTTCCATCTCCCAGTCTGCATCTATGGCCTCATGGGGAGTTCCTTATGATCAACTGACTGGGAAAGAGAAAAGCCATGCCTGGTTTACAGATGGTTCTGTGTGATATGTAGGCACAACTCAAAAGTGCACTGCAGCAGCAGTGCAGCCCCTTTCCAGAACCTCCCAGAAGGACAATGGAGAAGGGAAATTTCCCAATGGGTAGAACTTTGAACAGTGCACCTTATTGTTCATTTTGCTTGGAAGGAGAAATGGCCAGATGTGCAACTGAATATTGATTCACAGGCTGTGTCCAGTGGTTTGGCTGGATGGTCAGGGACTTGGAAGGAACATGATTGGAAAATTGGTGACAAAGATATATGGGGAAGAGATATGTGGATAGACCTCTCTGAATGAGCCAAAGAAGTGAAGATATTTGCTTCTTGTATGAATGCTTACCAAAGGGTGATCTTGGCAGAGGAGGACTTTAGTAATCAAGTGGATAGGATGACTCGTTCTGTGGAAACCAATCATCCTCTTTCCCCAGCCACTCCTGTCATTGCCCAATGGGCTCATGAGCAAAGTGGCTATGGCAGCAGGGATAGAGGTTATGCTTGGGCTCAGCAACGTGGACTTCCAATCATCAAGGCCGACTTGCTTACAGCCACTGCTGAATGTCTAATCTACAAGCTGGAGAGACCAACACTGAGTTCTCAATATGACACAGTTCTTCAAGGTAATCAGCCAGCAACCTGGTGGCAGGTTGATTACATTGGACCACTTCTATCATGAAAAGGGCAGCATTTTGTTCTTACTAGTATAGACACTTACTCTGGATATGGATTTGCCTTTCTGCTTGCAATGCTTCTGCCAAAACTACCATCTGTGAACTTACAGAATGCCTTATCCACCATCATGGTATTCCACACAGCATCACCTCTGATCAAGGGACCCACTTCACAGCAAATTAAGTGTGGCAGTGGGCCTATGCTCATAGAATTCAGCGGTACTCCTATGTTCCCCATATCCCAAAGTGATTGGCTTGATAGAACAATGGAATGACCTTCTAAAGACACAATTATAGTGCCAGCTAAGTGGCAATACTTTGCAGGGTTGGAGCAATGTTCTCCAGGAGACTGTATATGCCCTAAATCAGAGTTCGATATATGGTGCTGTTTCTCTCATAGCCAAGATTCGTGGATACATGATCCAAGGTGTAGAAATGGAAGTGGCAGCACTCACTATTACCCCTAGGGACCTACTAGCAAATTTTTTGCTTCCTGTTCTCATGACTCTGTGGTCTGGAGGACTAGAGGTCTTAGTTCCAAAAGAAGGAATACTCCCACCTGGAGACATAACATTTATTCCATTGAACTGAAAGTTAAGAATGCCACTCAGCTACTTTGGGCTCCATGCCTCTGGATCAACACATAAAGAAAGGAGTTACTATATTGACTGGTGTGATAGATCCTGATTACCAAGGGGAAGATGGATTGATATTACATAATAGAGGTAAAAAAGAGCATGTCTGGAATACAGGAGATTCCTCATGACGTCTTTTAGTATTACCATGCACTGTGATTAAAGTCGATGGAAAACTACGGCAACCCAATTCTGAAACGACTACTAATGGCCCAGACTCTACAGGAATAAAAGTTTGGGCCACCCACCAGGCAAAGAACCATGACCAGCTGAGGTGCTTGCTGAGGATAAAGGGAATACTGAATAGGTGGTAGAAGAAGGTAGTTCTAAATTCCAATTACAAACACATGACCAGGTGTAGAAACAAGGTCTGTAGTTGTTATGAGTATTTCTTCCTTGTATGTGTGCATCAAATATTTCTTCACGTATAAAATATAAGATATAAAATAGGATACTGCATTTTCAGTTGTATGCATGTTAGTTGTATCATGTTAGGCACAAGTATGACTTATAATTGTTTTTATTTAGAAATTATGTATGGTTTAAGGACATGTGCATAGATGCCAAGCTGACAAGGGGTAGACTGTCCATGGGTCAGGCATCAGGCTTGAGGCTTTCCTGCAGAGGCTGATGAATCCTAGATCAGCAGGTAAGATCATCCCAAGACTGGGATGATTCAGGTTGTGTGTCAACTTGGCTGGGTCATGATTCTCAGTAGTTTGGCAGTTATAAAATGATGTGGTTTGGCAGTTATGTAATGATGTAGTCATCTCTCATTTTTTGATCTGATGTGAGCATTCAATCATTTGAAAAGGGAGTTTCCTTGGGGGGTGTGGCCCGTATCAAATATATATATGGATGTTTTGGCAAAGCTTGGTTGTTCTGGGTCCTGCATCCTGCTAGTCATCATTTGACCTCTGGTTCTTTGGACTTGAACCAACAGCCTACTGTATCATGTGCCCATCTTGGGATTCATCAGCCTTTGTGGCCTGTGAGCCAGTGGCCTGCTGTCGTATCTGCAGATCTTGGAATTTGTTGGCCTTTGCAGGCTATGTGCCAGAAGCCTGCCATCTTATCTGCTGATCTTGGGATTGCTTGGCCTCCATAGTTTGTGAGTCAGTCACCTGCCATCTTACCTGCTGATCTAGGATTCATCAGCCTCTGCAGGAAAGCCTCAAGCCTGATGCCTGACCCATGGACTTAGGACTTGCCAGCCTCTACAACTGTGTGAGCCATATCCTTGAGATAAATCATTCTCTCTTTCTCTCTCTCTAGGGTTTTGCTTCTCTAGGGAAGCCATCCTAAGACAGATTGCCTCCACTGACTTTGACTCATGGTGACATTACCTATAACAGAATGAAACGTTGCCCAGTCCTATGTCATTCTCATAACTGCCAGCATGTTAGAGTCCATTGCTGTGACTATTGTGCCAATCCATCTCATCAAAGGTCTCTCTAGCCCTCACTGGCCTCTACTTCAGCAAACATGATATCCCCCTTCAGCGATTTGATCTTTCCTGTTGATGTGACCAAAGTAAGTGAGTTGGGCAAAATTTTGTTGTGATCCATAAAGTTTTCATTGGCTAATTTTTGTAAGTAGTTCACTAGGCCTCTCTTCCTACTCTATTTTAGTCTGGAAGCTCCAATGAATCCTGTTTAGCATGGGTGACACTGCCAGTATTTGAAATACTGATGGTATAATTTCCAGCATCACAGCAACATGCAAGCCACCACAGGACAACAAACTGTCAGATGGGTGGTGGAGATATATATAAAGCAAAGAGGACTTGAAACATTAACTGATGAAGATCAAAGACTACAGCCTTCGGTATGGATTACACCTCAACATAAAGAAAACAAAAATCCTCATAAATGGACCATGATAAATGGAGAAAAGATTGATGTTGTCAGATTTCATTTTACTTGAATCCACAACCAACATCTGTGGAAGCAGCAGTCAGGGAATCAAAAGATGCAGTGCATTGGGCAAATCTGCTGCAAAAGACCTCTTTAAAGTGTTAGAAAGCAAACATGTCACTTTGAGGACTAAGGTGTGCCCAATCCAAGCCATGCTTTTTTAAATTGCCTCATATGCATGTGAAAGCTGAACAATGAATAAGGAAGGCTGAAGAAGAATTGATCCCTTTGAATGATGTTGGCGAAGAATACTGAATATACAATGGACTGCCAGAAGAATGAACAAATCTGTCTTGGAAGAATTACAGCCAGAGTGCTCCTTGGAAGTAAGGATGGCGAGACTTTGTCTCATGTACTTTAAACATGTTATCAGGAGGGATCAGTCCCCGGAGAAGGACATCATGCTTGGTAAAGGAGAAAAAGAAAAAAAAAAGTAAAGGAGAAGGTCAGTGAAAAAGAGGAAGACCCTTGATGAGATGGATTGACAGAGTGGCTGAAAACAACGGGCTCAAGCATAACAACAATCATGAGGATGGCGCAGGACCAGGCAGTGTTTCAATCTGTTGTTCACAGGGTCACTATGAGAGGGAATCAACTCAATGGCACCTAACAACAACAAATATATATATATGTGGTGGAGCCCTGGTGACTCAGTTATTAAGAGCTTGGCTGCTGACCAAAAGGTTGGCAGTTCAAATCCACCAGCTGCTCCTTGGAAACCGTGTAAGGCAGTTCTACTCTATCCTATAGGGTCACTATGAGTTGGAATCGACTGGATTGCAACGGATTTGGCTTTTTGTTTATATATATACATATATATGTATGTATGTATTTGTATTAAATCTATCTCAGATCTGAAGTTATATTTTAATCACCTGATTTTTTGGTTAGATTTATACTTATTGGTACTAGCCTTACAAATCCATCTCTTAAGGTAAGTTATTTAGACGAGAGCAGATGAGCTACCTCATCTGTTTTATATTGACTCCATTAGAGTCACTTTCAGCTAGAGTGACATTTTCTGTCCATTCCTCAAGATTCCAGGAGTCACCCTACTGTAGCCTTCTAAGCAGCAACTAAAACTTGCAGAGGAATTAATGTTTCGCACTTAGGATTATCTGAGAAGAGAAATGGTGGGAGATGAGTACCCAGCAGGAATGCGGTTAATGGCACCAAGATGGAAAGATTGGGGGTAGTAAAAGAACTTGGGAGTTGATGAGAATCCTTGAAGAGCCAAAAATCATATAAGGTTAGCCCCTTGGAAGTAGGCACTGCGGTCTGCCTTTCTAAGTATGCTTAGCAATGTATTCATTGGATTGTGGAGTGGCTCAGAGGAACTGAAACGAAGCTGGATCTCTTGAGCAGAGAAAATGCTGGTTCAGAAAATTCTTCGATTATACCCAAGACACGCCGGTAAACCAGGATTCAAGTGCCCAGAGAGAACAGTCTTGGCTCAAAATAAAGAGTGATATGGGTTCCAGATGAAAAAGAACCTGCTTCCTGAGAGACCAGACTTGCTAAAAGAGGGTATTCTGTCCTTGGACTATATTAGTGGTTCTCAGTGCTGGTTGCAAATTGGAATGACCTGATGCCTGAATCTCACTCCCAGAGATTCTGATTTAATTTGTCTGGGATGAGGTTTGGCCATCGGATTTCTAAAAACTCCCTGGATGATTCTGATGTGCAGCCAAGTTTGGGAACCACTGGACTAGTGAGGGGAAATATGGAGTGACCCGAGAAAGTTATAGAAGGAATCACAGGGGGCAAGAAGAGGGAAGTGAAACAGCCTAAATAATGATAAAAGGCTGAAACACAGAGCCCTTAGTGAAGTCATTTGTTTGGCTTGCATGTTATTGCTAGCTGCAGTGGAATCGGCCCCCCAACTCATGGCCACTCCACATACAACAGAACAAAACGCTGTTCATCCCCATGATTGGCTGTGAATCAGACTGTTGTGATCCATAGTTTTAAAAAAATTTTATTTTATTTTTATTGCTGTTGTTGAGAATGTACACAGCAGAACATTCACCAATTGAACAATTTCTACAGGTGCAATTCAGTGACATTGATTACATTCTTCAAGTTGTGCCACCGTTCTTGCTATCCTTTTCTGAACTGCTCTTCTCCATTAACATAAACTCACTGCTCCCTAAATTTCCTATCTAATCTTTCTTGTTGTTGTCAATTTGTGTTCTTAAAAGAGCACAATGCTCAAAGCAGACATTCTTTACTAGTTAAGGTAAACTATTTAGTTTAAAGAAGTCCTCAGGGGATATTTTTGGTTTGAGGCTTAAAGAGTATCTCACACATAGGGTTTTAATTGGCTGATTTTCAGAAGTAGATTGCCAGGCCATTCTTCCCAGGCTGTCTTAGTCTCAAAGCTTTGCTGAAATCTGTTCAGCGTCATAGCAACACGCAAGCCTCCACTGACAATGAGGTTCATTGGTCAGAAATTGAACTGAGTCTCCCACATAGAGAATTCTACCACTGAACCACTAATACCTCATCTCAGTTTGCATAGACCTTGTGAAGATGGGCTAGAAGGAAAAGGAAATAGGAAATGCTGGGATTTCCACGACACTTCAGAAAGGCGATCGTGGAAATCAGGTCATGGAGCCTTCTGTTTGGGGGTTGCTCTCGGTCTCAGTTACAGTAGTAGCTGTTCCTCAGTAACTCCCTTGTAAGTACACTGCTGGAAGCAGAGAATGTGCTCAATAAATGGCGTCTCCTCTTGAATCCTTTTCCTTCTCACTCCCCTTTTGGCATCCCTGCCCAGGGTGCAGGCCAGTCCAACATTTTGTTTCCCTTCAATTCTGCCATTTTCCAGGTGTGGGAAGGAAGGCAAGGAAATGGCTTCCTTTGGCCTAGAAATATCTGGAATATGTCTGTGGGCAGGCATGAAAGCAAACATTCTGGAACAGCATTTTCCAAAGTGTGTTCCTCGGACATTAGTTCCTCAGATGTTCTTCTCTGTGATCACAGGAGCTTCAGCAATGCAGTGAGCTCCAGTCCTCTCACTGAGATTCACTACCCGTTGGTATAGTGAATGCTCTGAGATCTCCCACAGAAAGAAACCTGTTTGTTTTCTTTCACCCACATGTCCCCACCTCATGTGACCATGGAACTGTTTTTTCTGCTTAACACATTAACATCTTGCCTCTTTCTCATGACACACTTTTGAGAAACTCTGCCCCAGAAACTTACCATCAGTGGCTTCATTCACAAAGGACAAAGAAGGCAGCTGCATCCTGCCCACACGAGACGGGGTGAGCACCCCAGTTGAGCCCTGGCCTCTCGCTGTATGTAATCTTGCCCTTTTTCCACTGCCTCTGATGCCCCCTTCCTGTTGTCATGGCAATGCCCCTGGAGAGTAATGACCTGGCCTTCTAATTCTTTCCTCTACCCTTCCCCCAACCTCCTTTGTGTCTAGAGGAGAACTGAGCACGCAGTAGGTGATGTTTTGAAACAGTGATTGATTGAGAGTTTGGGGGGTTTCATTTGGGCCACCTGCAGGTGGGCTGGGAGGAGGAGAAGGCCTCCCACAGTTTGTTTCTATCTATCTGGGTAGACAAGTCAGACAGGAGGATGGGAGAGTGCAGGTCTGGGAGCTCACATAGCCTTGGCATTGCTTTTTTTTTTCCTTCTATTTTTTAATTTTATGCTATGATCACAAATATTTCACAAACTAGGGCTGGTGAAGGGCACATAGAAAAAAGAAAACAGTTTGATGTCTTGGTATGTTTAGTTCAGGGGTGAATTTTTCTATCAGTAAAATTTCTGGTCATGTTGCCATGATGTTGTTTTTGTGATAAATAATTTTCTTTTAAGTTTGAGAAGAAACGAATATCCTACTTCCTCCTCTGCCTCAAATTATGGTGATCATGTTTTCAAAGCTCCACACCAGGACACATAGCCTGGTACATGGCCTGACAGGATATTTCCAAATGTGGGGTCTGATAGGACAGAATATTTGAAATGGAGGTATCTGTCTGAGGCAATCTGGGTTTCCTAGCTGCTGTGCCCAGATGCCTCATGAGTAGTATCATTTCTAAATTATACAAAGGCACTGAGGCCAGTTTTGATGCCCACTGATTAAACCTGGGTACCCATATATTTTTAAGTTGGTATCCACGTATTTAAAATAAAAAAAAAAAAAGACCTATTTATTGCAGCAAAGTCAAGAGGCACCTTCCCAGTGATAAAACAAAAATTCTATTCAGTGTCTAAGTGCATGAAAGACTTGGTTATTTCTAGTCTGCTCTGCTACCCCAGCCTGAGGCCCAGGAGCTCCATGAATGAAATGTCTGTGGGCATCTGCTTGATGCAAACGAAGTGGCGGGGAAAGCCTCACACTACTAGTTCTGTCTCCTAGCTGGCTAAGAAGGCTTCCCAGGAGCTGAAAGTACCAGTTCTGAAGGCGAGAGCAGGGCTGGAGGGTTATAATTTAAATCAGCTGGGTTTTATTCTCTGAAGTGTGAAAAAAGAGGATGGTTAGGGGTATATATGTGTGTGTATGTGGCCTAACATTTGTACAGTATCTGCCATGTGCTGAGAACGTCACATATATATGCATGTATCACTTTATTTTTGTAACTTTGTTTTAATACTGAAAAGGAGAAAAGGAAATAGACCCTGAATGGGATAAATTACAAAGCTTGCCTAGGGTCACACAGCAGGTGGACAGT
The DNA here is from genome assembly GCF_030014295.1 of Loxodonta africana. Taxonomy (NCBI): domain Eukaryota; kingdom Metazoa; phylum Chordata; class Mammalia; order Proboscidea; family Elephantidae; genus Loxodonta; species Loxodonta africana. The sequence continues at coordinate 104,424,759 of NC_087346.1, read as the reverse complement.
GGAGCTGTTTCCTGCTCAGATCTGTCTAACTGTATGCTTTCTACTGCATGGTGTTTTACACCATATCAGCCCTAGAAATTTATGGATTAAGCCAGGGATGAGGCTGCAAATATGGGCTAATGGATAATGCAGAGATTCTAGTCCTAACCTGGAATTCTTAATTAAAAAATCCCACTCTCTTGCCATAACCTCCTATCCTTCTGCTTTCTTGTTTAGGCTTTGGACATTGCAGCTGTTCTTTGATACTGCTTGCCCCCGCCCCTCCATAGCTGTTCTCGCCAATCCATTGACCCCTCTCTTTTCCCATCAAATTTCCCCTGTCTTCCCTTTCCTCCTTATCTAGTTTGGATCCCTTGGTCCACTTTATGGCTGGTCTTCCAAGTATGTTTGACTCCTTCTGTTACCCCTCTGACATTTTGGTCTCAAAGTCCTGGTAAGATACTACCCCCACCACCTGCCTTCTCTGTGTCTGCTCCCAAACTGCTGAGGAATTCATGAGAAAGTCTCAAAGGTTGGTATCAGTTCAAATATGTTTATTTCAATAATGTCCAATAATCTCAACATTGCCCAGTGATCTTACTGTGTCTCTGTAATCAGCTTCTGGCACAAGCACCAACCAATTAGAACTGATGTTCACCTTAGTGCTTCAATAAGGGCCAAAGGGCCCCCTTTTGCATCAGGTGTCACCTCTTTAATCACGGAGAGTCCAGAGAGCTTCTTAAAAAAGGGCAAAAGCATCAAGGGTGTCCTTCTATCAGTTGTCAGAATTTAGTCAAGAAAACAGAAACCACTCCAGGTATTTCAAATACAGGGGATTTAATACAGGAACTTTATTACACTGATGCCTAATATTAGTAACTCTAGGAAGCAGCTACCATTCCTGGAACTGGGAAATAAAAGAGAAGAGGTGGGGGTTATCAGAATCTAGATGCTTACAGGAGGGACTCCTGCTTGCTGGTGCTGGTACCTTTAGCGGGACATTGTAAAGTTGTGCTGGAAGTGACAAAGGACACCTCAGGTTGGTGCTGGAGCTGCCCTCTGTAGCCAGAGTGACAGGAACTGGGATTCTTGCAATCTGTGCATCCAGACCAGTGAACCTCAGCTGACTAGGAGCCCTGCCTCCAAGACCCTCTGGGCTGTCTCCTCCAGCCTCTCCTGTGACTCCTTTCATATCCCGTTCCCCCTTGCTACTTTGCTCCAGTCACACCAGCTTCCTTTCAGGTCTGGACAGGCTAAGACCCTCCTTGCTTCTGATGGATCACTTGCATTGTATAATTTGTCTTCCAATTATCTACTGTAGTTTAACCCAGTACCTAAAACTTGATAGTGTAAAACAACAACAATCATTTATTTTGTTCATGCATTTGCAATTTGCAGTGAAGTCTTGTATTTGTTTCATGTGGCATCACCTGGGGTGGCTTGATGGGGGACTGGAGGATCCCGTTAAGGTTTACTCACATGGCAGCCTGCTGCTGTCCACTCCACCAGGCCTCTCCCTGTGGCTGGTTTCCAAAAGTGAGTGTCCCAAGGCAGAAAGCTGATTGAACCTACATTGCCTTTTATGACCTACCTCAAAAGTCACACAGCATCTTTTCCAATGCACTTGATTGGTTAAGGCAGCTACAAAGGCCCGCCCAGGTGCAAAGAGAGGTGATGTGGGGGAGAGGCAGGTTCTGGAAGAGCATGTGGGAGCAGACACACTGTTGTGACCATTTTTGGAACCATACAATCTGCCACAATCTGTCATACTCTTGTTCTTACTAGTCATCCCTAGGCTGTGGTTTAAATTTCAATTCCTCAGGGAACCCATTTCCCTAGACTAGGTGCCCCAGATAATACAGTCATGGCACCCCCTCTCCTCCTTTGTGGCTCTTGTCATAATTGTGTATTATGCAACTACATGTGTGGTATTTTTGCTTATTTATCATCTATTTCTATTCTGTTAGTTATTATTTCTGCTTTCTGAGGGCAGGATTATGTTTTTGTTCTTCACTGCTCATCTGTAGTACCTATCTCAGTACCCGACACACTGCCAGGTGCCATTGAATTGATTCCGACTCACGGGTACCTCGTGTTTGCAAGAGTAGAACTGTGCTCCATAGGATTTTCAATGACTGATTTTTTAGAAGTCCAGCCCTTTCTTCCGAGGCATCTTTGGGTGGACTTGAACCTCCAACATTCCATTAGCAGTGAGTGCGTTAGCTGTGAGACTCCTCCTCTCTCACTAATTACTCTTCATTTGTATAATATAGTGTTTTTCAAACTTTTAACAGTACTCTTCAAGCTAACTCTGCATATACAAAACAATGGCATTTTATGGCACATAGCAAGTGTTAAACAAATACTCAATGAATGACCATTGAATGCATGTTGAACGAAGCCTGGCTTGCATATGAAACTTGAGTTCCAGTAGTGTTTGGTCATAAGAGAAGTTGATCTTGAACTCATACCTTCAGTGACTGTAAATGGAAAGGAGAGGTAACTTAGACTGCAGTTATGACTCTGTAAATGACTAAACTTCCTGGTTTTGAGTGCATTCTTGGTGATAGATGTTCATCTCAGAAAACCACAGAATCAAGTGGGCTTTCATCCAAAGGATGCTCTTTTTAAACCACAGGGAAGTTTCATTTGAGAGGCTGCTGGCCTCATAGGACTAATGTAGTCACCTCTAGCCAGAGGGAATCTGACACTATCACAGAAAAGAGCTCTCTGTCCCCCATTTTTTTTGTTGTTGTCTTCAATCAGAGGCTTTGAGCATCAAATAGAATAAAAGAAATACTAACAATAAAAACTCAGAATCATAAAATGTCAGTGAACCAACCAGTGCAGGTTTTTCTTGTGGTTTTGGGGGGCTTTTTTTGATAAGGTCCTATAGGGTTGCTATAAGTCGGAATCGACTCGACAGCCATCGGTTTGGTGGGTTTTTTTGATAAAATGAAAGTAATGGCAGAGTGGAGGAGACTCTGGTGTTTAGGGTGTAGGGTAAAACCAAAAAACCAAACCCATTGCCGTCAAGTTGATTCTGACTCATAGCAACCCTAGGACAGAGTAGAGCTGCTCCACAGAGTTTAAAGGAGTGGCTGATGGATTCAAACTGCTGACTTTTTGGTTAGCAGCCATAGCACTTAACCACTATGCCACCAGGGTAAAGAGTAAGAAACTAATATTTATTAGGGACAAGCTACTTGTCAGGTGCTCTACACACATTACTTCATCCAGCCTTATTACAGTCCTTTTTTTTAAGGTAGGTGGTGGCATCCCCATGTGAAAGATGAGGAGACTGTCAGTCTGAGAGGTTAAATACCTTGCCCAAGATGACACAGCTTAAAAGTGGAAATGTTAGGGTCCTTCTCTTAGCACTCAGTGATTCTGAAGCCTGCATATTTCCTACTGCACCAAACTCTCAGGGTCAAGTTGGAAGATGTCAGTGAACTTTTATCGTGGGTTCTCAGGAACACAAAACACTGAGCAAATGTAGCCAACAAAGACCACACGTACTTCCTTCACTTGTTGATATGGGCCTAATTCCTTCAGATTTTGAAATTACAAGAAACTGGGGATGCAGAGAATACCAGAAAGATGTTTACTTGTGTTTTATTGACTATGCAAAAGCATTTGACTGTGTGGATCATAACAAATTATGAATACCATTGCAAAGAATGGGAATTCCAAAACACTTAATTGTGCTCACCTGGAGCCTGTACACTGCAGTGTTATTTACCATCCCTTCCCCCTAAAAAAAGGGAAAAGGAAAGAAAGAAAGGTAGAAAAGAAAAACATATCCTGTCCAGTAGAAGACTTGTAGAACTGCGATTTTTTCGTACACTTGGATATCATACAGCCATTACAAATCACTCCTTGAGAAACAAAAAATTAATAACACAGGTAAATGCTTAAGATATATTTCTAAAGTGAAAAAAACAGTGTATACTCTTATTTACTGTATTTTATGCATATAACATGAAACTTTTATGTTTGCCAACAAAGCCCTTCCCCTATGAGCAACTTATAAAAAAATTAACACAGCAGCACTTATGAAAAAAACTTGGGGGGTGGAGGGAGAGGTGGGGACACCCAGCAAAGAAATGTAGAAGACGTGATTTATTTGAGTAAAAGTACGGGAATCTTGGGTATTACCCTACAGTAAAGATACAGCTGTAACATTTGACTGGACCTTATTACAGGTTCAGGGAAAACAAAACCCAAAAACCAGCCAAATCCATCTCTGTCAAGTTGATTCCGACTCATAGCAACCCTATCAGACAGAGTAGAACTGCCCCATAGAGTTTCCAAGCAGCGCCTGGTGGATTGGAACCGCCGACGTTTTGGTTAGCAGTCATAGCCCTTAACCACTATGCCACTAGGTAGGGAAAGCAATAAAAAAACAACAGGGGTGTAAAAATAGAGAGTAATATGAATGCAATCGACTAGTTTGTGAAACCTAGTTTATTCATATTCAGCTTGTGAGTTCATACAGAGATGCCTGTATCTGTATCCAACCTTGGTTATGGGCAGGGGGCATATTTAAGCCCCTTATAAGAGAGGCTCTTCATGAGTGAGAAATAAGAGGTTCCTTGTCCATCTGCCTCGGGTCCATATTCCAAGTTTCATCTTCCTGTCTGCCCACCTCTCTTTTCTTGAATGGTTAATATAGTGAGCACTCACTACCTTCAGAGAAGATCACAGGACTGTAGATTTGAGATACCAACAGGAAAAATGGTATCAAAACACAAAACAAAACAAACTCGTTGCCATCAAATTGATTCTGGCTCATAGTGACCCTATAGGACAGAGCAGAACTGCCCCATAGGGTTTCCAAGGCTGTAATCTTCACGAAGCAGACTGGCACATCTTTTTCCCACCGAGAGGCTAGTGGATTCCAACCTCCAAACTTTCGATTAGCAGCTGAGCGCTTAATTACTGCACCACCAGGGCTCCCTGGTAATAAACCAAAAAAACAAAACAAAAAAACACCAAACCCGTTGCCGTCCAGTCGATTCTGACTGATAGTGACCTTATAAGACAGAGTAGAACTGCCCCATAAAGTTTCCAAGGAGCACCTGGTGGATTTGAACTGCCCACCTTTTGGTTACCAGCCTATATGCCACCAGGGTTTCCTTGGTAATAGGCACCTAAAATACAAAGTTATTATTATTATTTTTTATAACCACATAAGAATTCTTATTTCTCTAAGGTAACTGGAAAGAAGCACCAACTTAAACAAATTCATGCTATAAATGTAGAAGGCTAAAAAAATTGTGTTGATTTCTAAAAGAATGACTTGTCAAAAAAATAATAATTAATGAAATGTTAGCATCCTCCCTGAAGTATCTAGACTAGCCCTGTCCTACAGAAATGTAATGGGAGCCACAAACGTGAACCACATATATAATTTAAATTTTCTAGTAATCACATTAGTATTTCTTTTATTCAATTTGGTGCTCAAAGTTTCTGACTGAAGATGGGCAAAGAAAAAAAAACATGAAATAAAGTTTAATAATATGTTATTTAACCCAATGTACTAAAATATTATTTCAACATACAATTAATATAGTAAATTATTAATGAGATGTTTGAGATATTTTACTTTTTTTTTTAGACTAAGTCTTGGAAATCTGGTGTGTATTTTACCTTTATATCACTGTTGTTAGGTGCCATCAAGTCAGTTCTGAATCATAGTGACCCTATGTACAACAGAATGAAACATTGCCCAGTCATCCTCACAATCGTTGTTATGCTTAAGCCCATTGTTGCAGTTACTGTGCCAATCCATCTCACTGAGTTGAAGGTCTTCCTCTTTTTCACTGATCCTTTACTTTACCAAGCATTATGTCCTTCTGGGGCTGATCCCTTTTTATGACATGTCCAAGGTATGTAAGATGTAGCCTCTCCATCCTTGCTTCTAAGAAGCATTCTGGTTGTATTTCTTCCAAGACAGATTTGTTTGTCCTTTTGGTAGTCAATGGTATATTCCATATTCTTTGACAACACCACAATTCAAATGCATGACTTCTTCTCTGGTCTTCCTAATTCATTGTCTAGCTTTTGCATGCATATGAGGAGATTGAAAATACTATGGCTTGGATCAGGCGCACCTTAGTCTTCAAGGTGACATCTTTAGTTTTCAACATTATAAAGAGGTCTTTTGCAGCAGATTTGCCCAAAGCAAATGCCTCTTTTGATTTCTTAACTGCTGGTTCCATAGGTGTTGATTGTGGATCCAAGTAAAATGAAATCCTTGACAACTTCAATCTTTTCTCCATTTATCATGATGTTGTTTATTAGTCCAGTTGTGAGGATTTTGTTTTCTTTATGTTGAGGTGTAATCCATACTGAAGACTGTGGTCTTTGATCTTCATTAGTAAGTGCTTCAAGCCCTTTTCACTTTCAGCAAGCAAGGTGTTGTCATCTGTATAACGCAGGTGCTTAATGAGTCTTCCTCCAATCTTGTAGTAACAGAGTTAATATTGCTGAAAAACAAACCCAGAGTCTTATTGTAGACCTACAATGCCAACTGAATTCCCAAACTCAAATGCAGTTAAAGTGAGGGCATTGATTAGAAGAAATGGGATCCTGAAACTTGGGATGGGGACATATGGGCAGATAATCAGGAAGCTGGGGACACTGAGCCTCTAAATTCCATTAACTCATTCCGGCCAATAGAACCAGCCCTCTTACTCCTATCTGAAGAGATGAGTCTATCTTTGTCTGCTAAGCCTCCTTCCCCAGTAAAACGATTATTTATCCTTTTACCCCATCTGATGAGATTAACCCAGCTGTGCCTGAAGAGTCTTTGTCTGAGGTATCACCTGGGGTGGTGCCTGGGGTGTTGTCTGGGCAGTGCCTGAGGCAGATGCCTTATAAGAAATTGCCAAATGTCCCCTGAACCAACCCCACCACCCATTTTTGCTTCTAGACCTATAACTAGACTTAAGTCCCAGAGATCCCAAAAAGGTGAAGTACAAAGTGTGACCCAGGAGGAGATAAGCTACTCTCCAAAAGAACAGCTTGGTTTTTCTAATATATACAAACAGAAACCTAGGTAATACGTGTGGGAATGACTACTAAGGGTACGGGATGATGCAAGGAACATAAAGTTGGATCAGTCTAAGTTTACTGATATGGGCCCACTAAGCACAGATTCTTCTTTCAGTATTATAGCTCAAGAGATTAGAAAAGGATCTAATAGTCCAGTTGGTTCGTTCACTGAAGCATGAATTAAGCAGTGGCCTACACAAAATCAAGTTGAAATGCCAGACCTGCCTTGGTATACTGTAGAAGAAGGCATCCAAAAGCTTAGGGAAAATGACATGTTAGAGAGATTGATCAGGTTGGACTCACACACCCACCCATGAAGTACCCAGAGGACATACCTTTTACCACAAATGTGAGGAATAAATTTTTGAAGGGAGCCCCAGCATCCTTGAAGACTACTGTAATTGCTATTTTGTGTAAGTTAGATTTGACAGTGGGAACTGCCCTCCCAATAAAATAAGACACATAACTACAATGGGGCTGATTGGATCCTGTAGTGATGGGGGCCAAGTGACAAAGACAAGGTGGGCATGGTTACTGTAATGGACTGTAGAGTCAAAGCAGTATTCAGAATAGTATGACTCGTATGGACTTATGGCATTGGCTACTTAGTCATGGTGTCCCTAGGAGTGAAATAGTTGGGAAATCTAGTAAATACTTACTTAATTTGTATAAATGGAAGAATTCTAGGTCAAGTGAATGGCAGTCTAACTTGAATAGTCAGAATAGTCACAGTCCCTCAATCAATGTCCAGACATGAACTAGTTTATAAGGCTCACAGCCCCTTGAATAAAGGGGAGGCTAGACCCCCTCAAGGAAGGACCTTACTACACTGCCCAAAATTTGTACTGTTAAACTTTCTTCCAGCCTTCTCCAAAGGGACCTGCAACCTTTTATAAGAGTGACTGTTCATATACAAAACATTACTAACAATGCACAAACACCAGAAGAAAAACTAGATAACTGGGAGCTCTGAAAAATCAAACACTTATGCTTATACAAAGACTTCACCAAAAGAGTAAAACAAACTACAGACTGGGAAAAAAAATTTGACTACGACAAATCCAGTCAGTGTCTAATCTCTAAAACCTACCAGATAATGCAAAACCTTACAACAAAAAGACAACCCAATCAAAAAACAGGCAAAGGGTATGAAGAGGCACTTCATCAAAGAAGACATTCAGGCAGCTAACAGATACATGAGGAAATGCTCAGGATCATTAGCCTTTAGAGAAATGCAAATGAAAACTACAATGAGATACCATCTCACCCCAAGGCTGGCACGAATCAAAAAAACAGAAAATAACAAATGTTGGAGACATTGTGGAAGAGCCTGGAACACTTATACACTGCTGGTGGAAATGTAAAATGGTACAACCACTTTGGAAATCAATTTGGCACTTCCTTCAAAAGCTAGAAATAGAACTATCATATGATCCAGCAAATCCCACTCCTTGGAATACACCCTAAAGCAATAAAAGCCTTCACATGAATAGGTATACACACACCCATGTTCATTGCAGCACTGTTTACAATAGCAAAAAGATGGAAACAACCAAGGTACCCATCAATGGATGCATGGATAAACAAATTATGATATATACACACAATGGAATACTACACAACGATAAAGAATACCAATGAATCTGTGAAACATCTCATAACATGGAGGAATCTAGAAGGCATTATGCTGAGTGAAATTAGTGAGTCACAAAAGGACAAATATTGTATGAGACCACTATTATAAGAACTCAAGAAAAGGTTTAAACACAGAAGAAAATATTCTTCAATGGTTGTGAGGGTAGGGAGGAAGGGAGGAGGTATTTACTAATTAGATAGCAGACAAGAATTATTTTAGGTGAAGGGAAGGGCAACACACAATACCGGGGAAGTCAGCACAACTGGACTAATCCAAAAATAAGAAGTTTCCTGAATGCAACCAAACACTTTGAGGGATAGAGTAGCAGGGGTGGGAGTCTAGGGGCAAGGTTTTGGGGGACATCTAGGTCAATTGGCATAACAAAGTGTACTAAGAAAATGTTCTGCATTCCACTTTGGTGAGTGGCATCCGGGGTCTTGAAAGCTAGCAAGTGGCCATCTAAGGTGCAACAATTGGTCTCAACCCACTTGGGGCAAAGAAGATTGAAGAACACCAAAGACACAAGGAAACTATGAGCCCAAGGGAAAGAAAGGGCCACATAAACCAGATACACCACCCGCCTGAGACTGGAAGAACTGGATGGTGCCTGGCTACCATCAATGACTGCCCTGACAGGGAACAAAACAGAGAATCGCTGATGGAGCAGGAGAGAAGTGGGATGCATACCTTAAATTCTAGTAAAAAGGCCACACTTAATGGTCTGGCTGAGACTGGAGGGACCTCAGAGGTCATGGCCCCTGGACTCTCTCTGTTAGCCCAAAACTAAAGCCATTCCAAAGCCACCCCTTCAAAGATTAGACTGGACTGTAAGACATAAAATGATACTGATGAAGAGTGTGCTTCTTAGCTCAAGTAGACACATGATACCATGTGGGCAGCTACTGTCTGGAGGTGCGATGAGAAGGCAGAGGGGGACAGAAGCTGGCTAAATGGACACAGGAAATACAGGGTGGAGAGAAGGAGTATGCTGGAACATTGAAGGGAGAGCAATTAGGGTCATATAACAATGTGTGCATAAGTTTTTGTATGAGAAACTGACTTGAATTGTAAACTTTCACTTAAGCACAATAAAAAAAAAAAAGAGTGACTGTTCTCTGGGAAAAAAGGAAATAATCAGACTTTTCAAGGACTACTGGACACTGGCTCTGAGCGAACACTAATTCCAGGAGACCCAAAACAAAACTGTAGTCTACCAGTCAGAGTAGTTGCATATTGGAAGTCAGGTTACTAATGGAATCTTAGCTCAAGTTTGTCACACGGTGGGTCCAGTGGGTCTCCAAATCCATCCTGCTGTGATTTTCCCAGTTCCAGAAGACATAGTTGGAAAGTCATACTCAGCAACTGGCAGAACCTTCACATTGGATCCCTGACATGTGGAGTAAGGGCTATTATAGTAGAAAAAACCAAATGGAAGCCTTTAGAACTGCCTCTGCCCAGGAAATTAATAAACCAAAAGCAATACTGCATTCCTGGAGGGATTGCAGAGATAAATACCACCATCAAGAACTTGAAGTATGCAGGGGTGGTGATTCCTACCACACCTCCATTCAACTCGTCTGTTTGGCCTATGCAAAATACAGATGAATCTTGGGGAATGATAGTGGATTATTGTAAGTTTAACCAGGTAGAGACTCCAATTGCAGCTACCTTTCCAGTGTGGTTTCATTGCCTGAGCAAATTAATACATGCCCTGGTACTGGTATGCATCTATTGATCTGGTTAATGCCTTTTTCTCCATAGCTGTTTCCAAGGACCACCAGAAACAGTTTGCCCTCAGCTGGCAAGGCTAGCAGTACACCTTCACTATTTTACCTCAGAGGTATATCAATTTTCCAGCACTATTTTATGTCATAATTTAGTCCACAGGGACCTCAATTGCCTTTTCCTTCCGCAAGTCATCAAGCTGGTCCATTATATTGATGATATTATACTGATTGGACCTAGTAAGAAAGAAGTATCAATGACTCTAGACTTATTGGTAAGACATTTGTGTGTTCGTCATTGTTGTTAAGTGCCATTGAGTTGGCTCTGACTCATAATACAACAGAACGAAACATTGCCCAGTTCTGCACCATCCTCAAAATCATTGCTATCTTTGAGCCACTGTGTTAATCCATCTTGTGAAGGACCTTTCTCTTTTTTGCTGACCCTCTACTTTACCAAGCATGATGTCCTTCTCCAGGGACTGGTTCCTCCTGATAACATGTCAAAAGTACGTGAGATGAAGTCTCATCATCCTCCCTTCTAAGCAGCATTCTGGCTGTACTTCTTTCAAGACAGATTTATTCATTCTTCCGGAAGTTCATGGTATATTCAATATTCTTTGCCAACACCATAATCTGAAGGCACCAATTCTTCTTCAGTCTTCCTTATTCTTTGTCCATCTTTCGTATGCAGATGAGGCGATTGAAAATATCACGGCTTGGGCCAGGCACGCTGAGTTGTCAAACTGACATCATTACTTTTTAACACTTGAAAGAGGTCTTTTGCAGTAGATTTGCCCAATGCAATGTGTTGTTTGCAATATGTGCTAAAAACAAAACAAAAACCTGTTGCCTTTGAGTCGATTCCGACTCCACAAGTAGAACTGCCCCATAGTTTTCCAAGGAGCACCTGGTGGATTTGAACCCCTGACCTTTGGTTAGCAGCTGAACTCTTAACCACTACACCACCAGGGTTCTAGAGGATGGGAAATTAATCTGACAAAAATTCAGACGCCTCTCATCTGGGGCTGGAAGAGAGGGAGAGTGGGATGTTATTGCTTAAAAAAAAAAAATATCTAAATCTAAACCAATCTATCTCTAGCTGTATACCTGCATTTATTAAAAAGAAACAAAAAAAAAGAGAGAGAGAATGGGAGCCAAGGATTCTAGACAGTACTTTGAATAAAGTTTTTCTAAAGGGGAAGAGAGAAATAGGGCTGGAGTGGTAGATAAAAATGGACGTGGGATAAACAATCTTTTTTCATTGTTTGCTTATTTGTTCTGTATGGGAGAAATTACAGTATATTTGTTTGCTGATGGAAATGGGGAGAAGTGATGAGGAAATAATTGCAGAGAGGATCTTTGAACAGGTGAACAGAAATGGGATCAAGTGCAGAGTGGAGGCGGTGTCTGTAGGTACAGAGATGGTTCATCTATTGTGCCAAGAGGGAAGGTAGAGTGTGTGGATAGAGTTGGGGGGATTGCTAGACTTGGTGTGAAAAACACAGACGTTCTCTTCTTATTGCCTCATTTTGCTCAGTGAAATACGAAGCAAGATCATTATATCTGGAAGGAGCTCCTCCAAGGTGTTAGAAGTGGCTCTTTCTGATAAGTGGAATTATGGGCATTTTAAATCACTTCTTTTTGCTTTGTGTTTTTGATCACTCTCTAACAAGCAATATTTGATACTTTTTCTTAATAATAGGCATCTCCACATGTCCTCCTTTTCTGCTGTTTACAAAGGTATTCTAACCAGTCCTGCCACTTTCCAGCTGTATGTCCTTGAACTAGTTATTACATTTCTTTGTGCTTTGTTTTCTTTATTTGTGTAGGATGACACTGTGCTATTTATTCCACTGATTTGGAAGAGTATTAGATGAGCAAACGCATGCATGAATAATTTGAAAAGAATCACCATGGCATGGATATGAAATGTTCTTATTGTGGTTATTTCTGATCTTGGTAAGGGAGTAAGAGGTAGAGGAGGATCTAAGAATAGGTTCCGATCATCAATTCACCTCTCATAAGCTGCTAAATGGTCTTTAGGGCAACACTACTTTTCTAATTCAGACAGCGCTGCATCCTCTTATCAAGATTAAGAGCTTCATGCTGCACTCTGGAAAACAAAATATGAAACATTTCCTTTCCTCTTACATTTGACACTCTAAGCTATAGTGTTTCCTACTGAGCTGGTTTTTTCTTTTTGGCTTCAGATAGACTAATTGTGACATTTACCAAAAATTTTGCATTTGTATTCAAAACCACCCCAAGGATGTATAGCTGTGATTATTCTTTTGTTATTTTTTCAAATTACTGTGATTGCATTGCTAGATATGCTGCAGCACAAGGGCCCTGCTGGCCTGTCATCATTAGACACATTTATAGAAATCTACTAAATAAAACTCATAAGATGAAGATAAAACCACTTATTTAAGGCACTTTGTATGAATTAAGTAATGATAGTGGAGTCACATAACTCCTCCTCAAGAATAATACTGAACTGCTTTTGTGTTCCTTGGCATTTGAATTTCTCATTGTCAGCCCTGAGGATTATAAAATGAAAAGACAATGCCGAGTTTTTGTTGTTTCACAATGTGTACACTCGTGAAGATAAATGCTCATTAATCTTTGCTTTCAACTTATTTACACTCCCCCCTTCCATTTTTTTTTAAATTGTAAAACAGTATAACCCCAGCATTAAAGAACATTTTGAGAAATGAGAGAAACAACCATCTCATCATCTGAATGTCACTATTGCCCTTTTTATGTGTTCCTGGTTCATCTTTGTCCTTACATGTACACAGTTTACATGGTTACAATCAGAGTATGCCTACAATTTTGAATATGAATTTTTAGACTGGTATTTAAAATGACATTTTTCAGGCTTTGGAATAATTGCTCAAGTTATGTTTCTCCCTTTTGTCAAAACTTGATTGTGTTGGGAAAACCCTGAGATCAGGAGGCCTTGTTAAGACATCCGAAGTAACCTCAGTAATATCGCTGTTCTACGTTCCTTCAAGACTGGCATTGAAGAAATAATCAATCACCGTGAGTACCTAACAAGCCCCTCTCATAACTGCAGTGATTTGCTTGTGAAGGAGCCCCAGACACAGGTTATTTTTCTTACAGTTGCTCAGAAGCAAATAATCTTCTACATAATCATCAGGAATCAAGGGAACCTTTTCCAAGGGGAGAAAATCCCTTGGGGTTGGGCACAAGATGTGATGTAGTGGAGGCTGATGGCTTCTCAAATAGTCTTTGATTATACTTTGCATCTTTTTTGCTTCTGTCTTGAATGAAAATCCCATGATTTACACTGTCTCAAAAATTAAAGCAATGAAATGTATTTCACAATTGGTGTCATTTATTTCATATGCTATCATGTTTCAAATTTGTGGTAGGTTGATTTCAAACATGGCCCCAGTTCTCTACCCTTCCTATATCCTTGCCCTTTGCAACATGACTTTTCAGCTCCTCCCATCAAGAGGTAGGGTCTATTTCCCCATCCTAGGAACCTGGACTGGCCTTGCGTCATGCTTTGGTTGATGGAAAGCAGCAGAAGTGATGGGATGTCATTTTCAAGGGTAGGTCTCAAGAGGCATGCATATTTCTATTTTCACTCATGGGACCCTGTCAAGCCACTCTGTGAACTTGCCCAGGTTAGCCTTCTGGAGACCAAGAGACCACTGAGAACACGGCCAAGTCAACCCAACTGAGACCATCTTAGACCAGCCAGCCCCTAGCTGACCACAAATGAGTTGATAAGCCCACTTAAGATTAGCCGAGCTTGGCCCAGGTGAGTAGAACCATCCAACTGAGAAATAATACATGGTTGCTATTTTAAACCATTAAATTGTGGGATGATTTATCGTACAGCATTATTTTGGTAATATGTACCTAATGTAAGGTTTTATCATATTTTGGACAATACCTTTTCCTTTGGGTTCCTATCATAATGATAAATTGCAAATTTGGCATGGAGGACATAGAAAGAGCATACACCTTTCTCCCACTGTCATCACATATTTCCATGAAAGGTCTAAGATTTGTATAGAGACTGTAGATTGAGGTGTGGCTCCAATCCCCACTGAATTCTTGAGCTCAGACAACTCACCTCCAGGCTGTTTTCTTCAACAGGGTTAGTGTGAGGTAGGACTGCCCTTATTTTATTTTTTGTCTCTTTTATCCAATCTACCAAGCCTATAATCTCTTCTCAATAGATTTTCAACTGAACAGGAAACTGGAAATAATAAACGAACACTGGAGTGGTATTGTTAAAGGAGAAATGGTCTCTGTAGCTGCAAAGCAACATCTAATTAACCTCAGATTCAGGCCAGGATCTTCATAACAGAAGTGCCCAATTACTAGGAACCAACAAAACCACCTGAAATTTAAGCAATTCATTCTGAGGTAGGGAAGATGCTTTTGCTGTTATTTTTGTTTTCGTCCTAATATTAAATGATTTAGGACATATACTCACCTTTATCTCAGGTGCAATATTTCTCAGTGTCATATGTGCATTACAAATTCCTCATATAAATTATGTTGTTGCAGGAGTTTAGGTACATCACAGGTCTAATGAGACCCCAGACACAACAAAAATACTACAGCAAAGAGCAAGTGTAAAAGTCAGCCAGTCTTCATCCTGTATGTAACACTGAATTCCTAATTTGTTACTCATATGCTCTGATGAGGAGGTTGATTGAGTTATCATGGAAAACGGAAAATGAACTGATTTGCTCTTCTCCCATTTTTAAAGGTTCCTTTTATATGTTCTATTGTACTGAGATGACATCAAGGACATCATACATGAAGAAAGCAAAAGGTCATTAAAAACACAGGAAAGAAAGAAAAGACCAAAATGGATGTCAGAAGAGACTCTGAAACTTGCTCTTGAACATAGAGTAGCTAAAGTGAATGGAAGAAATGAGGAAGTAAAAAAGTTGAACAGAAGATTTCAAAGGGCAGCTTGAGAAGCCCAAAGTAAAGTATTATAATGCAATGTGCAAAAACCTGGAGTTAGAAAACCAAAAGGAAAGCACGTGCTTGACATTTCTCAAGCTGAAAGAACTGAAGAAAAAATTCAAGCCTCAAGTTGTAATATTGAAGGATTCCATGGACAAAATATTGAAAGATGCAGGAAGCATCAAAAGAAGATGGAAAGCCAGAAGAACTAGGCAGCGGTACCCAGCTACCATCACTGATTGCTCCGACAGGGATCACAATAGAGGATCCCAGATAGAACAGGAGAAAAATGTAGAATGAAATCAAATTCTCAAAAAAACACCAGACTTACTGGTCTGACAGAGACTGAAGGAATCCTCAAGACTATGGCCCCTGGACATTCTGCTAACTCAGAACTGGAATCACTCCTGAAGTCTACTTTTTAGACAAAGATTAGACAGGCCTATAAGACAAACAATAACGCGTGTGAGGTATGTGCTTCTTAGTTCAATGCAATATATGAGACCAAATGGGCAACTCCTGGTCAAAAACAAGACAAGAAGGCAGGAAGGGAAGGGAACGGAACAGATGGACACAGGGAACCAGGGGGGGAAAGAGGGAGAGTGCTGTCACATTGTGAGGATTGCAACCAAAGTCACAAAACAATACGAGTATAAATTTTTGAATGAGAAACTAACTTGAGTTGTAAACTTTCACCTAAACCACAATAAATTTTAAAAAATAAAAAAGAAGATGGAAGGAATATACAGGGTCACTGTTCCAAAAAGAATTGGTCTGCATTTAACCATTTTGGGAGGTAGCATATGATCAAGAACCGATGGTATTGAAGGAAGAAATTCAAATTGTACTGAAAGCATTGGTGAAAAACAAGGGTCGAGGAATTGACAGAATATCGAGATATTTCAACAAATGGATGCGGCGCAGGAGGTGATCGCTCGTCTGTGCCAAGAAATTTGGAAGACAGTTACCTGGCCAGCCAACTGGAATGGATCCATATTTGTGCTCATTCCAAAGAAAGGTGATCCCACAAGAATGTAGAAATCATCAAAAATATCATTAATATCATACAAAAGTTAAATTTTGCTAAAGATAATTCAAAAACAGTTACAGCAGTACATTGACAGGGAACTGCCAGAAATTCAAGCCAGATTCAGAAGATGTGGAATGGTGGTATCATTGCTGATGTCTCATGAATCCTGGCTGAAAGCAGAGAATACCAGAAAAATGTTTACCTATGTTTCATTGACTACACAAAGGCATTTGACTATGTGGTTTATAACAAATTACGGATAACACTGCAAAGAATAGGAATTCCAGAACACTTAATTGTGCCCATGAAGAACCTTTACATAGGCCAAGAGGCGGTCATTCGAACAGAATAAGGGAATACTTCCTGGTTTAAAATCAGGAAAGGTGAGCATCAGGGTGTATCATTTTACCATATTTATTCAATCTGTATGCTGAGCAAATAATCTGCAAAGCTGGAAAAGAACCCTGTATCAGGATTGGAGAAAGACTCATTGACAACCCATGATATGCAGATGACACAACCTTGCTGGCTGAAAGTGAAGAGGTCTTGAAGCACTTATTGATGAAGATCAAAGACTACAGCCTTCAGTATGGATTACACCTCAACATAAAGAATACAAAAGTCTTCACTTCTGGACCAACAAGCAATATCATAATAATTAGAGGCAATATTGAAGCTGTCAAGGATTTCATTTCATTTACATGATGCATTGCCTCGGGCAAATCTGCTGCAAAAGACCTCTTTAAAGTGTTGAAAACCAAAGATGTCACTTTAAGGACTAAGGTGTGCCTGACTCAAGCCATGATATTTTCAATCACCTCATATGCATGCAAAAGCTGGACAATGAATAAGGAAGACCGAAAAAGAATTGATGCTTTTCAATTATGGTGTTGGTGAAGAACAGTGAATATACCACAGACTGCCAGAAGATTGAACAAGTCTGTCTTGGAAGAAATACAGCCAGGGTGCTCCTTGGAAGCAAGGATGGCAAGACTTTGTCTCATACTTTGGACATGTTATCCAGAGGGACCAGCCTCTGGAGAAGGACATCATACTTAGTAAGGTAGAGGGTAAGCAAAAAAGAGGAAAACCCTCAATGAGATGGATTGACACAGTGGCTGCAACAATGAGCTCAGACATAACAACAATTGTGAGAATGGCTCAGGACCAGGCAGTGTTTTGTTCTGTTTAAGGTTGCTATAAATTGGAACTGACTGGGCAGCACCTAACAACATCAACAATGTTGTAAAAAAAAAAAAAGAAAGAAAGAAAAAGCATACAATTATATTTAGAAAATTTGCAAAACACACACAAAAATTTTATTTTGAAAATTTGTAAAATGCACACAAAAAAGATGGAAACTATTATTGTTATGTTGTTGTTAGGTGCAGTCTAGTTGGTCCCAACTCATAGCAACTCTTTGAACAACAGAATGAAACACTGTCCAGACCTGATCCATTCTCACAATAGTTGAGCTTGAGCTCGTTGTTGCAGCCACTTGTAATCCTATCACTCAGAGACAACCACTATAAACAGTTTAAAGTATTTCTATCCAGCCTTTTAAAGTTTTTTCTGTACATAGTTGGAAATACAAATAAGTAAACAAGCAGAAGACACCCTTAATGAAACCTAAATAAGGATAAAAGCAAAGTCAGAAATTCAAGTGGACTTGGAAGACAAGCACACATGACCCTTCATCTATCCTCCTCTAAAGAATGAGGGCGGTAATGGTGCCAAAGCCTGTTTGTGGGAGGAAAGTGAAGTCATGGGCAGACAGGTTGAGCAACGAGTAAAATCCAATATTACAAATAACAAAAACAATAAATTTTTCACTCTATAGAAACTAACTCATTTAATCCTCCCAACAACCTTGTGACTAAAGTGTTACTATTATCCCCATTTTAGTTTCCATTGAGTAAAATTCACTTACCATTGAGTCAATTCTGATTCATGGCAACCTCAATGTGTCAGAGTAGAACTCCGCCCCATAGGGTTTTCAATGACTGATTTTTTGGACACAGGTCACCGGGCCTTTCTTCTGAGGTACCTATGGGTAGACCTGACCCTCCTATCTTTCGGTTAGCAATTAAGTGTGTTAACCATTTGCACCACTCAGGGACTCCATCCCCATCTTACACATGAGGAAATGAGGCATAGAGACATTAAGTTCCTTGTTCAAGGGTGGAGCTGGGATTCAAATTCATACAATCTGTTTACAGCGTCTTTGCTCTTAAATATTATGCTATTGCCTTTGTAATAATTATATATAATCTAGACTCTGGGGGACTCCAACAAGCACCTTAGCCATTTAGAAGGAGCTCATTTGGCACAACTGTGGAGAATTTCACCTCACCATTGCAATAATTTATTGGCTTTTTCCTTTGAAACTAAAATCTGAGAATCATCCATTACAATTCATTTGTGTTATCACCTGTCGGTATTTTCTGCTCTCCACTTCTTGCAAAGCACAATAAATTATATTGAAATGGCAGTCATGGAGGAAACTTTCCTTTCCTTTCTCATCAACAAAGCTGATCGATGGGAGCCAAAGCCCCGGGGAAGCAGCATCTGTCACAACTCAAGGATCCCGCTGGAGCTGAGGATGAAATTAACAGACGCAAGTAGTTTGCAGCTCAACATTTGTTCAAGTCTGGCACATGCACACATCATTAGTGACTCTATTTGAGAAGAGAGATCAAGGAGGTGAGGAGGAGACTGGATCTGATTAAGGGGATATTCAAAAAAACAAGAAAGAGGAAATTCAGAGCACTGGGGTCAAAGCTTCATAGCCAAGGTGAACGAACTAGCGAGCAGAGCAAATAGCCAGGTATACCTGGGAGGTGTCGACAGACAACTTGAGTAATTTTACCTCTGCTTCTTCCAAAACAAAATCATTTCATGCAGTGAAGTCCCCGGGGTGGCTGCTTCTTTTACTTAGCTCTGTGAGCAGTGTTTCCACCACTAAAATGAAATCTCCTTGAGGGCAAAGACTTTCCCGGCTTATTCAAAGCTGTAATCTTGGCTCACAGGAGATCAACTAAAATACTCATGGAATGAACTAATGTAGGCTTGTTTGAATCTTGCCTTGACCTGAGCTAGGCAGATGTGGTCTGAGATGTTCAGCAGGAATCAGGAGCAAAGTGCTGGAAGAATTTGTTTAACTAAAATTGATTGTTAATTAAAGTGTTGGGAATCGGTAGTGACGTATTAGCAGAATGCCTCTTTTTTTTTTTTTTTTATTGAAACAAGTTTATTTTCAGAGGTCCAACTTTTACGTCATGATGGTTAGCCAGCATTAAAAGTTTGGATAATAATCACGAAGGAAGAAAAAACTTAATGCTAAAATAAACTGAAAATTTTGTGCTAGCATGTGATGTTAAAACAG
This sequence comes from Loxodonta africana, assembly GCF_030014295.1. Classification (NCBI taxonomy): domain Eukaryota; kingdom Metazoa; phylum Chordata; class Mammalia; order Proboscidea; family Elephantidae; genus Loxodonta; species Loxodonta africana. The sequence goes on along the minus strand of NC_087346.1, from coordinate 104,404,981 downwards.
TCTGGTGCAGACAAAAATGGAATTGAAGGTATCCTAGACAGAGTGGTAAATATCATAGAAACTAGATTTTTATTTAGCAAAAGGTATAAAAAATCAGATTGGGAGATAGTTGTATGACAGCTGAGAAACTAGTTTCACTATGAGATCTTTGAAAAAAAAGTTCTGTTTAATCAACATGAAAAAATTTTGCAAAGCATAGAATTTATTGATTCATTGTACTTTTTCAAATAGTAACTGCAAGTTACATCTTCTCTATGTAGATTTAGATATAAATATGATACAGATATAAATTTAGACCTAAATAGAAATAATATTTGAGTATTAGAGCAAGGGTTGTCTTTGCTTCCCCACTGCACCTCTGTCATGGACTGAATTATGTTCCCCCCAAAACGTGTGTATCAATTTGGCTGGTCCGGGATTCCCAGTATTGTGTGGTTGTCCTCCATTTTGTGATTGTAATTTTATGTTAAAGAGGATTAGAGTGGGATTGTAACACCCTTACTAAGGTCATATCTCAGGTCTAATGTAAAGGGAGTTTCCCTGGGGTATGGCCTGCACCACCTTTTATCTTACAGGACATCAATTTGGCTGGTCCAGGATTCCCAGTATTGTGTGGTTGTCCTCCATTTTGTGATTGTAATTTTATGTTAAAGAGGATTAGGGTGGGATTGTAACACCCTTACTAAGGTCATATCTCTGAACTAATGTAAAGGGAGTTTCCCTGGGCTGTGGCCTGCACCACCTTTTATCTTACAGGACACAAAAGGAAAAGTAAGTGAGCAGAGTTGGGGACCTCATAGCACCAAGGAAGAAACACCAGGAGCACAGCATGTCCTTTAGACCCGGGTTCCTGTGTAGAGAAACTCCTAGCGCAGGGGAAGATTGATGAGAATGGCCTCCCTCCAGAGTGGAGAGAGAAAGCCTTCCCCTGGAGCTGATGCCCTGAATTTGGACTTCTAGCCCTACTAGACTGTGCGAAAATAAATTTCTCTTTCTTAAAGCCATCCACTTGTGGTATTTCTGTTACGGCAGCACTAGATGACTAAGACAACCTCTGACACACATTCAGTGTTCAATAAGAATCTAGCAGAAGGGCTCCTGTGTGCACCATTACTGTAGGCAATAGGGGAAGATAGAACAGAAACATAGTGAATTAGCCACGTATGCTCTAAGTTTGTTAGTCGCGTTAGCACATTTAATCCTCTCAATGCCATCTACCGGGTAGGTAAAACGCCTCTCTCTCCCCATTAGGCATCTGAGGCAACTGGTGCCAGGTTGATCAAGTATCTTGCCTAGGGTCCTACAGCTAGTAAAGGGAGGAGCTGCGATTCTATCCACTATGCTCTTTATTGTCATTCTCTGTGGTCCTAGCCCTCCAGGAACTCATACTTAATTTGAGGAAAAAAAGGAACACAAGAAGCAGAGAACAATTATGTCTTGTCTTAAACTCTGTGACCCAGACAATGAGGAAGTGTGTAGGCTGGAGCTTTGCAAGCAAGCTTCTGGAAGAAGACAGCTGGAGCTGAGACTTGAATTTGATCATTATTCTGTTGGTTTATCCATCTATGCATTCTCCCATCTACTCGTCCTCCTGTGTATTCATTCAACAAGTGTTTAATGAGCACCAGGAATGTGCCAGGCAGTAGATTTTGTGTAGGAGAAGAGAGCAGCTTAGCTTCTCTGCCTGGGATGGCTGTGATTAAACCACGTGTACGCTCACACATGCGAGCCTTCCTTGGGAAAGGCAGCTTGGTGCTGTCTTTCAAAACTGAGATTACTCCTACCCTTTATGCAACAATCTCACTTCCAGGAGCTTTCCCATTGCAAAATGACCTGTGTGCAAGGCTATTCCCTACAGTGCTGTTTTTAATAACCAAAGACTAGAGATAGCCCACATGCCCATCAAAAGGAAACTACTTAAATGAAAAATGATAGGACATCCAAAGAGATTCTGTTTACTGCAGTAGGGATATCACCAAGAAGTTTGAGTGAAAATAGCAAAGAGCATATGTATAGTATGGTACCATTTGGGTAATAGGGGGAAATAGAAATGCATTTGGTTGGATCTATAAAATTCTTCTGGAAGGTTATACCAGACATTGATAATATTTGTGGCTTGCAGAGGAGGGAGTAGGTAAGTAAATGGCAAGAAGGGGAGAAATAATTTTCAAAGAATATCTTTTGAATTTTGAACCTTGTATTGCCTATATTCTCCTCAAAAAAAAAAAAATTCGTGTGCCCAGACCCAAGTCTTAGTGGTCCATCTATGAATGCTGGATTTTATTTTAAATTGTACTTTAGATAAGGGTTTACAGAACAAACTAGCTTCTCATTGAACAGTTAGTACACATATATATATATTTTGACATTGGTTAGCAACCCCATGACATGTCAACATTCCTCTTTCTCAACTTTGGGTTCCCTATTATCGACTTTCCTGTCTCCTCCTGCCTTCCAGTCCTTGCCCCTGGGCTGGTGTGCCACTTTAGTCTCACTTTGTTTTATGGGCCTGCCCAATCTTTGGATGAAGGGTGAACCTCAGGAGTGACTTCGTTACCAAGCTAAAAGTGTGGACGCGGGCCATACTCTTCGAGTTTCTCCAGTCTCCGTCAGGTTAGTAAGTTTAGTCTTTTTTTGTGAGTTAGAATTTTGTTCTACATTTTTCTCTGGCTCTTTCCAGGACCTTCTATTGTGATCCCTGTCAGAGACCAGTGGAGTGTCTATCACAGATTTTAAGACTCCGGATGCTACTCACTGAAGTAGAATGTAGAACATTTTCTTTATGAACTGTGTTATGCCAGTTGAGCTAGATGTTCCCTGAAATGAATGGTGGATTTTTAATTTTGGTCCTCCAAATCTCCCAGGGCAATCCTGTGTCCCAGGATGGGTTGATAATCTGGAGTCCACAACTGCCTGACTCATACCCGAAGTGCTTTGACATTCAGTTACTGTCCTTGGCTAGCCCAGATTCCCTCACTGGGGTCCTCTTCCTTAGCCAGGAAGCCTCTCCCCAGGCCTTGCTGACCCATGCCCTACACTTGGCCTGGCACTGACATTCTGTCCGTCACTAAGGTGATGTCTTGGGACTGCCGTAACAAAAGATACTACAAGTGGGTGGCTTTAAAAAATGGAAATTTATTATCTCACAGTTAAGGAGGCTAGAAGTCTGAATTTAGGGTGTTGGCTCTAGGAGAAGGTCCTTTTTTTTTTTTTTTGTCTCTCTCAGTCTCTATTATCTACTGGCAATTCTTGGCATTCTTGGGCTTGTAGATGCATCTGTCTGTCCTCTGTCTTCCCCCTGTGTGTGGCTCTGTGTCTATTCTTCTTTCTTTATAAGTGATTAGGCTTACAACCCACCCTACTCTTGTGTATGACCTCATCAGCACAACAACAACAACAACAAAAAACCCCTATTTCCAAACAGGGTCATATTTACAGGTATAGAGCTTAGAACTTTGAAACATATTTTTGGGAAACAAAATTCAGTCCATAACAACTGACTACACAATTTATCTTCTTAACTAGGATACTTTTGAGAGCAAAAGAGTACACTATTAATGACTACCCCAGGGCAACAAGATTATTTCCCGATCTGCCTGAATTTCAACATTTATGCAGATGTGGCAAGAATTTGGGAGACATTGTAGATCCATGAGCAGGGTAGAAATGGGATAAAATTTGTTTGGGGGTAAGATATGGAAATAAGGAAGTAAAGGGGGGAGGAAGATTAGTTATGAGGACTATTGCAATAGTCTAGGTCTTCACTATCTAATCCGCTTGCCACTAGCCACATGTGGCTATTTAAACTAATTAAAGGTAAATAAAATAAAACAAAAAACTCAATTTCTCGGTTGCACTGGCCACATTTCAGGTGCTCAGTAACTACAGGTACAGACAGCATAGACACAGAGCATTTCCATTTTCACAGAAAGTTCTGGTGGATTGGATTGGCTGAATATTGGAATGATGGGGCCTGGATCCAGGATGGTGGCAATTAAATTTTTTCTGGTTTCCAGCCTCAGTAGCTCTCTTTTCTCTCACCACCACCTGGGTTGAGCTCCACTCCATTTCCTAATCCACATCCTAACTGTAAAAAAGAAACTAATAAAAACTTTACTTTTTAGTGTAAAAATAAAATATTAAAGAAAATTTAGAAAATACATAAGAGTACAGGTCCTTGGGTGATACAGTCAATTCCAACTCACAGTGACCCTATGTGACAGAATAGAACTGCCCCATAGGGTTTCCTAGACTATAATTTTTATGGGAGCAGATTGCCAGGTCTTTTCTCCTGTAGAGCTGCTGGTGGGCTTGAATCACCGACCTCTCGGTTAGCAGCCAAGCACTTAAACATTGCACCACCAGGGCTCCTTCTACTACCGTGGTTGACATTGGTGGTGTCTTTAAGTATTTGTTGATTTCAATTATTCAAATATTTTTCTTTTCTACTATAACTGCCGAAAGTAATGCTCCACCTTCTTTGTAGAAAGTGTTGAAAGTGCAGAAGAATGTAAGAAGAAAATCTATTATTCCCTTATTCTAACTTTCAGGGGATGTCACTGTACAAACAAAAGTATATTTTTACCAGCCTTTTGTTTATTCATCATTTGCTTTGTATAAGAGAGGTGTTACTTTATATAAATCATTGATTCCCTTTTAAAGTTTTTTTTCTACTTTACGTTCCTCACTTTATTATAATTTCTTCATAAACTTAATTTTAATGACTATATAATATTTTGTTGTATCATTTTCACAAATTTTCTTGACTAATTTAATTAATATTAGACAGGTAGCTCCCTTTTGTTTCACTTTTATACTTGATGTTTCAACTGCTACCTTCTGCATACATGTGTGTCTGCAGCTATTATTCCCCTAGGGAATTCTTAGAGATGAAATTTCTGAGTCTGTGGATGTAAACATTCTTAAGACTCTTGGCGAATGTTCCCAAACTGCCTTTGAGAAACTACGTGATGATTCAGATTCCCACCAGCAGTGTGAATGCCAACACCATCAGCATTAATGCCTCTCCCTTTGAAAACTTATCTAATTTATTGTTTTAATGTATATCTTTAAAATCCTTTATGAGCTTGAACTTTTTTCATGGGCCAATCCCATTTAAATGTCCTCTTTAGTGAATTAACTGTTTATACCATTGACCCATTTATCTACAGGGTTATGGTATTTGTCTTTTAGGTTCAAGTCCACACAGAGGTACCTTGGAAGAAAGGCCTGACAACCTACTTTTGAAAAATCAGTCATTGAAAACACTATAGAGCACAATTCTACTCTGACACAGGTGGGGTTGCCATGAATTTGAACTGACTCAATGACAACTGGCTTTATAGGTGTTTTGGGTTATTTTACAAAGTTGTGATCCTACTTTATGAGCTATTATATGTTAAAGGGAGAAGGAATTTAAAGGACTCTATTTCATTTATTTAATCATGTATTCATTAAATATGCAATGAGTTCCTATCATGTGCCAGGCACTGTTCTAGTCACTGGCTACAACACATCAGTGAAAAACACAGATGCAAATTCCTGCTCCCAGAGAGGAGATATAGATGGTGTAGGGCATTCCACTCATTTACTCAGAGGGTCCACATCTACTCATTCTTGCTGTCTGTTGACTCTGATCTCATGAACCAGTTCTACTATCTGGTCTACTCTCTGATTCCTGAGACCCATCTCTACCCTGAACTCAGGTCTGGTATCAGTATCTGGGCCTCATGCCTTGACCTTGTGTCTGTTCCTGCTTCCTGGCCTTGGTAACTATCTGGGTAACTGAGCCTTTTCCAGCCACTCTCAGGAAATGGAACCCCTAATTGAATTCCAGTCTGGATTGGAGGGTGCTGCCAGCTCAGTCCCTGCGGGGACCACAGGCACTGGAAAGAGGAGAGATAAGAGCAAGGATTCCAGAAACGCACCTTTCATCCCTCAGACTACCTTGGTCTTCCTAATATTTCTCAGGCAGCATACCTTTACCTCAGGTGCCTTTGACTTGTTGATTCCTCATCCTCAAACAGTCCTTCTCCACTGTAATATTAGTTTCACAGGGCTGCCATAACAAAGTACGGGCAGTTCTCAAGGTTAGGAACCTTTGACATAAGTGCAACCTTAGTTATGAACCAACATCTACATCCCTCCCCCATAAAGCCTATTATATTAAAAATTTGAGGTACATACAGTGGTTTGTAATAACAAATGGGTGTTACTTTACAACATACATCAAAGCATTATTATTATTATTACTGTATTATTATGTTAAAGTTGTAGTGCATCTGGAAGTGTTTCTTTAATGTTTTTTATGCATAGAAATGTACACTGTATAGTATACACTAAGACTAACATTTGACTAGCTGATGTTAGATACGAACCACACGTTACTGTTCCAACTTACAATTTTGACTTAAAGACAGATTTAGGAATGGAACTCATTCGTAATCTGGGGATTGCCTGTACCACCAAGAGGGTGGCTTTAAACAACAGAAATTTATTCTCTCACAATTTTGTGGGCTAGTAGTCTGATTTCAGGGTGTCAGCAGGGCCATGTTCTCTCAGAAGGCTCTGGGGGCAGATCCTTTCTTGTTTCTCTCAGTGTCTGGTAGCCCTAGGCATTCCTTGATGTGTAAATTGCTGTATTTCTTCTGTCTCTTTGTGTCTCTTATTCTCTTCTTTAAGGACAACATTCAGATGGGATTAGGATCCACACTACTCTAGTATGACCTTGTGTTGATTTAACTGATATCTTCAAAGATCGTATTTCCGAACAAGGTCATGTTCACAGATACAGGAGGTTAGGACTTCAACATATCTCTTTGGGGGATGCAATTCAATTGATAATAGAAGGCCTCATGCTTCCTAGTTCCACTTCGCTGTGGGTGAACTCTGTTATTTCAGTTACCTCAGCATCTTGTGCTTCAGTTTCCACTTCCATTAACGAGGACCAGAAGAAGCAGAATACCACAGTATTTGGGGAGAGAGAATCCCTCTCAACTACGATTTTTAAGTTCTCTGCCAATGTCACCTGCAACTGCGTAGTGATAGTTTCACCCCCAGGATCCTTAGACTGAGCCGAAACAGACATATCTACCCAGTGCCCTCGAGTCGATTCCGACTTATAGTGACCCTACAGGACAGAGTAGAACTGTGCCATAGAGTTTCCAAGGAGTGGCTGGCAGATTTGAACTGCCGACCCTAATAAAATGAACTCCCCTTTGCACCGTCATTTTAGAGCTTAAAGAACTATTGTGTATTTATTCTCTCTTTTGAGCCTCTCAATTGAGGTGAATTCTTAGATGCAAAGATACCATGGCAGTCATTCAAGGACACGTAGATGGTGTGTGGTTCTCTCCTGAGAGTTCAGGTGTTCTGCTGCCTCTAAACCAAACCAGTTGCCATCAAGTCAATTCCAAGTCATGGCGACCCCATGTGGTTCAGAGTAGGAGTACTCCATAGGGTTTTCAAGACAGTGATCTTTCAGAAGCAGATTGCCAGGCCTTTCTTCTGAGGTGCCTCTGGGTGGGTTTGAACCACAAACCTTAGGGTTAGTAGCCCAGCGCTTAACCTTTTGTGCCACCTAGGAACCTCCTTGTTACCTCTACATCCTACAATATTAGATGAGATAGAGTTTAAAAATTACGTCAGTACATGTTTGTTAAATGAATGGATAAAACCAAAGAAACCAAACCCACTGCCGTTGAGTCCATGCCAGCTCATAGCGACCCCATAGGACAGAGTAGAACTGCCCCGTAGAGTTTCCAAGGAGAGCCTAGTGGATTCGAACTGCCAACCTCTGGGTTAGCAGCTGTAGCACTTAACCACTACGCCACCAGGGTTGCCATAAGTGTAGGTAAAAAGTGTAGTCATATCAGAAGATGCTGGATTCTCTCAGTGTAAAGAGTACTGTGGGAGCAGCACAGTTAACATTCGACTTACTCCTACTTTGTGCCTCAGACCAGGGGCCGATGGCATTGGCAGTACGGAACAGGAATTCTTTGGTAACTTCTCACATTTGTTTGACACTCTTAGTTTATAAAGCAAGTTTACACACATCAACAGGCCTATAAGCTAATTTCAGATGGGACTTCACTCTTACTTCTTCTTTTAGTAACTGCACTGTCTTGCACACAGTAATCAAAATCAAGCCAGTTGCCACTGAGTTGGTTCCAACCCCTGGTGACCCTATGTGTGTCAGAATAGAACTGTGCTCCATAAGGTTGGAAGGCTGATTTTTTTTTTAAGTAGATCACCAGGCCTTTCTTCTGAGGTACCTCTGGGTGGACTCAAACCTGCAACATTTCACTTAGCAGCAGAGTGTGTTAACCTTTTGCACCATCCAGGGACACCTTGCACATAGTAGGTGCTTTCTAAATTTCTATTGAATAGAAGCTGTTATCTCACCCCCAGGACACTCTGGAAGGTAAGAAGGACAGATGATCTCCCCAAGGAATAGGCCTAGATACGAGGCCAGGAAGGCTAAGTGACAGGTCAGATGTTGTAGATCTAAGAAGCAGTGTTTCAAGGAGTGGGACAATGGCTTCCAGGATTCTACCCCAGTGTTTCTCACAAGTCCCACATGCTGTTCAACTCTTTAGCTACCTTGTCTATGAATCCAAAGCACTCACTCATGTGCCCTCCACAGGCCTGCGTAGGTATCCTTTTTCTCTTAATAGAAGCTTAAGTCTTTTCCTCAAAGTGTCAATTCAGGACTAGAGACAAATGGCCTGGTTCTTGCTCCCTTTCAGTAAAGACAAAAATGTATCCTTTAAAAAAGACAGCCCCTACTGTTGAAAATACAAGTGTATTTTCCTCTGCTCCACCCTTGCTAAGATGATCTGGCCACGAGTTTATTTCTTGATCATTCTGAGTCCCTAAGTCCTACACTTGTCCTTGGCCCCCAAAACCTAAGTCTCTCCCTCTCCAAATTTGGACCAAGGTAAATTCTAAACTTCTCGAGACTACTTCCTGTTCTGATCCTCCTGACCCTGAGATTCATTACCACACTCTTTGCTCCTCAGAATTGCTTCTATTCTCTTCAATCCTCTCTCTTGATAATCAATACCACTTACAAGTAAAAATCCCAGTAGTCCCCTCATTCTTCTGCTTTGTGTGGCAGGCAGACTGTAAAATGGCCCTCTGTGATCCCACCTCCTGGTATTCACACTCTTGTGTAATTTCCTCCCCTAACACCAACGGAATATGGTACAGGTAATGGGATGTCGACTTTGTGATTAGGTTACATAGATTGTGACTTCTGTCTTGCTAGCAGACTTTCTCACTGGCTTTGATAAGACAAGCTGTCATGTTGGGAAGGTCCACATGGCAAGGAGCTGAGGGCAGCCTCCAGCTAATAGCTAGCAAGGAATCAAGGAGCTCAGTTCAACTGAATTTTGCCAGCAAACATGTGAGGTTGGAAGAGGATTCTTTCCCAGTCAGGCATTCAGGTGAGACTCCAGCCCTGGCCAACACCTTGAATGCAGTACCGTGAGAGACCCTGAAGCAGAGGACCCAGCTAAGCCGTGCCTGAATTCCTGACCCACAGAAACTATGAGAAAATAAGAGTGAGTTGTTTTAAGCTGCTAAGAGTTTGGTAATTTGTTAGACAGCGGTAGATAACTAATATACTCTTCCACTATACCTAATTAGTCACCAAGTCCTGTCGAGTGTACCTGCCAGAGAGTTCTTGAATCTCTATGTTCTTCTATACTCCTACTGCCTCTGCTTTGTGTCAGTCCTCATCAGCCCTCTTTTGGGTAACACAATTGCCTTTTATATCAGTCAGTGTCCCAGTAGGGAGTCAGATGGCACACTCAGAGGATTAACTAAAGAGTAATGTAGGCAGGGTTAAGGGCACTAATAAGGGATAAATATCCACAGACTAGTAACAGCAGACAGCCACTATCATTTCAAGTCTAAAAGGCCAAGGGAGAAACTTAGTACACAGCTACACTAATCAAAACAGTCTGGTATTGCATAAGGATAGACATAAAAACCGATGGGGTAGAATTGAAAGCCCAGAAATAAACCATTACATCTATGGTTAGTTGACTTTTGACAAAAGTGCCAAGACTAGTTAACGGGGAAAGAACAGTCTCATCAACAAATGGTGCTGGGAAAAATGGGATATCCACATGCAAAAGAATGAAGCTAGACCCTTACATCATACCATATACAAAAAATGAACTCAAAATGGGTCAATGGCCATTATTTAAGAGCTAAAATTATAAAACTCTTAAAAATAAAACATAAGGGACAATCTTCAGGACCTTGGGTTTGGCAGTGGTTTCTTAAATATGACACCAAAAGCAGAGGCAACTAAATAAAAAAAAAGATGATTGAACTTCATTAAAATTAAAAATTTTCATGCATCACAGGACACTATCGAGAGAGTGAAAAGCCAACCTACAAAATGGGAGAAAGTATTTGGAAATCATATATCTGATAACAGTTTAATATCCAGAATATATAAAGAACTTTTACAACTCAACAACAAAAAGACAAACACTTTAATTAAAAAATGGGCAAAAGACATTTCTCCGAAGCTACACAAATGGCCAACAAGTACATGAAAACATTCTCAACATTATTAGTCATCAGGGAAATGCATCCAAGTCACAATGAAATACTATTTCACACCTGTTAGGATGTGAAAGCTGTCTTGAAAGAAGTACAGCCAGAATACTCCTTAGAAGCAAGGGTGGAGAGACTTCGACTCACGTACTTTGGGCATGTTATCAGGATGGACCTGTTCTTGAGGAAGGACATCGTGCTTAGTAAAGCAGAAAGTCAGCGAAAAAGAGGAAGACCCTCAACAAGATGGATTGAAACCATAGTTTCAACAATGGGCTCAGACATAGCAACAATTGTGAGGACGGGTCAGGACCAGGCAGTGTTTTGCTCTGTTGTACATAGGTTGCTATGAGTCAGAACCAGTTCAATGGCACCTAACAACAGCAACAACAACAGGATCAAGTGGAATTACTACCACTAAGGAGCCCTGGTGGCACAATGGTTAAGTGCTTGGCTGCTAATTAAAGGGTTGGCGGTTCAAACCCACCCAGCAACTTTGTGGGAGAAAAGACCTGGCCTTTTACTCCCGTAAAGATTACAGCCTAGAAAACCCCATGGGGCAGCTCTACTGTGTCATATAGGGTCACTATGAGTCAGAATTGACTTGATAGCACACAACAATAACAGAATTACCACTAGCAAAACCACTTCTGAATCAAGCAGCTCTCCATCAGCATTCCTTACAGGTCCAATGTCACAAGAATTACAACTCAATGCTAGGAAGCAATTACACAAGGTCCAGGAGAAGCCACTCAAAAGGAACCCAAGAAACAATATTGCCAAGTAGGTTTTTATATCTCATTACCCTACAGATGCAAATCTTATTAAAACACAAACTGTAATATACTGTAATTTAATAAAAATCTTCATCTTCATAATAATAGAGGGATTGTTTGACAGAGCTATGGCTAGAAGTAGAGGAGGCTCACAGCTGCTTCCGGAACTGTGGCAAAGCAGGGGGGAGCAGGTAAATCAATACTCCACCTTTTTCTCCTCCTGACCTCTAATCTTTTGCTGCGTCTCCCACTGGACAAGTCCATTCAGAAGGCAGAGCACAAGGGAGCCAGGGTGATGCAGTCCCGAGAGGCAAACTTTTGGGGCACACAGCAAGGCAGTGAAGGGTAGAGAATGGGGCTGAGGGGTTGCATGGAAAGTAATCAGAACACCTCCTAACTGAACTTCCTCCTTTTATCTCATTCAACTCCAAACCACCCTCCACACAGCCATCAGTGCTTTCTTGCTAAAACAACATACTTGACTCAAAGGCATGAGATGCTCCCCATTGCTTCCAGAATAGCATTCAAAATCCCTGGTGCAGAACTCAAAGCCCTCCGCTTCCTGACTTTACCCTACTTTGTCCGCATTTTCTCCCTCTCCTTAGTTTGCTCATATGCTCCAGCCACACTGAATCTTCTGTGTGCAAACCAGGCTTTGCTTGGCGACTCTGCTTTTTGTATTCTGGAAGGCCCATACCTCCTTTCCCCTATAGAAGAAAAATCCCACTCATCGTTTGACATCCAGCTCCACCTCAGAGAAACCGCCAGTATCTGCTCAGGCGGAGGTCATTTCTTCCTATGGTGTGTTCCCATAGCTCTTAAAAATTGCCTCTTCTATATCATGGACCCCAGGGCATGAAAATCAATCACATTCACAATATTCCTTAGCTGTTACCAGATCACGGGTACAAATGGGGTCACATTTATAGGAATAACTAAAACATCACCTTCATTTACGTAACGTAGAATCTACTCTAAGTCTCATTAATCCTTGAGAGGTATATCAGTAGCTCAGTAGCAACCTCTTCATTCTTCCCTCAGGCCCCTCAATGATATCAACTATTTTTCATGCTCTTTGAGGGTGGCGTTAGTACATCTTTACCTCTGCAGACACTTCTAGTGGGCAGCCTGACCACACTGACGTCCACACCTGCTGTGTCACATCCTGGCATTCTCAAAGCTGCAAACCTTTGGTGCCAGAGCACTGCCAGTTCCCTGCAGGCTGAGTGAGCTAAAGCCTGCGACACTCCACCCTGGCAGGGAAAAACATCACTTCTCTTCCCTCTGCCCCGAACTTGGTCACATGCCCACCAAAGCAACACAGCTTGGCTCTGCATTTTTCAGAAATGCAAACACGTTAGCTTTGCCTGCAACCCCTAAGGCTCAGAAAGGAGCTTGTGGAGCTGGGCTGGGAAATACAGTCCATGCTCTCCTCCTCAATCCCACGTCTCCTCCAAGCAAGATCCTCCCCTGGTGCAAATCAGCTCATACAAAGAGATGCCTGCAGATCTGCTGTGCACCAACCATCAGACATGTTCACATCCTGGGCTCAAACTGGCCACACCCCTTTATTTGTTCAAATACTTGGATCCAACCTGACTGTGAGATCATTGTGGGCAGGATGGAGTTTTGTTTATTTCTGTATGCCCTACGCACAGCACAGTGTCTCGTGTGTGGTGGAAGCTCCATAAATATCTGCTGGGTGAAGCGTCTGCCAGCATCCCTCAGAGAAGTGGCCTGAAGGGTGCAAGCGGTGGGCTGGGTCTCAGCAACAATGGTATCATTTATAATCTTAACTACCCTTTAGTAAGAAAATGAAAGAAGGGAAATTATAGGCCATCTGGTAGACCTGGTGACTTGGTCCTGGCATGTATGCTTTGGCTGCTTTCTTTTTCTCTTGAGAGCAGGGACTTTGGTTTATTTATCTCTGTATTCCCAGAATCCAGCACAAATAGAAACTCAGTAAATGTAGGTTTGAATGAAGCTTTGTTTAATATCCAGTGTTCTAACTTGGTTTCCCTCCAATTATATCCTAAGACTCGAGAGTAGGTCCTTTATGTGAGAGGTGATCCAAGGACACAGAAGTGAAGAAATAGAGAAAGTAAGACAGGAAGGAGAGAAAAGTCATAGAAGAGTGGGTTAATGAGTGAGTTGCTGCTGTGGGCAACTTGGTTCAATCATGCTGGGGGTCCTCTGAAAAAGCATGAGGAGCCATCACAGACTCGTCACTCAGAATACAGGGAAGCTGGGGGATTTATCCACCAATTCCCATTGTTTGAGTGTTGCCCCCCAGGGAGTTAATCTGAACACATTTCTGGATTGTTCTTGGCATCAGAACAAGCTCCATGATGCAGAGAAACCCTTAGGCAGAGAAAGCAGAGGGAGGCAGGCACCTGAGGTGGGAAGCTGTCAGCAGGCTGAAGCTGTCTATCTCAGCTGCAAGTGTACCTGGGTGATACAAGATATGGCAGGAGTGGGACAGCCACAGGGTCAGCTACATCCAGCCTTCTGCATTGGGAGAGGAAGGCAGTACAAAATCATTATGCTTCCATTTAAAAACAGCTGCTCCTGGGGTCAGTATACTTTTTTTTTTTTTTAATTTTTGTTGAGCTTCAAGGTAACGTTTACAAATCAAGTCAGACTGTCACATATAAGTTTATATACACCTTACTCCATACTCCCACTTTCTCTCCCCCTAATGAGTCAGCCCTTCCAGTCTCTCCTTTCGTGACAATTTTGCCAGCTTCCAACCCTCTCTATCCTCCCATCCCCCCTCCAGACAGGAGATGCCAACACTGTCTCAAGTGACCACTTGATATAATTAGCTCACTCTTCATCAGCATCTCTCTCCTACCCATTGTCCAGTCCCTTCTATGTCTGATGAGTTGTCTTCGGAAATGGTTCCTGTACTGGGCCAACAGAAGGTTTGGGGACCATGACCGCCGGGATTCCTCTAGTCTCGGTCAGACCATTAAGTATGGTCTTTTTGTGAGAATTTGGGGTCTGCATCCCACTGATCTCCTGCTCCCTCAGGGGTTCTCTGTTGTGCTCCCTGTCAGGGCAGTCATTGGTTGTGGCTGGGCACCAACTAGTTCTTCTGGTCTCAGGATGATGTAAGTCTCTGGTTCATGTGGCCCTTTCTGTCTCTTGGGCTCATAGTTATCATGTGACCTTGGTGTTCCTCATTCTCCTTTGATCCAGGTGGGTTGAGACCAATTGATGCATCTTAGATGGCCGCTTGTTAGCATTTAATGGGTTCAGTATACTTTTTGAGGTAGGCTCAGCAAATGTTTTTAGAAGATACAAGAAAAGCCGGTATTTTTAGTCATTAGTTTTAGTAATTATTAATGATCCTCTCCACTCTCAAAAAAATTTCACTTTGGATAATAAACTATCTGGTTGGTCATAATACCCTGTAGAAAATAGCTGTGACCCCTGACTCCCCAGCTGCAACATTAAGAGTTTGCTCCACGTGGATTCTGTGTCCACCTCCGCCCTGATCCAATGAGAACAAAAACTGCAGTGTGTCAGGAGCTTGCCTCTTCCCCATTGGCACAGGAGACCTGGAAGCTGGCTGTGACTGGACACTCAGCGGTTTGGGGAGACAGGCACCCTCTTCCTACACAACAAGCTGCCGCTTCCCTCCCTTTCCTTGCAGTGTGGTTGCTTGTCCAGTTGCCTGGTGTCTAGTCCATTCCCACTTTCCAGGTTTCATTCAAAATTCTTACTGGAACTAGACGCTGCCCCAGACCCCCATTTAGCTGAGGTTTTCACCTTTCCATCTTCTTCTAGTTCCTTTGCCCCAGGGCTGGATCCAGCTTCCTGATCGCTTTCTGACCTATGCCAGAAATGACTGACTCAAGTTATTGCCAAGAAGCCCTACTGACACCCCTTACCCTTGGGTTGTTGTTATTGCCATCAAGTTGACTCCAATTCATGGTGACATTTTGTACAAGAGAATGAAGTGTTGCCTGGTCCTGCATCGTCCGCACAATCACCAGCATCTTTGACTCCATCATTGTGGCTGTTGTGCCAACCCATCCTGCTGAGGGTCTCCCTTGCTCTCACTGGCCCTCTACTTCATCAAACATATCATTCTCTAGTGACTAATCTCTCTTGATGACATGTCCAGAACAAATGAGTTGGACAACATTCTGTTGTGATCTATAGGGTTTTCATCAGCTAATTTTTGGAAGTACGCAGCTAGGTCTTTCTTCCTAGTTTGTCCTAGCTTGGAAGCTCTGCTGAAACCTGTCTACCATGGGTGACCCTGCTGGAATTTGAAATACCAGTGGCATAGCTTCCAGCATCATAATAACATATAAGCCACAGATAGGTGGTAGCACACTTGGCTCAGACCATTTGAATTCTAGCACTAGGTGGGGCTTGATTTCACCACGGCCCTTGGCCTTGGTGGTGGGACTGCTGAATTTTCACTGGCAACTTTCCCTTCTACTGTCTTAGTTGCTTTTCCCTTATTCCCATCTTCAGCAAGTCCTGGAATTCCTAGCGCACTCAGTGGTCAAGACTGTCTGGATTATAGCAAGATTTGGCACAGACTGTGTAGAATTAAATAAGAAAATCTAAAGGGGTAGAAATGATGCATTTCATGGGATTCATCCATTTGCTCATTCATTCATAAATTTACTCAATATTACTGAAATATCTAGTAACACAGTACCACACCCGCAGTAGGTATTTAGTGTTTGTGAAATTGTATGTACAGAAGTATATCCCCCAGGGTATCTGACAACCAGGTGGGTGAGAGTATAGATGCACCAACCCTTATTCATCTTCCCACTCAACTCGGAGCGTGGATTCCCCACATAGCTCGAGATGATGGCAAATGTGATTGGGAATATTTAGTGAATCAGTTATGTAATCCTGGAGGTAATTACAGTGTTGACAACTTTTCTGCTCTGGCTTTGAGTTTCCATGAAGCTGGTAATCCCGGGCTCTTTCTGCCTTTATTCATTCCTTCTCTGACCTGCCCCATACCTGGCTGCTCACAGGAAGGATACATTCAGCTTTGCTCTAAGTTGTATGGGGTCAGGCCTCTGAAGGAGAGGCAGTGATCGTCCAGGGCTGCTTGAGACTGGGTGAGGGAGTTTAATTTTTGGGTGCAGCATTACGAAACCCACCTGACCACAGACCTCAGCTATGTTCTACCTTGTCAGCTATATTGTAATCAAGGATATATATATATATATAATTGTCCTTTAGATGAAGGTTTACAGAGTAAATTAGTTTCTCATTAAACAATTAATACACATATTATTTTGTGACATTGGTTGCCAACCCCATAACATGTCAACACTCTCCCCTTCTTGACCTTGGATTCCCCTTTACCAACTTTCTTGTCCTCTTCTACCTTCTCATCCTTGCCCTGGGTTGGTGTGCCCATTTAGTCTCATTTTGTTTTATGGGCCTGTCTAATCTTTGGCTAAAGGATGACCCTCAAGAGTGACTTCAGAACTGAGTTAAAAGAGTGCCAAGGGGCCATACTCTCAGGGTTTCTCCAGCCTCTGTCAGGCCGGGAAGTCTGGTATTTTTTTGTGAGTTAGAATTTTGTTCTACATTTTTGTCCAGCTCTGTCCGGGACCCTCTGTTGGGATCCCTGTCAGAGCAGTCGTGGTGGTTTCTGGGCACCATCTAGTTGTGCTGAACTCAGTCTGGTGGAGGCTGTGGTAGTTATGGTCCATTAGTTGTTTGGACTCATCTTTCCTTCGTGTCTTTGATTTTCTTCATTCTTGCTTGTTCCAGATGAGGTAGAATCAGTGGAGTATCTTAGATGGCCTCTCACAAGCTTTTAAAGCCCCAGAGGCTACTCACCAAAGTAGGATTTAGATCATTTTCTTTATAAACTGTGCTATGCCAATTGAGCTAGATGTCTAGAGAGGCCACGGTCCCCGGCCCTCAGCCCAGTAACTCAGCCCCTCAGGGAGTTTGGATGTGTCTAGGAAGCTTCCATGATCCTGCCTTAGTCAAGTTGTGCTGACTTCCCCAGTGTTGTGTACTGTCTTACCTTTCACGAAAGTTACCGCTTATCTATTGTCTATTTAGTGTTTGTAATCAAGGGTATTTTGATTTCTGTTTTCCAGATACCTATGTCTATCTATCAATTAATTATCAACTCCACTGGGAAACAGGGGTGTTGAGCATTAAGCCTCCTCAAAACCCAACACATAGTTCCAATTCCACAGGGGTGGTGTGAGGATCAAATGAATCTTTAGTGTAGGGCCTGGCACTTAGTGTGAATTCAAATGTTAGCTACTGTTATTAGTAGTAGCAGTAACAATAATAGCAACAGTAACTTAATTCACCACTAAGCCTATGTATTGGAAAAATAAAGAATATTATCAAGCATGTACTTCAAGCATTGGTCAATAATGTTTTGGACAAGGAAAGGAGAAGTGGAGGGAAATGCACATACCCAAGTGGGCATTGGGAGAAAGGAAGTGAGTTCTGTGTGGTCAGTCACACCAAAACATAGAGAGAGGCACAGACCTCTCCCCTGAAATGAGGCTCAGGGAAGGATTCAGGGTGGATTTGTGGGCAGCTTTAAAAAAAAAAAAAAAAAAAAAAAAATTTTTTTTTTTTTTTGGACAGCTGGTCTACTCCTTCCTGTAGCAAAGCCTGGGTTACTCCTAGTTCATGAAAAGAGTCATATTGCCATCTCTGTGGGCATGAGTGCCATGCTCAATGGCATCTGGAAGACTAGGAGTGGGGAGGAAGGCAGTTTCTTACCTACTTTTTCCATTTCTTGCTCCTGGGGGTAAAAATGGAAAGAAGGAAAATCCAGGCCAGAGACTTCAAATCAGACCAGGTCCAGGCTTCCTGAGTTTCAGGGGCAAGGCCATAAAAGCAAATCCCTTCATTTATTCATTCAAAATCCTGTTGATGGGTAGGTTAATATATTCTCATTATTTATAATTAAAATATTGATTGAATAGCTACTATGTATCTACCTTAGCTCACTCTGTTTAATCTAGGTGTTAACTTGCCCGGGGAATACCTCTGAGGAAGATGCCAATAATTCATTAGCAACTTACTTACGACCCTTTTTTTTTTCTTTTCTTTGAAAAAAAAAAATTTTTTTTTTTTCTTTGAAGTTATTTTAAAATGCAATGGTTGGGAGATTTATCGAGCATTTTAAAGGTATTATTAGATGCTTCTTACAACTTGCCCTAGAGCGGCAACATTTGCCGGGATCTTCCTATTTTTTCAGCTGCTTCCCAAATGCACCCTATGAGTTTTATTTTTTTATTTTGAAGCAACTCAAGAAATGTATTCTTAAAAGGGGGTGCAAATTGCAGAGGGATAGATATTACGATAATGTAAATGTTCCATATTACATTATTAATGAAGACAGCTAAAGAGCCATGCTGGCAGCAAACTCACCTTTTAGAGTGTCTTAAATATGTGTGTGCCAAGAGCGGTGGGGGAAGGGAAGACTGGACACTCCTGCCCCTTCTAATCTCCATGCCTAGGGCATTCCAGCCTCATGCCTGGTCATCAGTGATCCAGGAAGTAGCAATATTAAAGGGTGTCCCTGTTATACACTGAATTGCATCCCCCAAAAATGTGTGTCAACTTGGCTAGGCCATGATTCTCAGTATTGTGTGATTGTCCATCATTTCATCATCTGATGTGATTTTCCTATGCATTGTAAATTCTACCTCTGTGAAGTTAATGAGGCAGGACTCATTATACAAGATTAGGTTGTATTTGGAGATATAAAAGAGAGAAGGGAGCAGAGAGACAGTGGGACCTTATGCCACCAAGAATGAAGACCTTGGAGAGGAACATGTCCATTGGACCCAGGGTCTCTGTGGTGAGAAGCTCCTAGACCGGGGAAAGATTGAAAACAAGAACTTTTCCCCAGAACTGACAGGGAGAGAAAGCCTTCCCCTAAACCTGGCAAGCTGAATTCGGACTTCTAGTCTCCTTAACTGTGAGAGAACGAACTTGTTTGTTAAAGCCATCCATTGTGGTATTTCTGTTATAGCAGCACTAGATGACTAAGACAGTCCCTTTCTTCATTCCCCTTAGCCTTTCTCACCATCTGACTCTTTCCTAGTCTCTGAGCAGATGCTTGAAAAGGGATGATTGACTCCAACAGCCAAGTGACTAGAGTTTGGGACTGGATTTTGAGAACTAGGACTCTAGGAGCAGGATGGGGTGAGGTTCGATGCAGGAGACTCAAACCAGCACGATAGGACATAATATATGGAACCCCTCAGCACTGCCCTGTTTATGGGGATTCCTATCACTCTCCTAACCCAGCCTCTTCTAGAATGAACCACCCAGAACCTGCCACCACTGAGCTATTTTCACAAGGTGGTTTACTCTAAACTCAATACCAAAACTTTCAAGTTCATCTAATCACCTAGAAGCTTTTCATTGGTGCCATCATAAAGGTATCAGCTCAGGTGGATGCTTAAAAGCCTTAAGCATATGTATAACATTTGACCCAGGGTTTCTACCTCAAGGATGTAAGGCTCTGTGAAAAGATTGTTGTTGTTGTTGTTGTTGTTAGGTGCCGTCGAGTTGGTTCTGACTCATAGCTACCCTATGGACAACAGAATGAAACACTGCCCAGTCCTGAGCCATCCTTACAATAGTTGTTATGCTTGAGCTCGTTGTTCCAGCCACTATGTCAATCCACCTCGTTGAGGGTCTTCCTCTTTTCCACTGACTCTCTACTCTGCCAAGCATGATGTCCTTCTCCAGGGACTGATCCCTCCTGCAACATGTCCAAAGTATGTAAGATGCAGTCTCACCATCCTTTCTTCTAAGGAGCATTCTGGTTGCACTTCTAAGACGGATTTGTTCATTCTTCTGGCAGTCCATGGTATATTCAATATTCTTTGCCAACACCACAATTCAAAGGTGTCAATTCTTCTTCGGTCTTCCTTATTCATTGTCCAGCTTTCACATGCATATGATGTGATTGAAAATATCATGGCTTAGGTCAGGCACACCTTAGCCTTCAAGGTGACATCATTGCTCTTCAACACTTTGAAGAGGTCCCTTGCAGCAGATTTGCCCAATGCAATGCGTCTTTTGATTTCTTGACTGCTGCTTCCATGGCTGTTGATTGTGGATTCAAGGAAAATGAAATCCTTGACAACTTCAATCTTTTCTCCGCTTATTATGATGTTGCTCATTGGTCCAGTTGTGAGGATTTTTGTTTTCTTTATGTTGAGGTGTAATCCACACTGAAGGCTGTGGTCTTTGATCTTCTTTAGTAAGTGCTTCAAGTCCTCTTCATTTTCAGCAAGCAAGGTTGTGTCATCTGCACAACACAGGTTATTAATGAGTCTTCCTCCAATCCTGATGCCCCGTTCTTCTTCACATAGTCCAGCTTCTCATATTATTTGCTCAGCATACAGATTGAATAGGTATGGTGAAAGAATACAACCCTGACACACAACCTTTCCTGACTTTAAACCAATTAGTACCCCATTGTTCTGTCTGAACAACTGCCTCTTGATCTATGTTAAGGTTCCTCATGAGCACAATTAAGTGTTCTGGAATTCCCATTCTTCGCAGTGTTATCCATAGTTTGTTATGATCCACACAGTCAAATGCCTTTGCATAATCAATGAAACACAGGTAAACATCCTTCTGGTATTCTCTGCTTTCAGCTAGGATCCATCTGACATCAGCAATGATACCCCTGGTTCCCCGTCCTCTTCTGAAACTGGCCTGAATTTCTGGCAGTTCCCTGTCGATATACTGCTGCAGCTGTTTTTGAAAGATCTTCAGCAAAAGTTTGCTTGCATGTGATATTAATGGTGTTGTTCTATAATTTCCACATTCAGTTGGATCACCTTTCTTGGGAATAGTCATAAATATGGACCTCTTCCAGTCAGTTGGCCAGGAAGCTGTCTTCCATATTTCTTGGCATAGATAAGTGAGCACCTTCAGCGCTGCATCTGTTTGTTGAAACATCTCAATGGATATTCCATCAATTCCTGGAGCCTTGTTTTTTTCCAATTTCTTCAGGGCAGCTTGGACTTCTTCCTTCAGTACCATTGGTTACTGATCATATGACATCTCTTGAAATGGTTGAATATTGGCTAATTCTTTTTGGTATAATGACTCTGTGTCTTCCTTCCATCTTCTTTTGATGCTTCCTGCGTCGTTTAATATTTTCCCCAAGGAAACCTTCACTATTGCAACTTGAGGCTTGAATTTTTTCTTCAGTTCTTTCAGCTTGAGAAATGCCAAGCATGTTCTTCCCTCTTGGTTTTCCATCTCCAGCTCCTTGCCCATGTCATTATAATACTTTACTTTGTCTTCTCGAGAGGCCCTTTGAAATCTTCTGTTCAGTTCTTTTACTTCATCAATTCTTCCTTTTGTTTTAGCTGCTCGATGCTCAAGACCAAGTTTCAGAGTCTCCTCTGACATCCATCTTGGTCTTTTCTTTCTTTCCTGTCTTTTCAATGACCTCTTGTTTTCTTCATGGATGATGTTCTTGATGTCATCCCACAACTCACCTGGTCTGCCGTCACTAGTGTTCAGTGCATCAAATCTATTCTTGAGATGGTCTCTAGATTCAGGTGGGATATACTCAAGTTCATATTTTGGCTCTCTGGAGGACTTGCTCTGATTTTGTTCAGTTTCAGCTTGAACTTGCATATGAGCAATTGATGGTCTGTTCCACAGTTGGCCCCTGGCCTTGTTCTGACTGATGATATTGAGCTTTTCCATTGTCTCTTTCCACAGGTGTAGTCAATTTGATTTGTGCGTGTTCCATCTGGTGAGGTCCATGTGTATAGTCACTGTTTATGTTGGTGAAAGAAGGTATTTACAATGAAGAAGTCGTTGGTCTTGCAAAATTCTATCATTCGATCTCCGGCATTGTTTCTATCACCAAGGCCATATTTTCCAACTACTGATCCTTCTTCTTTGTTTCCAGCTTTTGCATTCCAATTGCCAGTAATTATCAATGCATCTTGATTGCATGTTTGATCAATTTCAGACTGCAGAAGCTGATAAAAATCTTCTATTCATCTTTGGCCCTAGTGGTTGGTGCCGTAAACGTGAATAATAGTCGTATTAACTGGTTGTCCTTATAGGCATATGGATATTATCCTATCACCGGCAGCATTGTACTTCAGGATAGATCTTGAAACTTTCTTTTTGACGATGAATGCAACACCATTCCTCTTCGAGTTGTCATTCCCAGCATAGTAGACTATATGATTGTCCAATTCAAGATGGCCAATACTAGTCCATTTCAGCTCACTAATGTCTAGGATATTGATCTTTATGCATTCCATTACATTTTTGATTATTTCCAATTTTCCTAGATTCATACTTTGTACATTCCAGGTTCCGATTATTAATGGATGTTTGCAGCTGTTTCTTCTCATTTTGAGTCATGCCACATCAGCAAATGAAGGTCCCAAAAGCTTGACTCCATCCACGTCATTAAGGTCGACTCTACTTTGAGGAGGCAGCTCTTCCCCAGTCATCTTTTGAGTGCCTTCCAACCTGGGGGTCTCATCTTCCAGTACTATATCAGACAATGTACCGCTTCTATTCATAAGGTTTTCACTGGCTAATGCTTTTCAGAAGTAGACTGCCGGGTCCTTCTTCCTAGTCTGTCTTTGTCTGGAAGCTCAGCTGAAACCTGTTTGCCATGGGTGACCCTGTTGGTATCTGAATACCGGTGGCATAGCTTCCAGCATCACAGCAACATGCAAGCCCCCACAGTATGACAAACTGACAGACACTTGGGGGGGTGGTGAAAAGATTATGACCAGGATATTTATCTCTAACATTGACAGAAAAATCAGGATCAGCCTAGTTATCCAACGGAGTTCCTGGATGGTGTAAACGGTTAAGATGCTCAGCTGCTAACCGAACAGTTGGAGGTTCAAATTCACCCAGACGTACTTTGATAGAAAGTACTGACAATCTACTTCCAAAAAATCAGCCATTAACAACCCTATGGAGCACAATTCTACTCTGACATACATGAGGTTGTCATGATTTGGAATCAACTTAGCGGCAACCAGTGGTAGTTTTCCATCAATAGAGGATTGGTTATAAATAATAAGTTATGATAGATCTGTATGATTGAATATTGTGGAGCCAGTAAAAATGCCATAGGATTATATTTATGGACATACAGGCCCGTTCAAAAAGTAGTAAATAAAAAAAAAAAGATGTGAAACAGCATGTACAGTATGAAAATAATAAAAGCCACCATCTATTGAGTGCTTACTGTGTGCCAGGCATTGTGCTAAATGCTTTTTATGCATTATTCTGAATAGTCTAATCCTTGCAATATCCCAGTGAGGTAGGAGGTATGCTTCTCATTTTCGATATGAGAAAACTGAGGCTTAAAGAAATTGAATTACTTGCCCAAGGTCATATGGAAATGACTTTTGATCCCCAAAGTCTGTGTTTTTGGATTAAAACATACATGTACTTAAACAGACAAAGTGTTCAGAGTAGTTGACTCTGAATGGTAGATTTACAGATTATTTAAATTATCTTCTTCTTTTTTCTATTTGTATATTCTAATTTATCTGCTGTGAATGTGTATTCATTAATTCTTTCGTACATTCATTTATTCAACAAATGTTTATGGAAAGCCTTCTGTATGCTAGGCCTTGTTCTACCACTGGGAAGAGAATAGAAACAAAACAAATAAAAACTCCTATTCTCTGTCTGGGGTCTTAAAATTTTGTGAGCAGCTTTATAAGATACATCAATTGGTCCCATACCACTTGAAGCAAAGGAGAATGAAGAAAACCAGAGACACAAGGAAAATACTAGCCCAGAGGACTAAACGATCAAATGAACCAGAGACTCCACCAACCTGAGACCAGGAGAAATAGATGGTGCCCAGCTACCACCAATGACTGCTCTGACAGAGAACACAGCACAGAGTCCTGGACAGAGCAGGAGAAAAATGTAGAACAAAATTCAAAGTCACATAAAAAAAATCAGACTTACTGGTTTGACAGAAACTGGGCCAAAACCAACCAAACCCTCTCCCCCCATTGCCATCGCATCAATTCTGACTTATAGCAACCCTGTAGGACAGCTGGATGAACACCTGAACCTATGGCCCCCAGAAGCACTGTTAACCCAGAACTGAAATCATTTCAGAAGCCCACTCTTCAGACAAAGGTTAGACACCCACCACCACCACAAAGTGCCGTCGAGTTGATTCTGACTCATAGCGACCCTGTAGGACAGAGTAGAACTGCCCCATAGAGTTTGCAAGGAGCGCCTGGCAGATTCAAACTGCTAACCCTTTGGTTAGGAGCCATAGCACTTAACCCCTATGCCACCAGGGTTTCCAAAGGTGAGCAGGAGTATTAAAAAAAAAAAAAATACACATGAGGAATGTGCTTCTTGGTTCAATCAAATATCCTAGACCAAATGGGCAGCCCCTGTCCAAAAGCAGGATGAGAAAGCAGGAAGGGACAGGAACTGGTCAAATGGACACAGGGAACCCAAGATGGAAAGGGCGAGTGTGTTGTCACATTAAAAAAACAAAAAGACGACTCTCATGGAGCTTATATTCTAAGTGGGGGAGGCACACAATGAACCAAATTAGCATGTCAAGCATGTAGGAAATTTGAATTGATAAGTACAATGGAAAAACTAAGATATTAAAAGAGATAGGCAATGTCAGCCCAGAAAAACTGTGACTGCATTTTTACATAGAGTGAGTCAGTGTCGACCTCTTTGAGAATGCACCATCTGAGCAAAACCGGAGAGAGATGAAGGATTCAGCTATGCAAATAAGTGGGAGAAAGTGTTCTGGGCAGAGGGAAAAAGAGCAAAGGACTTTAGATAAGAATATAAACACTTTCATGATAAATGAAGAAGAAATTGAAGTTGTCAATGATTTCATTCTACTTGAATCAAACACAATCAGTGCCCATGGAAGTAAAAAAGTAGCAGTCAAGAAATCAAACAACCTACTGCATTGCCCAAATCTACTGCAAAAGAGCTCTTTAAAGTCTAAGGAAAGATGTCATATCGATGACTAAAGCATGCCTGACCCAAGCCATGGTCTTTTCAACTGCCTCATACGTGTACAAAAGCTGGGCAATGGAAAAAGAAGACAGAAGAAGAAACGATGCATTTGATTTGTGGTGTTAGCAAAGAATATTGAACCATGGACTGCCAGAAGAACAAACACCTCAGTCTTAGAGGAAGTACAGCCGGAATGCTTCTTAGAAGTGAGAATCACAAGACTTTGTCTTGCTTACTTTGAATATGTCGTCAGGAAAGTCAATTGCTAGAAAAGGACATCATGTCTGGTAGAGGACCAGTGAAAATGAAAGAAATCCTCAATGAGATGAATTGACATAACAGCAGCAACAATAGACTCACACATATGAAAGGTCACGAAGATGTTGCAGGAGCTGGCAACATTTCATTCTGTCATACATAAGGTCATCATGAGTCAGAGCTGTCTCGATAGCAACTAACAAAGATAACATACCTGAGATATTCAAGGAATAAAGTAGAGGCCAGGGTGTCTGAAGTGGAGCAAGAGATGGGGAGAATAGAAGGCAATGAGATCAGGTAAGTGACAGGGGCCATATTGAGTAAAGGCTGGTAGGTAGATCATTGTAAAGACTTGGATTTTTACTCTGAGCGAGGGGAAAGCAATGTGAGTGTTTTGGCAGAGAAGTGACATGATCTGACTTATTTTAACAGGATAATTCTGGATGTTGCGTGGGAAGTAGCTATGGGGGAGAGACAAGAATAAAATCAGGGAGAATAGTAAGGAGGTAACTGAAATAATCCAGGTGAGAAAGATCGTGGCTTGGACTATGGTTTCTTAGTCTTAGCACTATTGACATTCTGTGTTGTGAGAGGTTGTGCTGTGTAATGTCGGATGTTTAGCAGCATCCCTGACCTCTACCCAAAAGATGACAATAGCTCCCCTGCTCGCAGTTTTGACATCAAAAATGTTTCTAGACCTGGCTAAATATCTTCTAGGGAGCAAAATTGACAGCCGTGGTTGAGAACCACTGGATCAGGATAGCAGTGATAATTCGAGAAGTAAACAGATTCAGGATTTGTTGAGTTATATGTGGGGGATGAGAGAGACAGAGGAGTCAAGAACGAATCTGAGATTTTTGACTGGAGTAACTGGGAGGATAGAGCTGCCATTGACAATATGGGGAAGACCATTGGTGCAACCATTTTGAGGGCAGGGCAGTCTGGAGTTTACATGAGAGTTCTGGGGCTGGAGTTACATGTATGTATCACTAATTAATTTTAGAAAAGCCATAAAGAAGCTAATGGTTAAGGTCATTGAGGTATTAATATCATTGCAATGACCATAGGGAAAAGAAACACTGCCAAAGAATCTGAGGACCTTGGAGTTAAAGACATTCTAAGAGATGATGTGTTCTCGGGTTGAGACATAGGATCAAGCATATTTTGTCTCAGTGAAGGCTAGGGGTTACCCTGTAGTTTGGATTCTTTCTGTAGGAGAGGTCACCAGGCCATCTCAGGACCTTTAGGACCAAAGCAATGGGCCACAGCCAGGCCTTTGGCCTCGCACAGCCTTGTACCTATATTGAGTTATTTACCGTTGTACGTTTGCTTTAATTATTCAATGCTTTTTCTCACCCTACCAAAGAGGAAGGCATGGTTTGGAGAAAAGCCTAGCAATCAAATGCCTCGTACATTCAATTTATCAAACTGAAAAAACATTCACTCCGGTTGGAGAAAATTCCATTGTGCTTTACCTATAATTCTTTGGATACAGCCTGAGCTGAAAAGAATTTTGCTAAAGCACAGATATATATAGAAACTCCTCATCTGTCTGAAAATATAAACAACCGCAGGAAGTTTGGAATACATTGTTAAGACTGTTCTCTTGGTTTCCTTGTCACATATTCTCTTGCCATTCTGCAGGAGACGTGTTGTTTTCTATTTGGTGTGTGGTTTCTGCTATTCCTCTCTTCCCAAGTTTTCGGCAGAAGCTCTCCTTGTTTCGCTTTTGGGAAAACTGCCTGAAAGATAATGGTGTCCTGTTTTCCAGCTGAGTGAGAAGACATCTCAGTGTCCGAGAAGACAGTTGTCTCAGTTACCGCTGTTGTAACACAAATATCACAAGTGGATGGCTTTAAAGAACTGAAATTAATTTTCTCACCTTTCTGGTGGTTAAAAGTTGAAATCAGGGTCTTAGCCATGACTGTTCCTTCCTTGTTGGTAGCCCAGGGCATTCCTTGGTTCTTGATGTTCGTTACATGGCATCTGTCTTCCCCAGTATGTGCAAGCCTCTGTGTCTAATCCGCTCTTTTTATAACTCAGAGCTGATGAGGTTTGGGACACATCTCACATTGGTATGGCCTGGTTAGTGTAACAAAGAAAATCTATTTCCAAACAGGATCACATTCACGGGATTAGTGTTTAGGAGTCCAGCACATATTTTGGAGATGCGTGTGTGTGCGTGGGGGGAGGGGAGTGGCATGGGGGGCAATCAACCCATAATGACAGTAAAATCTCAGCATTTCAAAATGAAGGTTGCAGGGGAAAGAAATCAAAGAGGGGAAAGAGGTAGGAGAAGCTTTGACTTTAATGAAAAATCTGAGCAAAAGAGTTTTGTTTTCACTTTATTCCTTTTAAGTAAATACAGTAACAAGAACTAAGCTAATAAAAATTCTTTAAGCAGACATCCTGCTGGCACACACTTTAATAAGTGTAAAAAATATATATTGTGTACACATTTTCACTGAAGTGCATTTAAAAAACTGCTTGAGAAGAGAATTTCCTTAAGAGTTTTTATATTATTAAACAAGTTGGTACATTAAAAAAAATGTAATTTCACAGTGTCATGTTAGTGAGTTAAAATCGATGAGATTTCATACCTGATGTTCACTTGCTGTTACAGGGTTTGCTAAATGGACTAACTGTTGTGATCCTTACGGCAAGGGGATTGTATTTCAAATATAGGTTATGGAATAAAGTAATAGAAATTATTTATTATAGGGTTTTTGCTGTTTTTTTCAAGTTTGTTCTATTGGTCCATGAAATTATGATGATTTTACCTTCTTAAAAGTTTGTTATGTTGTGCTGTTGTTAGGTGCCATTGAGTCGGATCTTACTGGTTTATCTTCAGATAAATCAAACATCTTTCTGTTTGTTTGGTTTTCATTTTTATTCTTTTTCTTTTGATCTTCTCAAAGAAATAAATTTGGAATTGCCTACATTCTTTTTAGATTCTAAGAACAGGGTCTTCAGTTTCTCAACACATTCTTAGCAAAACCACAGCCAAGTTTCTCCTTGTTTCCCTCAAAAAAAATGTTTATGGACATTTGGGAGGTCACTAGAATATGTCCAATACAAATTTCTGAGATTATGTTGTTGCGGTTAATTGCCATTGAGTCAGTTTGGACTCATAGCGACCCTATGCATAACACACTAAACATTGCCTGGTCCTGTACCATCCTCATAGTCATTGCTATGCTTAAGCCCATCATTGCAGCCGCTGTGTCAATCCATTTCATTGAGGGTCTTCCTCTTTTTTGCTGACCCTCCGCTTTACCAAGCATGATGTCCTTCTCCAGGGATTGGTCCCTCCCGACAACATGCCCAAAGTATGTGAGACAAAGTTTCAACATCCTTGCTTCTAAGGAGCATTCTGGCTTTACTTCTTCCAAAACAGCTTTGTTCATTCTTCTGAAGTCCATGGTATATGCAATTTTCTTCACCAGGCCATAATTCAAAGGCATCTATTCTTCCTCAGTCTTCCTTTTTCATTGTCCAACTTTCATAGGTATATGAGATGATTGAAAATAACATGGCTTGGATCAGGCTCACCTTAGTCCTCAAAGTGACATCCTTGCTTTTCAACACTTTAAAGAGGTCTTTTGCAGAAGAGTTGCTCAATGAAATAGGTAGTCTGATTTCTTGACTGCTTTTTCCATAGGTGTTGCTTATGGATCTAAGTAAAATGAAATCCCTGACAACTTCAATCTTTTCTTCATTTATCATTATGTTGCTTATTGGTCCAGTTGCGAGGATTTTTGTTTTCTTATGTTGAAGTGCAATCCATACTGAAGGCTGCCGTC
Organism: Loxodonta africana; assembly: GCF_030014295.1. Classification (NCBI taxonomy): domain Eukaryota; kingdom Metazoa; phylum Chordata; class Mammalia; order Proboscidea; family Elephantidae; genus Loxodonta; species Loxodonta africana. The sequence goes on along the minus strand of NC_087346.1, from coordinate 104,375,559 downwards.
TTTAATCTTCATCAGTAAGTGCTTCAAGTCCTCTTCATTTTCAGCAATCAAGGTTGTGCCATCTGCACAACACAGGTTATTAATGAGTTTTCCTCCAATGCTGATGCCCCTTTCTTCTTCATATAGTCCAGCTTCTCGAATTATTTGCTCAGCACACAGACTGAATAAGTATGGTAAGGATACAACCCTGACGCACACTTTTCCTGATTTTAAACCACACAGTATCCCCTTGTTCTGTTTGAACAATTGCCTCTTGGTCTATGTAAAGGTTCCTCATGAGCACAATTAAGTGTTCTGGAATTCCCATTCTTTGCAATGTTATCCATAACTAGTTACGATTCACACAATCGAATGCCCTTTTGCATAGCCAATAAAACACGGGTAAACATCTTTCTGATATTCTGTGCTTTCAGGCAAGATCCATCTGACATCCACAATGATATCCCTTCTTCCACATCCTCCTTTTTTTTTTTAATTAACTTTTATTGAGCTTCAAGTGAACGTTTACAAATCAAGTCAGACTGTCACATATAAGTTTATATACACCTTACTCCATACTCCCACTTGCTCTCCCCCTAGTGAGTCAGCCCTTCCAGTCTCTCCTTTCGTGACAACTCTCTCTATCCTCCCATTCCCCCTCCAGACAGGAGATGCCAACACTGTCTCAAGTGACCACTTGATATAATTAGCTCACTCTTCATCAGCATCTCTCACCTACCCACTGTCCAGTCCCTTTCGTGTCTGATGAGTTGTCTTCGGGAATGGTTCCTGTCCTGGGCCAACAGAAGGTTTGGGGACCATGACCAGCGGGATTCCTCTAGTCTCAGTCAGACCATTAAGTATGGTCTTTCTATGCGAATTTGGGGTCCGCATCCCACTGATCTCCTGCTCCCTCAGGGGTTCTCTGTTGCGCTCCCTGTCAGGGCAGTCGTTGATTATGGCCGGGCACCAACTAGTTCTTCTGGTCTCAGGATGATGTAAGTCTCTGGTTCATGTGGCCCTTTCTGTCTCTTGGGCTCTTAGTTGTCGTGTGACCTTGGTGTTCTTCATTCTCCTTTGATCCAGGTAGGTTGAGACCAATTGATGCATCTTAGATGGCCGCTTGTTAGCATTTAAGACCCCAGACGCCACATTTCAAAGTGGGATGCAGAATGTTTTCATAATAGAATTATTTTGCCAATTGACTTAGAAGTCCCCTTAAACCATGGTCCCAAACCTCTGCCCTTGCCTCCGCTGACCTTTGAAGCATTCATTTTATCCCAGAAACTTCTTTGCTTTTGGTCGAGTCCAGTTAAGCTGACCTTCCATGTATTGAGTATTGTCTTTCCCTTCACCTAAAGCAGTTCTTATCTACTAATTAATCAGTAAAAAACCCTCTCCCACCCTCCCTCCCCCGCCCCGTAACCACAAAAGTATGTGTTCTTCTCAGTTTATACTATTTCTCAAGATCTTATAATAGTGGTCTTATACAATATTTGTCCTTTTGCCTCTGACTGATTTCGCTCAGCATAATGCCTTCCAGGTTCCTCCATGTTATGAAATGTTTCGTAGATTCGTCACTGTTCTTTATCGATGCGTAGTATTCCATTGTGTGAATATACCACAATTTATTTACCCATTCATCCTTTGATGGACACCTTGGTTGCTTCCAGCGTTTTGCTATTGTAAACAGAGCTGCAATAAACATGGGTGTGCATATATCTGTTTGTGTGAAGGCTGTTATTTCTCTAGGGTATATTCCAAGGAGTGGGATTTCTGGGTTGTATGGTAGTTCTATTTCTAACGGTTTAAGATAATGCCAAATAGATTTCCAAAGTGGTTGTACCATTTTACATTCCCACCAGCAGTGTATAAGAGTTCCAATCTCTCCGCAGCCTCTCCAACATTTATTATTTTGTGTTTTTTGGATTAATGCCAGCCTTGTTGGAGTGAGATGGAATCTCATCGTGGTTTTAATTTGCATTTCTCTAATGGCTAATGATCGAGAGCATTTTCTCATGTGTCTCTTAAAAAAAAAAATTTTTTTTTTTTTTTTAGCTGCCTGAATATCTTCTTTAGTGAAGTGTGTGTTCATATCCTTTGCTCACTTTTTGATTGGGTTGTTTGTCTTTTTGTGGTTGAGTTTTGACAGAATCATATAGATTTTAGAGATCAGGTGCTGGTCGGAGATGTCATAGCTGAAAATTCTTTCCGAGTCTGTAGGTGGTCTTTTTACTCTTTTGGTGAAGTCTTTAGATGAGCATAGGTGTTGGATTTTTAGGAGCTCCCAGTTATCTGGTTTCTCTTCGTCATTTTTGGTGATATTTTGTATTCTGTTTATGCCTTGTATTAGGGCTCCTAGGGTTGTCCCTATTTTTTCTTCCATGATCTTTATTGTTTTAGTCTTTAGGTCTTTGATCCACTTGGAGTTAGTTTTTGTGCTTGGTGTGAGGTTTGGGTCCTGTTTCATTTTTTTGCAAATGGATATCCAGTTATGCCAGCACCATTTGTTAAAAAGACTATCTTTTCCCCAATTAACTGACTCTGAGCCTTTGTCAAATATCAGCTGCTCATATGTGGATGGATTTATATCTGGGTTCTCAATTCTGTTCCACTGGTCTATGTGCCTGTTGTTGTACCAATACCAGGCTGTCTTGACTACTGTGGATGTATAACAGGTTCTGAAATCAGGTAGAGTGAGGCCTCCCACTTTCTTCTTCTTTTTCAGTAATGCTTTGCTTATCCGAGGCTCCTTTCCCTTCCATATGAAGGTGGTGATTTGTTTCTCTATCCCCTTAAAATATGACATTGGAATTTGGATCGGAAGTGCATTGTATGTATAGATGGCTTTTGGTAGAATAGACATTTTTACTATGTTAAGTCTTCCTATCCATGAGCAAGGTATGTTTTTCCACTTAAGTAGGTCCTTTTGAATTTCTTGTAGTAGAGCTTTGTAGTTTTCTTTGTATAGTTCTTTTACATCTTTGGTAAGATTTATTCCTAAGTATTTTATCTTCTTGGGGGCTACTGTGAATGGTATTGATTTGGTGATTTCCTCTTCGATGTTCTTTTTGTTGATGTAGAGGAATCCAAGTGATTTTTGTATGTTTATCTTATAACCTGAGACTCTGCCAAACTCTTCTATTAGTTTCAGTAGTTTTCTGGTGGATTCCTTGGGGTTTTCTGTGTGTAAGATCATGTCATCTGCAAATAGAGATAATTTTACTTCCTCCTTGCCAATCCGGATGCCCTTTATTTCTTTGTCTAGCCTAATTGCTCTGGCTAGGACTTCTAGCACAATGTCGAATAAGAGCAGTGATAAAGGGTATCCTTGTCTGGTTCCCGTTCTCAAGGGAAATGCTTTCAGGTTCTCTCCATTTAGAGTGATGTTGGCTGTTGGCTTGGCATAGATGCCCTTTATTATGTTGAGGAATTTTCCTTCAATTCCTATTTTGGTGAGAGTTTTTATCATAAATGGGTGTTGGACTTTGTCAAATGCCTTTTCTGCATCAGTTGATAAGATCATGTGGTTTTTGTCTTTTGTTTTATTTATGTGATGGATTACATTAATGGTTTTTCTAATATTAAACCAGCCTTGCCTACCTGGTATAAATCCCACTTGGTTGTGGTGAATTATTTTTTTGATGTGTTGTTGAATTCTATTGGCTAGAATTTTGTTGAGGATTTTTACATCTATGTTCATGAGGGATATAGGTCTGTAATTTTCTTTTTTTGTAATGTCTTTACCTGGTTTTGGTATCAGGGAGATGGTGGCTTCATAGAATGAGTTGGGTAGTATTCCGTCATTTTCTATGCTTTGAAGTACCTTTAATAGTAGTGGTGTTAACTCTTCTCTGAAAGTTTGATAGAACTCTGCAGTGAAGCCGTCCGGGCCAGGGCTTTATTTTCTTGGGAGTTTTTTGATTACCGTTTCAATCTCTTTTTTTGTTATGGGTCTATTTAGTTGTTCTACTTCTGAATGTGTTAGTTTAGGTAGATAGTGTTTTTCCAAGAATTCATCCACTTCTTCTAGGTTTTCAAATTTGTTAGAGTATAATTTTTCGTAGTAATCTGAAATGATTCTTTTAATTTCATTTGGTTCTGTTGTGATGTGGTCCTTCTCGTTTCTTATTCAGGTTATTTGTTTCCTTTCCTGTATTTCTTTAGTCAGTCTAGCCAATGGTTTATCAATTTTGTGAATTTTTTCAAACAACCAGCTTTTGGCTTTGTTAATTCTTTCAATTGTTCTTCTGTTCTCTAATTCATTTAGTTCTGCTCTAATTTTTATTATTTGTTTTCTTCTGGTGCCTGATGGATTCTTTTGTTGCTCACTTTCTATTTGTTCAAGTTGTAGGGACAGTTCTCTGCTTTTGGCTCTTTCTTCTTTTTGTATGTGTGCATTTATCGATATAAATTGGCCTCTGAGTACTGCTTTTGCTGTGTCCCAGAGGTTTTGATAGGAAGTATTTTCATTCTCGTTGCATTCTGTGAATTTCCTTATTCCCTCCTTGATGTCTTCTATAACCTAGTCTTTTTTTCAGGAGGGTGTTGTTCATTTTCCAAGTATTTGATTTCTTTTCCCTAGTTTTTCTGTTATTGATTTCCAGTTTTATTGCCTTGTGGTCTGAGAAGATGCTTTGTAATATTTCAATGTTTTGGATTCTGCAAAGGTTTGTTTTATGACCTAATATGTTGTCTATTCTAGAGAATGTTCCATGTGCGCTAGAAAAAAAAGTATATTTTGCAGCAGTTGGGTGGAGAGTTCTGTATAAGTCAATGAGGTCAAGTTGGTTGATTGTTGTAATTAGGTCTTCCGTGTCTCTATTGAGCTTCTTCCTGGATGTCCTGTCCTTCTCCGAAAGTGGTGTGTTGAAGTCTCCTACTATAATTGTGGAGGTGTTTATCTCACTTTTCAGTTCTGTTAAAATTTGATTTATGTATCTTGCAGCCCTGTCATTGGGTGCATAAATATTTAATATGGCTATACCTTCCTGATCAATTGTCCCTTTTATCATTATGTAGTGTCCTTCTTTATCTTTTGTGGTGGATTTAAGTCTAAAGTCTATTTTGTCAGAAATTAATATTGCTACTCCTCTTCTTCTTTGCTTATTGTTTGCTTGATATATTTTTTTCCATCCTTTGAGTTTTAGTTTGTTTGTGTCTCTAAGTCTAAGGTGTGTCTCTTGTAGGCAGCATATAGATAGATCGTGTTTCTTTACCCAGTCCGAGACTCTCTGTCTCTTTATTGGTGCATTTAGTCCATTTACATTCAGCGTAATTATAGATAAATAAGTGTTTAGTGTTGCCATTTTGATGCCTTTTTATGTGTGTTGTTGACAATTTCATTTTTCCACTTACTTTTTTGTGCTGAGATGTTTTTCTTAGTAAATTGTGAGATCCTCATTTTCATAGTGTTTGACTTTATGTTTGTTGAGTCGTTACGTTTTTCTTGGCTTTTATCTTGAGTTATGGAGTTGTTATACCTTTTTGTGGTTAACTTAGTATTTACCCCTATTTTTCTAAGTAAAAACCTAACTTGTATTGTCCTATATCACCTTGTATCACTCTCCATATGGCAGTTCTATGCCACCTGCATTTAGTCCCTCTTTTTGATTATTGTGATCTTTTACCTATTGACTTCAATGATTCCCTGTTATGAGCATTTTTTTTTTAATTAATCTTTATTTGTTTTTGTGATTTCCCTATTTGAGTTGATATCAGGATGTTCTGTTCTGTGACCTTGTGTTGTGCTGGTATCTGATATTATTGGTTTTCTGACCAAACAATATCCTTTAGTATTTCTTGTAGCTTTGGTTTGGTTTTTGCAAATTCTCTAAACTTGTGTTTATCTGTAAATATCTTAATTTTGCCTTCATATTTCAGAGAGAGTTTTGCTGGATATATGATCCTTGGCTGGCAGTTTTTCTCCTTCAGTGCTCTGTATATGTCATCCCATTGCCTTCTTGCCTGCATGGTTTCTGCTGAGTAGTCTAAACTTATTCTTATTGATTCTCCCTTGAAGGAAACCTTTCTTTTCTCCCCGGCTGCTTTTAAAATTTTCTCTTTATCTTTGGTTTTGGCAAGTTTGATGATAATATGTCTTGGTGTTTTTCTTTTTGGATCAATCTTAAATGTTATCCCTCCCTGTTCTGGGACTCCAATCACATGCAAGTTATCCTTCTTGATAGAGTCCCACATGATTCTTAGGGTTTCTTCATTTTTTTAAATTCTTTTATCTGATTTTTTTTTCAGCTATGTTGGTGTTAATTCCCTGGTCCTCCAAATTTCCCACTCTGCATTCTAATTGCTCCAGTCTGCTCCTCTGACTTCCTATTGCGTTGTCTAATTCTGTAATTTTATTGTTAATCTTTTGGATTTCTGAATGCTGTCTCTCTATGGATTCTTGCAACTTATTAATTTTTCTACTATGTTCTTGAATAATCTTTTTGAGTTCTTCAACTGTTTTATCAGTGTGTTCCTTGGCTTTTTCTGCATGTTGCCTTATTTCGTTTCTGAGGTCATCCCTGACGTCTTGAAGCATTCTGTAAATTAGTTTTTTATATTCTGTATCTGATAATTCCAGGATTGTATCTTCCTTTGGGAAAGATTTTGATTCTTTTGTTTGGGGGGTTGTAGAAGCTGTCATGGTCTGCTTCTTTATGTGGTTTGATATCGACTGCTGTCTCTGAGACATCACTAAGATATAAAAAAAAAATAGTAGTGATTTATTCTGTAATTGCTCACTGAGTCTTATCTTGTTTTGTTTTCTTTCAATATACATGGATGGGCTACTAGATTGTGCTGTCTTGTTTGTTGTAGCCCTTGACTTACTTATGACCTATTACCAGCTGGTTTGGGCTGTTGCCAGATATATATGCCTGATTCTATTCACTATTCTTGAGTAGAATCTGATTTTGGGTCATCAAGTGTGTGCTGCACCCTAACACCTATCCACCTTGAGAAGTAGTGGTGATAGTTGTGTGCACCAGATTCTATTAGCAGCTGGAGTTCACCCTCCGGGGCGGCAGGATGCTGACAGTCTTCCCCCAAGTGTCAGTGAGGTAGGTGTGTCTCTATTCCTGTAGCATCTTGGTGGGAGGGCACTGCAGCTGTACCTTAGGCCCCCAATGCAAGTACCTCTACTGATTGTTAGGTGTCACCCTCCTTAGACCCCTAAGGCAAGAGGCTAGGTGGTCTGGGGGGAGCTTCAGCCCTCAGTTCCCTGTTGTGGGTCAGTTAGGGCTCTGTTGAATAAGCAGAGATATCAGACATGGGAAACTTGTTTTTCCAGAAAATCTGCTAAAAAAAAATGCAGTCAGATCCCTATCAGAACTGCCTTTGGATCATAACTGCCACCTTGTTCCCTGTAAGGATGAAAGTCCGAGATTTGGATCATATACGCTTGGCTGTAGGTGTTTCTGTGTTTTTAGTCCAGTTAGGGATGGATTTTTGGTCCCTGGGTTTTTTGTGGTTCCTTCTCTCAGGCTGGAAGAATGGGTTAGGAAAAGACCAAAAAAAGAAAAAAGGGAAAAGCAAAGCCGCCGCGGAGCTGGAGCCGTTCTCCCTCTGGCTCAGGAAATTCCAATGTTAATGAAGCGGCCTGGGAAGGGTGGGGGAGGGTTCAGAGAAACGGGAGAGTAGCACCCCGGAATATAGCCAAAGTTGCTTATCTTGCTTGGAATGACTATTTTATCAGAGATTCCCGAGGGGCGTGTCACCTACGTGTGCTGGCTGTGTGGAGATTGCCCCCGGGGATCTGGCCCGCTGAAGCAGTGGTCAGATCCTCAGCTGCCAGTCCAAAGCCCAGTGTCAAGGTTCCCCTGCTGGGACGCTGCACTCCCGGCTCCAAAATCAGTCGCTGCCTCCGGGGGACTTCTCGTCCCGCCAGCCGCGTCCCCGCGCCACTCCCGCAGATCGGCTGGGCCCCCTCCCGGGGTTGGTTCAGGGGAGTAGGTCTACGCCCCATGCTTGAGCAGTGACAGCGCCCAGTCAAAAGCTTGGCGCCAATGTTCCCCGGCTGGGACGCTGCACTCCTGACTCCAAAACCAGTCACTGCCTCCCGGGGACTTCTCCCACCAGCCGCGTCGCCACGCCGCCCTCGCGGACCAGCTGGGCCCCTTCCTGGGGTCAGTTCAGGGGGGTAGGGCTGAGCCCCTTGTTTGTGCCGTCACAAGATTTTGTGTTCAGCTCCCCTGGGCCCAGACCTAAGCCCGGTGCCAAGGTTACCTGACTGGGACGCTGGCTCCAGGCTCCAAAAACAGTCGCTGCTTCCCCGTATTTGTTCTTTCTCCATCTCTAAATCTGTTTTTGTTGTTCAGGGTTCGTAGATTGTTATGTATGTGATCGATTCACTTGTTTTTCTGAGTCTTTGTTGCAAGAGGGATCCGAGGTAGCATCTACCTAGTCCGCCATCTTGGCCCCGCCTCCTCCACATCCTCTTTTGAATCCTGCTTGAACTTCTGACAGTTCTCTGTTGGTACACTGATACAATCACTTTTGAAGGACATTCAGCAAAATTTTATTTGTGTGTTGTATTAATGATATTGTTCAATAATTTCTGTACTCTGTTGAATCACCTCTCTTTGGAATGGGTGCTAATATGTATCTGTTCTAGTCGGTTAGCCAGGAAGTTGTCTTCCAAATTTCTTGACATAGACAATAGAGCACCTCCAGCTATGCATCCATTTGTCGAAATATCTTGGTTGGTATTCAGTCAATTCCTGGAGCCTTATTTTTTGCCAATGCCTTCAGTGGAGGTTGGACCTCTTCTTTCAGTATGATTGGTTCTTGTTCATGTGCTACCTCTTGAAATGGTTGAATGTTCACTGATTCTTTTCCATACAGTGATTCTGTGTATTCCGTCCATCTTCTTTTGATGCTTCCTGCTTCACTCAGTATTTTCCTCATAGAATCCTTCAGTATTGCAGCTTGAGGCTTGAATTTTTTCCTCAGTTCTTTCAGCTTGAGAAATGCAGCGCATGTTCTTTGCATATTTCATTATAATACTTTGTCTTCTCGAGCCACTCTTTGAAATCTTCTGTTCACCTCTTTTACTTCGTGGTTTCTTCCATTCACTTTAGCTACTTGATGCAAAAGCAAGTTTTAGAGTCTCTTATGACATCCATTTTGGTCTTTCCTTTCTTTCCTATCTTTTTAATGACTGTTCGCTCTCTTCATGTATGATGTCCTTGATGTCATTTCACAATTCATCTGTTCTTCAGTCACTAGTGTTCAATGGGTCAAATCTATTCTTGAAATGGTGTCATGGATTGAATTGTGTCCCCCAAAATAAGTGTCAACTTGGTTAGGCCATGATTCCCAGTATTGTGTGGTTATCCTCCATTTTTTAATTGTAATTTTCTGTTCAGAGGATTAGGGTGGGATTGTGTCACCACCCTTACTCAGGTCACCTCCCTGATCCAGTGTAAAGGGATTTTCTCTGGGGCGTGGCCTACACCAATTTTTACCTCTCAATTGATAAAAGGAAAGGGAAGTAAGCAGAGAATTGGGGACCTCACACCACCAAGAAAGAAGCACCGGGAACAGAGCCTGTCTTTTAGACCCAGGGTTGCTGCATAGAAAAGCTCCTAGTCCAGGGGAAGATTGACAAGAAAGACTTTCCTCCAGAGCCAACAGAGAGAGAAAGCCTTTCCCTGAGCCGACACCTTGACTTTGGACTTTTAACTTACTTTACTCTGAGAAAATAAACTTCTCTTTGTTAAAACCATCCACGTGTGGTATTTCTGTTATAACAATACTAGATAACTAAGACAGATGGTCTCCAAATTTAGATGGAATATAGTCAAAGTCATGTTTTGGCTCTCGTGGACATGCTCTAATTTTCTTCAGCTTCAACTTGCATATGAGCAATTTATGATCTGTTCCGAAGTCAGAACACTAATGATTATCACTGCATCTTTATTGCATGTTTGATCAATTTCAGACTGCAGGAGTTGGTAAAATCTTCAATTTCCTCATCTTTGGCATTAGTGGTTGGTGTTTAAATTGGAACAATGGTAGTATTAACTGGTCTTCTATGTAGGTGTATGAATATTATCCTAGAATTGACAACATTTTACTTCAGGATAGATCTTGAAATGTTCTTTTTGACAATGAATGTGATGCCATTCCTCTTCAATTTGTCATATGATTGTCCAAATAAAAATGGCCAATACCAGTCCATTTCAGCTCACTAATGTCTAGGATAGCGATCTTTATGTGGTCCATTTCATTTCTGATGACTTCTAATTTTGCTAGATTCATACTTTGTACATTCCATGTTTTGATTATTAATGTATGTTTGCAGCTGTTTCTTCTCATTTTGAGTCATGCCACATCAACAGATGAAGGCCTTGAAACCTAGGCTCCATCCACGCCATTAAGGTCAACTCTACTTTGAGGAGACAGGTCTTCCTTAGTCATATTTTGAGTGCCTTCCAACCTGTGTGGCTTATCTTCTGGCACAATATCAGACAATGTTCTGCTACTATTAATGTTTTTACTGACCAGTTTTTTCAGAAATATACTCCTAGATCCTTCTTCCTAGTCTGTTTTAGTGTGGAAGCTCTCTGCTGAAACCTGTCCACCATGAGATTATGGATATGTTCTATATCTGTGTTGATAACCACTAGCTACATGTGGCTATTCAGAGCTTGAACTATGGCTAGTTTGGCTGGTGAATTGACATTTACATTTTAATTTAAATTTAAATAGCTGCATATGGTTAGTTGCTACTGTACTGGATGGCTAAACTTCTAACAGTGTACCAAAGAAACAGAATTCTGTAGAAACATAAGAGCCTCCCTTCCTTCTTGCTTCCCTCCCTCCCTTCTTTCCTTCAATACACATTGAATACCTACCACATGCAGTCTCTGTGCTTGGTACTGGGAAGTAGAGATTTAAGATGATTCTCTACCTTCAAGGAATTAGCAAAGGTTGGAATGGCAGTGACAGGTTGTAGGAAGCACAGTGTCCAGTGGGGGTCCACTGAACATACAGGTGTGCTTCTTTTCCTCAAATATGTCCATATCATAGGTACCCATTTTTGCTAAATCTTAGTTTTTTTGTGTGTTGAATATTCATTAAAATATGCACCAGAAGTAGTCCAGTGAAGGAAACTTAATGAAAGATGAATGATTTTGGGATCCCAGGAATGTGGAGTAAGAGAAGCCACAGGAAACAGAGAAAAGGAAGCAAGAGGATCTGGAGATTGGTCATTCAGGGACGTAAGGGGAAGAAAGATCTGGCTAGAGACATGATGTGGCAGTTTTAACAGAGCGATATGGTGGGAGGCTGGGGAAGAGCTGGTGCAGAAATGCTTCATGTCATGAGGATGAGAGGCATTAGGAGGGGACACGAGCTTGCTTTGGCCCCAGAATTATGCCCAGAAAACTAGCCAAGAAGCATTTTGGATTTTTTTGTGAACAACATTGCTAAGAAACGGTTCCGGTTAGACCTAGAATAACCAAGAAATAAAACAGAAAGAGGTGATAATCTAGTTGGCCAACCAGGCAGAAGGAAGCCGGGGTCATGTTTGTGATTGTCCAGGGAACATATTGTGGGCTTCAACTGTGATTAACTATATACAGCTCCTGTCTCAGGAATTCCATCGCTTTCCTTGTCCCTTATATTCCAATGGCTGTCTGAGTGTGAAGTTACTGATGAGTCATCTCTGAGGAAGACAAGCAGACTGTTCTGCTTTGGGTACATATTTATGGAGTGAAGGGAATAAAAACGAAAGATCTGGATTCCCATGACTCTAAGTTAAAGGAGACGCTACCTGGTACTTGGCAGTAACAATGAAAGGAGTGGGTGGTTGAGACAACAGGTGTGCTGTTTAAGGGATGCTGGGTACCCAGGATTTCAGTGATCATTCATTTGTTCTATTCCTGCATTCGTTTATTCATTCAATGTACATCTGCTTAAGACCGTTTGCAGGCCAGAAACTGGTAGGTGCTGGGGATACAGTGAGGAATAAGACTTATGATGCAGTGGAGGAGATGGGTGTTAAGCAGATAATTATAGAAACCTGAAATAATTGTTATAAATTTTTTATGTAAACTCTGAAAAGAAGTTATAGGATGCATTAAAAAAGAATTTGATCTAATCTGGGAAATCATGAAAGAATTCTCTGAGGAGGTGACATGTTAGCTTAGCAGTTGTTCAGGCTTTGCAGGTGAGGAAATGATGCACAGTACTCTTCCTTCATGGCACCTTTTGCAACTGGCATTATGTCCCCATTTGTTTGTTTGTCCTCTCTCTCCCCCTATAGATCACCCACTCTAAGAAGCAGGGGTTGTTTTTGTCTTGGTCACTGCAGCACCTTCAATGTCCAGCCCAATGGCTGGCACATATCCGGTGCTCAGTAAAAATCTCTTGGGTGTACAACATGTGTAGAAGCTCAGGAGTAAGAAGGAGCTTGGGGCATTTAAGGGGCTGAAAGGAGAATGGTGTGGCTGAGCAGAGTGAGGGATGGAGAGGTTCAAAATGGGGCTGGTGAGGTCACCTTGGACAATGTAAAGGATTTGGAACACTCACCACCAGGAAAGGGGAAAAGGGAAAGATGCATTAGTTTCCTGGTACAGCCATAATACCAATAACATAAGAACAATGGGAAACTACTGGATGGTATTAAGTAAAGAAGTGATGAGGTCAGATTTGCAGATTAAAGATATTATTCTGCTTGCTGTATGATGAATAGGTTAGAAGAGAGCAAGAGTGGACACAGGAAGACCCATTAGGATGCTTATGCTGTGGTCAGGTGAAATACGATGGAATCTAGGACTAGGGAGATAGAGAGAAGCGAATGGATTCAAGAGGTCAATTAAAGACAACCCAGTTAAAATGGGCAAAAGATCTGAATAGACATTTCTCCAAAGAAGATATAAAAATAGCCAATAAGCAAATGAAAAGATGTTCAACATCATTAGCTATCAGGGAAATGCAAATCAAAACCACGAGGAGGTACCCCTGCACACCCATTACCCATTGCCTTCAAGTTGATTCCGACTCATAGAGACCCTGTAGGACAGAGTAGAACTGCCCCATAGGGTTTCCAAGGAGCAGCTGGTGAATTGGAACTGCCGACCTTTTGGTTAGCAGCTGAGCTCTTAGCCACTGAGCCACCAGGGCTCTGAACTCCCACTAGGATGGGTCTAAAAAAAAAGTGACAATAACATATGTTGGTGAGAATGTGGAAAAGTTGGAACCTTCATATATTGCTGGTAGGAATGTAAAATGAGGTAGCCCTTTGGAAAATAGTCTGTCAGTTCTTCAAACAGCTAAACATAGAGCTATTATATGATCTAGCAGTTTCACTCCTAAGAATATACCCAAGAGAAATGAAAACATATGCCCACACCTAAACTTGTATATAAATGTTTATAGTAGCATTATTTATAATAGCTCAAAGTTGAAACAAACCAAATGTCTGTCAACTGGTTAATGAATCAATAAAATGTAGCATATTCATACAATGGGATATTATTTGATAATGTAAAGGAATTAAAGTACTGATACATGCTATCACATGGATGAACCATTAAAACATTGTGTTAAGTGAAAGAAGTCAACCACAAAAGATTGCATGTTGTATGATTCCATTTATATGAAATATACAGTCTAGGCAAATCCATAGATACATAAAACAGATTAATGGCAGCCCCTGAGTGGGGCAAATGTTTAAGCACTTGACTACTAACTGAAAAGTTGGTGGCTTAAACCCACCCAAAGGCACCTCAGAAGAAAGGCCTGGAAATCTGCTTCTGAAAGGTCAGAGCCATGAAAATCCTATGGAGTGCAATTCTACTCTGCAACACACGGGGCTGCCATGAGTCAGAATCTGCGCGATGGCAACTAGTTGGTTGGTTGGTAAGGATAGAGGGTGGGGGAATGGAGAGTATGGGTATGGGATTTCTTTTTAGGGCAACAAAAATATTCTAAAAATTATTATGGTGATGGTTGCACAATTCTGTGAACATACTAAAAACCATGGAATTGTATACTTTAAATGAAAAAATTACACAGTATGTGAATTATATCTTGATAAAGCTGTTTAAAAGAATGAAAACATCCATAATTCCACACACCCAGAGATAAGCAATGTAAACACTTTGGTGCATAGCCTTTACAATCCTTTAAAAAAAAAAAAAAGAGGTCAATTAAGGAGCAGGGTGGCATAATAGGATATAGGTTTTGATGTTGTAACCAAACCAAACCCAGTGCCGTCGAGTCGATTGCGACTCATAGCGACCCTATAGGACAGAGTAGAACTGTCCCATAGAGTTTCCAAGGAGCGCCTGGTGGATCTGAACTGCTGACCCTTTGGTTAGCAGCCATAGCACTTAACCACTATGCCACCAGGGTTTCCTGATGTTGTAACAGAGACCCAAAATACCAATGGTTTAAAGAAGACAGAATTTTATTTCTCTCTCACTTTAAAGCCAGATTGGTATGACAGCCCTTTCTGGAAAATTTATCAGAGGTCTATGTTCCTTCCTATCTTGTAGCTTGGTCATTCCTACTGTGTTGCTCTCATTCATATAGCCCAAGAATGCTCACCACCAGAAAAGGGGAAGAGGGAAAGGTATATTAATTTCCTAGCGCTGCCATAACACTGCAAAGTGGGTGCCTTCAAAGAGCTGAAATTTATAGTCTCACTAGTCTGGAGGCTAAAAGTCCAAATCAGGGTATTGACTGTATAATCCTTGATGTTGATTCCTTCTGAGTGCACTGAGAGAGAAACTGTTCCCTGTCTGTCTCCTAGATTCTCATGGCTCCCACCCATCCTTGGTGCTCCTGGGCTTGCAGATGTGTCTGCCTCCTTCATCCTTCCTCTGTCTATCTCTGTATATCTGTTCTCCTCTTTTGTAAGATGCTACTCAGGTGGAATTAGGACCCACTCCAATCTAGTATGACCTTATACTAATGGATAACATCTTCAAAGGCTCTATTTCCAAAAAGGTCATATTCACAGGTATCAAGAGTCAGGACTTCGACATTTTTGGGGGGACACAATTCAATTAATAACAAAAAGGAAGGGCTTGCACTTTACCATTAAAGGTTGACTCAGAAGTTGCAGACACAACTTCTGCTCCTTTGGGACAGAACATGGTCATGTGGTACATCAAGTTGAAAGAGATGCTGGGAAACGTTGTCTTTGTTTTGAGTGGCCATGGCTCAGCTAAAATGCGAGAAGGGATATTGGGGAAATATTAGTGGCCTGTGCCACAAATGGACAAGAGTTGGTGATGGTTACATGTGGCCAGGGGAAGGGAAATGTGGTGCAGGAAGCTGAGGTAGGAGATGAGCCAGGCACGAGCCACTGGACATTGTTCACTAAGATATGGGACAATGGGGGAGTGCTAGGTTTGGTGGCATAAAAATTGGTGTTCAGTTTTGGGTCTATGAAGATTCAGAGGGTTGAGAACCATCTAGGTAAAAACGTGACTTAAGCAGTTGTCTGGATCTGCAACTTGGGAAACATTTCCAGGTATGCAAACTGCCCACAGGTAGATACTCTTTAGAGCCGTGAGGTTAGATGAAATCATCTAGGGAAAGATTTAAAGCAGCTCTATCGAATAAAATTTTCTGCGATGATGGGAATGCTTCCTAGTCTGTGCCGTCCAATATGGTAGCCACCAGCCATAGATGTCTAATGAGCACTTGGAATGTGGCTAGTGTGACTGGGCAACTGAATTTTAAATTTTGTTTAATTTTAATGAATTAAAATTTAAAGTCACATGTAACTAATGACAGCACTGATGGAAACTACAAAGGCAGAAAGAAAGGGGAAAAAATGGCAGCAGGTTTTAAGGGCACAGAGAGCAGAGAAGACGAGCCCTAGAAGAGAAAAACTCAAGTAATAGGTTTCAGTGCTTTGCAGGTTTGCTTCTAGGAACCCCAGCAAAGTGGTTCCCCTCATGGATCCTCTAGTTTGGACACAAAAGTTCGGGTTGTAAGGAAATACCCTTAAGAGTTACAACTTGATTATTTTCTAGTGAGAGGAACAATTCCAAGCTTTCCTGAAGCACTTACACTTTAAAGAGCTTCTTATCTACCATGTCATTAGGGGACCAGCATGGCAGCCATTAGATTAATTTAATAGACTTTTATATAGCATTTATCAGCATCCGTATAGCAGTGATATCATACAGAAAAGCCAGCCGGAGATGTACAAAGCTTGTAACTAGTGAGAAGGAGATCAATGGGAAGCGTGAGGGAGTTGAAGCTCCTGATACATGTTAAGTAATAATAGCTTCCCCCCAGGTCCTAATGACACGGCAGATAAGAGGGTCTTTAAAGTTGAACTGTCCCCACAGGAGAAGCTAAGCAGTTTCATCCCCAGAGCGAATAATCAGAGAAGGGATGAAGCCGTTTTAGGCAGGCACGTGGATTAAAAAAAAAAAAAAAAGTGTTTCCACACTGGCATATGTGATATATGTATTTTGGTTAATCCCTTTTCAGGCCTTAAGAATGCTCTGTGATGTTTCCATGACACAACAGAGGACAGTGGGAAAGAGTTAAGGACTCCTGAAGTAGAGCAGCAGGAACCGAGATTGCCGGGACCTAAGTTTATCCAGGAGTCCTTGGGTGGTACAAACGGTTGACACACTCAGCTGCTAACTGAAAGGTTGGTGGTTTGAGTCTATCCAGAGGCACCTCAGAAGATGAGCCTGGCAACATACTTCCAAAAAAATCAGCCATTGAAAATCCTACAGTTCTACTCTGACACACATGGGGTCACCCTGAACGACTATTTTTTTTAAGTTTACGAAGGTCCAACCAAACAGTGGGTGAAAGGGAGGAAGCTGGGCCCACATTTCCAGACACAGCTGGGGGACCTATTGTTGGTGAAAGGAGAAGAAAGGCAGAAAGGAAACAGGGAGAGGTGAATGAGGCTAATTTGTGTCCCCCCAAAACGTGCGTACCTTGGCTAGGCCATGATTCCTAGTATTGTGTGGTTGCCTACCATTTTGTGATCTGATGTGATTTTCCTATGTCTTGTAAATTCTACCTCTATGATGTTAATAAAGCAGGATTAGAGGCAGTTATGGTAATGAGGCAGGACTCAATCTATAAGATTAGATTGTATTTTAAGCCAATCTCTTTTGAGATATGAAAGAGAGAAGCAAGCTGAGAGACAGGGGGACCTTATACCACCAAGGAAGAAGCACTGGGAGCATATCACGCCCTTTGGACCTGAGGTCCCTTCACTGAGAAGCTCCTTGACCAGGGAAAGATTGATGACAAGAACATTCCCCCAGAGCTGACAGAGAGAGAAAGCCTTCCCCTGGAGCTGGCACCCTGAATTCAGACTTCTAGCCTCCTAGGCTGTGAGAGAACAAATTTATCTTTGCTAAAGCCATCCATTTGCAGTATTTCTGTTATAGCAACACTAGATGACTAAGACAGGAGGACTGGCATGAGAAATTAAGGGCTGAAAATGTGAAGCTTTGTGAGTGGGGGCTGGGAGGATGGGGTCCTTCAGAACTTTAGAACCTACCTGACAAGAAGTGGAGGCTGAAAAGCAGTTCAGATCTGGAGATCAGAACAGAAGGAACCTATTACCTCAGCAGCCACAGGGTCATTGGTCTTGACGATACCTCAGAGACCATCTGGTTAAACCTGAAGTCCACAGAAGCAGCATGAACCTTAGGCCCAGGTTCCAACTCTGGTTGCCCTTTCTTTTGGGGGAGGAGGAAGCTATTATTGTCCAATTCAGCCCATGTCCAGATGAGTAAGTGTGTCTGACTCAAGGGTGAGTTATCAGCAAGCCACTTAACTGCAGACCAAGCCCCAGTCTCCAAATAGCTTTACTGGTTATAGGTGATAAGGGTGGTGTTGGTGATATCAGATCTCCATCTGCTTGGCTGAGGTAACTATCTGAACTTGGGCAGGGTTATTTCTTGGGCTCTCTCAAGCCCTAATATCTGTTGTATGGACCTGAAGCCATGAGATCTGGATGAGAATGAGTATTTGGAGAGCAAAGTAAGAGGTGAAGAGTGAGGCTTCTGAAGCAGGCTTCCTTTTTGGCATCTTTAGGTCTTAGGCTCAGAAGGTATGTGGCATGTGGGAGTTCAGTCTTGGTGGGGCATGGCTGGCTATGGAAATGCCATTCACAGGGAGTGGCTGGGTTTGTACCAGCATTTGTTGTTGTTAGGTGCCATTGAGTAAGTTTCAACTCATAGCGACCCTATGTACAACACAACAAAACACTGCCAGTCCCTGCGCCATCCTCACAATTGTTATGCTTAAGCCCAGTGTTGCAGCCACTGTGTCAATCCATCTCATTGAGGGTCTTGCTCTTTTTCACCGACCCTCCACTTTACTAAGCACGATGTCCTTCTCCAGGGACTGATCCCTCCTGACACCATGTCCAAAGTATGTGAGACATAGTCTTGCAATCCTTGCTTCTAAGGAGCATTCTGGTTGTACTTCCTCCAAGACAGGTTTGTTCATTCTTTTGGCAGTCCACAGTATATTGAATATTCTTTGACAACACAATTCAAAGGCGTCGATTCTTCTTTGGTCTTCCTTATTCATTGTCCAGCTCTCACATGCATAGGAGGTGATTGAAAACACTGACGCGTGCCTTTCCTGACTTTAAACCACGCAGCGTCCCTTTGTTCTGTTCAAACGACTACCTCTTAATCTATGTACTTGTTCCTCATGAGCACAATTAAGTGTTCTGGAATTCCCATTCTTCCCAATGTTATCCATAGTTTGTTATGATCCACACTGTTGAATGCCTTTGCATAGACAATAAAACACAGGTAAACATCTTTCTGGTATTCTCTGCTTTCATCCAGGATCCATCTGACATCAGCAATGATATCCCTGGTTTCATGTCCTCTTCTAAATCTGGCTTGAATTTCTGGCAGTTGCCTGTCAATATACTGCTGCAGCTGCTTTTGAATTATCTTCAGCAAAATTTTACTTTATATGATATTAATGGTATTGTTTGATAATTTTCACAGTGAGATCACCTTTCTTGGGAGTAGGCATAAATACAGATCTCTTCCAGTCGTTTGGCCAGGTAGCTGTCTTCCAAATTTCTTGGCATAGAAGAGTGAATACTTCCACTTCCGTTTGTTGAAACATCTCAACTGGTATTCGGGCAATTCCTGCAGCCTTGTTTTTCGCCAGCGCTTTCAATGCAGCTTGGAATTTTTCCATCAGTACCATTGGTTTCTGCTCATATATGTACCAGCATGAGTCTCAGTAAACACATGCTTCTTCAGTCTCAATGTGCAGAATGCTGCCACTCGACCTTAAACTTCACAGGCAGTGCTTGGCACAGGCAAGATGCAGTCAATGCTGCGTCACCCCACCAAGTAAAGAACCATGACCAGCTGAAGTGCTTGCTGAGGGCAAAAGGAGTACAGAATAAGTGGTGGAAAAATGTAGTTCTAAATACCAGCTATGGCCATATGACAAGTTGCAGAAACAAAGACTGTAATTGTTTTTAGTATTTTTTCCTTGTTTTGTTGTACATATATGAGTGGATATATATAGTGAATATCTTTGTTTTCTCCCCACCTTTATTCCATTACTTATTAAAAAATATAAGATGTAAACAGGGCTAGTGCATTTTCGGTTTGTACACATGTTAGTTGCATCATGTTCGGTGTTAGTATGACTTTATAATTGTTTTTATTTAAAAAGTATGTATGACTTAATGAGACATGTGCAGGTGCCAAGTTGACAAGGGATGGACTGTGTCAGCTTAGCTAGGCTATGATTCTCAGTGGTTTGGCAGATAATATGAAATCATCCTCCACACTGTGATCTGATGTAAGCAGCCTATCAGTTGAAAGGGGACTTTCCTTGGGGGTGTGGCCTGCATCCAATATATGTAGCTGTTTTGGCAAAGCTCACTCTCTCCAGATCCTGAATCCTACTTGTCATTGTCTGACCTCTGGTTCTTGAGAGGTGAGTCAGCAGCCTGCTGTCTGATCTGCAGGTTTTGGAATTCACCAGCTTCCACAGTCCTGTGAGCCAGCAGCCTGCCATCTGACTTGCTGATTTTCGGTTCATCAGCCCCCGAAACCACGTGAGAAGCCTCCAGCCTGACATCTGACCCATGGATTTGGAACTTGACAGCCTCTACAACTGCATGAGCCATTTCCTTGAAATAAACCTCTCTCTCAATATACATACATACATATATATATATATATATATATATATATGCATGTTTCACTGGTTTTACTCCTCTAGAAAACCCAGCCTAAGATAAGGTACACCTGACTCAGGCTGTGATCTTTTCAATCTCCTCACACGCGTGTGAAAGCTGGACAATGAAAAAAGAAGACAGAAGAATTGACTCATTTGAATTATAGAGTTGTCAAAGAATATTGAATATACTACAGACTGCCAGAAGAACAAATACATCAGTCTTGGAGGAAGTACAGCCAGAACATTCCTTAGATGCAAGGATGGCTACATTTTGTCTCACTTAATTTGGACATGCCATCAGGAAAGACCAATCACTATAAAAGGGCATCACATATGGTAAAGTAGAGGGTCAGTGAAAATGAGAGGAAACCCTCCAAGAAATGGACTGACACAATAGCCGCAACAATGGGCACGGGACTGGGCAATGTTTCCTTCTGTTAGATATAAGGTCACCATGAGTTAGAGCTAACTAGACTAACAACAAACAACAATATTAAAAACTGGAACAACTGTCCAAAGAGATTACATTTTTTGTTGTTGTTAGGTGCCGTTGAGTTGGTTCCAAATCTTAGCAACCCCATGTACAACAGAACAACACACTGCCCGGTCCTGAGCCATCCTCACAATCATTATGCTTGAGCCCACTGTTGCAGCCACTGTGTCAATCCATCTCCCTGAGGGACTTCCTCTTTTCTGATGACCCTCTACTTTACCAAGCATGATGTCCTTTTCCAGGAACTGATTCCTCCTGATAACATGTCCAAAATATGTGAGTCAAAATCTTGCCACCCTTGCTTTCAAGGGGCATTCTGGCTTTACTTCTTCCAAGGCAGATTTGTTCATTCTTTGGGCAGTCCATGGTATATTCAATATTCTTCACCAATGCCGTAATTCAAAGAGGTCAGTTTTTCTTCGATCTCCTTCACTCATTGTTCGGCTTCCGCTTGCATATGAGGTGATTGAAAACATCATGGTTTGGGTCAGGCGCACCTTAGTACTTAAAGTGATATCTTTGCTTTTTAGCACTTTTAAGAGGGCTTTTGCATCAGATTTGCCCAATGCAAAGCATTATTTGATTTCTTGAGAGCTGCTTCTGTGGGCATTGATGGTGGATCCAAGTAAAATGAAATCCTTGATGACTTCAATCTTTTTTCCATTTATCATGATGTTACTTGTTGGTCCAGTTGTGTGGATTTTTGTTTTCTTTATGTTTAGGTGTCATCCATTCTGAAGACTGTGGTCTTTGATCATCATCAGTAAGAGCTTCAAGTCCTCTTCACTTTTAGCAAGTGAGGTTGCGTCATCTGCATAGCACAGTTTATTAATTAGTCTGCCTCCAACTCTGATACCATGTTCTTCTTTGTATAGTCCAGCTCCTAGGATTATTCGTTCAGCATACAAATTGAATATGTATGGTGAAAGGATATAACCCTGACACACATCTTTCCTGATTCTAAACCATGCAGTATCTCTTGTTCTGTTCAAACAACTGTCTCTTGATCTTTGTACAGCTTCTTCATGAGCACTATTAAAAAAAAATTCTGGAATTCCCATTCTTCACAATGTTATCTGTAATTTGTTATGATCCACATAGTCAAGTGCCTTTGCATACTCAACAAAACACAGGTAAACATCTTTCTGGTATTCTGTGCTCTCAACTGAGATCCTTCTGACATCAGCATTTATAGCCCTGGTTCCATGTCCTCACCTGAATCCAGCTTGAATTTCTGGCAGTTCTCTGTCAATGTACTGCTGCAACCACTTTTGAATGATTTTCAGCAAAACTTTACTTGCATGTGATAATAATGATAAAAAAGTATTGAGTAATAACTCCATATTCTGTTGGATCAGCTTCCTTTGGAAGGCATAAATATGGATCTCTTCTAGTCTGTTGGTTAGGTAGCTGTCTTCCAAATTTCTTGGCATAGAAAAGTAAGCATTTCCAGTGCTGCATCCGTTTGTTGAAACTTCTCAGCTAGTATTCTGACATTTCCTGGAGCCGTGTTTTTTGCCAATGTCTTCAGTGCAACTTGAACTTATTCCTTTGAATCATCAGTTCCTGCTCATATGATACCTCCTGAAATGGTTGAATGTTGGCGTATTCTTTTTGGTATAGTGACACTGTGTACTCCTTCCATCTTCTGTTGATGTTTTCTGCATCGTTCAGTATTTTGCCCATAGAATCCTTCAATATTGCAACTTGAGTCTTGAACTTTTTCTTCAATTCTTTCAGCTTGAGAAACTCCTAGTGTCTTCTTCCCCTTTGGTTTTCTAACTCCAGATCTTTGCACATGTCATAATAATACTTCACTTTGTCTTCTCAAGCTGCCCTTTGAAATCTTCTGTTCAGTTCTCTTCCTTCATCATTTCTTTGTTTTGCTTTAGCTACTCTACGTTTAAAAGCAAGCTTCAGAGTCTCTTCTGACATCCATTTTGATCTTTCTTTTCTGTCTTTTTAATGACTTCTTGCTTTCTTCATGTATGGTGTCCTTGATGTCATTCTATAAGTCACCTGTTCTTCTGTCTTTAGTGTTCAATGCATCAAATTTATTCTTGATATGGTCTCTGAATTCAGGTGAGATATACTCAAGGTCATACCTTGGCTCTGTGGACTTGTTCTAATTTTTTTAAGTTTCAACTTAAGCTTGCGTATGAGCAATTGATGGTCTGTTCTGCAGTTGGCCCCTGGCCTTGTTCTGACTGATGGTATTTAGTTTTTCCATTCCTGTGTATTTCATCTTTATAGTCCATGTGTATAGTCACGATTTAAGCTGTTGAGAAAAGGTATTTGCAATGAGGAAGATGTTGGTCTTGCAAAAGTCTGTCTTGTGATCTCCAGCATCTATCACTACCATATTTTCCAACTACTGATCCCTCTTCTTTGTTTTCTACCTTTGCATTCCCATCACCAGTATTTATCAATGCATCTTGACTGCAAGATTGATCAATTTCAGGCTGCAAAAGTTGGTAAAAATCTTCAATTTCTTCATCTTTGGCCTTAGTGGTTGGTGTGTAAAGTTGAATAATACTCATATTAACTGATTTTTCTTACAGGCTTATGGATGTTATCCTATCACCGACAGTGTTATACTTCAGGATAGATCTTGAAATGTTCTTTTTGATGCTGAATGCAATGCCATTCCTCTTCAATTTGCTATATACTATGTGGATAGACTTGAGAAGGATTCATCAGGAGGATCATCATAAAACACCATAGTATTATTGGGTGTGCATCAATGGTTCCTGTAAGGGAGTGTGTAGGGATTGCTTGTTACCTGTGTGTTCATAACCTAGAAACTTACAGAATTGCAACATCAAAGGAAGACCTAGCAAAGATGCAATATGTCAAAGGGGAGCTAGAAAGGCCTGGGTTCGATGTGAGTCTGATGGAACATATCTCCTAGAAGGGACAGTCCTACTCAGGGACTGACGACAGACAAGATTTGTTTGAACAATGGTTGTTATTATCAGTCTTACAACTCATTGACTTTGTATCTCTCACTATGGAATACCAAATTGAGAATATGTTAGAAAACTCAAGTAAAAGCCTTGGGAAAGAGAAAGAATGAAAGGACTCGAACCCTGAAAACGGGCTAATTCTTCATGGGGTAGAGAGAAAAGGGGAACAGCTTAAGAAATAGATTAAGCTGTTAAAAGCTCAGCTGAACTTTTCTGAGAGGAGCAGGCGAACATTGGAGGGAAACAGAATGCCAGTGCATGCCTTACCACTGAAGTTGAAGACAGAGCAGAGGGTAATGGTCCTTGAATCCTGGAACCATCAAAACCTGAGGAAAGCCGCATCTTGAGGAGCAAATGGAGGAGGTTTGGATACTTCCTAGTCTCTCTGGGCACAGGTTCTAGACACATTATGGGGTCTTCTAAGGGAGGTTCTCCACCAGAAACAAATGTGAAGGCTAGGGGACCATCTCAGGAAGCAGGTTTTACTAGCCTCAGAAATTCCATAGTGACACAATCAAAGCACAATTGTAGCCAGCCAATTGTCTACTCACAATTTCAAGAGAATCTAGGGACTTGTGTCCCTAAGAGCCTACCCTCACTTCAAGGCTGAGATGTCAGAAATACAGGACTCAAAGGCAAATAGAAACTCAGATGTTTTGAATACCATGGAGGGAAAAAGAAAGGTCTCACATAAGACCTAGTGCTGGATACTGCCACCACTGCAAATTCTAAGGCCTTGCTCAGGGCAGAGATGCCCTCTCTAGACATGGTAAATAAATTGTTTCACAATTACACCCTGCATGGAAGTCTCCCAACTGAATATATGTTCCAACTCTGAGCCTCCGGTATGGTTCCCGGGAAGACTGATTCCACAGTTTTCTCTATTTCCTGCTCTGATTCCACCAAGTCTCTGCGATGGTCTTTGGCAATACTCTATCCTAATTTTAGGGACCTAATTTTTCCTGGAAGAGCTGAGAGTGCTTTTGTTTCCTGAATTTTGTGGATATGATGCTAGTGCTATAATAATTATATGTGTCACATAAAATCTTTAGATTCCCTAGAAAGATGACATTCAGGAGAGACTTTTGAGGCTTGAAAAAACTATATCCATCCCAGAGAGATGAAACACAGGCTATAGCTTCAGAAAGAAACCAAACTCTGCTTTATTTTGTTTGTTTGGGGGTTTTCATCTTTTTTTTTTTTTAGTTGAGAACTCTATGATACTAACTTAATAATTTTGGATTTTGGATTCACAGTGCAACATGTTTTGCTTAGAAGTTTGGTTTCTTTGGCCTTAATTTGCAAAAGGGACTCAGTCCTTGGACTAAACTTTCTCCCCAAGAATTTGATAATAAAGGGGCATTTTTATTATTGAAATATCTTTATGGTGTCAATAAATCTAACTTCAGAACCCCTGATGAACTTATTTTGATGAACATGTTTTGGTATGAGAAAAAGAAGAGGGAGTGAATTTTCAACTTTGGATTAATGTACTATTTGGATCCTTGATTCATATACTAGCTAGATCCATTTGTGAACCTTCTGGTGGCTACATCTAAACTGTCCACCTGTGGATCCACAAAGGAGGGGTGACGGTTTGTATTGGGGAAGGGACTCCTGAAAGGAGAAAGAGGAATGGCTACAGGGTGCTGCTTTCCTCCTCTTCGTGTGTATACATGGGCAACTTCCATTAGAGTAACATCCTACCCTCTCTCTGTCCTATCTGAGTGGTGACTTTGGAAGCAGGCTCGGCTCCTTCTGGATTCTTCCTCCTGGATTTTGCCTGCCTACAGAGAAAGTACACTCTGCTGTGCACGCCCAGTCACAAGGTAAGTGTAACAGGGCAGGTCCTGTCCATGCAGAAGGCGCCATATTGTCCAGCATTACCTGATGGGTTAGTTGAATTCCAGGCTGTACAATTAGCTGGCCCATTTGGCCAGACACTGAGACCACATCCTTCACCATAGCTTTTTATTACTGGTCTCCAGCTGTCTGACTTGTGTCTGTCTCTCAGTTCTCTTTCCATAAAAAGAATAGTGTGTACGTTGCATGAATGATCCTTGTGTATTTGGCTCTGACTCACCATAAGGAGAGGAACAAGGTGATTAGGGTCAAAGAGGCATTCCCAAGGTTGTAGCCAGAATAGTTCCCAGTGATTTTTTTTTTAATTAATTTTTATTGTGCTTTAAGTGAAAGTTTATGAATCAGGTCAGTCTCTCATACAAAAATTTACATACACTTTGCCATTCACTCCTAATTGCTCTCCCTCCAATGAGACAGCAGAGTTCTTCCCTCCACTCTCTCTCCTTGTGTCCATTCGGGTAGCTTCTGGCCCCCTCTGCCCTCTCATCCCCCCTCCAGACAAGAGATGCCAACATAGTCTCATGTGTCCACTTAATCCAAGAAGCTCGTTCTTCACCAGTGTCATTTTCCATTTCTTATTCCAGTCCAATCCCTGTCTGAAGAGTTAGCTTTGGGAATGGTTCTTGTCCTGGGCGAACAGAAGGTCTTGGGACCATAGCCTCCAGGGTCCCTCCAGTCTCAGTCTGACCATTAAGTCTGGTCTTTTTACTAGAATTTGGGGTCTGCATCCCACTGCTCTCCTCCTCCCCCTCGGTGGGGGGGGGGGGTGCCATCATGATCCTGTGTGAACTTTATTTCCGGCCGGCACATTCTCACACACTGGAGCTGGTATCAGTTTCATTTAGTGCCCTGCTAGTTCCCTTCCACTGCTGTGCTTACTTTGCCTTGTGTCCTGTCTGCTTGGCATCTATGTGCCTTTGCTTCAGGCAACTGGTGCCCTTGTTTTGTTGATGCTCTAAGCACATGCTTAGCTTGCTTATTGGGTAATACATCCCTGCGTCCTATTCCTGACTTTCTCTGTTGCTCCAGGAGGATAGAGACAAATTGTTGTGCCTTGGATGGCCACTTGCAAGCTTTTAAGACCCTAGGTGTTACGCAACGAACTAGGAGGTAGAACGGAAGCACTAAGCACAGTATCAGGCCACTTGACTAGGATGTCCCACAAAACCATAACCCCAAACCTCCAAACCAAGAAGCCAAAACCTATGAGGTGTTTGGCTCAAATCACTAAATTTTGGTTAGCAGCTGAGCGTTTAACCACGGTGCCACCAGGGCTCCTCATACATAAAGGAATATTTTTATAGTGGAATACCTTTATCTAATTTCAGAACCGCTGATGAGCTATGAGCTTTTTCTTTCTGTATCAACCTCAGATCCTTAATAGATTTTTGATTTAAACATAGACAATATCTAGATTAATTTTCTTATAGTTCTACAAGAAAATCAATTCTAGGGTTAATTCCATACCTTTAACAAGGTGTGATATAATCTCCTTATATTCTATTTCTACAGGTAAAAATCTGGAAAGCCATAAATTTTCATTTCAGCAGATATTTATTTGAATGCCTACTGTGTATATTCAGTATTTCTGGCACTGTGTTAGGTGCCAGTGATACACAAGTCCTATTGTCAGTGAGCATACAGTCTCGTAGAGACTAAGAGGCTAAGTGTAAAAGATTAAAGAACCGTATCATAAATGGTAGGAAAGAGGCATAGACAGGTTGTAATTTATGTGCTGAAGCAAAGGAGAGGGCTTCAAGCTCAGGGAATACAAAATGGACCTGAACTGGTCTAATATGTTGCATTGCCTACATTTCGTACATAGTGCAATGTTCAGAATCCAATGTCTTAGAGTTTAATTTGCTTAGGGTATAAAGAAAATCTCCACCACCCATTTGTCTGTTTGTCATACTGTGGTGGCTAGTGTGTTACTATATTGTTGGAAGCCATGTCACTGGTATTTCAAATACTGGCAGGGTCATCCATGGTAGATAGGTTTCAGCAGAGTTTCCAGACTAAGACAGTCTAGGAAGAAAGATTTAGAGATCTACTTCTGAAAATTAGCCAGTGAAAACCCTATAGATCACAAAAGATTATTGCCAGATATAGCGTTGGAAGATGAGCCCCCTATGTTGGAAGCCACTCAGAATACACCTTGGCTGCAACAGTGGACTCAAGCGTACTAACAACCGTGAAGATGACGCAGGACCAGGCAACATTTCCTTCTGTTATATGTGGGGTCACCATGAGTTGGAATTGACTTGATGGCAACTGACAGCAACACAACAAAAATCTACATGGAAGAGATGTTCTTGCAACAGCTGTCCTGGTCTCCCTTGGTTTTCTCTCCATAGACGCACAGTGGCCAGTGACTACAGGTCTAAGGAATCCTCATCAGCTCCAAAGAACTAAGAAGCCACCTTCAGCTTCCCTCCACATATCCCTTCCAAGAGTGGTGGTGCAAGTTCTTCTTTTCAATATAATAAGCTACATCTAAGCCAGTGCCTCTGAAACTTTAGTGTGCAAGTGAATAGCCTTGTTAAGATGTAGATTCTGATTCCAATAAGTCTGAGATTCTGCATTTCTAACCAGCTCTCAGGTGATGATGATACTACTGATTCTCAGACCTCACTTGGAGCAGTGAGGATTTAAACAGGTTTAAAGTAACAGGGAAAACCCTGGTGGCAGAGTGGTTAAGAGCTACTACTGCTAACCAAAAGGTCGGCAGTTCGAATCCACCAGGTGCTCCTTGGAAACTCTATGGGGCAGTTCTACTCTGTCCTTTAGGGTGGCTATGAGTTGGAATTGACTTGACAATGGCAATGGCTTTTTGGGTTAAACCAACAGGACACGTTTTACATGTATACAACTTCTCCGTAGTTTTGGATAACTGCCTTTGTGGAATTTTGTGGTCTGGTTATCACATCTCCCTGTGCACTCACCCCAGAAAGCTTTCTGGAGTAGGTGATATACGCATGAGTCTTTCTAGAGGAAAACTAAGGACACCCTACCCAGCACTCCTCCCTTCTCTCGAGACTCACCACGTCCTCCATGTCATCTCTAGGGCACCTACAGGAGCGGCTACATTCTAAATTACCACCAAGACTTCCTATCTCCTATTCCTTAGATGAGGAGCCCTGGTGGCACAGTGGTTAAGTGCTCAGCTGATAACTGAAAGGTTAGCAGTTGAATCCACCAGTGCTTTGCAGGAGAAAGATGTGGCAATCTGCTCCCATAAAGATTTCAGCCTTGGAAACCCTATGCAGCAGTTCTACTCTATCCTACAGGGTCACTATGAGTCAGAATCAACTCGATGGCAATAGGTTTTAGTTGTTTTTGGTTTATTCCTGAGATAAAGAAACTGAGGCACAGAGTGAAAGTTACCTGCCCAAAGTCACCCAGAAAAGGGCAGGGCCAGGATTTGAACCCAGGCAGTTTGGCTCAAGAGTCTATCACTGTGCTTTTCTGCCTCTCGTCTGTAATATTCTGACCACAGATGATTCACTCCAGGGTTGACCCTTGTTTTAAAGAAAAGAGAAAACTTAAATTGAGCCCTGTGGAAAGGGTTATGCCCTTCCTTTGAGACCTGAGTTCTTTTTTTTTTTTTTTGCTTCTTTTTTAAAATCTAGAACTAAATCAGTTAAAACAAAAAATCCAAGCCAAACTTGAAATCAATTCAATATTACATTTTATTTTTTCCCACCCTCAAAGAACTCTTTAATCCTCCAAGTTTCGGGGGTTGGGGGGAAGAATGAGGGAGAAAAAAATAGTGCTGCTAGATTCTTTGTCTGCACCTGGTCCAGAAAATCTTGTCTTCCTCACAACAATCACCCTGTCATAGAGCAGGACAGAAGCGTCATACAGTGTGGGGATACATGTGACAAAGTGTGTCACGGCAGGATCTGACTAGACTGCCCTATCTGCTCTAACAACTGAGTAGGGGAGGGTAGTATGTGTGCCTGCACTGTGGGAAAGAAGATTCTTTATACTAGTTTTACAGGTGAGGAATAATTATTTGGTGTGGGTACCTGGAGGCATATCTTCCTCTCTCTCATATTCCAATCTTCTCAGTTTAGACAAAATTAAAATAATCTAGCCTGAGGGAACATACTTTCTGCAAAGCAGCCTACACAAGAAATGAATGTTCTCTTAATCAATTTTGATGAAAGGAAGAATAGAGATTGGCACAAAAAGTTGGATTTGGGGAGACATTTAGAAAATGATGAATTTGGTTTTATTTCACATGTGTTTTGCACAAAATGGGAGGTTGGAGTGGGAGCCATTCCACGGTATTACCTTAGAAACTTGGAGGCTTGGGGACACCACTCTGACACCTCTGACTTCACCTGGGCCAACAGGTCTATTCCCCAAGACTTTCTGGGCTTGGGATCAGAAAGTTGGGATAGTTTCTCTAGTGACTGAAACCATAAGATAGAAAACTCAGGGCTGTTGGCTGCCACGTTGTTGGCTAGTCAGCAGGTGGATAGAGTTGAATGGAGAAGCAGAGGTTAGAGACTGAGGATGGCTTTAAGGTCCCTAGTCCAAGTGCTTCTGAAGCCCAAATACATTCCTGTCCTCAGACTCCGTGGTGCAACCTATTGTTCTGATAATAAACTCTTGTTTTTGCCCAAGTTAACTTAAGATGGGTTTTTGCCTCTTATAATCAAAGATGTCCTGATTAGTGTAGCATGAATAAACAAACAGAATCTAGCCAATAAGGAAAGCAGAGGAAACACATTCTAAAATGAAAAGACACAGAGCGGCAATAAATGTTGGAGTAAAATTTTGAGGAGCAGGTAAGAGCCAGGTCAAGGGATGATCTTTCATGCCACAGCATGAGAACTCTGGGGGTGGGGGTGGGAGGTTGAAGTAATTTAAGCAGGGAAAGAAAATGATCAGACTTGAGTTTTTGAAAAGTAAGTGACCATGGGGTGGGGGGTGGGGGGAGGGAGATGGATTGAGAGGGATAAAATTTGGATGCTGTATGAGAAATAATGAAGCCTGATCTAAAGGTCTGGCCATGAGGAGGTGGACAGAGTCAAGACATTTTTTAGAAGGTAAGGTCGACAGGTCTTGGTGACCAATTGTTGATCAAAAATGAGAGGGAGGTAGGAAGTGAGGGTGACAGGCCTATCTCATAGGTGACGGATGAATGGTGCTGCTTGTCTCAGAGACGGAAGATGCAGACAGAGGAGCAGGCTGTAGAGGTAGATAAGATGGACTCAGTTTTGCACATGCAGATTTAGAAAGGTTTGGGGACTGGAGCTGAGGAGGAGCCCAGTGTGAACTATAGGGCTGGAGCTAAGGAAAAACATTTCGGCTGGAGGGAAACCATGGGTAGGGATGAAACTGTCCAGAAGGAGGAGGGTAAAGAGATGTGGACAAGGAATAAGAAAGGGGAGCCTTAGATGAAACTGTTAGGGAGTGGCTAGAGGGAGGAAGAAAAACAAGAAACAGAGCTGTCAATGGGGAGGAATTGTTCAGCAGCATCAAAGATGACCAGAGAGCAAATCAGGTAATGATGGCAGAGTTTATATCGGCTGTCTCAGGATCACTGTTCATCTTGGAGAAATAGATCCCTTTCAAGGAGCAGTGGAGATATAAGCTGGGCTGTCATTGGTTGAGGAATAAGCAGTGTGTGTGTGTGTGTGAATGACTGTCACAAAAGTGAATGTGGACAGTTTCTTTAAGAAATTTGGCTGTCAAAAGAAGAAAAAAGATGGGTGCTGAAAGACTAGAAGAGTGTTCTTACGTTCAAAGAAAGTTTTTGTTTTGTTTGTTTGTTGTTTTTTAATGGAAAAGACCTGAGCATATTTTTGTACCAAGGACATAAAATTTGCACAGAGACTGAAGATTTAAGAGAAAGAGGATAATTGGTATGTTCTAGTCATTTAGTGAATGTAACAGACAGCTCAAGGCCATGGAGGTGGCAGAGGATACAGAAGAAAAGATGAGGGTTGTACAAGGGGCGGAATACTCAATTCATTCAGGGAGAAGAGATGAAGAAAATGATGGGGAGGGGTACAGGTAACTTTGTAGAAGGAAGAGCTGAAAGCTTATGTGTTCCAGTGGAAAACAAATAGCCACCAAGTCTTTCTGTCCTTGGTGTCCAAAAAATAAACCTTTGAGGGAAGTAGATCAACACACAAATTATCATGGCCAGAAAAAGGGATAAAGCTGGGCTCCTGTACTGGCTGACTCCCTGGCAGCATGGTAAAGCTGGCAGTGAGAACCAAGAGAGAGATGGCTCTATAGTCCATTTAGTTTGAGAGACCAGAGGCTGTGCGAGATCTGAGTGGCCATGTCTCAAGGCCAATCTGTGAGGATTGAGATGTCTTCTCCACGCACCCCCCATGCTTAGCCCCCATGTGCCCTGACACCCTGAAGATTCAGGACAGTGACACAGATATGGTAGGTGGTACTCCCCTCACAAACCAGTGAGGTTTACTATCAAAAGTACATGAGATAATAAAGAAAGTCATGTTGATTGTTTACTTAAATTTGTGAACCAAACTTTAGGCCCACCACACCTGTCACTGGCCTTCCCTCCCCCCTTGATCAAAACTCTCATTAGGGATTGTACCCCCCTTATCATCTTATCGCCCAGGTTCTCAACAAGCCAGATACTGTCATGCCAGACAGCTACTCAGTTATGTTTCCTAGGACATGTTTTATCACTGGCTACTTGCTTTTTCTCTCCCCTACAGATTTTTCTGTACAATACAACCAGTATCAATGCTGATAAACATGATATTAAAAAAGCTGGTTGCACTTTTGAGAGGACAAGATGGTGAACTCTGGTAAATAATTTGCCTGGTCACTTTGTCTTTTTTTCTTCTTCTTCTTCTTTTTTAAAAAGGACATTTTTTTTTTTATTATTATTTGATACATAGCACAGACAAGCAAAGGAAAAAAAAATACACAGGAGAGAATATGATTTCATAATCGTAGAAGGAATTGTGTTCAGGGATGGAAAACACGCAGTAATTTTCTATAGTGAAAAGCAATTTCCTTCAAACATCAGTCATAACTTCTTAGACTGTTCACAGTTTTGCAGTTTCCACATTTCCCCAGGAAAATAAACCCCAGTTGCCCAACCTTACTTAAAAAGTTCAATTTCGGAAACCTGCCACTCAGCACAGCCACGTCACTGGCTTATGGGAAGAAGCGTCACCCTGCAGCAAATAAACACCTGGAAGTAACCTCAGGCCTTGCTCTCAATCTGGTTTACGTATAATTGGCTGTGTGATCTCAGAGGGAAAAGAAATGTAGGGTTTCCTTTTGTTTATCTCATTAGAGAAAACTACTTAAAAAAAAAAATCAAGTATGCATTGTTTTCTTCAGTCATTTCTTTTTCAAATACTGAGTGCCTAATATGTGGCAAGATCCCTGGGTAGCACCAATGGGTTGAGCTTGGCAACTAACCAAAAGGTTGGTGGTTTGAATCTCCCCTGCAGTGCCATGGAAGAAAGGCCTGGCAGTCTACTTCTGTGAGATTACAGCTATTGAAAACCCTATGAAGCACAGTTCTACTCTCAACACATGGGGTCTCCGTGAGTCAGAATTAACTTGATTAGCAGCTTTGGTTTTGGAAATATGTGCCAGGTACAGGGCTAGGTGCTGGGAATATAGGGGAGAGTGGAGTTTATAGTCATTTAACTTTAAAGCTTATTTTCTAGAGTGTAAAGAAGACAGAAATAAATGTTAAATTGCAACCTAGACAAATGTTAAGAAAGGGTGGTACCTGGTGCTATAAACCCATTGACATTGAGTTGACTCCGACTCATGGCAACCCTATCTGTATCACAGCAGAACTGTGCTCCATAGGGCTTTCAATGGCTGCGATCATTTGGAATAAGATCACTAGGCATTTTTTCTGAGGAGTCCCTAGGTGGATTTGAACCACCAACCTTTCGGTTAGCTATCCAGGGATTCCCAATAAGAATGCACAATAGTGGAATCTGAGCTAGTCAGAGACTCAGGAAAGACTTACCTGAGGAAGGGCCCTTCATGCTGTGCTCTGAAAGACAAATAGGGGTTAACGAGGCAAAAGCATGAGGAGAGAACATTCTAGAGAGCCCAGCACACGCAAGACTGCAAGGTGGGAGGGGGCATGGTGAGTAAGAAAGGCTGTGAGATGGCCAATGCAACTGGGGTGCAGAGAGCGGATTGGAGAGTGGTGTGAGATGAAGCTGAGAGGTGGACAGGGCCAGTGCACATGCAGGGCGTTGTAGTCCATGATATATACTTGGTCTTTATCCTGAAGTAATGAATAGGAAGTATTGGTAGTTCTGTGTGTGTGTGTGTGTGTGTGTGTGTGTGTGTGTGTGTGTGAGATCATCGTCCACTTCAACTCCTTGGCAATGGGTGTCATGATAAAAAGTGAGTCTATAAAATTTTACCAACCAACCAGTTGCCATCAGGCAGACTCTAACTCATGGTGATCCCATGCATGTCAGAGTAGAATTGAGCTCCACAGGGTTCTCAATGGCTGACTTTTTGGAAATAGATCACCAGGCCTTTCTTCCGAGGCACCTCTAGGTAGACTTGAACTTCCAACCTTTCAGTTAGTAGCTGAGTGCATTAGCCATTTGTACTTCACAGGTGCTCCCTAAAATTTTAAGGAAGGTTTAAATGTTTTTGAGACCCTTGGATGTGTCATTTGGTTCACTATCTGTTATGGATTGAATTGTGTCCCCCCCAAATATGTGTTGTAAATCCTAACCCCTATACCTATGGTTATAATCCCATTTGGGAATGGGTTTTCTTTGTTATGTTAATGGACAGTATTGATGTAGGATGTGTCTTGAGTCAATCTTTTTTGAGATATAAAAAGAGCAGATTAGGCATAGAGAAGCAAAGAGAGATGGGGGATGATAGACGCCATGTCACATGAAGATCACCGAGGAGCCAAGGAATAGAAGCTGAAGAGACAAGGACCTACCCGCAGAGCCGACAGAGGGAAAGCCTTCCCCTAGAGCCAGCACCATGAATTCAGACTTCTAGCCTCCTAAACTGTGATACAGTAAATTTCTGTTTGCTAAGGGCCTGTATTTGTGGTGTTTCTGTTATAGCAGCATGAGATAACTAAGACACCATCAATCCGGAGAGAACCAAAATTGAACTGACATCACTATATGAGCCTTCTGCAGCTACAAGATTGCCTTTCCAGGGTGAGATCGTTTTCATTAAAAATACAGAGAAATAAGCCGATCTGTATGCAGACTGGCTGGAAGGAAGCACATCAGATAGTTATCTCTGGGTGATGGGATTTCAGGGTGACTTTTGATTTTCTTTTTTTGGCATATTTTATATTTTTAATGTTTTCTGGGAGTTCTTTTTTTTAAGAGCTCCCTGAAAGTACAAGTGAGTGTAGGTGAGCGTCCAGGTGGTATACAAGTCACCAGGAGTGCGTGCCGTTTTAATCTGGGGCTTGAGAGTAGGAGGATCAGGTAACTGTGAAGGGCGGAGCTCAAAGGAGGGAGGGTAAAACTTCAGGGCGGCAATCTATCTGGAAAGACCTTGCAGAGAAGGTGAAATGTAAGAGCACCTTGATCAATATCATTACATTTCAAGTTATCTATGTTCCTTTTTATGAAGGAAAATCATGTGTCATCATCTAACACCTACAGGAAAATCAATAGAGCTTAATAAGAAGGATTTAAAGCACATGAGTGTGTCCAAAGGTACATCCTTGTACACACCATGCTTAAAGGGACAAAAACACTGGCTCCAAATATTTGAGCAGAGTTCTATCCTCTGAGACTAGGAATCCAGACATCTGGGTGTGCTGAACAGTCTAGGCACTCAGACATCTCCATTGCATGAGGAGGGAAACATTACAGGGGTCAAGGAGAGATGGGAGGAAGCCCTCTGCCGGGTGGAAACACGAAGGCCTCAGAGGCAATGCTGTTAAGCCACGTTCTGAAGGATGCATAGGAGTTCACCTGTAAGACCATAGGGTAGGAACAAGGTCATCTTGTTCTCTGTGCCCAGCACCCACCTGTGACTTAAAAACAATGGAGTGGATGCATAGAGGGAGCAGAGGGAGAACCATGTGCAAAGGAACATGGGCCAGAACAAGCATGAGATGTTTGAAAAACTCCAAGTTGTCTGATATTGTTGGAGCCGAGGGTGGATTTGGGTGTGTGGGAAGTGGGGAGGGGGTGAAGGGAGGTGGAGCAGAAAGGAGATGAGGTTGAAGGGGCAAACAGGAACCAGATCATACAGGGCTTTTTAAGCCCCACTTGGAAGTCTGAACTTGGGCTTCTGGGCAATGGCGTCACCAGTTTTGTGGGCAGGTGATAGAATCAGGGTGGGAACTCAGGTCTCCTGCTCCTACCCCAAGTTTCCTCTATTTCCACCTAATACCTTTCTCTTTATTTATCTTTACGTGAGACTTCAAAGGGAGGTGCCTGTTCTCAGAGGCCTGAGTGCAGAGCCAGGCCTGGAGATGCACCTGGGTAAGTTTCCCAATGCCTGGTCCTCAGGCAGCACTGCAAAGGGCAAACTGTCTTCTCTTTCTGTTTTTCATTTGTCACTCTTCCTCATGCCCAGTGTCCACACTGCTCGCTTCCCCTGAAATCCTGCAGCTGCTTTCTGAATAGCCCTCACTTGTTTGGGGTTTGATGGACAGGAAACTGGAAAAGCTCTGAGGTGGGGAGGTGAGTCCTGAAGGGTACCATCTTATGTCTATAGGGAGGTTGTGTAGAGTTATAGCCAGGAAGAGAGGCTGGGATTCTCATCTCCCTAAAGCCAGTGGTTTTCTGTTGTGCGTTATCTGTTCTCCAAGAAGCCAGTGAAGAGCAACACGGAAGACGGGCTTTTGTGTGTTGGAAGGTGAGGACTGGAGAAGGCCAGGAGGCTGTTCTGAAGGAAGGCAATACTGCCCAGACTTGCCAAGCACACTGGTTCCTGCCGCCATGCCACCCACACACCAGCACATACCAGCCATCAACCCACAGCCGGCTTCCACCCTCACCTTCTGATTCCAGACTGGCAAAATCTATAATAGGATGCTTCCCACCTTAAACTGCCACCCACAGTGTGAAAGCCCTAGCCTCACCGCTAGGCCATACGGTACCTTGTGCAAAGTAGATAAAGACACTCCTTCCTTCAGACAAGTCCTGGGTGGTACAAATGGTTTGCACTTGACTACTAATGTATAGGTTGGCAGTTCAAACCCATCCAGCGGTGCTGCAAAAGAAAGGCTTGGCCATCTGCTTCCGTTAAGATTACAGCCAAGAAAACCCTATGGAGCAGTTCTACTCTGCAACACATGGGATGGCCATGAGTAGAAATCAACTTGATGGCAATGGGTTTCCTTGAGATACATTGCAACCACACACTGTAAACAGCCTGCAGACCTCCCTTTCCTGCCCCGCAATGCTCCCCAACTGTGCCAGTCTTCTTACTTTGTGAGTCTTCTGTCCAAAAGAGGCGCTATCAGAGGAGAACCCTAAACACAGACGGATCCAAGGTTAAAATGCACACAGCGGCATTTTTAAAGGTAAGGTGAATTTTCAAAAATGCATGGGGGAGAGATTGTGTGTGAAATAGAAAAAGCCCAAATCAAAGATGCCATTGCCACTCATTCTCCTGCTTTGTCCCGAGTCATCAGGGTAGCCCAGCCTCGGGATACTCAGAATGAGGCCTGGATGCCTTGGTGGGCCTCATTCTCCGCCTGCTACAGATGGTTCTTCCTTCATATATAGTTCATCTGCTCGAGTATATGTGGTTTGGGGCGAATAAAAAACAAAGTGATTTTTGTGTCTCCAGCTTTGCTTCAATATTTAGAGAATGTGTTTCCACCAAAGCCTCTGAGATGTAACTAAATGGAAACAATCCCCGCCAATGCTCACTTAAGCTATCTGCAGAGAGGGGTTCAAGGCTGGCGCTTCCCATTAGCAAATTGGCATCTCAGCCTCTCTGCTACCCAAGGGGCCCTCATATGAAGCTGAAATGCCAAGTTCTTTCCCCAGAGCAATGTTTCCTTCACATAGTACATTTCCATCAGACTTGTCACACGTCCGCAACTGTAACTGACTATCTCCCCACCACCTCTGTCTCTGGTAACTGACATCAGAGGGCCGCATCACATGCTGAAGTGCTAGGGCCATAAATCTTTCAAAAGATTAAAGGGAGGCACTGAATCCGGCCCCAAATGGGGATTAGAAAACATGGTGAATGACAAAGACAAATTCTGTTCAGATTCCCTGTAAGATTAAGGAACTATCAGAAATGGCCAGAAATCCTGTAATTGGCCCAGGCCTATCTGACTCAGATCTTCTGACGACCCGTATCAGTCTTGCTGGTCTCCCAAGGAGATTAAAGGAAAGGCCGTTGAATAGAAATAGTCATTTCGAATATCTTTACTTCCACATATATCTCCTCGGAAGAAGTCAGATCTGATCATGTCACTGTACTGCTTAAAAACTGCTGATGACTCCCAGGAAAAAGCACATGTTTCTTAGCATGCAAGTCCCTTACAAACTAATCTCACCTCCCTTGCTCCATCTCCTTGTCTGCTGCTCACTTGTGCTTGAATTATATTTGACTACTTGGGACGATCATGCATTTTACCACCACATGTCTTTGCTTATGCTGTTCCTCCTGCTGGAATGCCATCCCACCTGTGTGTGCCTGGCCTCCTTCAGCTCGTTCTCCACATTCAGCTTCCTCTAGGAGAAACCCCCACTGCAGAAGAATTAATGCTGGCTCATCTGTCTTCTCACAGCCTTTATAAAGTCCTTTGTTATAAATAACGTTGTTAGATGTTATAACTGACTTTATACTGTACTGCTATTATTTATATACCTATTTGCTCCTTTGCTATACTCTGAGTTCCAGTTTTATACCTGAGCATATTCACCTTTGTAATCCTGGCACACAGTAGAGGCTCAATGACTTTTGCTGGGTTGAATTGAATGGAATTCCATTTTGAAGAAGAGATGTAGTACCAGATCTATAAGTGATTGATAAGACTCAACGGTATATCCTGGGAGAGCCTAGGGTATGTTCACATAGTTATAAGTAGCTCTGAAGAAGAAATGAACTGTAGAATTCTCGCTGTTGTTGTTGTTAGGTGCCATCCAGTGGTTCTGGCTCATAGGAACCCTGTACAACAAAGCGAAACACTGCCGGTCTTGTGCCACCCTCTCAGTAATTGCTACGTCTGGGCCCATTGTTACAGCCACTGCATAAATCCATCTTGTTGAGGGTCTTCCTCTTTTTCACTGACCTTTACCAAGCAGGATGTGGTTCTCCAGGGACTGGTGCTCCAAAGTATGTAAGATGAAGTCTCATTATCCTTGCTTTGAAGGAGTGTTCTAGCTGTGTTTCCTTCAAGACAGATTTGTTCATTCTTCTGGCAGCCCATAGCATAATCAACACTCTTCACCAACACCATAATTCAAAGGCATCAATTCTTCTTTGGTCTTCCTTATTCATTGTCCAGCTTTCAAATGCACATAAGGCAAAATGAAAACACCATTGCTTGGGTCAGGTGCACTTTAGTCCTCAAAGTGACATCTTTGCTTTTTAACACTTTAAAGAGGTCTTTTGCAGCAGATTTGCCCAAACCAATGTGTCTTTTGATTTCTTGACTGCTGCTTCCATTGGACGTTGATTGTGGATCCAAGTGAAATGAAATCCTTGACAACCTCAATATTTTCTCTGTTTATCCTGGTTTTGCTTATTGGTCCAGTTGTGAGAACTTTTCTTTATGTTGAGGTATAATCCATGCTGAAGGTTGTATCATCTTTGATCTTCATCAGTAAGTACTTCAAGTCCTCTTCAAGGTTGTGTCATCCACATATAGCAAGTTGTTAAGGAGCCTTCCTCTAATTCTGATGCTGCGTTCTTCATATAGTCCAGTTTCTTGGATTATTGGCTCAGCATACAGATTGAATAAATATGGTGAAAAGATGCAACACTGACGCACACCTTTCCTGATAATAAACCATGCAGCATTTCCTTGTTCTGTTTGAATTACTGCTCTTGGTCTATGTACAGGTTCCACATGAGCAGAATTAAGTGTTCTGGAATTCCCATTCTTTGCAATGTAACCTGTAGTTTGTTATGACCCACACAGTCGAATGCCTTTACATGGCCAATAAAACACAGGTAAACATCCTTCTGGTACTCTCTGCTTTCAGCCAGGATCCATCTGACATCAGCAATGATATCCTTGGTTCCACGTCCTCTTCTGGCTCTGGCTTCTGTTTCTGTTGGTTCCCTGTGGATGTACTGCTGCAACTGCTTTTGAATTATCTTCAGCAAAATTTACTTGAGTGTAATATTAATAATATTGGTCGATAATCCCCACATTCTGTTGGATCACCTTTCTTTGGAATGGGCACAAATATGTGTCTCTTCCAATAGGTTAGCCAGGTAGCTGTCTTCCAAATTTCTTGGCATAGATGACTGAACGCTTCCAGTGTTGCAACCTTTTGTTGAAACAGCTCAATTGGCATTCTGTTAATTCCTGGAGCCTTTGTTTTTTGCCAATGTCTTCAGTGAAGTTTGGACTTCTTCCTTCGATATCATCAGTTCTTGATCATATGCTACCTCCTGAAATGGTTGAACGCTGACAAATTCCTTTTGGTATGGTGACTTTGTGTATTCCTTCTGTCTTCTTTGATGTTTTCTGGATCGTTCACTATTTTGCCCATAGAATCCTTCAATATTGCAATTTGAGGCTTGACTTTTTTCTTCAAATCTTTCAGCTTAAAAAATGCCAAGTGTGTTCTTCCCTTTTGGTTTTCTAACTTTAGGTCTTTCCACCTTGTAGAATTCTCAGGGGAGCAAAACTGTGATATTTTACTTGATTATTAGTTTGTATTATTCATTGGAGTCCCTGAGTGGCGCAAATGGTTAAAGTGCTTGATTGCTAACTGAATGGTTGGCAGTTCCTGTCTCCCCAGCGGTGCCTCGGAAGAAAGGTCTGGGTAATCTACTTTCAGAAAATCAGCATTGAAAACCATATGAGGCGTAGTTCTACTCTGACAAACATGAGGTTGCCAAAGGTCAGAGTTGATAGCAATTGGTTATTATTCATTACTTCAACAATGACTTACTGAAGGCATACTATGTGTTGTGAGTTGTTCAAGATGCCAGGAATTTCTTCCCTCACGGAGCTTACCTATATTTTAGAACTCTCATAAACTAGTGGTTAGAATGAGCTCCGAGTTGAATTCCAGGCTTTGTCCTTTACTAGCTGTGTGACCTTGGGAAATTTACCTAACCTTCCTTGCCTCAGTTTTCTTATCTATAAAATGGAGGTAAATTTTTTTTTTTTTACCTAACAGGGTTTTCCTAACAGGGTTTTTGTATGGATAAGTTGATATACCCGAAGCACTTGGAATAAAGCCTGCTATAGGGTTGCTATGGGTCGGAATTGACTCCATGGCAACGGGTTTATGTAGTACACACTCAACAAACATTAGCTATTATTATCTAATAGTACATTTGACAGCCGAGAAAGCAGAGGTACAGACTCCACATTTGGCTGTAGCTTTAATCTCTCACTCAGGTTGCCCGG
Organism: Loxodonta africana; assembly: GCF_030014295.1. Taxonomy (NCBI): domain Eukaryota; kingdom Metazoa; phylum Chordata; class Mammalia; order Proboscidea; family Elephantidae; genus Loxodonta; species Loxodonta africana. The sequence continues at coordinate 104,334,539 of NC_087346.1, read as the reverse complement.
GAACTAAAACCAAATAAATAAATAAAACCAAACCCTTTGCCATTGAGTTGATTCTGACTCATAGTGACCCTGTAGACTAGAATTGCCCCGTGGGGTTTCCAAGGAGCAGCTGATGGGTTTGAACTGCCAACCTTTTGGTTAGCAGCAGAGCTCTTAACCACTGTGCCACCACAGCTTCCTCAGAACTAAGTAGCCCTGTAAATACTCGTCTGCTCCCGTGTCTTTCTTTCCCACCTGTCTTCTGCCTGGAACTCTAGCCGCCATCCCACCCCTGCCCCTCACCTATGGTCTCACCCTTTTCCTTAATTAACATTTACTTGCCTTTTTTGTCTTTAAGGGCTTACTATAGGTATCATTCTATTCGGGAAGCCCATGAATATAGACATCAGAGCTACTGGGAGGACATGAAGTCAGGGTTCGCTGCAGATTGCCCACCTAGATAATTAGACTGACATCATATTTAGCTGATTTATTTGGGTTAGCTCTCTGCCTTGCATCAAACTCTTTACTCAGCTTCGTGCTGTCCAGACAAGGCCAGAGGGAGATTGTGGGCAGTTTTAGCAGGAATGAAAATCAGATCACCTGTCTACTCAGTGCAAGGTCCTGTTTTTACTACTTGTGTGTCCTTGAGCAAGTTATCTAGTCCCTCTGTAGCTTAGTTTCACCGTGTGTAAAATGAGTGCTGGTTGTACAAATAACTGCCTGATGAAGCCCTGGTGGGAATTAAATGAGCTATTTATACAAAGCCTTTAGTATAGTGGCTAGAATACAGCGAATACTCAATGAATAACAATTATTATTAAATTATTATTTTTAGATGAATTCAGTTGTTGCTTTGTCTGTCTAATCGATTAACTTCATAGTGTGATACTGTAATGCCAACTCAGCAAATATACTCGTTAATATTAATTGGAGCCTTCATTATTATAAAATACTTTACATGGAAAAATAAATAAGTAATCTACTGAATTCTACTCAAAATTTCTTTCTTCCTCCTGTCAGTAAGCATTTTTTGAGGATATCAATGCAGGTAGGCCACGTACAGTTTCTACCGAAATAATAAGCAGCCTCCAAATCTCAGTAGCTTAAAATATGATTTTTTTTTCTTGTTCATGTTATGCGCCCATGGCAAGATTGACTTAGGGGGGTGGGGCTGCCAGAGGGAAAAGAGAGCAACTCAGTGCTTCAGCCTGGAGGTGGCATACACCAACTCTGTCCCCACTCATTGAGCAGACTCCTCACCTGCCCTGTCCAAGAGCTAGGGAGCTGGAAGTGTAAGTCTAGGAAAGGGGGAGAACTGGCAGTATTTGACTAGAATGACAACCACAGATACCAACTATATGCAAAGCACTGAGTTATGCATATAGAAGGGAGGACCATACACAAGCTACGACCTTGATCCTTAGTTTACTTCTATTCTGCTGGGGCGGGGGTGGGGACAGAAGGCAGAAATAAAACAGATCCTATTTCTGAACCTCTAGCAGAATTTCACTGTGCCTAGAAGACGAATGGAGTGATTAATTTCCCCAGCACTGCTTTGGACATTGAAGAAATTCATTACCATGGGTCTGGCAGGGACTGTAAAGATGTTATTTGGGAGATGAGAAGTACGGTAGTAATAGCTCATCATTTTAAAGTTCTACTGAAGGCTGTCATCATCAGCCCCATCATTTATTTAAACATCTGTCTGTGTGATGAGTCAAGTGAGCAGTAAACATCCTCCTGCCCTCTCAGAGAGCTTGGGAATGAGGGAGACACATGCACATAGAGCATGGCAGGAAGGGGACTTAGATATGCCTTCAACTAACTCGGAGCCCCCTGGAGTGGTGTAAATGGTTAATGTGCTTGACTGCTAAATGAAAGGTCAGAGGTTTGAGTCCACCTAGAAGCACCTCGGAAGAAAGACCTGGAGGTCTACTTCTGAAAAATCAGCCACTGCAAGTGGTATGGAGCACAGATCTACTCTGACACACATGGGGTGGCCACGAGTTGGAGTCAACTCAACAGCAACGGGTCCTGTAAAGTCTTATTAGAGATGAGTCAGAGCTTAGGAAGGAGCCTTCAAGAAGGGTTATCTTCCATGGCTAGGAATTCCTGCTGGGGGTTGTCTAGTGGGTCCTGGAGACTTGCCTACCACTTCCATATGGCAATTTGTCTGATTGATCCTCATGAATTTGCCTATTTGGACATTATACCTGCTTCTGCATCCCAATCTATGTGGTGGGTGGAGAGGCCTGGCATGCCTGGTGGTGTGGTGAACATAGGGTCTGTGGGCCTCTGGAAAGAAGATGCCAGCAGCCTCTTTTCTAGTCTTTCTGTGCTTGTGGAGTGCTTAGCCTCTACATTACCCAATTTCACTATTTTTACATGGAGTAATTGAATTTTCTATACAAAATGAGAGTTTGAGAGAGGACACCCTCAAACCAAAACGACCCATTGCCACGCGGTCACATGAACATTCCCCATTCTTATCATGCAGCAATATTATCAGGTGCCCAAGAATTTCATAAACAAACTTGGATGTGCAATAAAAGAAGTCCACACACTAGGCAGGCAATCACATTTCTGCATCTTAAACGCCCCAGTGAATTACATACATAGTAACCAGGTTTGTCCTCATAAAAGTCATTCTGCCACCTGCAAACTCATCATAAAAAGATCTATATTAAAAATCAGCATAGTGATGTCTATTAAAGATTGAAGCAAGAAAATATAATGTTGAGTCTGATTCTCCCACAGCCTAATGCAACCTTGACTGTGCAGCAGGCCTCCGAAGAATGCCAGGGTAAGTCTTTTGGGCAGGATGGGTCACTGTCAACCAGTTATTTAATAAAACCAAGGGGTACCTGAAGCCATACACTTGCATATAGCTTTTTGGAAGCTGAAGAATAATCAGAAAAGCACAGATGAAGGTTTTACTGTTCTGTTAACATTCTCTTCATGCTCCACCCCAGCCCAGCCCCAAAACCAAAAACCAAACCCACTGCTGTCATTGAGTTGATTCTGACTCATGGCAACCCCATGCATTACAGAGTAGAACTGCTACATACTGTTTTCTTGGCTATAATCTTTCAGAAGCAGATCACCAGGCCTTTCTTCTGTGGCACTGCTGGGTGAACTCAAATTGTCAACACTTGTTTTAGCAATCAAGTGCAAACCACTTGCACCACCAGGGACCTCAGCCCAACCCAGGTCTTGCAGAATCTAAGTATTACCAGCCTTGATATTTATATTAGCCACACATGCCCTCATTATTTCTTCAAGATCAGGCATTCGTTGCCTGTGACATCTTCTGTTGCCACAGTTGCTTGGCTTTCTTTCTTTCTCTGTCTCCTTCCTTAAAGCCAGATAGTTTGAATTCCTGTCTCCAGGCCTGAGGGAGATCTTCTAACTTGGTAAATGGACACCGGGTAGCTAGGACGTGGAAGGTGGCTCTTGACATCAGAGCAGACCCAATGTGAATAGAGGTTTTGGGAAACCTGAGGTGGGACCCACCTGTCACTGGCGGAGGGAGATGGCACAGCCTCACAGGACATAATTTCCAGGGTTATGCAAACAAGTATAGTGGAAATGATGGCATGGTGTAGTTTATGTGCAAGTCTCAGCCTCATGGAATATTAAAGTAGAACAGGTTGGAGAGCTATTTAATGGCAGATGAAGAAATTGGGGTCTGGAGAGTTGGGATGACCTGTCAAAAGTCAAAGCTTAACTTCTTAAAGCCTCAATTCCCTAATCTACTGATGAGGGCAACAAAAAAGGATGAAATGACATTACTTTGTAAACTATGAAGCACTGAGCAATAAAAGGAGCTGCTTTCACCTTCAAGCATTGCCTGGACCTGCCTGCCTCTTTAGAGCAGTGGCGAAGGCACACTGCTATCCCAGTTCCCATTGCTTCCTCTTCTGGTCCTTCCACACTGCACACCTCCTCTCCTGCAACTCCTTGCTCTTCCCCTTCATCAAGGCTGCAGCGGAGATGTACGTGTGGTACAGTTTGGGTTAAGACTCAACACTCAGAGGGCCTACAAACCCACCTGCCCCACTGGGGCTTTTCCGTGATTGTGAGAGAGTTGGACCAGCTGTGAAGGGGAGGAAGGTGGCATGGCCTCAGGGTCTGCTCTCAGAGTTGGTGTCTGGAAGGGAAGGCCTCCTTAACCCTCTCCTCTTCCACCACCCACCGTTGTTGTGCACATTCACCTGTGACCAAAAGGCCCCTCCTCCTCCTTCAAGCAGGAGGAGTGGGCTTGGCAAGGGCAAGAATGAGATTCTGAGTTGGGAAGGCAAAGGGCCGGTGAAGAAGGATGAGTGTTTTATTCCTTCAGTGTCCGGGGCTGATTTTTTAAAGAAGAGCCATTGGTAAGGCCCTTTATGCACACTTTGGTGCCCGTGTGAGATTTCCAGATTGGCTGAAGTGTGCCACAGAATGAGAGCTTGCACCAGCTGGAGCAGAGTTGTGGGTACCTTGGCCTATAAGAGATGGTTGAAATCATGGGGTGGTTCAGATCACCCTTGGAGTGTGTCTGTATCAAGAGGAGAAATGGGCGAAGAATAGAAACACAGCTACAGACTCACATTTGAGGGAAAATGGAGGGATGTAGGAAGAAGAGCCGAGAGATGGAAAGAGGATGTAACTGACAGTGAAAGGAGTTGCGTTATAGACTCCAAAAATTTGCTTTAAGAAAGTAGTAGTGCCAGCTACTACAGTGGGTTTGGGTGGAAATGGGACCAAAAGGGCTACTGGATTTGGTAGTTGGGATCCTATCAGTCAGCCTCTGAGCAGTAGGGGTGGAAGCTGGATTTTGGGCTCTCCCCCCACACTCCCCCCTGCCCCGTGACCAACAGAAGGGTTTTCTTACCATTTTCTGCTTCCTTTTCCCAAATAATTAGCAAATAATTCCAAATAATTTCAATTAAATGCAAAACCAGATCCCTACATCTATGCAATGTTCAGAAGTGACTTCTTTCCCAATTTATAATGTCTTTGTTCAATAACGTCGCCAATTAAAAAAAAAATCCGATTAAAAAATAGAAATGTTCAAGTTCTAATAATATTGTTCGCTTTCCCAGTCTGCTTCCATGTGATGTTTTAGGTTATTCCTGGAGCTATTAAGGCTGCTCTAATCCATACAATTTGGGAGCCAGTTGTCATCTCAGAGAACTTTAAATTGGGCACATTCTTGCCTCTATCTCTCTGAAAACTTCATGTTTCTCAAGTGTCATTTTCTGAACTTTAGATATGCAAACTTAGAGTGAAACTCTAAAATGCAATGGTTTTTTGTTTTGTTTTGTTTTGTTTTATTTTTACAGCTGTGATTACTTTCATCCAAATCATTTGGTCAGCTCAGACAGTTGTATTAAAATCTTTAAAAAAAATGATGGAAACCAGAACACGCTATCTAAAGTATACATCCTCTCCTGTTGTTTTGGAAATCCAGTGGGACACACTGTCTATGCAAAACTTTGATTTTCGGGACCATTACCTAGGAGCAATCAAGTGCTGGTTATGTGCTTTTTTATATAAACTCTGTCTTCCATAGCCCAGCCACTTCGCTGAGACGTAACTCTGAGAAAGGTTGCCCAGATTTGCAGCCTAGCATAACGTTTGATTGATAAAGCACAGTATTCCTGTTCGTGTAAATATTTTAAGTTGGAAAAGCCCTTTTGTTATTTTTTTTCTCTGCCTAAGAAATACGTGTCGTGAACTCTTCCCATAACAGAGCTGTTCTCTGACTTCAGTAACCCTGCACCGGTGACAAGGAAATAGCTTCTTGGCACTGTTGGTTTTCCATAACTATTTTAAAAATGGTGAGAGAATGTGCAGAGCCACATCACTTTTAGGTGAATAGAAAAGTTCCTCGTTTCATATAAACTGTTCATCCTTTCTCCATCCCAGGTCCGGACGTGGGAAAAATTAACCAGACCATTAATAAGAAAGCAAGTATACTGATCACACTATTTGACCTCAGCCCAACTTCTTTGAAAGTTCCCAATTTCTTTCCATTTTGGTCTGGTTTGATCTGTAAACTGGACTTTCATCCAAGAATGACTTTTTCTAGGAAGCCTCTGTGGCTAATTTCAGCCCACAAGAGCTTCTTGTAGTTCCTTTCTACAGTGTGTGTGTGTGCGTGTGTGTGTATGTGTACTTGCTTTTTTTCCCTTTACCCTTCTGTATTGTTTTTTATGTCCTCTGTTCAGATCTATTTGCCTTCCGCTATCCCTGTCACTAATTTATAAAATCCTCCAAAACAAGGGCCTAATCTTCTTTTTCTTTTCAAAATATCTAGTGAGGGGTTTTCAGTGGTAGAATTCTCACTTTCCATGAGGGAAACCCAGTTAGATTCCTGGTCAATGTTCCTCGTGTGTAGCCACCACTTGTCTGTCAGTGGAGGTTTGTATGTTGCTGTGATGCTGGTATGGATTGAATTATGTTTCCCCCAAATACGTATTGTAAATCCTGACCTCTATACCTGTGGTTATAATCCCATCTGGGAATGGGTTTTCTTTGTTATGTTAATGAGGCAGGGTTAGTGTAGGGTGTATTTTGACTCAACCTTTTTGAGATATATAAAGAGATTAAACAAGCAAGCAGAGAAAGAGTTGGGGGAAGAGAGATGTCAAACCAAATGAAGATTGCCCAGGAGCAGAAGCTCGGAAGAGACAAGGAACAGCCTCCTAGGTTTCAAAGAGTTGGATCTTCGCCAACTCAGCTCAGGAGTATGGGCTGCTGCTAAGGTGTGCCAGGATTATGAGGCTGCCACCCAAAGCTGAGGGGACAGGGCCGCCATGCCCAAAGGGCAGAAGAACAGGGCCTGTGAAGCCAAAGGAAAAGGGTTGTCACTCAGACGGACTAGGAGAATAGGTCCGCCTTGAGCTGAGAGAGCACAGTTGCCATCCCAGAGGGCCCAGAAGGCGGAGCTGAAGCCCAGGGCTGAAAGGCTGCACCAAGAATCCGAAGGTCATGACCAAACCCAGAGTCTGGAAGGTGGGACCGTTGTCTAGATGGTCTTAGAGAAGAGAGGATTATTTTCAAGCCTTGAGAACTAGTGTAATTTTTTCTGCTGGGTTTTAAAGACTTGCTGGGTGCCTGTTATCTCTTCTTTCCCTTCAATTTCTCCCATTTGTAATGGAAAAATCTACCTTTTGCCTGTTCCATCAGTGTATTTTGGAGATAGATACTTGTATTCTAGATTTCACAGATGGAAAAGAATTTCGCCCCAGGATGGAATATATTTAAAATCTCACTTCTATTTGATTTAGATGATTCAGAAGATGAGATTTTGGACTTGGAGTTGATTTAAGACTTTTCAGATGATGTGATGGGGTAAATACGTTTTGCATGTGGCTAGGACATGAATTTTGGGGGGCCAAAGGGTGGAATGTTATGGACTGAATTATGTCTGCCCCAAAATACATGTTGTAAATTCTAACCTCTATGCCTGTGGTTATAATCCCATTTGGGAATGGGCTGTCTTTGTTATGTTAATGGGCAGGATTGCTGTAGGGTATATCTTGAGTCAACCTCTTCTGAGATATAAAAGAGATTAAAACAAGCAAGCTGAGAAGCAGAGATGGGGGAAGAGAGATGCCAAGCCACAAGAAGACTGTTCCAGAGCAGAAGATCAGAAGAGTTCCTCCAGAGCTGGCAGAGAGAGAGCCTTCCCCTGGAGCTGACACCCTGAATGCAGACTTCTAGCCTCCTAAACTGTGAGGAAATAAATTTGTTTGTTAAAGCTATCCACTTGTGATATTTCTGTCATTGAAGCACAAGATAACTAAAACAGATGCTGAACAGGTTTTGGCAGAATTTGTAGATTTAGACAGACTAGGAAGAAATTCCTGATGATCTACTTCCAAATATCAGCCATTGAAAACTCTATGGATTACAATGGTCTGATTCACAACCAATCATGGGGATGGTGCAGGACCAGGCAACGTTTTGTTCCATGGTGCATGGGGTTGCCATGAGTCAGGGGTCAACTCAATGGCAGATAACAACGAGAGCATCGGTGAGGGGTTAAGCATAAAAGAAATGTTTAATGAACATTCGTGAATGAAATGATGTTAGGGCAGAAGACTAGATGCCAGTATCTAGGGTGTTATCCCTTTTTTTTTTTTTCTTTTTTTTTTTTTTTTCTGACTAATACATTTTACTTGCGATCCTTAACCTGAGCTTCAATGGGGATCCAAAAACTCTTTGAAACTGTAGCAAAAAATAAGTTTGTTCTGATGTGTGTGAGTGTGTGCACGTGTGCACACACTTGCGTATTCAGTTTTCCAGGAAGAAGGTCCTCAGCCTTCACCGGGTTCAAAGAAGTCCATGATTTTCAAAACTGGGAGAATGAACCCCTTATTTCCCCTTCATGCTGACAGATGGGCAGTGCCAGGACTCAGTGTTTTTCAGAACCAATCAAGGTTCTTCCAGACATGAGGAATTCCACGATTAAAAGTCTTTGTGATAAGATGGGACAGGAGAAGAAGTTTCCTGAGCTGGCTAGAAATCATGGCCAATGTGACTTGGAGACTCTAGGGTCTAGTGTGCATGGATTCCCCTGGTGGTTATCAAATATAACCTGAGTATCTAGGGATCTGTGTGTTTGGCATTGGCCATCCACTCTCCCTACCCCCAAGATCTTGCCTCTCTTGGCTTTTTCAGACTATATCCCAGTGATGAATCCTGATAATAATGATTTCCTTAATATATTCTGGCCATTAACTGCTGGCATTGAAGCCAACACTTAATAAACAACATTATAGAAAAGGAAAAAGAGGCACTAACAGAAGAAGAGAAGATAAAGATACAAGAGCATAAAGGGTGTAGAATATGAAACTGGCCGTGCCCCCAAAATATATAACAGATCATGCCAACGGCATGAGAATTTTGTATGTTACTTAAAAGGAAAAGAGCTCACTAAACTGGAAATGGAAAAAAGAATGATTTTTAAGGGCAAGTTTCAAACAAATTATCTTAGTTCATTAGTACCAATATTTCTAATGAACACTTAGGACTGGTGTGACTCACTTCTCTGCTGATTCCATTAGGAAATGTATTGAGTGTGCAATTTGAGTGGGATTACAGAGAGGGATGTTGAGAGATCTGTGATTTAGAAGGTGGGCAGCTCTTTTCAGATAGGTTTGAGTGTCCTCTAACTCCACAACAAGAGGGTGTCAAGTGCATGGCTGCAGAGGCAGTGTCTGGTTAAGAGATGCAGACTCGGACTCTCCACCGAATGGTTGGCTCATAGGAAATTTGCACTGTGGTTCACTCATTGCCATGGTAACCACCTTGAATGCAGAAGAATACATTTGTTCATTTTTACAATTATTCTATTATTTACACTGCGGCGTTTTTGAGAGGATGATACATTTCTGGGGAGGAGCCAGCAAAGCTATCCCCTAGACAAAACAGAATATAAAATATAAGGTGCCCCCAAATGAACATACATGTTTGCTAATCGCCAGGTACACGGTCTATTCTCACCTAGCCTTGAGGGAAACCCTCCATGCCCCATGGGATTTTCTGCTAGTCACAAAACAGCAAAATTGGCAGGTCTCACTTAACAAACCCTGTTCCCAGCAACCTGCAGACATTTCTTCTTTGCCAGATTTTCTCTTTCGGTATTAATTCAAGGTTTTCTCACAGTGTATGCTTCATTACACCTAATTACCTAGAATACGTCACCACATGCAAAAATCAGGTGGCCCTTTTAAAAACTCACCTGAGAACGCTTCTTGTTTGACCCTGAAAACACAATGTGAAATCTAGGCTTAAAAAGTAGAGAATTTTGTTTTCCAAATAGCTAGCAAAAATAAATGAATAAATAAATCAGCAAACACTCAAACAAGCAAATAAACAAACCCTCAGACCTTTACTATTTAGTGTGGATGGTTTGGCATGCTTCTAATTTTTGTTGTGTTGATCACAGGAATTTAGAGTAAAAGAAATAGGAATGAAAGAAGAGCCTATGGAAAAATAGATTGTCAAAGAAGCTTCCAATCAAGTGAGCCAAGGATATTTCTCTAAAAGCATTGATTATTACATAGCTATATTTTTTTTTTTTTTTTTTTTATATGTTAACCGAAAGGTTGGTGGTTTGAACACACACAGTGGCTCCACAGGAGAAAGAACTGGCTATCTGTTTCTGTAAAGACTACAGCCAAGAAAATGCTATGGAGCAGTTCTACTTGGTCACGTGAGGTTGCTATGAGTTGGAATTGACTCAACAGCACCCATAACAACAGCAAAGATACGTAATATATAGAGACTGCATATATGTTGTTGTTGTTAGGTCCCATTGAGTCAGTTCTGACTCATAGTGTCCCTACGTACAACAGAACAAAACATTGCCCGGTCCTGCGCCATCCTCACAACCTTTGCTATGTTTAAGCCCATTGTTGCAGCCACTGTGTCTTTCCATCAACTTGAGGGGCTTCCTCTTTTTCACTGAGCCTCTACTTTACTGAGCATGATGTCCTTCTCCAGGGACTGGTCCTTCCTAATAACACGTCCAAAGTAAGTGAGACTAAGTCTTGCCATCCTTCCTTCTAAGGAGCATTCTGGCTGTACTTTTTTTAAGACAGATTTGTTTGCTTGTGTGTGTGTATCATACATATATAAAATATATTGCATACAGAGCACACATATGCTAGAAATAACTGAAAAGTCCAATAATAGATTTTTATTGCGGCTTATGCAAACATGGAGTCACCAGGTGGTATAAAGGGTTAACTTGCTCAGCTGCTAACCTAAAGTTTGAAGGTTCAAATCACCCAGGGGTTCCTAGAAAGAAAGACTTGGTGATCTACTTCAGAAAAACAGCCATTGAAAACATGGAGCACAGTTCTACTCTGACACACATGGGGTTGCCATGAGTTGGGATCGACTATACAGCAGCTGTTCTTTTAGTCCTAACGATGGAATACCCTGCAGCATTTATTCAGTAAGAATAATGATGGAGTTAAAACTTGTTGACATGGAACGATGCCTATGATGTATTAAGTTTTTAAAAAGTGAGAAAGGAGGTAAAAGAAGAAAAGAGCACATTACAAACAGTATGTATGTTATAATCACATTTTGCTTAAAAAGAACCTTCTATTTCCCGTATAGGAGCCCTGGTAGTGCAGTTGTTAAAGTCCTTGGCTGCTAACCAAAAGATCTACAGTTCAAACCCAGCAGCTGCTCTATAAGAGAAAGACGTGGCAGTCTACTTTCATAAAGATTTACACCCTTGGAATCCCTATGGGGCAGCTCTACTCTGTCCTATAGGGTCACTATGAGTTGGAATTGAATCAACAGCAACGGGTTTGATTTCGGGTTTTGGTGTTTCCCTGTATGTCTGTGTGTTTATCTGTATTCATATTTACAGAGAAAGAGAATCTGGAAGTAGAGTCACTGAAAATTTAATAGTCATTAAAAAAAAAATAGCTAGGTAGGGGGATTGTGTGTAATTTTTCTTTTTTTTTTTTCTTTCTTCGTAGGCTGTGAGTAGAAAAGTAATATGATGGTAGTTGTACTCTATCATTTATTCACCACCTATTATGTGTCAGCCACTCTCTTACGTCCTGGAGCTATAATGGCAAATGAGAGACATGGTCCCTGTTCTCATGGCACTTGTGTTTTATGACTAGGTATGTCATCCAGGGTTCTTTTTGTTTTTATTGTAATTGTGGTGAAATATATATAACAAAATATTCAACCATTTTTATGTGTACAATTCAGTGATATTAATTATACTTCCCACTTTGTGCAACTATCACCGTGACCTATTCACAAATTTTCCATCACCCTTAATAGAAACTCTTAATAGGGTTTCCAAGGAGTGGCTGGTGAATTTGAACTACTGAGCTTTTGGCTAGCAGCTGATCTCTTAACCTCCATGCCACCAGGGCTCCAACAGAAATTCAGTACTCCTTAAACAATACTTCCCCACTTCCCCTCCCTCTCTCCCCTGGTAGCCACTGATAAACAGTGGTCTCTATGCATTTGCCTAGTCTGGATATTTTATATAAGTGATATCATACAATATTTTTCTTTTATGTCTGACTTATTTCACTCAGCATAACATTTTCAAGGTTCACCCATGTTGTGGTACGTATCAGGGCTTCATTTCTCTGTAAAAAAAAAATGCTGAGAAATATTCCATTTTATGCATGTACCACATTTTGTTTCTCCATTCATCTGCTGATGGACACTTGGGTTGTTTCCACCTTTTAGCCATTGTGAATAATTCTGTCAGAGTTCTTGGTTGCAAACAACAGAAACAATTGTGCTTCGTTTAAACAGAAATGTGACTTATTAAAGAATATTGGTAGCTCTCCAGAAATGCTGGGAGAGCTGGAGAAACAGGTTCAAGGCTCAGATTTCATTAGAGATGTCCCAAACCACATCCCAGAACTGACCTGATGGGGTAGCTACCCTTGATGTTGTTGCTGCATACAAACAGGAAATAAAAGGAACTTGACTTTACTGCGGCTCCTACTGCTCCAGCACCAAGGGTACTTCTGTGTCCAGTACTTGTCTTTGTAACCCCTGCTGCTCCTGAAAGCTAGATACTTTGTTACTACGAGTACCAGCAAAGATAGAAAGTCCCTGCATATGCGGAATCCTGTGTGTGGACAATCAGATGGTTGCTGGAGCCTTGGGTACAGGCCTGCATCCCTGCTGCAGAGCAAGTTGGGAACTTGGGTTCTGAATTCTACCTTTGACGAGGCTGAATTCATAATGTGGGAATTTCCTCCATTAGAGAAATGCGATTTAAATGATGATTAGCAGCCAGAAATCTGACAAAGGTGCTTGTAGACTATTTACACTATACAGAATTTTGTTGAGTACATGTAAAGGAAACCCACCTCAAACTACGTTAAGGCAAAGAAGAAGTTAATTGGCTCATAAAACTGAAGAGTCCAGGCTCATACTGGCTTCTGTTGTGATTGGATCCAAGGATTCAAATGATGTCATCAAATGTTAATCTATTTCTTTTCAGGTTCTTTCTGTGTGGAGAGAATAATGGCCCCTGGAAGCCAAGGGCTCATACCCAACCACCTTAGAATAATTAGCAGAAATAGAACAATTCCCCCATGGCCCAAACAGCAAAGCTTCAGGAAGGACTTGATTGGCCCACGTTGGGTCACATGCATATCCTTGAGCCAGTCATGTGCCAGAGGGCTTGGGTCACATGCTCATCCTTGAACTAATCATGTGCCAATCATTTGTCACATGCCCACCCTATGGCTTGGGGTGTGAAGGTGTCAGTGCCATTCCAAACACATAGAATAAAGATATATTTGGGCTCCATCACTTACTAGTTATGTCATCTTCAGCAAGTCACTTAATTTCTCTGGGCCTCAGTTTTTTCGTCTGTAAAATGGAGATAGTAAGAATACCTGCTTCACTTGGTTGTCATGAAGTTTAGAAGAATTCCTATTTGTAAAGCACTAGGAAAAATGTCTGCCATGTAATTATGTTATGTGTTTTCTACTCTAATTCTGTTCTGTTAGTCACAAGAAAGAAGAAATGACAGACAGGCCAAACTTATACATTCTTACTGCACTCTAGGTTGAGCAATAAAAAAGGTGAACCTGGAACTTAAAAAAAAAGGTCTTGGCTACAGCGTAATGAATGTAGTTGTCTCAACTGTGCTCAAAGAAGAGACTGGAATTGCCCTGAGACAATCATTAAATCTTAAACCAAAAATATCCACTGAAGTCTTCTTAAAACCAAATAATAGTTTAGCTTAGGCAGTAAAGAATGTCTGTCTTGAGCATCATGCTCTATTAAGATCTATCTATATGGAATCTTATTGACAACAGCAACTCAAAAGATTAGATAGGAGGCTTTATGGGGGAGTGAGTTTATGTTAATGGGGGAGGAACAACTCAGAAAGGGAGGGTGAGAATGGTGGCACAACTCAAAGAATGTAATCAGTGTCACTGAATTGTACATGTAGAAATTGTTGAATTGGTGTATGTTCTGCTGTGTATATTCTCAACAGCAGCAAGACAATAAATTATATAAAAAATAAAAATACTGTCCTTTTAAAATTCTAAGAAGAAGAAGAGATTGGAGCATACTACCCTCCCAAGGGAGAAAGTGTGGACTGGGGAGGAAGATGGGTTGGAGTAGAACATTGTCCCATAACTGAATAGACTGATAACATGAATGTTTTTCCTATCGTGCTCTATTCAACAGTGATGCCATCTGCCAGAATTAAACATGCTGGTTTTTTAAGTGTCACATTCCTACCTCATGCCTAAGTCCTTTCTTGAGATTCTTCTGAACTCTGTAAGACTGAATGATTTTAAAAGGATAACAGAACATTTAACCATATTAAAATTAAAGATTTGGGCCCAAATAAAGCAAACTCTAGATAATGTCAACGGATAAGCGACAAACTGGAAATAAACACAATGTCTGAAACTGATAGGGATTGGTGTCTAGAATATGAGGAACTCCTAAAATTGCACAAAGTAAAGCATGTAAATAAGAAGCTAGAGTCATCTTATCCCAGAGATACCCACAAACGGGTCTATAATGCAGTCTATAAGAGGATATCCTGAAAGTGTGGTTGTAATGGCAAGAATTTGTAATCAACTTAGATTATTTATCACTAGGGTTACAGGTACTGTAGAATATTATGCAGTAAACAAAAGCTATTAACTATATGTACAAATAGCAATATGAATAACCAGTTGCCAATGAGTCAATTCCAACTCATGGAGACCCCTTGTGTGTCAGAGTAGAACTGTGTTCCATAGGATTTTCAATGACTATTTTTTAGAAGTAGATTGCTAGGCCTTTTTCCCTGTGCATTAATGGATGGACTTGAACCTCCAACCTTTGGTTAACAGCTGAGCTTGTTAACTGTTTGCACCATCCAGGGACAGCAACATGAATAGATCTTAAAAGCACAGTATTGAGTGAAGAAACAAAATAAGATCTTTAAGTCAATCAATGTCTTTTAGCAAATTAAAAACACAAATATACATAAAATAATACTATGTATTTAACATGGATACAAGCATGTTTAAAGACACAAACATATTAGAGCGCATGGATTTTGGGGGCAAGGAATGGGAGAGAGAAGATTGAAAAGAAAAATAAATGAAAACAGAAGTCTTCCTTTCTTTCCCTTATCTCCTCAAAGAGAGAGTGTTTGAATAAGAATTTGTTAAATTCCAACCAATTCAAAGGCAGAGCGTTTGAGAGAAGCAATATTTTTTTGGTTACAAAATAGTTTTGTATCGCCTAAACCTGGAAGTTCTCTAACGTCTCATATCCAATTAATTAGTATATCCCTTTGTCTCTTCTTTCAAAATACATTCAGAATCTACCTGCTTCTTTCCACCTCCACTGTTACCATCTTAGGGTAGCTCACCTTCTTGTCTTGCTGGGACAAATGCAATTGTCTCAAAAAAAAAGCTTCCCTTCCTCTCTCCTCCTTCTTCCCTCCTCCCTTGCTCTCCCACTCTCAATCAAATCTCCAAACAATAGCCAAAGTGATCTTTTAAACACCTAGTTCAGATCATGTCACTGTTGAGCTAAAAACTTTCCAATGGTTTCCCATCTAGCAGAACAAATCCCTTGTAGATGTAGGTCAGAAAATCTGGTGGCATAGTGGTTAAGAGCTACAGCTGCTAACCAAAAGGTCAGCAGTTCGAATCTAGCAGGTACTCCTTGGAAACTCTACAGGGTAGTTCTACTCTGTCCCATAGGGTCCCTATGAGTAGGAATCGACTCGACAGCAACGGTGGGTTAGATGTAGGTCTGGGACAGTGGTGGCTCAGTGGTAGAATTTTTGCCTTCCATGTGATATACTGGGATTAGATCCGAGCCAACGCACCTCATGTGTAGCCACCACCCTTCTGTCCGTGGAGGCACTGTGTGGCTATGATGCTGAACAAATTTCAGGGGAACTTCCAGATTAAGACGAACTAAAAAGAAAGATCTGGCAATCTACTGAAAATCAGCCAATGACGCAGGACTGGGAAGCCTTGTTCCATTGACGTTGGGTTGCCATAAATTGGAGGGGCCAACCTGATGGCAGATAACAACAGCAACAGATGTAGATCTACAAGGCTTTACATAATCCGGCGCTGGTGCCACCCCCAACACCTCACATGCCACCTCAGGTCCATTGTCCTTGCCATTTCCTCTGCCTGGACTCCTAATCCCTGCTCAGATGTCATCTCATCAGAGAGGTGTTCCCTGACCTCCCCCCTACCACTTAAGTAGCAAACCCCTTCTTTCCGTGAGGATCAATCCCTCTTTACCCTGTATTATTTTCTTTGTAACATTTATCACGGCCCCAAAGACTGTTGCCAGGTCCTTCTGCCTCACTAGCAAATAAGTGCCTTATGAATAAGGGTGTATTTTGTTGTCACTGGAGCCCTGGTTTCACAGTGGTTAAGAGCTCAGCTGCTAACCAAAAGATTGGCAGTTTGAATCTACCAGCTGCTTCTTGGAAGCCCTATGGGGCAGTTCTACTCTGTCCTATAAGGTCACTCTGAGTCAGAATGGGCTTGACAGCAACAGGTTTTTGTTGTCACTGCTCTATTTTCAGTGCACTGAGTACACACTAGTTGGAGGAATAAACAAATGAGTGAAAGAAACAGGGAGAAAGACAGAGACAGGAAGACAGAAAGAGAGACGGAGAAAAGGGCCCTACATTTTCTTGGAGCCCCCAGGCTTGTAGGTTTTTATTTGAAGTAAGAATGATTTTTTTCTGACAGATACAACACCTTTTCCTTCCCCTTCAGGCTTTCTCCTCTGGCTTTCTTTCAGTTGTGAGCATTGACCTAGAAGCAGCTGTGAAATGGGATTGAGCCTTACTCTAACTCTGTTCAGGTAGGGCCACCTCCCTGTGACACAAGTTACCTACTTCTTACCAAACCTGGGAAGAGATTATATATGGAGCCCTGGTGGCACAGTGGTTAAGAGCTATGGCTGCTAACCAAAAGGTTGGCAGTTCAAATCCACCAGCCATTCCTTGGAAACCATATGGGGCAGTTCTATTCTGTCCTATAAGATTGCTGTGAGTTAGAATCAACGGATATGGGTAGGTACTTTTCAGACAGGTTTTAACAGCTCCAAAACCAGATATTAAAATGTTTTAAAAATTTTCTTCTAATTTAAAAGCCATTGTCCCTTGCAGAGCATTTAGAAAACACAGATGAGCAAAAATGTAGAAAATATAAATATCCAGCAGTCTGAGACGAACTGTAATAACCTTTTGATTATTCCCTTGCATATTACGTTTTGTGCATATTCACTCCATCTGTTCTCACCTACCTACACAAAAAGAAAATGGGATATTAGAAAATGGCACTTTATGAGAATGACACTTTACCTCTGTGGTCTTCCTCCCCAAAACACATAACCCCAAATTAATAATGAGAAAAGCATCAGATAAATCCCAATTGAGGGACTTGATACAAAACACCTGAACAATAATTCTCAAAACTGCCAAGGTCATCATAAACAAGAAAAGTCAGAGAGATTATCAGTCTAAGAAAACACAATGACGAAATACAAGTTGGGATCCTGGGTGGGCTCCTGGAACAGATAAAGGACCTTAGGGGAAAACTGAGGAAATCTGAATAAAATGTGGACTTGAATTAATAAAAGGAGCCCTGGTGGTGCAGATCAACATTGGCTCCTTAATTCTGACATATATATTATGGTGTCACAGTGGTTAAAGGCCTCGACTGCTAACCAAAATGCCTGTGGGTTGAACCCACCCACTGCCCCACAAGAGAAAGATGTGGCAGTCTGTTTCCTTGAAGCCTTGGAGACCATATGGGGCAGTTCTACTCTGTCCAATAGGGTTGCTATGAACCATGAAGATTACAGCCAAGAAACCCTATGGAGCAGTTCTACTCTGGCACATGGGGTCGTCATGAGTCAAAATTGACTCTACAGCAACAGGTTTGGTTTTTGGTTTTGAGTGTGAGGTACACGGGAAATCTCTGTATTATTGCCGTAACAATTCTGTCAATCTAAAACGGTTTTAAATTAAAGGTTTATTTTAAAAGACGGCCCTTGAATTGCTATCCTTCAGATATATTAATGTCTTACATAGAAGGAAAAAGAAAAAAGAGGATTGCTGCTGGAAATATCTCATGTTTAGCAGAATTTTTCATCACAGTTCTCTCTGCTGCCCCCACCCCCACCCCCACCCCCACCCCCACCCCCATCACGGTTCAGTGAGGCAGGTAGATGGAGCTCAGGACTGCTCATGAAGGAAAAGCCTGAGTTGTTTCATTAGTTCTCTATCCATATAGCCTGAAGATTTACATGTTTTGCTATGTTTAGGTTTCAGCTTGGAGCTCAGTCACGGTATTTTAAGATCCTTGGCCTTTACAGGATAGGGGAAGAATGAAAAACACAATATCAGTTGTTTAAAAACTACCTGCCTATCAAAATGATATCCATGGAAGTGAGCAATTAGACAAGGCTTGGAAGCCAGCAATCATGTCCAGAGACCTGTCTGCGTGGAATTTCCTTGTCTTAAGAAAAACTTCTTACGTAGACTATGAAAAGAAGGATCGTTTCCCCTTTATTTCCTCCCTGGAAAATGAGATGCTTGAGGGATGGTCAGGTCTATTTCCAAGGGGCTGTTTATAGGGCCAAACTGCCCTTGGTGCTCAACTCAGGGATGCCCCTCCCACACACACATTCTTCCTCCATATGCTCAGTATATTTTGGTGAGTGAATTCTCTTTGGGGTTTTCAAGTATCTTCTATTTAAAAGGCAAACACCTCTGTGTAGCTTTAAGCACTATTAATAAATAATAATAATTATTAAGATAAGACCTACAAACCAGGATTCCCAATTTTTAGGGTGGCTCTAAGGGTACAAAGAAAAACTCATAAATTCAAGATGAGAGAACACTTATTAGGACCAATGGAAAAATGACTGCTTATTATGGAAAATAAAGGGCAAAATATGTTCCCTGAGAGTTAAAGATTCAAGGAGTGGGGGCATAGACTCTACCTTTTTGGGATAAGTGGCAAATTTATATTACAAAGGGTGTATATACAGGGAAGGGTGGAAAACTGGATCCATTTGTAATGAATCCATTACAAAATACAACAATCTGTGTGTATTCTATATGTGTATGTTCTACAAATACATTATATGCTTCATTTGGAAGCCCTGGTGGCGTAGTGGTTAAGTGCTATGGCTGCTAATTAAAGGGTTGGCAGTTTGAATCTTCTAGTTTTTTTATGGTCTTTTGAAAAATAACAGCTTTTAACTTAATCAAATTTATCAACTTTTTCTTTAGAGTTTGTATGTCTTGTGCCTTGGCTAAGAAATTCTTCCCTACCTCAAGGTTGTAAATGTAGTCTTTTTTATTTACTTCAAAAAGTTTTTAATTTTTGAGATTCATATTTACATGCCCAATCTAACTAGAATTGAAGTTTGGTAAGATGTAGAAAATAGTTTCATTTTTAAGCGTCATTTATTGAATACCATTGTCAATTTCCAAAGCTTCAAAATAAAGCTTGATAATGGGCAAAGGATATGAATAGGCACGTCACTAAAGGAGACATTCAGGCTCCTAACAGATACATGAGAAAATGCTCATGATCATTAGCCATTAGAGAAATGCAAACCAAAACTACAATGAGATTCCATCTTACTCCAACAAGGCTGGCATTAACCCAAAAAACACAAAATAATAAATGTTGGAGAGGTTGTAGAGAGACTGGAACACTTACACACTCCTGGTGGGAATGTAAACTGGTACAACCACTTTGGGAATCAATTTGGCGCTTCCTTAAAAAACTAAAAATAGAACTACCATATGATCCAGCAATCCCACTCCTTGGAATATATGCTAGAGAAATAAGAGCCTTTACACAAACAGATACATGCACACCCATGTTCACTGCAGCACTGTTTACAATAGCAAAAAGATGGAAGCAACCAAGGTGCCCATTAATGGATGAATGGATAATGAAATTATAGTACATTTCCACAATGGAATACTACATATTGATAAAGAACAATGATAAATCCGTGAAACATTTCATGACATGGAGAAATCTGGAAGGCATTATGCTGAGTGAAATAGTTGCAAAAGGACAAGTATTGTATAAAACCAGCATCACAAGAACTAAAAAAATAGTTTAAACAGAGAAGAAAATATTCTTTGATGGTTATGAGAGTGGGGAGGGAAGGAGGGAGAGGGGTATTCACTAATTAGATAGTAGAGAAGAACCATTTTAGGTGAAGGGAAAGACAACACACAATAGAGGAGAGGTCAGCACGACTGGACTAAACCAAAAGCAAAGAAGTTTCCCAAATAAACTGAACACTTCGAAGGCGAGCGTAGCAGGGGCGGGGGGTTGGGGACCATGGTTTCAGGTGACATCTAGGTCAATTGGCACAATAAAATCTATTAAGAAAACATTCTGCATCTCACTTTGGAGAGTGGCGTCTGGAGTCTTAAACGCTAGCAAGCTGCCATCTAAGATGCATCAATTGGTCTCAACCCACCTAGAGCAAAGACTAATGAAGACCATCAAAGACACAAGGTAATTATGAGCCCAAGAGACAGAAAGGGCCATATAAACCAGAGTCTACATCAGCCTGAGACCAGAAGAACTAGATGGTGCCTGGCTACAACCGATGACTGCCCTGACAGGGAACACGGCAAATAACCCCTGAGGGAGCAGGAAAGCAGTGGGATGCAGACCTCAAATTCTTGTAAAAAGACCAGACTTAATGCTCTGACTGAGACTAGAAGGACCCCTGAAATCATGGTCCCCAGATCTTCTCTTAGCCCAAGATAGGAACTTTTCCAAAGCCAATTCTTCAGATAGTGATTGGACTGGACTATAGGATAGAAAATGATTCTGGTGAAGAGTGAGATTCTTGGATCAAGTAGACACATGAAACTATGTGGGCAGCTCCTGTCTGGAGGGGAGATGAGAGGGCAGAGGGGGTCAGAAGCTGGCAGAATGGACACAAAAATAGAGAGTGGAGAGGAGTGTGCTGTCTCATTAGGGGGAGAACAACTAGGAGTATATAGCAAGGTGTATATAAATTTTTATATGAGAGACTGACTCAATTTGTAAACTTTCACTTAAAGCAAAATAAAAATTAAAAAAAATCTTGATACATTTTATCACTTGCACTAGCTCCTTGAGAAGGATGTGGCTATCAATATTTACTACATTTACTAATTCTTATAATTTAATGAGCCGATTATAAAATTTTATAATCGGCTCATTAAATTATATGAAAAATTTCATTGGAATTTTGGTTAGAATTGCATTGAATTGCTGTGTAAATTTATAAGAATGGGCGCTTTATGATATGAGTTTTTCCCATCTGTGAAAATGGTATACTTCTCCACTTATTTAGATCTGCTTTACTTTCAGTAAAGTTATATACTTTTCTCCATAAAAGTTTTGAACATATTGTGTTAGATGTATTCTTAGGTTTTTTGTATTTTTTGTGGTTTTTAACAATGATATTTTCTTACCGTTCATTGCTGGTGAATACATATGCAATTGTTTTTTGTATATTGATTTTATATGCAGCCATGGACTTGCTCTGATTTTCTTCAGTTTCAGCTTGAACTTGCATATATATGAGCAATTGATGTTCTGTCCACAGTCGGCCCCTGGCCTTGTTCTGACTGATGATATTGAGCTTTTCCATCGTCTCTTTCCACAGATGTAGTCGATTTGATTTCTGCGTGTTCCATCTGGTGAGGTCCATGTGTATAATAGCTGTTTATGTTGGTGAAAGAAGGTATTTGCAAAGAAGAAGTCGTTGTTCTCCCAAAATTCTATCATTCAATCACCAGCATTGTTTCGATCACGAAGGCCATATTTTCCAACTACTGATCCTTTTTCTTTGTTTCCAGCTTTTACATTCCAATCACCAGTAATTATCAATGCATCTAGATTGCATGTTCGATCAATTTCAGACTGCAGCAGCTGATAAAAATCTTCTGTTTCTTCATCTTTGGCCCTAGTGGTTGGTGCCGTAAACGTGAATAATAGCCGTATTAACTGGTTGTCCTTGTAGGCGTATGGGTATTATCCTATCACTGACAGCGTTATAGTTCAGGATAGATCTTGAAACTTTTTGACGATAAATGCAACACCATTCCTCTTCGAGTTGTCATTCCCAGGATAGTAGACTCTACGATTGTCCAATTCAAAATGGCCACTACCAGTCTATTTCAGCTCACTAATGCCTAGGATATCAATGTTTATGTGTTCCATTTCATTTTTGATGATTTCCAACTTTCCTAGATTCATACTTCATACATTCCAGGTTCTGATTATTAATGGATGTTTGCAGCTGTTTCTTCTCACTTTGTGTCGTGCCACATCAGCAAATGAAGGTCCCGAAAGCTTGACTCCATCCACGTCATTAAGGTCGACTCTACTTTGAGGAGGCAGCTCTTCCCCAGTCATCTTTTGAGTGTCTTTCAACCTGGGGGTTCATCTTCCGGCACTATATCAGACAAACTGACAGGTGGGGGTATAGTAAAAAAAAAAAAAAAAATTATTTAATATCTGGTCTTTGGTCATTAGTGTTCAATATGTACAATCTGTTCTTGAAATGGGCTCCCAATTCAAGTCATATTTGGGCTCTTACAGAGGTGTTTTAATTTTCTTCAGCTTCAGCTTGAACTTGCATATGAGCAATTGATGGTCTTTTCTGCAATCAGCCCCCAGCCTTGCTCCGACTGATGATATTGAGCTTTTCCATCGTCCCTTTCCACAAATGTAGTCTATTTGATTTCTGTGTTTTCTGCCTGGTGAGGTCCACATGTGTAGTCACCATTTACGTTGTTGAAAAAAGGTATTTGCAATGAAGAAGTCGTTGATCTTGCGAAATTCTATTATGCCATCTCCAGCGTAGTTTCTAACAAGGCCATATTTTCCAAGTACCAATCCTTCTTCTATGTTTCCAACTTTTGCACTGCAATCAGCAGTAATTATCAATGCTTCTTGATTGCATATGTGATCAATTTCTGACTGCAGAAGTTAGTAAAAATCTTCAATTTCCTCATCTTTGGCATTAGTGGTTGGTGCATACATTTGAATAATAATCGGATTAACTGGTCTTCCCTATAGTCGTATGGATATTATCCTCTCACTCACAGTGTTGTACTTCAGGATTTTACTATTAAACACCTTAAAACTCTTCCAGCCTTTACCCATTACCCAATTCCAAAACCGCTTCTATACTTTAAGTATCTGTTTGAGAAGCACCCCACTCTTCCAGTACCAAATTCTGTCTTAGTTATCTGTTGTTGTTGTTGTTAGATGCTGTCTAGTTGGTTCCTACTCATAGCGACCCTATGTACAAAAGAACAAAACATCGCCCAGTCCTGTGACATCCTCACAGTTATTGCTGTGTTTGAGCCCTTTGTTGCAACTGCTGTGTCAATTCACTTTGTTATCTCCTGCTGCTATAACAGAAATACCACAAGTGGGAGGCTTAAGAAACAGAAAGTTATTTCCTCACAGTTTAGAAGGCTAGAAGTCCAAATTCAGGGTGCCAGCTCTAGGGGAAGGCTTTCTTTCTCCGTCAGCTCTGGAGGAAGGACCTTGTCTCTTTACCTCTGCTTCCTGGCTCCTTGGGGATCTCCACGTGTCTTGATGTTTATCTTAGCCCATCTCATCTCTGCTCGCTACTTAATCTCTTCTATATCTCAAAAGAGATTGACTCAAGACACACCTTACACTAATTCTGCCTCATTAACATAACAAAGACAACACATTCCCAAATGAGATTATAATCATAGGCATAGAACTTAAAATTTACAACACATATTTTGGGGGGACATAATTCAATCTGTAAGAGCATATATCCAGAAAAACTGAAAGTAGGAACTCACATACTTATACACCAATGTTCACTGCGGTATTATTCACAGTCACCAAAAGGGGGAAACAGTGTAAGAGTTTGTCAACAAATGAACGGTAAACAAAATGTGGTATATGCATACAATGGAATATTATTCAGGCATAAGGCGAAACGAAGTTCTGATATGTGCTACTATATGAATGAACCTTGGAAAACATGGTAAGTGAAATAAGTCAATAACAAAAGAACAAATATTATATGACTCTATTTATATGAAATATCTAGAATTGGCAAATGTACAGAGATCAAAGTTCAGGAGTGATAACCTGGGGCAGGTGGGAAAGAGAAAAACGGGTAGTCATTGCTTAGGGGGAACTGAGTTTCTGTTTGAGGTGATGAAAAACATTTGTAGATGGATAGTGCTGATAGTAGCACATGATGAATGTAATTAATGTCACTGAACTGTACATGTTAAAATAGCAGATTTTCTGTTATATATATTAAAAGAAAAAAAAAAAACTCAAAGGCCTCCCCCCAAAATGATGCTAGAGACCATCCCGGCTTTGGGAATGGCCAGGTGAGGCTGCATCCCAGTCCAATCAGGCTCACCCTTCACAGTTTGCAGTTTTATTGGGACATTCCCAGTTCAGATGTTCCACTTGTCTCCTCTGGCCCTTTTAGACATTCATCAGCTGCCTCTGAAAACAAGAAAGGGGTCAGGGAAGGTTAAGGCCGTGTAAATCAGTGTTTTTCAAATGATTGCTTTTGACTATTTAGTGAATGCTGAAATCAATTTAGTAGACAACCAGCACTAAAAAAAATGAAAGAGCATAATAGAAATGTTCACAGTAAGAAGTAATATTTTGTGGAACTTTGATATGAAATGAGTCACATTGTATATCCAATATATACCTTACCATGTGTTACAGTAAAAAGTTTGAGGACACTGCTTTAAAGGTTTGTCATATAATCAAAATCTCACTTAATTCTAGAAAAATAAGATAGCATAAGTGACTATTCTGGATAAACAAAAAACAGCATATCCTGTGTGATAGATTGATTGCTTTATTTGCCCCAGTTCTTCACTCCTCCTGTACCTTTGCCTAGAAACTTTGCAGTACATTCTGGTTCTACACTCAGCCATGTGACTTGCTTTGGCCAAAGAGGTATTAGCAAATGAGATGCAAACAGTGGCTTTAAAAGAGCTTGTGCAATTGGGCTTGCTCTTGCTTTTGCCCTCAGCCATCGCTGTGAGAACATGCTTAGGCCAGCCAGTTGGAAGATGAGAATCACATGAGAAGAGTAGAATTGCCCCAGTTTCCCAGCCAATACCATCCTATACCTGGTGGCAGTGAGCCAACCACCACACATGTGAGACTAACGAAGAGCAGAAGAATTGTCCAGTTGAACCCAGCCCAGATTGGCCAACCTGCCTACTCATGAGCTAAATAAATGTTTATTTTTGTACGTCACAGAGGTTTTATAGTTGTTTGTTATGGAGCATTATTATGACAATAGACAGTTGATATACCCCATTAGCAAATATTAGTCATTGATAACACTCATAGTAATAAGAATCATTATAATAAAATAGTAATCCATCAATTTTTCAATGATTCTCTCGTTTGGTAATCTCATAAAATGCTTTTCATCTTGATGTTTCACCTGGCAGTGGTGACACCAAAGGGGTTTTACTTAAGAAAGAGCTTATTTAATTAACAGAAGGTGAGGTGGCAGAGGAAGTAGCCCTGCCCAAGTTTCCTCACCAAGGTTCTGTCACCAGGAGACTTGGATTCAGCCACTCAAGAATTCTCTTTATCAAAACTACCAGCAAGTTGCTGACCTCTCCCAACTCTCAAAATAAAAACTGTGACTCTGGGCCATTCTTCTGCATCTACCTCAATTTTCATAAAAGTTCCTGTGGGATGTCAGTTTGAATAATTAGAACTGACATTTTGCTTGCAAGCAAAATAGAGGCCTTTTCCTCAGGAAACCACAATGACATTAATATCCTCTGTGTGCATATTGTCCTCCAAATAACCGGATTTGTTTTCCTTAAATTTGCATTTTCATTTGATCATTAAAGATGAGTTTTTCTTTGCAACAGGAAACCTGTGATTCTCTTGATTGCCTAGTTTGGCCTGTTGGTTATCACAGCAAGATCTCAGGCCATTTGCTCACTGGGCATTCAGTTTCCAGAGTCTACCAGTTATTTAATAATAAAACCAGTTGCCACTGAGTCCACTTTGACTCATGGTGACCCCACATGTGTCAGAGTAGAACTGTGTTCTATAGATTTTTTGATGGCTAATTTTTTGGAAGTAGATCTCCAGGCCTTTCTTCTGAGGCACCTCTGGACGGACTCAAGCCTCCAACCTTCTGGTTAGCAACTATCTTAGTCATCTAGTGCTGTTACAACAGAAGTACCACAAGTGGATGGCTTTAACAAAGAGAAATTTATTTTCTCACAGCCTAGTAGGCTAGAAGTCCAAATTCAGGGCATCAGCTCCAGGGGAAGGCTTTCTCTCTCCTCTAGGGGAAGGTTTTCTCTCTCTGTCAGCTCTGGAGGAAGGTCCTTCTCATCAATCTTCCCCTGGACCAGGAGCTTCTCCGCAAAGGAACCCCAGGTCCAAAGGATGTGCTCTGCTCCCGGCACTGCTTTCTTGGTGGTATGAGGTCCCCAGTTCTCCGCTTGCTTCCCTTTCCTTTTATCTCTTGCAAGATAAAAGGTGGTACAGGCCACATCCAAGGGAAACTCCCTTTATATTGGATCAGGGATGTGACCTGAGCAAGGGTGTTACATCCCACGCCAATCCCCTTTAACCACAGGCTCAGATTATGATTTATAGCACAAAGGAAAATCACAAAATGGAGGACAACCACACAATACTGGGAATCATGGCCTAACCAAGTTAACACATATTTTTGGGGGACACAATGCAATCCATGACAGCAACTGAGCTTGTTAATCATTTGCACCACCCAAGGACTATTTAACAATAGGCTGCCCTTAAGAATAAGTGTTCAACCAAGTCAGCAGGAGCTCAAAAATATTCGTATAGGAGGCTCTTGGAAGTGGTAAACTGGTAGTAACAGTGGAGGTAAGGGAGTTTTAAGGTTGGTTTTTAAGAGCTCATTACAGTAACCAAAAAAACCAAACCCAGTGCCGTTGAGTCGATTCCAACTCATAGCGACCCTACAGGACAGAGTAGAACTGCCCCACAGAGTTTCCAAGAAGCGCCTGGCAGATTTGACCTGCCAACCCTTTGGTTAGCAGCCGTAGCACTTAACCACTACACCACCAGGGTCTCCGCTCATTACAGTAGATTAAGGAAATATCACTTGTGGGTGTATGTGTTGGGTGACAGGTAAAAAATGGAATACAGGTCAAAGTCCTTCCAAGTCACCCCTTGGCACCAGCAAACCTCCATCAAACAGAGCTGATCATTTTTTAATCAAAAACAACTCTAAAACCCCTGTGTCCTATTGATGATGGGGCTACTAGACAGCCACTTCACATATGTCTCATTTATATTTAAGCATCCTGCAATGGGTTGTGACACTAAAAGAAGGCAAATTTATTTTGGTACATGCTATGTCCTGCGCAGTATGCCAGTGCTGGGAAGATATAGACAAGTAAGACCCAATCTTTGTTATTCAGGAGGACCTAGTCTGCAATTGTGTGATGTGTTTGCCTCTGTGACTCCAGGGGAGGGTTCATTGTTTTGTTCTCTGATGACTGCATTTCAATAGCCCGGTGGGGTTCTTCTACCCCTTCCAAACGTCTCTCTGCTTCCTTAACAGCCTTGGTTGTCTTTTATATCTTCTGATGCTTTTACTTTGAGTTGTTTAGGGGTTTGCTTTTGGTACAGGTAGGTGTTCAATAAAAATATCCATTGAAAGAATATGGAAACAATGGTATTTTTTAAATGTCTCAAAAGGAGTGTTCAGTTATTTCGGTAGAACTCACAGAAGAGAATGCATGGGTTTGTAGATACACACACCAAAATGTTTATGAGAATTTGATGTAATACACATTTTTAAGAACATAAGTACTTTTTCAGCTAAGGGTCTTAGGTTGACTTGAATCAAAATTTGACTTACATTTCCTCTAGTGCTTAAAGCTTGGTTTGAAGCTTAAATACATGGGTTAAAATATTTCAGCTTTTAAGAAAATCCTTCGGTTTCCATAAAAATAGTAGGTTAAGTATGCTTACCTCAATCCCCTGCCTCACAAAATGGGGCTGGAAATCTATTTTAATGAATGTTTTACATAAGACTTTTCTTGAGAGATGATTCATCAAGAAGTTTAACATAATCTATTTTAGTTAGAAAAAAATAAGGCATTTCTGAATGCATTTAAAATAAGATTGTTTTATTAAGGATATTTTTCATTAACATTGAAATTATGTAATTTATAGGGAAATGAAATTGTTTAAAAAATAGCTTTGTCCTACTGGTGTTACATAAATATGTTTTCTTTCATATGTTAGCTATTGTATGTCTTTATATATTATGAATTTATTATTTTTATGAAACAAGATGAGTGATCATGACAAGAAAGCTTATTATTTAGTGACACATTATTACGTTATCACCAACGTTTGTAACGACAGAGTGACAAGCTCACGCATCATTCACATGTTTGTTTAGGGTTAGGTTCTTTTTACTTTGACGTCCCTGAGTGGTGAAAACAGTTAATGCCCTTAGCAGCCAATCAAAAGGTTGGCGGTTCAAGTCTACCCAGAGGTGCCTTGAGAGAAAGGCCTGGTGACCTAATGTGACTCGTTGAATTTGTTCCTTGGATTTGAGGAGGCAGTAGAGGGTAGCAGACAGGACCCAGGCTTTGGAGGGAAACACACCTGCATTTGACCCTTAGCTGTACTGTGTGGTAGCTGCGTGGCTCATCTGTAAAATGGGAGCAAAAATAGTGCTCTTGCAGCGTGGCTTTAAGAGTTGTTGTTGCTCGTTGCAGTAGAGTTGGTTCTGACTCATGGCGACCTTATGTATGACAGAATGAAATGTTACTCTGTCCTGCAGCATTGCCCAGACTTCTAAAACTGTATCAGAAAATATTCTGTTGGGATCCATAAGGTTTTCATTGGCTAATTTTCAGAAGTAAATTGCCAGGTCTTTCTAGTCTATCTTAGTTTGGAAGCTCTGCTAAAACCTATCCACTATGGGTGACCCTGCTGCTATTTGAAATGTCAGTGACATAGCATCCAGTACCACAGCAACACGCAAGCCACCACGCTATGCCAAACTGACAGATAGGTGGTGGGTTTTAGGAGTTAGATGCAGTAGATAAGGTATACACAGTGAAACCTGTGAGATCTGGAACTCGATGGAGCTGCCTGTTTTTTCCAGGTCTCAAAAGTTTTCTGTCTTTGACAGGGTGCAGTCTTACCACTTTCCAATTGCTCGTCTTAGTGGAAAATATTTTAGTTTTCCTTCTCTGGCAGGTTTCTGCCTTACACAGATTCCGGCTCTTGCAGGTTTTACTGTAATGGATTCTCAGTGAATGGTGTGCTGTTGTTGGGTGCCATCAAATCTATTTTGACTCCGAGTGACCTCATGTGACAGAGTAGAACTGCCTATAGGGTTTTCTAGGCTGTAATCTTTATGGGAGCAGATGGCCAGGTCTTCCTCCCACGGAGCTGTTGGGTGGGTTTGAGTGGTCAACCTTTCAGTTGGTAGCTGAGCACTTAACCACCAGGCTGAGCCACCAGGGCTCCTTCAGTGAATGGCAGTTGCTATTACTTTTCCTTTAAGTAATAGCAGGAGGACAATAGAAGGAGGACAATAATGGTCTAATAGTTTCCATTTCTGAGCCTTTACTAAATACCAGGCAAAAACTTTATACACATTAGCTCTTTGAATCCTCACAACAACCATATGAACCAGATATTATTAGTACTGTTTTTCATGAATAAAAAACTTACAGTTGGTAAGGTTAAGAAACATATCCAAGACCTCTTGGAAAGTAAGATGCAGAGGCAGGGTTCAAGCCAGGCATGTCCAGCTTTTAACCACTATCACACCCTCTCCCCACATTCTTTGGAATCAGAAGGCTGATTCCACTCCACCTATGACATCGACGGCCCTTCTTTCCATGTCTGTTTAGGCTGAAAGAGAAAGCTATGATTAACTACTAAAAGCTATTAAAACCTCATAACTAACTCTTTGTAATGTACGTAAGGGAAAAAACTTCAAATTTCTGCAGTTTTAGACCAACACCCTCAAGAACCAAGGTGAAACTAGCAGGCAGTGAGACAGATGTTTGACTTTTAGCTTAAACAGTGGATTTTTGAGCACTCTGTGTTTGTTTTAGGACATATTTTACAGCAGTTGCTGTTAAAATGGAGGGAAGATAGAAATCTCTTTTAGCTTTTGGAAGCACTTTTTTTTTTTCGTTTTTGTTTGAGTTGTAATGTTACTATTGGCTTCAGAATATGACGTTTTTAAGACATTTATGCTCACTTCCGATATTAGCTGATTTCCTTTAGCTCTCCTGTAGTAAAATCTGGGTAAACACAATTTCACTCCATGCCTTCCATTAACAAGTCAAAGGATTAAAGTATACAAGGCTGTGTTCCTTTCAGTACGACAAAGCAGGTAGCTGGGATTATACATATTGCCTTGGGGCTTTCTTGCTTCTTCAAAGTTGTTCTGACACCCCTATCCAATGATTCTTTGTTACCTACACTTGTAGCTGAAGGTGATGGTTGAAGGTGAGTCTGGAGACATTCCTCTCTGTGCTGGGTTCCTGCAGATCGTGTGGTGCTAAACTCTGGAAAGTGACCTTATAGCAAAACGACTATAGCTTGATTTATAGAACTGAATACAAATTTGTTACTATGCTGACTTTCCCTTTTCTCAGCATTACTATATCTGGAAAGACAAATTACCACTCATTGTCCCATCAACAATGGGGACAGTGGTGGTTCAGTGGTAGAATTCTTGCCTTCCATGCTGAAGATCCAGTTCCATTCTCAGCCCATTGACCTCATGCAGTCTGTCAGTGGAGCTTGCATATTGTCATGATGCTGAACAGGTTTCAGGTGAACTTCCAGACTAATACGAACCAGGAAGAAAAGCCTGGTGATTTACTTCTGAAAAATCAGCCAGTGAAAACCCTATGGATCAAAATGGTCTGATCTACAACCAATGATGGGGATGGCACAGGACTGGGCAGCATGTCATTCCACTGTGCCTGGGGTTGTCATGAGTCAGGAGCCAACTCGATGGCAGCTAACAACGATACATCGACAATTATTTTAGGAACATCTAAAGGGTATCCACCATGCTACAAGCACTGTGGCAGTTATAAGAAAGTATAGCATGCTGGAAAGAGCAAGTGTTCTTGGAGAAGGAAGTCCAAGTTAGATAATGAAGGCGATGATGAATGATGGTGGTGGTGGTGTTGGTGGCAACTACCATTTATTGTGCATTTTTTAGGTATCAGCTCACAGATGCAGCAGTCAAGAAATAAGATGACATATTGGGCAAATATGCTACAAAAGACCTCTTTAAAGTGTTAAAAAGCAAAGATGTCACCTTGAGGACAAGGGTGCACCTGACCTTTGGTATTTTCAATCACCGCATATGAATGTGAAAGCTGGACGATGAACAAAGAAGACTGAAGAAATGATGCATTCTAATTACGGTGCAGGCGAAGAATATTGAACGTACCATGGACTGTCAGAAGAAAGAACAAAACTGTCTTGGCAGGAGTACAGCCAGAATGCTCCTTAGAAAAGAGGATATTGAGACTTCATCTCACATACGTGGGGCATGTTATCAAAATGAACCAGTCCCTGGAGAAGGACATCATGCTTGGCAAAGTAGAGGGTCAGCAAAAAAAAAGGAAGACCCTCAATGAAATGGATTGACACAGTGGCTGTAGCGATGGGCCCAAACAAAGCAATGATTGTGAGGATTGCACAGGATTGGACAGTGTTTTGTTCTATAGTATATAATGTCGCTATGAGCAAATTGGAACTGACTTGACGGCACCTAACAACAGTGTTCAAGTATCAGGATCAAAAATGTATGTTTCTAAAACTCATACTCTTTCCAACATGTCCCATTTCCTTGTAACTACCACAGAATCTAGGGAGAGGTGGATACTCTGTAGGAAACTTACTTTATATAATGTCACACTGCTAGTGACAGGCCCAGGACCCCTAGAAATGTGTCATCAGAAATTTAAATTAAATCTCTTCACCTAGCCCTAGGCCTCATTTTCTAGGGGATAATCAAAGGTTATCAAAAGCTTGTTGTAAGGCTTATGTAAAGCTCCAGGTTCATGGCAGGTGTTTCATAATTAGTAGTAATTATTAATTTTATTAGTATTATTAGACATAGTCAGCGGCTTGGAAGAGAGTATTACAAAGAATATGAGATGCAGACCCCAAATTCTCATAAAAAGACCAGACTTAATGGTCTGACTGTGACTAGAGGAATCCCGGCGGTCATCGTCCCAAACCTTCTGTTGGCCCAGGACAGGAACCATTCCCGAAGACAACTCATCAGACATGGAAGGGACTGGACAGTGGGTAGGAGAGAGATGCTGATGAAGAATGAGCTATTTGTATCAGGTGGACACGTGAGACTGTGTTGACATCTCCTGTCTGGAGGGGGGATGGGAGGATAGAGAGAGTTGGAAGCTGGCAAAATTGTCACGAAAGGAGAGACTGGAAGGGCTGACTCATTAGGGGGAGAGCAAGTGGGAGTATGGAGTAAGGTGTATGTAAGCTTATATGTGACAGTCTGACTTGATTTGTAAACGTTCACTTGAAGCTCAATAAAAGTTAAAAAAAAAAAAAAGAATATGATCAATAGTGACAAGCGCCAGAGAGAAGTTATAAGTTAGGAGAAGGTAAATATTACTTTGTTACCATGCATTTATTGGAAAAGAACTCAGATAGGTCATGAGACTGAGCCTGAGGAGCTAACTGGAAACTCACATACCTCCTCCCTGTGTGTGCAGCCAAAGTCATGGATCGAACTCTTTTTTACTAGGTTTCACCTTGGGCTGTGTTAGTACTGACTTCCTGAGCTTCACCTCCCTGGTCCCTGGGTGGCTGCATTTATGTCCCTGGGTGGCTGCATTTATGTCCCTGGGACAGACTCACATCCATTGTTCTGTTCATACAGTTGTGCTGGAGTGGCCCTTGTCAGCCTCTCTTCTACAGAGGAAAGGGTGTTTATGTTGCTAGGGAAGCAACACTCAGGCTTAGCTTTGGCATTTGTGAGTGGAAGACACTAAAATTTGTAGTCTACTGCTGGCTGCGCAAAGAGACTGAAGTGATGAGAGCTGTCTCCTCTGTCACTTGCTCAACTGTAATTGTCATCGGCTTTGTTTTCTTGCTTGTTAACAGCGGATGATGAAGCAATAAAATGCTGCTCTGTTCTGCAGAGACAACTGCTCCTGAAAATTTCAGTACTTTCTTTGTTTGGGATAAATTTAAATTACATAAACAAAACTTGTTTCTCCCAAACATTTAAGCTATACCCAGTTTGTATGTTTTCCTCTTGACCGCTATAAATCAAGACAACAACAGCACTGTTGTTGTTGTCAGGTGCCGTCGAGTCAGTTCCGACTCATAGTGACCCTATGTACCACAGAATGAAACACTGCCCGATCATCCGCCATGCTCACAATCATTGTTATGCTCGAGCCCATTGTTGCAGCCACTGGGTCAATCCATCTAGTTGAGGGTCTGCCTCTTTTGCACTGACCCTGCACTTTACCAAGTGTGATGTCCTTCTCCAGGGACAGATCCTTCCTGACAATATGTCCAAAGTATGTAAGACCCAGTCTCTCCTTCCTTGCTTCTAAGGAGCATTCCGGTTGTACTTCTTCTAAGACAGAATAGCACTAGAACTCGAAAATTCATTTATAGAGACAGCTCAACTAACTTTGCTGAAAAACAACTCAGAGGTGATATTAATTAATTAATCGTGTAGGGTTTTTAAAAATAGGTAATGCATGTTTGAGGGCTGAGGTGGTTCAATGGTAAAATTCTCATGTCCACATGGGAGACTCAAGTTCGATTCCTCGTCAATGTTGCGCATGAGCAGCCACTGCCGTCTGCCGTAGAGGCTTGTGTGTTGCTGTGGTGCTGAACAGGTTTCTACGGAGCTTCCAGACTAAGACAGACCAAGGATCTGCTTCTAAAAATCAGCCAGTGAAAACCCCATGGATCACAATGGTCCAAACCAAAACTGATCATGAGGATGGTGCAGGACTAGGC
Organism: Loxodonta africana; assembly: GCF_030014295.1. Taxonomy (NCBI): domain Eukaryota; kingdom Metazoa; phylum Chordata; class Mammalia; order Proboscidea; family Elephantidae; genus Loxodonta; species Loxodonta africana. The sequence continues at coordinate 104,300,445 of NC_087346.1, read as the reverse complement.
AGCATTTTGTTCTGTTGGGTTCTGTTGGATTGGGGTTGCCATGAGTCAAGGGCCTACTCACCAGCAGCTTACAACAACAACAACCACAATGCATATTTCTGGTAAAGTTTTCAAATAGGATATAAAGGTAAATAGTGAAAATTTCCTTTCTCCATTTCCCTTCCATTTTAACAAGTTAATTCAATCTGAAAAAATCAGATGGAATGTTTCCTATTTTATTGAGGTTGTAAACTTACAACTATGCATATGTTGAATTTACTGACAGGGTGTGACCTGCACCTAAATATGATACTGGCAGCAGCAACAGCAAGAACAGAAATAGAAAAAAGACAGCAGGAAAAAAAAAGAGAGAGAGAGAGAGAAAATTAAAGGTGGGTGAAACCCCAAGCCAAGACTCAATGACAGGGCTCCCCGAGACCCCACTTTATCATTTCTACATTATCATGTGACCAACTGATGGAAGAACTTACCAGGAAACTTTAGCAAATAACATGAAAATCTATCTCCATGTAATACTTCAGAAAATCCACCTCTTATGACTTCCCTGTTAGAATAATCCATAAGGGCAGTCAAAGTCTTCTGCTTTCAACTTCGCAGACAAATTTCAATAATTATTTAGAGGAAAACCTAAAATCTACATGTTCGTCTAGAATTCCAAGAAGCCTCTCACATTTCCCTGGCCATCCTGACACCCTCCTGTAATTTCCCAGCGTGAAACTAAGAGCAGGAGAATCTGTTTACAACACTTACCCTTAGGTGTTTCTTCCAAATACCTATTTCCATTAAAACAACAACAAAACTCTCCAAAAGTTCAAGGAAAGAGCCTCAAGAGTGCTGTGACCACAGGCTGCTCTCAATTTTGTTTATAAACCTGATTTCCTTGGGCCTACCCGGTTAGGTCCAGGGTGAGTACAAACTAATTTCATCTCATGGCTTTTGGTTTCCTTCACCTACACAGAGACATCATGACCAAGATGGCCATTGGAAGTTCAATTAAGATATCTTTTCCAAGTTAAAATACTTCATATAGGGATCAGAAATAATAAATTTAGCTCTACCCCATTCCACCCTCTTAATTCCTACTAAATTATACTAAATTGAAGCCTACACATCAGGAATAGGTTTAATTGGGGGCTAATCAGAACGAAGATTTAATAATTGCTAATTAATTTTTTAAAATTAATTAGCTAATAATATAAATAATACTGTCTATTTCAATGGTGATTCCATAATGGTAAATAAACAGAGCAGCATGAATTAGATCAATTAGTTTTTCCTTTTCTTCTTCACTCTCTTTTCTACAACCCAGCCCTTCTTTTTTTCCTATTCAATTTCTAACTTTACTTAAAATTGTGTACTTTCAACTTATATACAGCAAGTGACTTATCCTGGGAGAATCTCCTTCTCCAGCTATTATACAATCCCTAGCATAAAAGTTTCCTTTAAAGATCAAATCTAAATTTCTTGAGCCCAAGATCTGTGTCTTATGTTAATAGCTTTGTGAATTAATGCTGATTGAGTGTGTGGGGAAGTCCCTGAGGGGCACAAACAGTTAACATGCTTTGCTGCAAACCAAAACGTTAGAGGCTTGAGTTTACCCAGAGGCACGTTGGAAGAAAGCCCTCGTGATCTACTTCTGAAAAACCAGCCAATGGAAACCCCATGGCGCACAGTTCCTCTACCCTGACACACATGGGGTTACCATTAGTGGAAATCACCTCATCGGCAACTTTTAAAAAAGCTTATCAAGGTCCAGCCAAACAGTAGATAAAAGGGGAATCTGGGTCCAGATGTCCAGAGACAGCAGGGGGAGCCATTGTGGGTGAAAGGAGAAGAAAGGCTGGAAGGAGTCAGCACAAGGTGAATGAGGCTCATTTAGGATGGGCGGGCTATCAAGGTCCAGCCAAACAGTAGATAAAAGGGGAATCTGGGTCCAGATGTCCAGAGACAGCAGGGGGAGCCATTGTGGGTGAAAGGAGAAGAAAGGCTGGAAGGAGTCAGCACAAGGTGAATGAGGCTCATTTAGGATGGGCGGGCTGGCAGGAGGAGTTAGGGGTAGAAAATGTGAAGCTTTGTGAGTGGAGGCCTGTAGAATGGGATCTTTAGAGCTTTAGAACCTACCTGACAAGAAGTTGAGGCTGAAATAACAGTTCATATCTGAAAATCAGGAGCGAAGGGACCTATTACCCTACCAGCCCCTGACACACATGAAGTTGCCATGAGTCGGAACTGACTGGATGACAACTGGTTTGGTTTCTTTCTTTCTTTTTGGTTGGAGTGAGTGGGTGGATGGATGAATGAAATGACCCAGTGGTGGATGGATGGGTAGGATAATATGAAGCTGGAACTTGATATATGAAATAAAAGCTTCAAAAATGTAGGTAGGTTAAAGAAGCAAGCAGATCTCAAAGATAATCAGAAATTATTAAAGCAGTAACTGAGAGAAAATATGCAGATTCATTAGAAAAGTGATGACCACAACAAATCATTGAAAGTTTCTAGTACAATTTTTTTTAAGTTAGAAGACTGAAACTGTAGATTGCTTCTTTCCAAAGGTTTCAGTTGTGAAATTAGTCTACCTTCCAGACATGTTTGGAATATATGAGTTGTCCATTTGCCTCCTTTGCTATATATTGAGAAAGGTCATGCTCAGAGCCATTAGAAAAGTAATTCCCTCTTGATTTTTCAAGAAAATCCCAGATGTGATCTGCACATTGATAACAGAGAATTTAGTTTGCCAGCAAGAGCCAGATTAGATTTTGGCTGTATTTTTTATGTAGGGTAGCTATACTTTTTTTCTTTTTCAAGGACAAATTCAAATATCTTCTTTCCTCCTGTCTATGACAGTTTCTCTAATGATAAATGCCACTAGAATAGAAATATTTCAAGACGGAAAAAATCCAATGAACTATTTTTTTAATCCACCTGTGCGATCATGTTGTCGTTGTTAGGTGCCGTATACTCAGTTCTGACTCATAGTGACCCTGTGTACCACAGAACAAAACACTCCCAGTCCTGCGCCATCCTCACAATCGTTGCTACACTTGAGCCCATTGTTGCAGCCACTGTGTCAATCCATCTCTTTGAGGGTCTTCTTTTTTGCCTTCTCTTTTCTTCATATATTACATGTTCCAATTATTAATGGATGTTTGCAGCTGTTTCTTCTCATTTTGAGTCATGCCACTTTGGCAAATGAAAGTCTTGAAAGCTTTATTTCATCCACTTCTTGAAGGATGGCTCCACTTTGAGGAGGCAGTTCTTTCCCAGGAGTATTTTGAGTGCCTTCCAACCTGAGGGGCTCATCTTTCAGCACTGTATCAGATAATGTTCTGCTGCTATTCATAAAGTTTTCACTGGACACTATTTTTTAGAAGTAGATAGCCAGGCGCTTCTTCTTAGTCTACTTAGTTTGGAAGCTCCCCTGAAGCCTGTCCACCATAGGTGACTGCTGGTATTTGAAATCCTGGTGGCATGGCTTCCAGCATCACAGCAACATGAAAGCTACCATTGTATGACAAACTGAGAGACGAGTGGTGGTCATTGGGGATACAGTGATGGAATTCTGAGAGCAGCAGGTGTTCAGTGACAGAATTCTTGCCTTCCACGTGGGATACCTGGGTTCGACTCACAACCAATGTACTTTACCCTCAGCCACCACCTGTCTGTCAATGGAGGCTTGTGCATTGCTATGATGCTGAACAGGTGTCAGTTCAATGAGCTTCCAGAATAAGATAGGCTAGGAAGAAAGGTCTGGAAATTTACTTCCAAAAATCAGCCAATAAAAACTGTATGCATTACAATGGTCTGATCCCAGCTGATCATAGGGATGGCATGGGACTGGGCAGCACTGTGTTCTGTTGTGCATGGGGCTGCCATGAGTCAACAGCAACTGACAACAATAGCATTGTATCAATCCCCTAATCTTGGCTCTCAAGAAGGCTACCTAAGAGGGACTGGGTGATTATGCAAATCAGACACTGTAAATTAAATTACTTTGTTTTAAACAGCCAATTATTTAGTGATAGAGAAATGTAATCATTTGAACCCTGGCATTATTTAAATGCCAGACAGCATGACCTAATGGTACAAGCTGTCAGTCATGGACCATACCTCATCTATTAATGTCACCTGCATGATCTGAAGTGATGATCATAAATTTCAACTTGTTAAAACAAATGATGGGCCTTATTTATTACAGTAATTTGAGAGTGGGAGAAGGAAATAATTATGAAATATATGTTGCATTTTGAGTCAAGGGACCTGAGGAGAATATTAATAGGTTCTCTTTAACTTGAATACAACTTGTGAAGCCCAAACTTATACCCAGGAGATAAAGTTCTGAGATAACTTTCAGAGTAATTATAAAATGACCACCACAGAGCATGAAACAAGAATGTGTTGACATCAAAAACTAAATTTTTCTTCTGGAATATTCCGTACAGTTCATTGAAAATGGTTACAGGTTAAGGACTTGAGAAAAATATGCATATTAAGAAAAACTAGAAGAAAATTTGCAAAAATGGAAATAGTCATGTTGGACTGATAGGATAATGGGTGGGTTTTATTCTCCTTTATTCCCTCAATTTTATGAATTGTTGTAATAAAAAGAAAACGACTCAATTGTGCTCTTTGGCCTAGCGTTTGTTTGATAGATCCTGTCGGGAGTGCCTTGGGCGTATGCCTTTATCCTGGAATAGTCTACTGTTTGCAGAAGCTGTTTTTTGAGTTTTTATTAAGATCTGGAAAAGAAGGTGTGTATGTGTGTATGTGAGTGTGTATGTGCAGTTCTTCTCATAATACTGTCCTTTTGCTGAGTGAAAGAGGGTATTTTCTTTGTACACATTCTCTTTCTCCCCTTTGATTGCCTGCTTTTCAGGACAACTTGTTGGAAAAAGTTTTAAGTCAACAAAAGATTCCTCGCTTACAAGGAATTATGTTTTCCTGTCCTAAATCATTGTCTCTATGTTTATTTGAACAGTCCTATATTCTGCAGAAATACACACGATTGGTACACCCTTTAGCAAACGTTCTAATCTGCTGCCATTTGGGGTCAGGTACACTTGTTATTAAGCATATTGGTAGGTTAAGGTAATTTGCAAGTCACTTGCAAAATGCAATAAGAATAGAGCACTTTGTGTTTATGTAAGCAAAAAAAAAAAAAAAAAAGCTGTGATTCTGACTCATGACAACCACAGGTGTGTCAGAGTAGAGCTGTGCTCTACAGAGTTTTCAATGGCTGATTCTTTTTTTTTTTTTTTTTTAAGGACTTTTTTTATTGCTCCTAGAAGCTTATATCATCACTACATGGTTCTGACTGTAATAGTTTCTCCAGACAGCAACTGAGTTTTTGGAAGTTGGTCACCAGGCCTTTCTTCTGAGGTACCTCTGGGTGGACACAAGCCTCCAAATCTTTCAGTTAGCAGCCGAGATTATGAACTGTTTGCACCACCCAGGGACTCCTTTATGTAAGCAGTCCTCTACAAATAGCCACCCTAAGATAATAAATATGGCTTTAATTTAAAAACGAAATTGAGATATAAGATAATATTGAACAGTGGATGAAGTAAGGACGCAAGTATTCAAGTTCTGACTCTGCTACCCTAACACTCTCAACAGGTTTTAGACTCAGTTTCCCCATCTCTGCAGTGGATATGACTTTCTTACCCAGTCTCTCAGAGGACTGATGTGAAAAATGCTCAACAAGGATTAGCTGTTATTGCTAGTTTTGTGTGGATCACTCTGAGTCTCACTTGCTGCTGTTCTCTTTGCAAACCAGAAAGAAAGACTTCCAGCTTTTTCCCCAAGAGCAGAGCCTCTTTAAGTGGCATAGCTCATCAAACCCAGCCTCTGTCGTTATATAGTTCACCCCAGCATATTTTCTAGCCTAGAAAACAGAACGTTCCATGTTCCCTAGTGCTGGCATTCAAATAACAGACCTGGATCTGCATGTAATCAGGGACTCCTTAAGCTGCCCAGAGATTTATTTTCAGTGATCCGTGATGCTTTTTGAAACCAAAGGGACCATCCAAAGCCACTGTCTCAGGCACTAAATCTTTCCAAACACAAGCTCCTTGCTGGCACCAGGCTGAATTGCTCTCTCACAATAATATTCCATCCACTAAAATGTCTCTGGAGGACGTTTAATTTAGTGTCATCTGTGGAAAAGAGGAAGCCTGCACGATGCTTTCTAAAATCTTAATGCATTTGGCAGCGTCTTGAAACAAGTCAGAGCTGGGGGCAGAAGGAGCGGAAAATGAAGCCCTGGCTGATTTATGAAATAAGTGAGCTTGAAGTCGCCTTGACATCAAACTTCTTTATGGTCTGTCTTTTTGATTCACCATTTTCTCCCCTTGAGCATTTCTGTATGATTTTGTGGCTGTTCACAATAAAAGGCAGGATTGGGAGCTATAACTTCCTTCCCTTCCGAATATAGTAACATACACCAATGTCCGTTGCAGTGTTATTCACAAAAACCAAAAGGTGGAAACAACCTAAATTTCTATCAACAGATGAATGGATAAACAAAACGTGGCATATACATCTGATGGAATATTACTCAGCTGTAAGGAGAAATGAAGTCCTGATGCTTGCCACATCATGGATGAACCCTGAAAACATGCTGAATGAAATAAGTTAGTCACAAAAGGACAACTACAGTATGATCCCACTTATTTGAAATAGGCAAATGTATGGAGACCAGAATGTTTGAATAGTTACCAGAAATGGTAGAGAGGGGGAAGGGGGAGCCATTGCTAGAGGGGCACAGAATTTTCGTTAATGATTGCAGAATAATTTGGAAAGAATAGTGGTCATTGTTGTATGACATGATGAATATAATCAATGTTATTGATTTATAAATGTAAAAATTATTGAATTGGTAAATGTTTTGTTATACAGATTTTTACCACAATTGGGAAAAAAAAAAAAAAAAGCTTATTGAACGTGCGACAGCTCTCTGGACTGCATTTCTTTTGTCAACTAGCTGGGACCTACTTTCAGCAATCATGCCTAAGGGATCTGCCGTTGGCACTGATCTTGGCACCACCTACTCTTATGTGAGTGTCTTCCAGCACGGAAAAGTGGAGATAATTGCAAATGATCAGGGCGGCAGAACCAAGCTATGTTGCTTTTACTGATACTGAACGATTGATTGGTGATGCCGCAAAGAATCAAGTTGCAATGAATCTCAGGAACACAGTTGATGCCAAACGTCTGATTAGATGAAGGATTGATGATGCTGTTTGTCCAGTCTGATATAAGGCATTGGCCCTTCATGGTGGTGAATGATGCGGGCAAGCCCAAAGTCCAAGTATAATATAAGAGAGAGACCAAAAGTTTGTATCCAGAGGATGTATCGTCTATGGTTCAGACAAAGATGAAGGAAATTGCAGAAGCCTACCTTGGAAAGACTGTTACCAATGCCGTTGTCATTGTACCAGCCTACTTTAACGACTCTCAGCATCAGGCTACCAAGGATGCTGGAACCATTTCTCGCCTCAGTGTACTGAGAATCATCAACAAGCCAACTGCTGCTGCCATTGTTTATGGCTTAGACAAAAAGTTGGTGCTGAAGGAAATGTGCTGATCTTTGACTTAGAAGGTGGCACTTTTAATGTGTCAATCCTTACTATTGAGGATGGAATCTTTGAGGTCAACTCTACAGCTGGAGACACCCACTTAGGTGGAGAAGACTTTGACAACAGGACGGTTACCATTTTGTTGCCAAATTCAAGTGCAAGCATAAGAAGGACATCAGCGAGAACAAGAGGGTTGTTTGTTGCCTCCACACTGCTTGTGAACATGCAAAGTGCACTCTATCTTTCAGCACCCAGGCCAGTATTGAGATTGATTCTCTCTATGAAGGAACCGACTTCTGTACCTCCATTACCTGTGCCCTATTTGAAGAACTGAATTCTTACCTATTCTGTGGGACTCTGGACCCTGTGGAGAAAACCTTGAGGGATGCAAACTAGAAAAGTCACATATCCATGATATTGCCCTGGTGGATGGTTCTACCCATATTCCCAAGATTCAGAAACTTCTTCAGGGTTTCCTCAATGGAAAAGAATTGAACAAGAGCATCAACCCTGATGAGGCTGTTGCTTATGGTGCAGCTGTCCAGGCAGGCATCTTATCTGGAGACAAATCTGAAAATGTTCAGGATTTGCTACTCTTGGATGTCACTCCTCTTTCCCTTGGTATTGAAACTGCTGGTGGAGTCATGACTGTCCTGATCAAGCGCAATACTACCATTCCTACCAAGCAGATGCAGACCTTCACAACCTACTCTGACAACCAACCTGGTGTGCCCATTCAGGTTTATGAAAGTGAGCATGCCATGACCAAGGATAACAACCTGCTTAGCAAGTCTGAACTCACTGGCATACCTCCTGTACCCCATGGTGTTCCTCAGATTGAGGTCATTTTTGTTATTGATGTCAATGGCATCCTTAGTGTCTCTGCTGTGGATAAGAGCACTGGAAAAGAAAACAAGATTACCAGCACTAATGACAAGGGATGCTTGAGTAAAGAAGACATTGAGCGTACGGTCCAGGAAGCTGAGAAGTACAAAGCTAAAGGTGAGAAACAGAGGGACAAGGTGTCTTCTAGGAATTCGCTTGAATCCTATGCATTCAACATGGAAGCAACAGTTGAAGATGAAAAATTTCAAGGCAAGATCAATGATGAGGACAAGCAGAATATTCTTGACAAGTGTAATGAAATTATCAACTGGCTTGATAAGAATCAGACGGCAGAGAAGGAAGAATTTGAACATCAGCAGAAAGAGCGGAGAAAGCCTGCAACCCCATCATTACCAAGCTGCTCCAGAGTACCGGAGGCATGCCTAGAGGAATGCCTGGGGGCTTCCCTGGTGGTGGAGCACCTCCATCTGGTGGTGGCTCTTCTGGATCCACCATTGAAGAAGTTGATTAAGCTAATCTCTGAGCAGAGGTGCCTTAGCATTGTTCCACAGTAAAAAATTGAAAGACCCAAATTTGTAGTACATTCAGTAGAAGTTTTAAAAGCTACACTGCTATACTAAATTTATGGATATTCTCAATACTTGAATATGAAATATGCATAGGGAAAGGAAGTCAACACTGTACTTTACTAGCACTGTATTGTAAGTGGAAAATGCAATGTCTTAAATAAAACTGTATTTAAAATTGGGAAAAAAAAGAATATAGCAATGGCAAAAAAAAAGAATATAGAGTTCTAGGTAAAGGAAAAGTTCTAATGATCTCTGAATACCAGGTGAGGAGCTGGGAGGCAGACATTTGGCTGTGGGAGGCCTGAGCACTGGAGGAGGAGAAGGAAGTGCAGTATAAAGGGGTCCACACAGGGTGGTCAAGGCATCTTCAGGAAAGGCTTCTAAATGGGAACCAGAGAAGAATGATTATGTTAAAGATGAAATGAAGCAATGAATGAAGATTTGGTCTAGAGCTGGGACTGAGTTTTCCTGAGCTTGGAGCAATATTAAATATTTGATGACCCACAGGGTTTGTTGGGTTAATGGGGGCTGATACTCCATATTTTCTCCATAAAAGTGGAAAAAGAATTAATTTTTCCCCACATAAGTATATGGGGAGAGACAGATATTTAGTAATCATATTAATCATAGGTTGATAAGAGTTACAAAATATGAGAAGTACCATGAATGAGAGAAACCACAGGAAGCTAAGAGAGAGTACAGAGTGGGTTTTGTTCTAGTGGTGACCGGAAAACAGATTTCCTCAAGATGGAGACCTTTGGTCCAAGGCCAGTAGGATCTCCTGAGATATGAGAAGTTGAGAAAACTTCTCAAGTGAGCTGTAGAGAAAATCTATGTCCTCAAGAGATGGTCTTACCAGTGCCTGATCTCTAAAATCTACATGATTCTGCTAAAACTCAACCACAAAAAGACAAAAAACCTAATTAAAAAATGGGCAAAGGATATGAACAGGCACGTCACTAAAGAAGACTAACAGATACATGAGGAAAAGCTCACGATCATTAGTCGTTACAAAAAGAAAAGTGCCATTGAGAGAAACGCAAATCAAAACTACGATGAGATTCCATCTCACTCCAACAAGGCTGGCATTAATCCAAAAAACACAAAATAATAAATGTTGGAGAGGCTGTGGAGAGATTGGGACACTTGTACACTGCTGGTGGGAATGTCAAATGGTACAACCACTTTGGAAATTGATTTGGCGCTTCCTTAAAAAGCTAGAAATAGAACTACCACACGATCCAGCAATCCCACTCCTCAGAATATATCCTAGAGAAACAAGAGCCTTTACATGAACAGATATATGCACACAGATGTTCATTGCAGCACTGTTTACGATAGTAAAAAGATGGAAGCAACCAATGTGCCCGTCAACAGATGAATGGATAAATAAATTATGGTGTATTCACACAATGGAATACTATGCATCGATAAAGAACAGTGATAAATCTGTGAAACATTTCATAACACGGAGGAACCTGGAAGGCATTATGCTGAGTGAAATGAGCCAGTTGCAAAAGGACAAATATTGTATAAGACCACTATTATAAGAGCTTGAGACATAGTTTAAACTGGGAAGAACACATTCTTTTGTGGTTATGAGAGGGGAGAGGGAGGGATGGTGGGAGAGGGGTACTTACTAATTAGATAGTAGATAAGAACTACTTTAGGTGAAGGGAAAGACAACACTCAATACAGGAGAGGTCAGCACAACTGGACTAAACCAAAAACAAGGAAGTTTCCTGAATAAACTGAATGCTTCAAAGACCAGCGTAGCAGGGGCAGGGGTTTGGGGACCATGGTTTCAGGGGACATCTAAGTCAACTGTCATAATAAAATCCATTAAGAAAACATTCTGCATCCCACTTTGAAGAGTGGTGTCTGGGGTTTTAAATGCTAGCAAGCAGCCATCTAAGATGCATCAATGAGTCTCAACCCACCTGGGTCAAAGGAGAATGAAGAACACCAAGGACACAGGGTAATTACAAGCCCAAGAGACAGAAAGGGCCACATGAATCAGAGACTACATCATCCTGAGACCAGAAGAACTAGATGGTGCTGGGCCACAACTGATGACTGCCCTGACAGGGAACACAACAGAGAACCCCTGAGGGAGCAGGAGAGCCGTGGGATGCAGACCCCAAATTCTCATAAAAAGATCAGACTTAATCGTCTGACTGAGATTAGAAGGACCCTGGTGGTCCTAGCCCCTAGACCTTCTGTTGGCCCAGGACAGGAACCATTCTCAAAGCCAACTCTTCAGACAGGGACTGGATTGGACAATGGAATGGAGAGGAATGCTGGTGAGGAGTGAGCTTCTTGGATCAGGTGAACACTTGAGACTATGTTGGCATCTCCTGCCTGGAGGGGAGATGAGAAGGTAGAGGGGGTTAGAAGCTGGCAAAATGGAAATGAAAAGAGATAGTGGAGGGAGGGATCAGCTGACTCATTAGCGGGGAGTAATTGGGAGCATGTGGCAAGGTGTACATGAGTTTTTGTGCGAGAGACTGACTTGATTTGTAACCTTTCACTTAAAGCACAATAAAAATTATATAAAGAAAGAGATGGTCTTAGAGGGACCATCTATACCTAGGCTATAGATTTTCTTTTGTTGTTGTTGTTAGTTGCCATCGAGTAAACTCTGATGCATGGTGACCTCATGTATAACAGAACGAAACGTTGCCCAGTCTTATGCCATCTTCATGATTACTGGTATGTTTGAGTGCATTGTTGTGGTCACTGCGTCAATCCATTTCATTAAGGGTTTCCTTTGTTTTCACTGACCCTCTACTTTACCAAACAATACATACTTTTCTAGCAAGCAGTCTTTCCTGATGATGTGTCCAAAGTAAACAAGCTGAAGTCTGCCATCCTTGCTTTTAAGGAGCACTCCAGTTGTGTTTCTTCTAAGACTATAGTCTTAGAGGGATTATTTAGACCTAAATAGTGACTATAAGGGACTATAGTGATGGAGCATTTATTTGTCATAGGCCGTAGATTCCTGGGGACTGGGTGGGAAGGCTTGGAAGAAGAGGAAACCATGAGAGGTTGGGTGAAGGCCTCATCCTTTCCTCTCACCCTAACCAGGGCTTGGTTAAGCAATGGAGTCTCTGTATTTGCCGCATTGTTGTCAGAGCTGATCTAATTTCTGGCTCTTGACACTTATCTAGCCTGACCTCTCTCAAAAAGAAACAAAACCTTTACAGGTAGCAGTGACTGCCCGGACAGAGAGAAGCCTTCACAACGAACTCTTCGGGGAAATCTGGGAATGAAAAGAAAACAACCAAACAGATAGTTCTTAGGTGTTGCTGAGAACAGAGGTTTGGGAGTAGAGGGGCCAGTAGCCACTAGCCACATATAATAGTCACATCAATAGACTCAATATACCAACATATGATGTTGGATTGGTGTGGACTCAAACATACCAACAATCATGAAGATGGCGCAGGACTGAGCAACGTTTTGCTCTCATACATAAGGTTGCCATGAGTCAGAGGCGACTCAATGGCAACCAACAACAGCCACGTATGGCTACTGAGCACTTGAAATGTGGCTCGTTCAGACTAAGACACGCTAGATGTGTAAAATACACACTGAATTTTAAAGACTTAGTGTGAAACAAAGAATGTAAAATAATCATAATTCTTTTAATTCATTATTTGGTGAAATGATAATATTTCGGATAAAAAAAAAAATCTGTTGCCATAGAGTTGACTTCGACTCATGGCAACCCCATGTGTTACAGAGTAGAACTGAGCTTCATGGGGTTTTTTTTGGCTATAATCTTTTCAGAAGCAGATTGCCAGGCCTTTCTTCCTTGGAGCCATCAGGTAGGTTTGAACAGTCAACTTTTCAGTTACTAGCTGAGAGCAAACCATTTGTGCCACATGGGGATTTAATATTCTGGATGTAATATTGGGTTAAATTAAATATTTTATTAAAGTTAATATCTCTTCTTTTTCCTTTTCTTAGCTGCGGTTACTAGAAAATTTACAACTACACATGCAGCTGGTATTTGTGTCTCATGTTCTATTTAACTGACCAGCACTGGTCTAGCCGGCAGAGCATTACCTTCCCCTTCTCATTTCTCCTCCTGCAGAAAGCGACTTTAACCACCCCAGCAGCACGGTTTAAAATATCAGGAACGGAAGAGAAGCAGCATCTGGTTTCCCTTTTCTATTTTCCTTTCATCATTGCCGCATTCTGCTCACCTCAACAACCTAAGACAGAGTGAAACAATATTTTGTGGCCTGTATAAACCTTAAGATTGGATAGCTGCTTCCTTGAAGTTCCTGTCAATAGTAGGGACGGATTTGCTGCTCTTCCCCTCGGCTCCCCTGAGCTCTTCATCTGCCTGGCTTCCCACACACTTGTGCATTGAGAATTGTTCCTGCCAGTTCTGCCGTTCACAGATGGAGCTTTGGGGAAGGACATGCAACTGTTCTCAGGGCACCAGGGGAAAAAGACGGCATTGGGCCAGGATTTTTTCCTTCCAAATGCAGTGTTTACGAATGCAGCTGCGATGCCCTAGCTTCCCTCCCAGTACAATGCCGTACACTTGCCACCTCTGTTCTTTAAACCGGAGGAGGCCTCTCCCAGGGATATCTGTGTTTTAAGATGGAGTCCTTCAAGCCCCCAAAGCCTGCAGTGTGCAAAGAAATGAACCACTAATGAGGTCATTTCCAACCTGATGGCAGAGAGAGAGGACAGTTTTGACCCTGGTTCCCTCTTCTTGTCAAGTCAGCCCCAAGAAATGTCTAGAATTAATCTCGAAAGATCTGATGGAGATGGATTTAGAGGAGAAGCCCCAGAACACAGATTTGGGTTGAGAGAGATGTGAAAGAGATCATTACAGTAATAGCTAGTATGTATTATTAAGCCCTTTTAGGCCTGGCCTTTTGTTATAAGCTATAATTCATTTAATCATAATAACACTTCTACGGAGTCAGTACAATTGTTACGTCCATTTTACAGATGTGTAAATTGAGGGGGAAAAAATCCTAAACTCATTCCCACCAAGCTGATTTCAACTCATGAAGACCCCGTGTGTTACAGAGTAGAACTGCCCCCCAGGGTTTTCTTGACTGCAATCTAAACAAAAGAAGCTCACGAGGCCTTTCTTCCCCAGTGCTGCTGGGTGGGTTGGTACTGCCAACCCTTAGCTTACTAGTTGAGAGCAAACTGCTTGTGCCAGCCAAGGACCTAAACTGAGGCAAAGAGTTGTTAGGTAAGTTGCTTAAAGCCATAGGCTGGCGAAACAGTGAAGATTGCCTGTAGCCTAACTCCAGGGGCAGCGCGTGGGCCCTGCATACTACACTGCCTCCCATGTGTGAAGGGGCTGCAGAAGAAGTGAGCAAGCTTGGCTTCCTTTTTCTGTTAACATCAGCAAATTTAATCGTCCTTCATATAAGTTCTAAAACTTTATGAGCCTGCAGACATTTTTGTAGTCTCTGAAATATTCATGATCCTTTCTGTACTTCACGCAAGGGCTTGGTGTGCCTTGGCTTCCCTCGGTGTTGCTGGAGAGCACACTGGGGAAGAGGCAATTTTCTATATGTGATATCCTAAATTTCCAGACACTGCAGCCCACCAAAATGTACATTTCTTGAGGGAGGGGCTATTTCTTATTTGTCTTTGTGTTCTAAGTTCCCAGGACAGTGTCTGACACGTACTACAACTAACCCTGCCCTCCAAGACACACTTGAGTAGAAATGAATTCAAATATAGACTCGAAGAGTTAAAATCATCCCTTTCCAAGGAACTAAGGGGATAGTTACTCACTAGAAGATAATATTACTTATTATCTCTTATATAATCTTATAAATCTTTTCACCCCAGAAACTTTAATTACCAATGGGCAAATGTTTCTCTAATTATTTGGACATAATTTCTATGTCACAGCCAAATAATTGGACTTGTAAATTTTAACAAGAATAACTACGAAGCAAGTAAACAAACTAAATAATGCAAACATTCCTATTTAACAGGGCTTCTTGGATTAAAAAGAAATATTTTTGGTAACTGATAATTTCAGAGAACCCATTATATTCTATTCATTGCGTTTATCCCTCCTCAAAAAGCATAAAACACATGTTCGTTTTTTATGAGTCAAAATTATAATGTGTATAAATAATTGGTTTGCAATGATGCATGCAAATAATATCAGGATTTGTTTTAAATGTGGAAGCAATTGTGAAATATAATTACAGAGTGTGCAGTTCAACACCCTGTTGCTCATTAATATATATGGAACCTCTAATGGATGTTCGTTGTTCCTTGGGAATCAAATCTGGCAGGTCAGATCCACAGAAGATCATTTTCCCTGGTTGTCAAATAGATATTAGTCTCAAAAGCAAATCAATAGCCATATCCAAACCAATTGCAACGTTTAGAACAGTAAAGCCCACTCAAAATCTAAAACCCAATTTGATTAGTACTCAGAAAGAAATGTTAATCATAGAGATAAAATATACTACATAAACCTCACCCCTTTTCATGTGACCCCCTCCTTCTATTTTAGAGGATAAAGTAGGCAGGTTGGCTTTGATTTTTGCGACTGGGGATGGGTGAGAAAGTGGCTCCCTGTATTTACATGACTTGTGAATACTTGTGTGGACCTACTTGTGGTGATTCCTGGCATCTTTGCAAAATTCATAGTGATTTCTCCTTTTTGCAAATTTTGTAAACTTTGGCTTACTCACATTTTAATTCTAAACTGCAATTAAAATTCTGTGGCCTTGTGCCATTTTCTCTAGAGCATTCCCTTTGGGGTAACCTGCAAAGACAAGGGAATGAGTGGATCCTTATAGACCCTATTAAGCTAGCCAGAATGACCTCAAGAAGACAGCTTTGAAAGCGAAGGTACACAGGCTCAAGAGCCCTTGGGTGCCCCCCGCCATCTTGGTTATGTCATCTACTGCTGTGACAATCCCTGACCCTATCCCTAAGCTAATGTGATACTTAAGCTGATCTTAAAGTCTGAAGAGGAGTTAGTTGGAGAAGAGCAGGGGTGAGGGAGGTGTTCTAGAGAGGGTGAACAGCCTGTGAAATGTTCAAAGGCCAAGGAGAGCTGCCACGTTGGAGGAGCTGACAGTAGGTTGTCAACAGTGGATCATCGTTCGCAAGTAGAGATGAGGCTGGATCAGCAGGCGAGGGTGAGACTAGGGAGAGCTGTGCAGGACATGCATTTGAGTTTGAATTTTATTGAAGACTAAGGCAATTTGTTGAAAAATTTAGAAGATAAGAATAACATAATTAGATTTCAATTTTAGAACCACAAAAATCCATCCTAAACATGCAGTTGTGGAGAGAGAAGGGGGGATGGAGGGATAGGTCTTTAAGTGGTAGAATTAATAGACTTTGATGACGGGAGGTAGGGAATGAGTTTAGGAGGACATATAAGTTTCCAGTTCGGGTAAATCTGAAGGATGATGATGCCATTGATCAAAATAAGCTTCATTAGGTATTATAGCTATTATTAAGGAGCCCTGGTGGCACAGTGGTTAAGTGCTTAGCTACTAACCAAGAGGTTGGCATTTTGAACCTACCAGCTGCTCCATGGGAGAAAGATGTGGCAGATTGCTTCTGTAAAGATTACAGCCTTGGAAACCCTATGGGCAATTCTACCCTATTCTA
Organism: Loxodonta africana; assembly: GCF_030014295.1. Taxonomy (NCBI): domain Eukaryota; kingdom Metazoa; phylum Chordata; class Mammalia; order Proboscidea; family Elephantidae; genus Loxodonta; species Loxodonta africana. Next base: position 104,283,818 of record NC_087346.1, on the reverse strand, counting down.
TATGAGTTGGGATGAGCTATAGCTATTATTAGGGAGCAAATACCAGAGTGTGGGGAAATGCAGATTAAATAAGAGAAGATAATGGAGCTTTATAGAGATTTTCTGTAGCATGTAGCTCTCTAATGGGCACAGCTGAAAGAGAGGGAAAAATACATTCTGGAGAGATAAAACAGCAACATCATAAAAAAACAACCAAATGATGCCCAGTTCCCACCCTTCCTCTGATTTAACTGGTTAGGGCGGGGCAAGGAATTAGGTGTTTTAATAAAATTGGTCCAGATGATTGTAATGTACAGCCAGGACTAGGTCTAAATTATACCTTGCTAGGACATAAAGCAGGAGCCCTGGTGAAGCAGTGGTTACAGCTCTCAGTGACTAACTGAAAGGTCAGCAGTTTGAACACACCAACCACTCCGCAGGAGAAAAATGGGGCAGTCTGCTTCTGTAAAGATTCACAGCCTTAGAAATACTATGGGGCAGTTCTACTCTGTCCTATAGGGTCGCCATGAGTTGGAATCGACTCAGTGGCAGTGGGTTTTTTGGAAGTCATTAAGTCAGTGGTTCCATTTGGACACAAAATTCTTCTGGTCAAACAGACAAACCAGTTGCTGTCAAGTTGACTACAACTCATGGCGACCCCATATGTGTAGAACTTTGATCCATAGTGTTTTCAATGGCTGATTTTTCAGAAAGAGAGCGCCAGGCCTTTCTTTCAAGGTGTTTTGAGTAGATTGGAACCTTCAACATTTCAGTTAGCAGCTGAGAACTTCAACTGTTTGCACCCCTGGTGGCGCAGTGGTTAAGTGCTACAGCTGCTAACCAAAGGGTCAGCAGTTTGAATCCGCCAGTTTGAATCCGCCAGGTGCTCCTTAGTAACTCTATGGGGCGGTTCTACCCTGTCCTATGGGGTCGCTATGAGTCGGAATCGACTCGACAGCACTTGGTTTTGGTTTTTGGTTTACCACCCAAGGACTCCTCAAATAGGCAAGTGCTAACAAACACATCTATTGAGCGTCTGTTTGGCATGGTGCCCTCTAGAGGGAGAGTAAAAAAAAAACTCCATTTCCGTTGAGTCGATTCTGTCTCATAGCGGCCCTATAGGACAAAGCAGAACTGCCCCATAGAGCTTCCAAGTAGTGGCTGGTGGATTCAAACTGCCAACCTTTTGGTTAGCAGCTGAGCTCTTAACCACTGCACCACCAAGGCTCCTTCTAGAGGGAGAGGTGTGTCTACATTTTTGAATTGGATAGGGGTGAGAGAAAGAGATTAGTTTGAAAGAGCATATTCAATAATGTTATAGAATTTTATTTTTGAATAATGAAAAAACATTCATTTTCATAATTTAAACTAGAAAAACTAAAGCTCGACCAATCCTTCTGACTCCTGAGACACTCAGCAAATCTAAAGGGAGCAAGCCTGCCTGGTATATATGTGTGTGTGATACACGCCGTATTAAAATGTCCGGAGGTGGTGTATCCAATTTAATTTTCTAAAATGGGTTTAAAAGTTTAGGAAACTAGATATAGAGAGTTAGTCCTTAATTCAGTAGGTGTATTTATTCATTCATTTATGAAATATTTACTGAGTGCTTCCAAGTGCCAGTGCCTTTGCTGGGTCCCCTAGCTATATTGACACAGTGGTTAAGAATTCAGCTATTAACCAAAAGATCGGCAGTTTGAATCCACCAGCCGGTCCTTGGAAACCCTATGGGGGAGTTCTACTCTGTCCTATAGGGTCACTATGAGTTGGAATTGACTCGATGGCAATGGGTTTGATTTAGGCTTTTCTAGTGATATTGTTCCCAATCTACTAGCTCTGTGAGATAGGACTTATTATATCCATTTTACATATAAAAGTGAGGTTCAGAAAGGTACCATAGGGTCCCACAGTAAAGAGGTGGCTAGGACCTATACACTTTTCACAAAAGCCAAATGGTGGGACCAACTTAAATGACCATCAACAGATGAATGGATAAATAAAATGTTATATATGCATACAGGAAACCCTGGTGGCGTAGTGGCTAAGTGCTATGGCTGCTAACCAAAGGGTCGGCAGTTCGAATCCACCAGGTGTCCCTTGGAAACTCTGTGGGGCGGTTCTACTCCGTCCTGTAGGGTCGCTATGAGCAGGAATCAACTCGACGGCCCTGGGTTTGTTTTTTTTTTTTTTTTTTAATATATGCGTACAATGGAATGTTACTCAGCCATAAAGAGAAGTGAAGTCCTGACATATGCTACAACATGGATGAACCCTGAAAACAAGCTGAGAGAAATAACTCAATCACGAAACGACAAATGCTGTTCTGATCTCACATATATGAAGTAAGCAGATATACAGAAGCCAAAGATTATCAGTAGTTACCAGTGGGGAAGGAAGGGGCAGGGGATGTGTTTGATAGGGAGCATTCGATTTACATTAATGGTGGTGGAATAATTCGGAAAAGTCAGTGGTAATGGCTGCACAACATGAAGAACACAGTCAATGTCACTGAATTATACATGTGGAAATTGGGAAATTGTTGTGGTGTATATTTTTACCATAATAAAAATTAAACAATAAAAAAAAAAAAACATGATTAGAATGTCAGCTCCGGAGGGCAGAGATCTTTGTCCTGTCCTCTGATGGATCCCCAGGCCCAGACAGTGCCTGGAGCATCATTAAGGACCCAAAGTATATTTGTGGAAGTGGCTGAGGGGGAGTTTGGATGATGTTCTGTGAGCTGTATCTGGAACTGCTGTTTCTCCCTCATACCTAAACTAACCCAAAACCAAACCCACTGCCATCGAGTCGATTCTGACTCGTAACGACCCTATAGGACAGAGTAGAACTGCCCCATAGAGTTTCCAAGGAGCACCTGCTGGATTCAAACTGCTGACCTTTTGGTTAGCACCCGTAGCTCTTAACCACTATGCCACCAGGATTTCCCCTTGTACATAGAGACAGTGTTGGCCTGTCCTCTTCCTTGCCAGCCTTGTTCTCCCCTTAGTTCAGCTGACTGTGTGCCACGCCTAGGCAGCTTTGCTGGGCTGCGTCTTCATTTAGTGGGGCTGTGAGAAGCACATCTGACTGCATCCTAAGTACACTGTAGGGAGGACATTTATCACCCAGGAAATACAATTTGCATACTAAATCTGGTTGGTCTGGAAGGTTAGATGGATACAATTACTACTGTGTGTCCATATGCCTGAAGCTTAATACAAATTTAACTCCTCAGTATTTAACAAAATATTATGCCATGGTAGTGATAGAGTGGCCATCATAGAGGTGTCCAAGTGACAATATACAGTCGGCCCTATATTAAGAAGGCTATTTTAACTTCATCTCTTAATATAAATTAGTTTCGCGTGTATTTTAACAATCTTTTCACCATTAAATGATACTCTGTTTCAACATTATGCCTCATAAAATAAATAACACTGGCTGGTTTCTACAACTTAAATGCAGAGGCTTCCAGGAAAGAAAAAAAGAAGAAATGGAATACTCTCACTGTTTTCCATCATTTTTATCTTTTCATTTTAGAGCACTCAGATGAGGATTTGGGAAATCTTCGGGCCAGTCTTTCAATAAAGCGACAGTGAGCACTTAATGCTGCTTCCACTTCCCACACACAAACTTTCTAATTATAAAAGGACCTTTTCAGACTTATTCAGGGCATATAATCTTATTTGCAGCTCGTAATTGGAGGGCTGTGTTTGTTGAAAAGAACAGAAGTCTTCAGTCATTTAGAATAAAGCTGGCTCATCAACCCCTGTGGGAAGAAAAGAACTATTTATTTTATCCGTTAATCCCAAATACAAACACAAAAAAGCTGTCTTTTCTAATAGTGACCCATTTCATCTTAAATTGGGATAAAGCTAGCTGTGCTCAATAAGACTATTGTAGTCAACAAAAAAGTCAATCTTATTAGGATTCCCACTGAATACCTTCCAATAACTTATCTTTTAAATGCTAAATCCAAATCCCAGTTGAATCCTCTATGTTTGTTGTCTGACACAAAATGCAAATTCGGAAGGGAAATCACCTCAACTCATGAGCCCCATCTAGTGGCAGGGAAGTAAATTGCTGTTCAAAAATGTGGTCTGTAATTATCCTATATCTTTAAACTGACTTTTTTAATTCTTGTATTTCTGCTCAAACCCTTATGTTTTAGCATCTCTCCATTTTTTTTGCCTATATTTTTACTTCTAAAAATAGATAGCTTTTTATATCAAGCAAATTTTTTCTCCAGAACTTAATTTTTAGCCTGGCTTTAAATTATTCAGGCTTCTCCATTTATAGTTGAATTTAAAAATGTGGAAAGCTATATCTCTTGAATAGCATTACATAGCATTTGTAGATTAAACTGTGTTTGATGTAAATAATATTATTCCTTTATCAATTTTATTTTATCAGAAGACTCCAAACATTCTTTATTTTTAAGAACTTAACAGGAGCAAGCCTGAGCCACAGAAAACCCCAATGAGGAAGAGCGCTAAAGATTTCAAAGTCTGCTTTCTCGGACCATGTCTACATGTGACAGCTGTAATAGCTAGGAGTAAATTTCTTTTAGTTGATTACAGTAGAAGTCAGTTTTGGCATCCCTCCCTTTCCCACTTCTGCATTTCTTGACTTTTACTGTGGCAATTGTAAACATTGTAAAAACCGAGTAAGTCAACAACAGGGATCAATGCCGGCTCTACCTGGGAACTGCTTTTGCTAATGACTCTGCCTTATACATGCAAACCTCCTTTTTTACCCAACAAAATAAAGTTGATAATAACCATATGTCACTTTAAAATAAAACACACTCCTTGGTTTACCTATTCTTGAATTACTTTCGAAATAATAATCTTTCCACCAGCCTATGTGCCCAAATCCCAAAAGCAGACCTAGGTACCTAGAGGCTGCTGGGTTATTGAGGAAGGAACAGAGGTGTCAAGTTTAAGTCCTAATGCTGCTCTTACTGGCTGCATGTCTGTGGGAAAGTCCCACCTCCCAAAAAGATGGCCATGAACTCAGGTTATGGAGCAGACAATCCCTGCTCCTCCCCCTTCCAGCTGTGGGACTTTGGACAAATTACTTCTCTAACCCTTGACTTCCTCATCTATAAAATGTATATCGTGATAATATTTACCTCATGACTTGTTATGAGAATTCATTGAATAAAGTATGTAAAGTGCTTAGCTCAGGGTCTGGCACCTAACAGAGTGCTACATAAATGTTATTGTTATTGCTTACAAAATACAAGGACCAGCACACACCTCTCAAGATTGTTGGGAAGACTGAATAAGATGACATATGGGAAAATGCTTGGTCAAATCTAAAGCTACTCTATAAATATTATAAATTAGAGTAAACCCACTAGGACCCACGGAGTCCCTTGGTGCTGTAAACAGTTAACATGCTCAGCTGCTAACCAAAAGTTTGGAGGTTCAATTCCACCCAAATGGCACCTACTTCTGAAAAATTAGTTCATTAATCTTTGCAATATCTTATGCAATGGATTACGTTAGTAGTAGTCTGGAGTCCCCGGGTGGGGCAAACAGTTAATGTGCTCAGCTGCTAACTGAAAGACTTGAGATTCGAGTTCACCCAGAGGTGCCTCAGAAGAATGGCCTGGTGATCTACTTCTGAAAAATCAGCCATTGGAAACCCTTCTCTGACACACATGGGGTTGCCACGAATTGGAATCGATTCAACGGAAACTCTTCGGTAGGACCTGCAGAGAAGACCCAACAGAAAAGGGTTGTAATTGGAGAATATGGGACTTTGATAGGTCAGTGCAACCTTCATAGGCTGAATAAAATCTTTGTAGGTCTAATGACTTGTATTGTTGGCTTACATTCTGTTTGGGGTTGTGAGTTCCTGAAGAGAATAGAATGATAGAGTTGGAAGGGAGATTATCTAATTCAGGGTCCTCATTTTACTGAGCAAAAATTGAATGCCTTTCTTCTACAGGGCATTTTGCACACTTGAGGGTGCAGAAGAATTTTAAATTATTTGTTTAATGGCTACTTCTGCTTCTGGACTGTAAGCCCCATGAGGACAGGGACCATGTCTGCTGAGTTCACTTGGCATAGTGTCTAGCATGCTGTCTCGTATTTGCCTAAACATGGTAATTGCTGACAGGCTCAAAGATGCCATATAGCAAAGCGGATAAAAGCATGGGCTCTGCAGTGAGGTAAAGCTGGGTATAAACTTGACAGCTTTAGTTTACTGTGTGACCTTGGGAAAGTTACTTAGTTTCTCTGAGCCTCAGGCTCCTTAACTATAAAAAAGGGCTACTAATAAGCAAACTGCCATCACGTTGATTCTGACGGCTACCTTATGTGTGTCAGAGTAGAACTGTGTCCATAGGGTTTCCGATGGCTGATTTTTCAGAAGTAGATCACCAGGCTTTTCTTCCGAGGCACCTCTGGGTGAACTCAAATCTCAAGTCTTTCAGTTAGCAGCTGAGCACATTAACTGTTTGCCCCACCCGGGGACTCCGGACTACTACTAACATAGTCTATTGCATAAGATATTGCAAAGATTAACGAACTAATTTATGTAAAGTGCCTGGAACAGCCTAACTCTATAAATTTATCTAAGTGACCAAGATAATAAGGCTAATTAGAGCAAGTTCTGGAACTAGAAACCTACCTAGGTCTTGTTCTTTATTTATATTCCACAGATATCCTGTAACTGCTTTGCCCAGACCACTTTGAAAAACTACTCATGTCATCAGAACAAAGTGGCAACATAAAATCAGGTCTTGGGTGATTCACTCAGAGGTGCCATAATCCTTCAAAGTGCTAGCAGCAAGTTTCAGGAACTCATTTGGATGGCGGTAAGGGGCGTATTATTGCTAATAACCTCCCAGTATCTAAGGCACAGAGCTGGAGAGAACATTGCATATTTTGCTCCAATAGTTGGTCCTTAAGGGTTTGACTACAGATGCAAGCACGGCTGGAATATGAAAATGGCACGTTCAAAAATATCTCTGCAACTCCCTCCTAGATGACTTTCAGCAGGTGAACTGTTAGCCTCCTAGGAAGATTAGATGTCAAGATAATTAGCTCTCTGCCACACAGACTATCTATTTTTCAAACCGCATCCTCCTTTCTTCCCTATGTCTCTGAGTTGACACAACTCATTATTACTTTATGCCTGAGTTCTTTCATTTCTTTTCAGTGCACTCATAAACCATCTCCTTTCCAAGACTTATCATACCTAACACTCAATTCATGCTAGTAACTTTGATGTTATATTTTACAATTCAGTTTGTATCCAAATATCACAGAAAATAAAGAGCAAGTTAGACAGGTAAACTAGATATGGGAGTATTGCCTGATAGCCCATCCTCGCATCTCTCCTTGGCCTGCAAAATTCCATGTGCTGTGGAGGAAGTGAAATGCACATTTTCTCATTTCATTTTATGACTAGAGGTCTGTGAATTTCTTCTTTCATTGTCTAACGTTGTGGTCTGTGAACCTTCCCTTTCCATTACGCTATACGACCTGGATTTGGCCTTGAGCAACTGGGGACTGACTTTCTCTTTTCTATCATAAAAGGAGCCAACCAAAAGCTAGACTGAAAAAAGAATAAGATAAAATGGGGAATTAGCCAAAGGAACCACACAATTATAAACTTTTCTAGCTGGCAAGGACGCCTGTCCACCTACCTGCACTTTGACTCTGCCCCAAGCCAATCCAGCAGGTAATTATGGCTCCTATTTCACGAGAATCCGCAGGATACCAAGCCTCTGCCCTCCATTTAAGAAGTCTCTTCGTTTCTGCAGTTTAATACCTTGTCCTCCTCCAGTCCAGACTTTTTCTTGCAGTTGTTAGGTAGAAGAGTTAGTTGGCTTCATGCCACCTAGAAATACGGATGTCTCCAGGCAGAGAGGGAATCTACCTCACCTCTCAGCTCTCTTCTCTGCCCAAGACTTGAGGATTATGCTCTTCAATTTCTCTAGGTGTCACTACACTTTGATCATTTATGGAAATTCCAAGCTTTCCTGAGAAGAGTCATGAAAGGACCCAGTGTTCGAGGTAGAAGCAAAGGGGACAACCAATGTTTTTCTCCCTTCCTCTCTCCTTTGCCAACACCATTGCATCATTCCTTAGGACCTGACCTCTTCCTCACCCCACCTCACCTTCACAGCTCACAAAATCCAAGACTTATCAGACCACCTTTAGCCTCATCCTTGACTCTATCTCAAATTGAGCTCTTTTTAAAACCCTAAGGAACGGTCTCTGTTAAAGGCCAAAATGTTTCTAAGACTTATTCAGACCCAAACATTGCTACCAGGAGACCTAAAACCTATAGGAAAATCCCGCCCCCCCCCACTCTAGCCCCCAATATTGTGTGGTTTTGTGGTTGTTAGGTGCTGACAAGGCGATTCTGATTCATGGCCACCCCATGTGACAGACTAGAGCTTCCCCATAGGGTTTTCTTAGCTGTAATCTCTACCTGAGCAGATTGCCAGGTCTTTCTCCCATGGAGCCACTGGTTGGGTTCAAACCACGAACCTTTTCATTAGCAACCTAACACTTAACCATTGTCACTAGAGTTTCTTTCAATCTTGCATATAGTACTTAATTTTTTTTTAAAGGTCGATCATGATTTGATAGATAGTGACTAAATGAACAGTTTTCAAGGTACCTTAGTTTTTAGACACTAGTGATCAATCTGGAAGAAGTCCAAACTGCACTGAAGGCATTGCCAAAAAAAAAAAAAGACTCCAGGAATTGATGGACTACCAATTGAGATGTTTCAACAAACAGATGCAGCACTGGAAGTGCTCACTCGTCTATGCCAAGAAATATGGAAGACAGCTTCCTGGCCAACTGACTGGAAGACATCCATATTTATGCCTATTCCCAAGAAAGGTGATCCATCTGAATGCAGAAATTATCAAACGAAACTTGGCAGAAGATCACTCAAAAGCAGCTGCAGCAGTGTATGGACAGGGAACTTCCGGAAATTCAAGCTGGATTCAGAAGATGTGGAACCAGGGGTATCATTGCTGCTGTCAGATGGATCCTGGCTGAAAGCAGAGAATACCAGAAGGATGTTTACCTGTGTTTTATTGACTATGCAAAGCCATTCGACTGTGTGGATCATGACAAATTATGAATAACATTGTGAAGAATGGGAATTCCAGAACACTTAATTGTGCTCATGAGGAACCTTTACATAGATGGAGAGGCAGTTGTTCGGACAGAACAAGGGGATACTGAGTGGTTTAAAGTCAGGAAAAGTGTGCATCAGGGTTGTATCCTTTCACCATACCTATTCAATCTGTATGCTGAGCAAATAATCTGAGAAGCTGTACTATATGAAGAAGAACATGGCATCAGGATTGGAAGATGACTCATAAACACCCTGAATTATGCAGATGGCACAACCTTGCTTGCTGCAAGTGAAGAGGACTTGAAGCACTTTCTGATGAAGATCAGAGACCACAGCCTTCAGTATGGGTTACACCTCAACATAAGGAAAACAAAAATCCTCACAACTGGACCAATGAGCAACACCAGTATAAACGGAGAAAAGATTGAAGTTGTCAAGGATTTTATTTTACTTGGATCCACAATTAACATCCACGGAAGCAACAGTCAAGAAACCAAAAGACACATTGCATTGGGCAAATCTACTGCAAAGACCTCTTCAAAGTGTTGACAAGCAAAGACTAAGGTGCTCCTGACCCAAGCCATGGTGTTTTCAATCGCATCATATGCATGTGAAACCTGGGCAATGAATAAGGAAGACCGAAGAAGAACTGACATCTTTGAATTGTGGTGTTTGCAAAGAATATTGAATATACCGTGGACTGACAAAAGAATGAACAAATCTGCCTTGGAAGAAGTACAATCAGAATGCTCCTTAGAAACTAGGATGGCAAGACTGCGTCTTACATACTTCAGACATGTTGTTAGGAGGGATCAGTCCCTGGAGGACATCATGCTTGATAAAGTACAGGGTCGGAGGAAAAGAGGAAGACCCTCAATGAGGTGGATTGACACAATGGCTGCAACAACGAGCTCAAGCAGAACAACGATTGTAAGGACGACGCATGATCGGGCAGTGTTTCACTCTGTTGTGCTTACAGTCGCTATGAGTCAGAACTGACTCAATGGCACGTAACAACAACAACAGTGATCAATCTGTTGAAATTTAAATGGCCTGGCAACGTTGTTGTTAGCAGCCATAGAATAGACCCCAAACTTATAGTGACCCGATGTACGTCACAGTAGAGTTGTGTTCCATAGGATTTTCAATGGCTTATATTTTTGGAAGTGAAGCATCAGGCCTTTCTTCAGAGGTACCTCTGGGTGGACTCAAATCTCTAACTTTTGGTTAGCAGCCCCTTGCATTATCCATTTGCACCACACAGGGACTCCTCTGACAACATGCTGCTGTTGTTGTTAGGTGCCATTACAGCTATGTTTGAGCCCATTACTGTAACCACGATGACAATCCATCTCATTGAGGGTCTTCTTTTTTTCCCTGACCCTCTACCAAGCATGATGACCTTCTTCAGGGACTGGTTCCTCTTGATAACATGTCCAAGTATGGGAGACCAAGTCTCACCATCCTCCCTTCCAAGGAGCAGTCTGACTGTATTTCTTTCAAGCCAGGTGTTTTTCCTTCTTCTGGCAGTCCACGGTATATTCAATATTCTTCTCCAACACCGTAATTCAAATGCATCAATTCTTATTCTGTCTTCCTTGTTCATGGTCCAGTTTTCCCATGCATACGAGGCACCGAAAATACTATGGTTTGGGTCAGGAGCACCTTAATCCTTAAGGTGACACCTATGTTTTTTAACACTTTATAGAGGCCTTTTACAACAGATTTGCCCAGTGTAATACATGGGCAAATCTGATTTTTTGACATCTGCCTCCATGGGCATTGATTACGGATCCAAGTAAAATGAAATCCTTGACAACTTCAGTATTTTCTCCATGTATCATGATGTTGCTTATGAGTCCAGTTGTGAGTACTTTTGTTTTCTTTATGTTAATGTGTAATCCATACTGACGGCTGTGGTCTTTGATCTTCATCAGTAAGTGCTTCAGGTCCTCTTCACTTTCAGCAAGCAAGGTTGTGTCATCTGCTTGTTAATGAGTCTTCTCCAATCCTGATGCTGCATTTTTCTTCATATAGTCCAGCTTCTCAGATTATTTACTCACTATACAGATTGAATAAGTATGGTGAAAGGATACATCCTTGATGCATACCTTTCCTGATTTTAAAGCACATAGTATCTGTCTTAGTTATCTAGTGCTGCTAAAACAGAAATACCACAAGTGGATGGCTTTAATAAACAGAAACTTATTTTCTCACAGTCTAGTATTTTTTTTAGTAGGCTAGAAATCCAAATTCAGGGCATCAGATACAGAGGAAGGCTTTCTCTCTCTGTCAGCTCTGGAGAAAGGCCCTTGTCATCAATCTTCCTCTAGACTAGAAGCTTCTCCATGCAGGAACCCCAGGTCCAAAGGATGCACTCTGCTCCCAGCACTGCTTTCTTGGAGGTATGATGTCCCCCTGTCTCTCTGCTTGCTTCTTTCTTTTATATCTCAAAAGCGATTGGCTCAAGATACAATCCAATCATGCAGATTGAATCCTTCCTCATTAACATAACTGCACCCTATCTCACCTCGTTAACATCATAGGTAAAATTTACGACACATAGGAAAATCACATCAGAAGACTAAATGATAGACAATACTGAGAATCATGGCCTAGCCAAATTGATACACATATTTTTGAGGGGCACAATTCAATCCATGACAGTATCGCCTTGTCCTTTTTGAACAAATGCCTCTTGGTATATGTACAGGTTCCACATGAGCACAATTAAGTGTTCTGGAATTCTTATTCTTCAAAATGTTATCCATAATTTGTTATGGTCCACACAGTAGAATGCCTTTGCATTGTCAATAAAACACAAGTAAACATCTTTTTGGTATTGTCTGCTTTCAGCCAGGATCCATCTGACATAAGCAATGATATCCCTGATTTCATGACCTCTTCTGAATCCAGCTTGAATTTCTGGTAGTTCTCTGTCAATGTACTACTGAAACCATCTTTGAATGATCTTCAGCAAAATTTTAATTGTGACATTAATGATATTGTTCGATAATTTCTGTATTCCGTTGGACCGCCTTTCTTTGGAATGGGCATAAATATGGATCTCTTTCAGTCGGTTGACCAAATAGCTGTCTTCCAAATTTCTTGGCATGGATGAGTAAGCACATCCAGCGTTGCATCTGTTTGTTGAAACATCTCAATTGGTATTCCATCAATTCCTACAGCCTTGTTTTTTGCCAATGCCTTCAGTGCAGTATGAACTTCTTACTTCAATACCATTGATTCTTGATCATATGTTACCTCCTGAAATGCTTGAACATCAATCAATTCTTTTTGGTACAGTAACTCTGGGTATTCCTTCCATCTTTTTCTGATGCTTCCTGCCTCATTCAGTATGTTATCCATAGAATCCTCCAAAATTCCAACTTGAGGCTTGAATTTTTTTCTTCAATTCTTTCAGCTTGTTTCAGCCAAGCATGCTTTTCTCTTTCGGTTTTCCAAGTCCAGGTCTTTGCACATTTCATTACATTACTTTACTTTGCCTTCTTGAGCCACCCTTTGAAATCTTCCAGTCAGCTCTTTTAGTTCATCATTTCTTCCATTTGCTTTAGTTACTCTACATTTAAGAGTAAGTTTCAGAGTCTCTTCTGACATCCATTTTGGTGTTTTCTTTCCTTCCTGTCTTTTTTTTTGGACATTTTATTGTTGTTTAGGAGAAAGTTTACAGAGCAAATTAGTTTCCTAATCAACAATATATACATAGCTTGTTTTGTGACATTGGTTGCAAATCCCTGAATGTCTTAGTCATCTAGTGCTGCTATAACAGAAATGCTACAAGTAGATGGCTTTAACAAAGAGAAGTTTATTTTCTCACAAGTCCAGTAGGCTAGAAGTCCCAATTCAGGGCGCCAGCTCCAAGTGAAGGCTTTCTCTCTCTGTTGGCTCTGGAGAAAAGTCCTTGTCATCAGTCTTTCCTTGGCCTAAGAGCTTCTTCTTGCAGGAAGCTCAGGTCTAAAGGACACGCTGTGCTCCCTCCACTGCTTTCTTGGTGGTATGAGGTCCCCATGTCTCCCTGCTCACTTCTCTCTTTTATATCTCAAAAGAGATTGGCTTAAGACACTATCTAACCTTGTTGTTGTTGTCAGGTGCCATCGAGTTGGTTCCGATGCACAACAGAACAAAACACTGCCCGGCCATGCGCCATCCTCACAATTGTTGCTATGCTTGAGCTTATTGTTGTAGCCACTGTGTCAATTCATCTTGTTGGGGGTCTTCCTCTTTTTCACTGACCCTTCACTTTATCAAGCATGATGTCCTTTTCCAGGGACTGATCCTTCCTGATAACACGGCCAAAGTATGTGAGACGCAGTCTCTCCATCCTTGCTTCTACGGAGCATTCGGGTTGTACTTCTTCCAAGACAGGTTTGTTCATTTTTTTGCCAGTCCGTGGTATATTCAATATTCTTTGCCAACACCACAATTCAAAGGCATCAATTCTTCTTTGGTCTTCCTTATTCATTGTCCGATATTAACGATATTGTTCTGTAATTTCCACATTCGGTTGGATCACCTCTCTTGGGAATAGGCATAAATATGGATCTCTTCCAGTCAGTTGGCCAGGAAGCTGTCTTCCATATTTCTTGGCATAGTTGAGTGAGCACCTCCAGCACTGCATCTGTTTCTTGAAACAACTCAATTGATATTCCATCAATTCCTGGAGCCTTGTTTTTCGCCAGTGCCTTCAGAGCAGCTTGGATTTCTTCCTTCAGTACCATCAGTTCCTGATCATATGCCACCTCTTGAAATGGTTGAATATTGACTAATTCTTTTTGGTATAATGACTCTGTGTATTCCTTCCATCTTCTTTTGATGCTTCCTGCGTCATTTAATATTTTCCCCATGGAATCCTTCACTGTTGCAACTCGAGGCTTGAATTTTTTCTTCAGTTCTTTCAGCTTGAGAAATGCTGAGCATGTTCTTCCCTTTTGGTTTTCCATCTCCAGCTCTTCGCACATGTCATTATAACACTTTACATTGTCTTCTCGAGTGGCCCTTTGAAATCTTCTGTGCAGTTCTTTTACTTCATCAATTCTTCCTTTTGCTTTAGCTGCTTGAGGTTCAAGAGCAAGTTTCAGAGTCTCCTCTGACATCCCTCTTGGTCTTTTCTTTCTTTCCTGTCTTTTCAGTGACCTTTTGCTTTCTTCATGGATGATGTCCTTGATGTCATCCCACAACTCACCTGGTTTGCCATCACTAGTGTTCAATGCGTCAAATCAATTCTTCAGATGGTCTCTAAATTCAGGTGGGATATACTCAAGTTCATATTTTGGCTCTCGTGGACTTGCTCTGATTTTCTTCAGTTTCAGCTTGAACTTGCATATGAGCAATTGATGGTCTGTTCCACAGTCGGCCCCTGGCCTTGTTCTGACTGATGATATTGAGCTTTTCCATCGTCTCTTTCCACAGATGTAGTCAATTTGATTTCTGTGTGTTCCACCTGGCGAGGTCCATGTGTATAGTTGCTGTTTATGTTGCTGAAAGAAGGTATTTACAATGAGGAAGTCGTTGGTCTTGCGAAATTCTATCATTGGATCTCTGGCATTGTTTCTATCGCCAAGGCCATATTTTCCAGCTACTGGTCCTTCTTCTTTGCTTCCAACTTTTGCATTCCTATCGCCAGTAATTATCAATGCATCTTGATTGCATTGTTTTTTGCAGCAAAATTTTGCTGAAGATCATTCAAAAATGGCTGCAGCAGTATATTGACAGGGAACGGCCAGATATTCAGGCTGGTTTCAGAAGAGGACGTGGAACCAGGGATATCATCGCTGATTTCAGATGGATCCTGGCTGAAAGCAGAGAATACCAGAAGGATGTTTACCTGTGTTTTATTGACTATGCAAAGGCATTCGACTCTGTGGATCATAACAAACTATGGATAACACTGCGAAGAATGGGAATTCCAGAACACTTAATTGTGCTCATGAGGAACCTTTACATGGATCAAGAGGCAGTTGTTCAGACAGAACAAGGGGATACTGAGTGGTTTAAAGTCAGGAAAGGTGTGCGTCAGGGTTGTATTCTTTCACCATATCTATTCAATCTGTACGCTGAACAAATAATACGAGAAGCTGGACTATATGAAGAAGAACAGGACATCAGGATTAGAGGATGACTCATTAACAACCTGCGTTATGCAGATGACACAACCTTGCTTGCTGAAAGTGAAGAGGACTTGAAGCACTTACTAATGAAGATCAAAGACCACAGCCTTCACTATGGATTACACCTCAACATAAAGAAAACAAAAATCCTCACAACTGGACCAATGAGCAACATCCTGATAAACGGAGAAAAGATTGAAGTTCTCAAGGATTTCATTTTACTTGGATCCACAATCAACAGCCATGGAAGCAGCAGTCAAGAAATCAAAAGACGCATTGCATTGGGGAAATCTGCTGCAAAGGACCTCTTCAAAGTGTTGAAGAGCAAAGATGTCACCCTGAAGACTAAGGTGGGCCTGACCTAAGCCATGGTATTTTCAATCACATCATATACATGTGAAAGCCGGACAATGAATAAGGAAGACCGAAGAAGAATTGACACCTTTGAATTGTGGTGTTGGCGAAGAATATTGACTATACCATGGACTGCCAAAAGAACGAACAAATCTGTCTTGGAAGAAGTGCGGCCAGAATGCTCCTTAGAGGCAAGGATGGCGAGATTGCGTCTTACATACTTAGGACATGTTGTCAGGAGGGATCAGTCCCTGGAGAAGGGCATCATGCTTGGTAGAGTAGAGGGTCAGCAGAAAAGAGGAAGACCCTCAAAAAGGTGGATTGACACAGTGGCTGCAACAATGAGCTCAAGCATAACAACGACTGTAAGGATGGTGCAGGACTGGGCAGTGTTTCGTTCTGTTGTGCATAGGGTCCCTATGAGTTGGAACTGACCTGACGGCACCTAACAACAACAACAATAACATTCATTGTCCAGCTTTCCCATGCATATGAGGTGATTGAAAACACCATGGCTTGGGTCAGTCAAGCTCACCTTAGTCTTCAAGGTGTCATCTTTGCTTTTTAGCACTTTAAAGAGGTCTTTTGCAGCCAATTTGCCTGATACAATGCATCTTTTGATTTCTTGCTGCTTCCGTGGGCGTTGATTGTGGATCCAAGTAAAAAGAAATCCTTGGCAAACTCAATCTTTTCTCCACCTATCATGATGTTGCTTATTGGTCCAGTTGTGAGGATTTTTGTTTTCTTTATGTTGAGGTGTCATCCATACTGAAGGCTGTGGTCTTTGATCTTCATTAGTAAGTGCTTCAAGTCCTCTTCACTTTCAGCAAGCAAGGTTGTGTCATCTGCATAACAAGGTTGTTAATGAGTCTTCCTGCAATCCTGATGCCCCTTTCTAATCTTGCAGATCTCATCAATATAACTGCCATGAATCCATCTCATTATATCATAGTAATTGGATTTACAACACATAAGGAAATCGTATCAGAAGACAAAATGATAGACAATCATATAATAGTGGGAATCATGACCTAGCCAAGGTGACAGATATTTTTGGGGGGGCCACAAATCAATCTATGACACTGAATGTGTCAGTACTTTCACCCCTTCCTCCCTGGGTTCCCTATGTCCATTTGCCCAGCTTTTCTGCTTCTACCTTCCTTCAGAACTTTTCTTTTGGTGGAATATTGCCCTTTAGATCTTGTATAGTTGATTGTTCTGATGTGTACATTCTTCACTGGTATTGTTCATTTTATAGGTTTGTCTATTATATGGCTATCTGGAGCCCTGGTGGTGCAGTGGTTACGAGCTCAGCTGCTACCCAAAAGGTCAGCAGTCTGAATGCACCAGCAGCTCCATGGAAACTATGGGACAGTTCTACTCTGTCCAACAATGCCACTATGAGTCAGAATTGACTTGATGGCAATGGGTTTGGTTGGGGTTTGATTGTATGGATGTAATGCGATCTCTGGGAGTGATTTCAATTCCAAGTTTGAACGGTATCTAAGGGGCATAGTTTCAGAGACTCCATCAGTCTCTTCTATCAGATTAGTAAGTCTGGTCTTATTTATGAGTTTGAATTTTTTCTATATTTCTCTCCCACTCTGTCCATGACCTAATATTGTGGTCCCAGTCAGAGGGTTTGGTACTGGTAGCGGGGTACCATCTAGTACTTCTAGTTTCAGGCTAGTGGAGGCTATGGTTCATATGGTCCATTAGCAGTTTGGACTAATTATCTCCTTAAGTCTTTGGTTTTCTTCACTCTCCTTTGCTCTGGAAGGCAAGAGACCAATGGTTGTATCTCAGATGGCTGCTCGCAAGCTTTTAAGACCTCAGTTGCTACTCACCAAGGTAGGATATAGAACATTGTCTATATTGATTATGATAAGCCAATTAACCTAGATGTCCCCTGGGACTGTGGTCCCTAGCCCTCAAGCTCAGTATCTCAGTCCCAGGAGTGGTATGGTTATGGCTAAGAAATTTTCATGACTGAGTCCCGTATGGCCACTGTGGCATAAAAAAAAAAAAACTGTGGCATACATAGGTATAATTGCAGCATGTACACATATATATGTACTTGAGTGTACTTCCATATGCCCTTCCACCTCCATTCAGCTTACATATCTCCCTATGTATCCACTAGAGAATTATCATTTGTTTTTACTGCTGTTGCAGGATTGTCTACCTGTTGCTATCTACTGCTGTTACCTTTTATTCTTGCCTACCTTTCAGTGCTTCCTTTACCTTGATTACGTTGCGTTGACCTCCTCCATATTGTGTATTATCTCTCCTTTCACCAAAGTTACTATATGTCTGCTATCTAGCCAGTGGTTTTCCCTCCACCCTCATCCCTGATAAACATCAAAGAAGTTTCTGTCTGTGTGAAAACTTTTTCTTGACTTTTTATGGTAGTGGTCTCATACAATATTTGTCCTTTTGTGACTGGCTTATTTCACTAAGCATAATGTTTTCCAGGTTCATCCATGTTGTGAGATGTTTTGCAGATTTGTCACTATTCTTTAAGTTGCATTGTATTCCATTGTGTGTACGTACCACAGTTTGTTTATTCATTCATTCATTGATGGGCACTTAGGCTGTTTCCATCTTTTTGTTATTGTAAATAATGCTGCAGTGAACATGGGTGTGCATATGTCTATTCATGTCACGTCTCTTATTTCTCCAGGATATATGTCTAGGAGTGGGATTGCTGGATGGTATTGTATTTCTATATCTAGCTTCTTGAGGTAGAGTAATATAGTTTTCCATGGTGGTTGTACCATTTTACATTTCCACCAGCTGTGTAGGAGAATTTCACTCTCCCCACAGCCTCTCCAGCATTTGTTGTTTTCTGTTTTTTTGATCATTGCCATTATTACTGGTGTGAGATGGTATCTCATTGTAGTTTTGATTTGCATCTTTCTAATGGCTGTCTTGGAAGAAGTGCAGCCCGAATGCTCCTTAGGAACAAGGATGGCAAGACTTCACCTCACATAATTTGCACGTATTAACAGGAGGGACCTTGGAGAAGGACATCATGCTTGGCAGAGAGTCAGAGAAAATGAGGAAGAGCCCTAACGAGATGGATTGACACAGTGGCTGCAAAAGCGGGCTCAAGCATAACAAGGATCATGAGGATGACACAGGACCAAGCAGTGTTTCATTCTGTTGTACGTAGGATCGCTATGAGTCAGAACTGACTCAATGGCACCTAACAACAACAATGGATAATAATCATAAACATCTCTTTATGTATTTGTTCGCTGCCTGGATGTCTTTTTTGGTGAAGTGTCTGTTCATGTCCTTTGTCCATTTTTTTAATTGGGTTGTCTTTTTCTTGTTGAGTTGTTGGAGTGTTCTATGAATTGTAGAAATTAGACCCTTGTCAGATATGTCACAGCCAAAAATTTTCTCCCAGTCCGTGGGTTCTCTTTTTACTCTTTTGGAAAAGTCTTTTGATGAGCGTAAGTATTTGATTTTCTGGAAGAGGTCCCAAGAGTATATCTTCTGTTGTTTGTGCTTTTTAAATTATATTTGATAGTCTATTTACACCATAAACTAGAGCTCCTAGGTTTGCCCCTATTTTTTCTTTTATGACCTTTATGGTTTTAGGTTAACATTTAGGTCTTTGACCCTTCTTCAGTTAGTTTTTGTGTATGGTGTGAGGTACGGACAGGGCCAGATTAACCACTAAGCATGGTATATACCAGCTTGCTTTAAGCAAGTTACACACAGGCTTAACTGTGTTTACTTGCTAATCTGTGGTGAGCAATTTCACATGAGTTTCACCACATCTTCGACGTGGTAGGGGACAGGTGAAAGTGTGCAATGCAGATTGATGGGAAGGCATCAATTGGACTCATGTGTACCTTGCTTATTGGGTAATCTGGCCCTGGGCATGGATCCTATTTCATTTTTTGGATATCCAGTTTTGGCAGCACCATATGTTAAAGAGACTCTCTTCTCCATTTAATGGATTTTGACCGTTTGTCAAAGACTAACTGTCCATAGGTGGATGAATTTATTTCTGGGTTCTCAATTCTGTTCCATTGGTCTGTATGTCTGTTGTTGTACTAGTATCAGGTTGTTCTGAGATTGGGGAGTGTGAGGCCTCCGACTTTGTTCTTCTTCTTCAGTAATGTTTTTCTTATCTGTGGCTTCTTTCCTTTCTATATAAAGTTGATGATTAGATTTTCCATTTCATTAAAGAATGTTGTTGGAATTTTGACTGGGATTGCATTAAATCTGTAGATTACTTCTGGTAGTATTGTCATTTTCGCAATGTTAGGTCTTTCTATCCATGAATGTGGTATGTTTTTTTGATTTATGCAGGTCTCTTTGGCTTCTTGCAGTAGTGTTTTGTAGTTTTCTTGTATAAGTCTTTCATGTCCCTAAAAAGAAAAAAAATTCTTTTTTTTTCATGTCCCTGTCGGTTTTTTTTTTTTTTTTTTTTTTTAGCTAGGTTTATTTCTAAGTATTCTGTCTTTTGGGGGTCTATTGTAGATGGTATTGTTTTCCTGATTTCTTTTTCAGAATTTTTTTGGTTAGTGTAAAGGAATCCGACTGATTTTTTATTGTTAATCTTCTACCTTGCCACTTTGCTAAATCCTTCTTTCCTGTCTTTTTAATGACCTTTTACTTTCTTCATGTATGATGTCCTTGATGTCATCCCACAACTTGTCTGGTCTTCAGTCATTAATGTTCAATGCATCAAATCTATTTTTGAGATGGTCTCCAAATTCAGGTGGGTCATACTTTAGCTCTCGCAGACTTCTTTTAATTTTCTTCAGCTTCAACTTGAACTTACATATGGGCAATTGATGATCTGTTCTGCAACTAGTCTCTAGCCTTGTTCTGACTGATGATATTGAGCTTCTCCATTGTCTCTTAACACAAAGGTAGTTGATTTGATTCCTGTGTATTCTATCTGTTGAGGTCCACGTGTATAGTCACTGTTTATATTGTTGAAAAAGCTATTTCCATGAATAGGTCATTGGTCTTACAAAATTCTATTTGCAATCTGGCATCATTTCTACCACCAGGGCCGTATTTTCCAACTGCTAATCCTTCTTCTTTGCTTCCAACTTTCACATTCCAATTACTAGTATTATCCATGCATCTTGACTGCATGTTTGATCAATTTCAGACTGCAGAAGTTTTTAAAAATCTTTAATTTCTTCATCTTTGGCATTCGTGGTTGTTGCATAAATTTGAATAATAGTCATATTAACTGATGTTCCTTGTAGGCATATGGATATTATCCTGCCACTGACAGCATTATACTTCAGGGTAGTTCTTGAAATGTTCTTTTTGATGATGAATGTGATGTTGTTCTTCTTCAATTTGTCATTCCCAGCATAGTACGCCATATGATTATCCAGTTCAAAATGCCAATACCAGTCCATTTTAGCTCACTAATGCCTATGATATCAATCTTCAAACATTCAATTTCATTTTTCACAGCTTCCAATTTTCTTAGATTCATACTTTGTACAACATAGTGTAATGACAGGAGCACTGGTTTGGGAGTCAGGCAGCCCTTGGTTTGCTGCTCAACTATTTAATTTACTTTGACACTTTGGTCAAATTACTTAACCTTTGAACTTCAGGTTCCTTAGGTGCAAAATGGAGTTAATATCAATTCACAATTTAATACGGAGTTTGATAAGGGGATTAAAGAGAAGGTTAACATATGTAAAGCACCTAGCACAGTGCCTGGCACACAATAATTGCTTCAAAAATGTTCATTTCTTTCTCATACTGGCTGCAGGGGGAGAGCTATAGCACTTTGAGCATTCAATGGCTTCATCAGTGAACTGAGTGAGCTTAACAGCAATACTCATTGCAATTGCTAACAACAGAAACTAACTATAATCATACTGGTCTCTATTTGTGCTTACTATGTGCCTAGTGGAAACCCTGGTGGTGTAGTGGTTAAGAGCTACGGCTGCTAACCAAAGAGTCGGCAGTTCGAATCTGCCAGGTGCTCCTTGGAAACTCTATGGGGCAGTTCTACTCTGTCCTATGGGGAAGCTATGAGTCAGAATTGATTCAATGGCCCTGGGTGTGTGCCTAGTATTGTGCTAGGTACCACGGTTATCAAGGTAGTAAGACACACAGTCCTGTTCTTAGTTCACTCACAATATAGAACTAGCAGCAGCAGCTGGCACGTGGGAGGCCCATAAACATCTAAGCCCAGAGCCCTATTTGGATT
Source organism: Loxodonta africana (assembly GCF_030014295.1). Taxonomy (NCBI): domain Eukaryota; kingdom Metazoa; phylum Chordata; class Mammalia; order Proboscidea; family Elephantidae; genus Loxodonta; species Loxodonta africana. The sequence goes on along the minus strand of NC_087346.1, from coordinate 104,262,029 downwards.
GGATTAAGATTTCAGAGGACTTCAGCACTAAGACAGAGAAGCCCTGGTGACACAGTGGTTAAGTGGGCGGTTGCTAACCAAAAGATTGGAGGTTCGAACCCACCAGCTGCTCCTGTAAAGATTACATCCTTGCAAATTCTGTGGGGCAGTTCTACTCTGTCCTATAGGATTGCTATGAGTTGGGCTCGGCTGATGGAAAGGGCAAGAGCTAAGAAGATTATGGTGCTGCCATCCCTGTATATAATTAAAAATAAAAACAGAGCTAAACCATAATTAAGTGTAAAGAAACAGAGCAATGTTCTGATATTTTCCCCCTGTGATGACAGCCTCAGTATTTCTTTTGAAATATCAATTTCCAAATTCCTTGCAAAAAGATATTTTTTGGGGTGAGCTCATATTGTAAGTAATCATTCTGTTTATAACATATACCAACCTGGCTCCAGCATATTGCCCCAAGGGCTCTCCAATGTTCAGTGAATAGATATCAGAAGGTAGGCCAAGAGCGGGAGAAATCAGGGACCTGGATAATTCACAAACTACGTGATAAATCCCACAGATAATGGAAAAATGATTATATATTTAAGGCAAGTCAAATCACCTTCTTATTAAGTAAATTCAAACTCTTTCCAAACATAGAATGTTTTTCTCTTGGGATGGACTTTCCCCCTAAACACACACACACTTTAATAGGCTCTATTTTTATATTTTTAAAAGCAGTTTTAAGTTTAGAGAAAAAAAAAAATGTACAGAAAGTACAGAGAGTTCTCATATATTCCCATGTTACTCCCTGAACAGTTTCTTCTATTATTAATATCTTGCATTACTGTGGTACATTTGTTATAATTAAGGAATCAATATTGATGCATTATTATTAACTAAAGTTCATAACTCACATTAGGGTTTACTCTTTGTGTTGTGCAGTCCTATGAGTTTTGACAAATGCTTATAGTCATGTGTTCACCATTACAGTATCATACAGAACACATTTACTGCCCTAAATTCGTCCTGTGCTCCACCTAGTCACAAGGCCCCTTTCCCCCCCAGCTCCTGGCTACCATGATTTTTTCACTGTCTCTATAGTTTTGCTTTTTCTTGAATGTCATATAGCTGGAGGCATATATTGTGTAACTTTTTCAGATTGGCTTCTTTCACTTAGCAGTATGCATTTAAGGTTCCTCTATGTCTTTTTGTGTCTTGGCAGCTCATTTATTTTCATTGTTGAATAATACTCCATTATATGGATGCACCACAGTCTGTTTGCCCATTTGCCTATTAAAAATGTCTTGGTTGCTCCCAATTTTTGGCAATAATGAGTAAAGCTGTCATAAACATTCATGTGCAGGATTTTATGTGGACATACGCTTCCAACTCATTTGGGTGACTAGGAGCACCATTGCTGGATCACATGGTAAGCTTACGTTTAGCTTTGTAAGAAACTGCCAGACTACCTTCCAAAGTGGCTATACCATTTTGCATTCTCTGGGATGGAGTTTTAACATGGTTGTTTTTTTTTTTTTTTTTTTGTAAATGGGGCAAAAGAGAGGTCATATGTACATTAGCAGTTCATAGAGTCAATTATATATTATGTCCTAAAAAACACCTCACTCCTGAGCTGCTCCCTCTGGGTCTGATTCTCACAATAAAAGCAGATGGCAGGGAATGTATGGTGACAGGAGATGTTTGCCATGATGAAAAGGCACTCTAAAAAAAAATCTAGATTCTTCCTTTTCTTTAATGGAGGATCTACTCTCTGAAGGATCAACCAACTAACCAACCAACCAGTTGGCGTCTAGTCAGTTCTGACTCATGTAACCCAATTATGCTTCATAAGGTTTTTGTTTTGTTTTGAAATTTTATAATTTTTCATTTAATTAGTATTTGTTTCCTCAGTAGACCATAAGTTCCACAAGGATGGGAACTGTGTCTGTTGTTTTGTCCACTGCCACATTCTCAGCATGTACATCAGTATCTGGCCCATTGATAAACATAGCTCTGGAGGCTAGAAGTCAAAATCAGGCTCTCAGCCTTGTTGATTCCTTCCGGGGGTTTTGAGAAAGGAATTGTTCCATGCCTCTCCCCTGGGTGCTGGTGGCTGCCAGCAATACTTGGTGTTCCTTCGCTGCTTATAGATACATCTGCTTGTAGATACATCGTTGTCACATAGTGTCTGTCTTCCCCCTGTGTATGCCTCCACAGGGTTTCAATGGCTGATTTTTTTTTTTGAAGATTACTAGGCATTTCTTCTGAGGCAACTCTGGGTAGACTCAAACTTCCAACCTTTCAGTTAGCCCCTGAGCTCATTAACTGTTTGCACAACCTTTGAAAGACATGTCCAACTTTAAGGCAAGGTTAGCAGAACCAGGTGAGACTTATCCAGGCATCTAGCTAACAACCATTCAGGCATTTGGAGCCACACACCTTTCCACTACAGATTAAAAAGAGAAGCAGCAGGAAAGGTCCAGAAATCCTGACAGGGAACTTCCTCAAGAATACATGAAAACAATTTATACAGTCACTGTGAATAGTTAATAAAACCCATTTTACAGTCCATCTACTTAGATTTCCATTACATCCTGTTCTGTTTCAAACACACATTTTTCTTTTGGATTGCTAGGCAATAAAGAGTCAAGCCATTTATCAAGCAGTGTCTACATATTCCTTTAAAATGTTTTACCATTTTCAGGAAATACTGTGGCCTCTATAATTAATCTCCTGGTAGATGCTGTTTTAGAAAGGCTCCAAAACAGCAGAAAGAAAAGTCTTTTCTTCCTGGGAGTTTGTAGTTCTTGTGAGTGGAAACGTTCAGAAACAGATGCTGCTGGCATTATCATATATTGCAAACTGTTCATTTCAGATAACGAGGAAAAAAAAACAATAGAGCACAGTTTCGCTCTTGCAAAACTGTCCTGTGACAAAGTTGTTAAATGGGCCTCAAAGCCACTCCATGTTGTGCTGATAATTAGAGTAACCTTTCAGCACAGGGCTGGCTGGGTTTCCATAGTTCTTATATGCTGAATGGAAATGGAAATACCTGGTAGAATTAATATGAGGGATCCTCACCACACCCGTGCTTCACCCCTGTGGTTTTGGTAATACTAACTACCACTTAGCATTTCCCAGAATCAGGAATTGTTCTGAACATTTTAAACATATTGACTCATTTAATCCTCACAACAACTCTCTAAGGAAGGGTACAGATATTATCCCAATTTTTTCAGATTAGGAAATTAAAACAGAAAGAATTTGGAGGACTTGCCAAGGGCAGACTTCCCAAGTGGGGGTGGACCCAGGAGCCAAATCCAGGCAGCCTGGCTCCTGAGTTTGCCCCAGCTTACCATGTTCAATTCCCATGATCTATTTTGTGCTGGTACGTGACAGAGTAGTTCAGTCATTCCATTTTGCAGAAAGGGAAACAAAGGCACACAGATGCTAAGTGGCTTGCCAAAAGTCAGACACATGAAGGTTAGAAGTTCAGATTTCTTGACTTTTAAGGCCAACTTTTCCTACATCACAGCATTATATCTTCCTCCTCTTTGTGCAAAAATGTCCTTCTGGGCCCCAGGAAAGGGTAGAAGGCTTGTATGGGCCATAACATTGAACAGAGGCAAATTCCCCTCTGGACCTGGGTTCCAAAGCAGCATTTGATTTGCTTCTTGAAGACTAATGAATGATTTGATTTGCCTCCCATCTGACTGACAGTTTTGAAATGATTTAGTTTTGGCCTCAGACAGATTAATAAATAACAGGAATTTATAGTATATGGAAGGGATCTGGGGAGTCCCTAGGTGAGGCAAACAGTTAAGTGCTTAATTACTAACCCAAACGATTACTGGTTTAATTCCACTCAGAGCTGCCTCAGAATAAAGTCCAGGTGGCCTACTTTCAAAAATTGGTCATTGAAAACCCTGGGATCACAGTTCCATTCCGACATACATGGGGTCACCACGAGTCTGAATCAACTCAACCCTAACTGGTTTAGCTTTGGTTTGCAAAAGGTCAACAAAAATAATTTAAAAAACTAAAGAAGTCTGTCTGATCTCTAGACGATGTTCTTGTTTCCTCTAAGAAACTTCATAGGGGATCATATACACCCCCCAGTGTCAGGGATACATTTTTTGTTTATTTCATTCTGCTCTTTAAACAGAGAGTAATGCTGAGGGCTTAGGTTGCTTTGTGGACCAAACTGACCCTGGGATTGATCTCATTCTGGTGACGGTTCAGGCATCACTTGCATGTTTTCTTCCCAAATGAAAGAAAAGCAATGCCGTGCACAGGTAGACTCAATCTCTAACCATGCCACTTGTTTAACTAAGTAGGCAAACATTTTCACTGCAGAGCCTGTAAGGAAAACTTTCAGTCACCTGAATGACCATCTGGCTCTATCAGCGTGCAGAAAACAGGAAAAGATGGCATACACAAAATGTGTGTAATTTGCGGAGAGTTTGATAAGGGGGTCCTTTATAAAGATGTAGGCCGGGTTTAGGGATACATACAAGGATGAAGCAGTATTCCAAGGACAGCGACAGCAAGGAGCCATCACCACCCTAGACCCAAAGGGACTAGTTCCAGGGACCTGAGAGAGGGAGAGAGAGAGAGAGACAGCTGTGTGAGGAGAGCAACAAGACAGGAGCTATGGCTTCAGAGAGAGACACAGACACCCAGAGGAATAGATACTCCAGCCTCAACTCTCCTCCTGCCCCACTGACCAAACCTAACCAGAGAGCAAGGTGGTCTATGGATCAGTCCACAGGAGACAGCCTCCCAGGGCCCAGAGCATGGAGAAGAGCAGAGAGAAGACACCAGCACACCATCTCATTAAGTGTCTGAGGTACAATAACATCAGTGTCCCCTCCCGCTTGACATGAGTAGTTTAATAAGTAATTGGGAGGGGGGAACCCCACAGAACCTCTTTGTACAGGGAATTAGGTGACTAATTCTATGCCTATGGCAGATTGCAGTGTGGTAAATTCTTCACTGTTTTATGAGTCAGAACTGAAAGTACCCAAATGGTCTCAGGAACAACCTGAGTCTTTAAACAGGCCCTCTGATAATGGGCAAAGAAACAGCAGTGGAAATCAGCTGCTACCAATACAATGATCACAATAATGATCCACTGCATGGAAAGGCTCATATTTTTATTTATGTGTCTATTTATTTAACTTTATGGTTTAACTTACTTTGAGTTTTAGTACAAAAATAAAATTTCCCATTTTAAAGTGTATAATTCAGTGCCTGTGGTAGCTAATGTTATGAATCAACTTGTCTAAGCTATGATTCTCAGCTGTTTGGCAGACGTTGGACTCACTGCTCTTCCGAAATGTAATATAATGTAATCACTTCCATGATGAGATCTGCTATGAGGGGCCAAAAAGTTGGCAAAGAAGTTTCCTTGGGGGTGTCCCCTGCCTCCAGTATATAAATGGATGTTCCAGCAAGGCTCACTCTTACTCTGGGTCCTGCACCCAACTTGTCAATGTCTGTCCTCTAGTTCTTGGGACATGAGCCAGCAGCCTGCTGCCTGACCTGCAGATTTTGGGATTTGCCAGCTCCCACAGTCCCGTGAACCAGCAGCTTGCTGTCTGACCTGCTGATTTGGGGTTGTCAGTCCCTGCAACCATGCGAGTCAGGAGAAGCCTCCATCTGACACCTGACCCACAAATTTTAGGACTTGCAAGCCTCCACAACTGTGTGAGCCATTTCCTTGAGTTAAATCTCTATCTATCTATCTACCTATATATATATATATGTTTTCCTGGTTTTGTTCCTGTAGAGAACTCAGCATAAGACGGTGCCTTTAAGTGCATTCACAATGCTAATCTACCATTACCACTATCTATTTCCAGAACATTTTCATCACCCCCAAGCAGTACCCATTAAAAGGTCACTCTTCTTTACCCCTTCCCAAGCCCCTGAAAACCATCAATCTGCTTTCAGTCTCTATGGGTTTACCTATTCCAGATTTTTCATCAAAATGAAGTCATAGAAGATGTAGCCTTTTGGGTCTGGCTTCTTTCAAAGGACTCATATTTTAATAGACTAAAAAAAGCCTGGCATTGTCTTTTACTACATTGTTTTGTCTGATTTTCTTTAGCAATTTAGGCAAAAAAAACAACCAGAAGACAGAGAGAAGGGGAAATGTCAAGAGGTGGCCCTGGAGCAATCTAGAGACTTCAATGATGTCCAAAATCAATTAGGATATAAAGAGATCTTGGTGTACATAGTTCCCAACCACACAGTTAGATTGCCTCTTATTATAGAGAGAAGGCCATTCAGTGTTTGGATAACAACCTGATGTTGTGTTAGAAGCAAAGACTCAGAGCCTCAGCTATACCACCTATTAGCTGGGTCACCTTGAGTAAGTCAGATAACCTCCATTAGCCTTAGTTTCCTCCTCAGTAAAAGGTGACAAGACCTTCTCCTTGGATTGTTCTGTGAATTAAATGAAATCATGTATTTAAAATGTTTAATACAGTATCTAACACATACTAGGTGCTCAATAAATAGTGTACATGTGTATACAAATCAATTCACATATATAGACACTGTTATGGACTGATTGCTAGAGCACGAGGTAGTCATTCGAACAGAACAATGGATACTGCTTAGATTAAAATCAGGAAAGGTGTGCATTAGGGTTGTATCCTTTCACCATATTTAGTCAACCTGTATGTGGAGCAAATAAGCCAAGAAGTGGGGCTATATGGAAAAAAACACACATCAGGATTGGAGGGAGACTCATTAGCAACATGTAATATGCAGATGACACAATCTTGCTTGCTAAAGGTGAAGAGGACTTGAAGCACTTGCTGATGAAGTTCAAAGACTACAGCTTTCAGTGTGGATTACACCTTAACATAAAGAAAACAAAAATCCTAAATCTGAACAGACTCATAACAAGAGAAGAGATGGGAAAGGTAATTTAAAAAACTCCCACCACCACCACCACCAACAGAATCCTGGCTTTACTGGAGAATTCTACCAAACATTCAGAGAAGAGCTCACACTAGTACTACACAAAACATTTCAGAACATAGAAAAGGAAGGGCTGCTTCCAAATTCATTTTATGAAGCCAGCATAACCCTGATACCAAAACCAGGTGAAGACATCACAAAAAAAGAAAATTACGGACTATTATCTCTAATGAACACAGATGCAAAAATTATAGCCAATGTAACTCAGCATCAAAAAAAAAAAACAAAAAACACCATGACCAAGTGGGATTCATAGAAGGTATGGAAGAATGGTTCAACATTAGAAAATCAATCAATGTAATCCACCATATAAATAAAACAAAAGAAAAAACCACATGATCATCTGAATTGACACAGAAAAGGCATTTGATAAAGTCTAACACCTATTCCTGATAAAAACAGTCAATAAAATAGGAACAGAAGGGAAATTCCTCAACTTAATAAAGGGCATGTATACAAAACCAACAGCCAGCATCATTCTCAAGGAGAAAGGCTGAAACATTCCCCCTGAGAACAGGAAGAGGACAAGGACGTCCTTTATCACCACTCCTATTTAACATTGTGCTGGAAGTTCTAGCTACAGCAGTAAGGCAAAAAAAAAAAAAAAAAGAAGAAGAAAGAAAAAGAAATAAAGGGGATCCAAATTTGTAAAAAAAATAAAACTATCCCTACTCAGGAACGATTATGATACTATACATAGAGAACCCAAAAGACTCCAAAACTACTGGAACTAATAGAAAGATTCAGCGGAGTAGCAGGATACAAGATAAATACACAAAAATCAGTTGGATTCCTATGCACCAATAAAGAGAACTACGAAAGGAAATCATAAAAGCAATACCATTTATAATAGCCCCTAAAAAAAAAAAAAATACTTAGGAATAAATCTAATCAGGGACATAAAAGACCTACACAAAGAAAGCAACAAATCACTATTGCAAGAAAAAAAAAGGACACCTACATAAATGGAAAAATATACTATGCTGATGGATAGGTAGACTCAACGTTATGATAATGTCAATTCTACCCAAAGCAATCTACAAATACAATGCAGTCTGAATCCAAATATTAACAGCATTCTCTAACAAAATGGAGAAACTAATCGTTAACTTTATACGGAAAGGAAAGAGGTCCCAGATAAGTAAAGCACTGTTGAAGATGAAAAACAAAGTAGGAAGCTTCACACTACCTGACCTCAGAACCTGCTATACAGCTACAGTAGTCAAAATAGCCTGCTACTGGTACAAGGACAAACACATTGATAAATGGAACAGAATCGAGAACCCAGATATAAATCCATCCACCTATAATCACCTGATCTTTGACAAATACCCAAACCCATTAAATGGGAAAAGATGGTCTTTTTAACAAATGGTGCTGACAAAACTGGATGTCCATCTGTAAAAAAATTAAACAGGACCTATACTTCACACAAAAACTAATTCAAAATAGATCAATGACCTAAATATAAAACTTGAAGCTATAAAGATCATAGAAGAAAATTAGAGTCAATGCTACAGGCCCTAATACAAGGCATACAAACCAGAATTAACAATACAAAAACACCAGAAGATAAGCTAGATAACTGGGATCTTCTAAAAATTAAACATTTGTACTCATCAGGAGATTTCACCAAAAGAGTAAAAAGAGAACCTAGACTGGGAAAAAAAATTGGCTATGATATATCCAACAAAGTTCTAATCTCTAAAATCTATAGGAAATCCAATACCTCTGCAATAAAAAGACAGATAATCCAATTTAAAAAAGGGCAAAGGATATGAACAGACACTTCACCAAAGAAGACATTCAGGCGGTTAACAGACACATGAGGAAATGTTCAAGATCATTAGAGAAATGCAAACCAAAACTAAAATGACACGAATCAAAAAAAAACAGAAAATAACAAATGTCAGAAAGGCTGCAGGGAGATTGGAACTCTTATGCACTGCTGGTGGGAATGCAAAATGGTATAACCATTTTGGAAAATGATATGGTGTTCCCTTAAAAACCTAGACATAGAAATACCATACAAACCAACAATCCCACCCCTAGGAATATATCCTAGAGAAATAAGAGCCATCACACGAATAAATACATCACACCCATGTTTGATGTAGTGTTATTCACAATAGCAAAAAGATGGAAACAACCTAAGTTCCCATCAACAGATGAATGGATAAACAAACTGTGGTACATACACACAATGGAATGCAACGCAATGAGAAAGAACAAGGATGAATCTGTGAAACATCTCAGAACATGGATGAACCTGGATGGCATTACGCTGAGTGAAATAAGGCAATCACAAAAGGACAAATACTGGATGAGGCTACTATTATAAAAACTCATGAAAAGGTCTAAACACAAAAAGAAACAATCTTTGATGGTTACAAGGGAGGGGAGAGGTGGGAAGGGAAAAACACTAGACAATAGATAAGTGGTAACTTTGGTGAAGGATAAGACAGTACACAATCCTGGGGAAGTCAGCAGCACACCTTGACCAGGGCAAAATCATAGAAGCTTCACAGACATATCCAAACTTCCTGAGGGACTGAGTTACTGGACTGAGGGCTGGGGACCATGGGCTCGGGGGACAACTAGCTCAATTGGAATAACATAGTTTATAAAGAAAATGTTCTACATCCTACTTTTCTGAGTCTTGTCTAGGGTCTTAAAAGTTTGTGAGTGGCCTTCTAAGATACTCCACAGGTCTCACCTTATCTGGAGCAAGGAAGAATGAAGAAAACCGAAGACACAAGGGAAAGATCACTTCAAAGGACTAATGGACCACAACTACCACAACCTCCACCAGACTGAGTTTAGCACAACTAGATGGTGCCCAGGTATCACCAGTGACTGCCCTGACGGGGATCACAATAGAGGGTCTGAGACAGAATGAGAGAAAAATGTAGAACAAAATTCAAATTCACAAAAAAAGACCAGACTTACTGGTCTGACCGAGACTGGAGAAACCCCAAGAGTATGGCCCCTGGGCACCTTTTTAACTCAGCACTGAAGTCACTCCTGAAGTTCACCCTTCAGCCAAAGATTAGACAGGCCTGTAAAACAAACAATAACACACACAGTTTAACCACATTTAGGAGACTAAATGGGCACACCAGCCTAGGGGCAAGGATGAGAAGGCAGGAGGATAATGGATAGTTGGATAAAAGGAAATGGGGAGCCCAAGTCAAGAAGGGGAGAGTGTTGACATGTTGCAGGGCTGGCAAACAATATCACACATACACACACACACACGTGTGTATTAATTATTTAATGAGAAACTAATTTGCTCTGTAAACTTTTACCTAAAGCACAATAAAAACCAAACAAAATTAAAAAAAGAAAACAAAAATCCTCACAACTGGATCAATAAGCAACATCACGGTAAACCAAGAAAATATTAAAGTTGTCAATGATTTCATTTTATTTGGATCCACAATCAATGTCCACGGAAGCAGCAGTCAAGAAATCAACTGACACATTGCATGGGGCAAATCTGCTGCAAAAGGCCTCTTTAAAGTGTTAAAAAGCAAAAATGTCACTTTGAGAATTAAAATGAGCCTGACCCAAGCCATGGTATTTTCCATTACCTCAAATGCATGCAAAAGCTGGACAATGAATAAAGAAGACCAAAAAAGAATTGATGCCTTTGAATTATGGGGTTGGCAAAGAATATTGAATATACCATGGACTGCCCGAAGAATGAACAAATCTGTCTTGGAAGTAGAGCCAGGAAATTCCTTGGAGGGGAGGATGGTGAGACTTTATCTCACATACTTTGGAAATGTTATCAGAAGGGACCAGTTCCTGCAGAAGGACATCATGCTTGGTAAAGTAGAGGATCAGCAAAAAAGAGGAAAACCCTCAAGGAGATGAATTGACACAGTGGCTTCAACAATGCGCTCAAGCATAGCAATGATTGTGAGAATGGTGCAGGGCTGGGCAGTGTTTCATTCTGTTGTACATAGAGTCACTATGAGTCAGAACCGACTGGACAGCACCTAGCAATAACAACAATAGATTGAATTGTTTCTCCAGAAAAGATATGTTGAGGTCCTAATCCCCAGTACCTGTGAAACTGAGCTTCTTTGGAAATTGGGTCTTTGAAGGTGTTATAAATTACGTTAACATGAGGTCATATGGAGTAGGCTGGGTGCTAATCCAATATGAATGGTGTCTGTATAAAAGAGGAAAAGAGACACACGGAGAGAAGATGGCCATGTGAAGACAGAGGCAGAGATTTGGGTTGATGGTGGTTAAGAGCTTGGCTGCGAACCAAAAAGTCAGCAGTTCGAATCCACCAGCCGCTCCTTGGAAACTCTATGGGGCAGTTCTACTCTGTCCTATAGGGTCGGTGTGAGTCAGAATGAGTTTGGTTTTTTTTTTTTTTTTTTTGGATCTTTAAGTCAAGGAATGCCAAGGCTTGCCAACTATCACCAGAAGCTAGAAGAGAGGCATGGAACAGATTCTCCCACAGGGCTCTTAGAAGGAATCAACATGACTGCCACTCTATTTAGAACTTGTAGCCTTCACAGCTGTGAGACAATAAATTTCTGTTCTTGTAAGCCACTCAGTTTGTGGTTCTTTCTTAAAGCAGCCCTGGGAAACTATCACAGACATGTAAACCAAAACCTGTTGGTATCGAGTTGATTCTGACTCATAGTGACCCTATAGGACAGAGTAGGACTGCCCCATAGGACTTCCAAAGAGCAGCTGGTGGATTCGAACTGCCAGTCTCTTGATTAGCAGCCGAGCTCTTAACCACTGTACCACCAGGGCTCCACCAATATGTATATGCATATCTTTTTATAACTATAATCATCTGGTCTTAGTGAGGGATGCTTGGCCCTGAAATGTGGAATGTGACAAAAGGATCTTCCTCCTTTTTCTTTCTACCCATTCCCTCTCCAAAAACTCGTATTCTTAAGTTAGCTCTCTCTTCCAAGCTACGTCCCCAATTTCTTCCTGATCTTGTATTCTGAAACACACATACCCATATATCTACTTCAGAGAAGAAATTATTTTCTTTAAAAACCTTCTGATTTTGCACTATTCACAATAGCCAAAAAGTAAAGATGACCTAAATGTCCATCAACACATGAATGGATAAACAAAACGTGGTACATATGTACAATGCAGTGCTGTTGTTGGTAGGTGCCGTCGAGTTGGTTCTGACGCATATCGACCCTAGGCACAACAGGACAAAACACTGCCCAGTCCTTTGCCATCCTTACAATTGTTGCTATGCTTGAGCCCATTGTTGCAGTCACTGTGTTAATCCTTCTCACTGAGGATCTTCCTCTTTTTCACTGATGCTCCACTTTACCAAGCATGATTTTCTTCTCCAGGGACTGATCCCTCGTGATAACATGTCCAAAGTATGTGAGACGTCGTCTCAACATCCTTGCTTCTAAGGAACGTTCTGGTTTTACTTCTTCCAAGAGCAAAATGTGGTACATATATACAATGGAATGCTGTTGTTGTTAGGTACTGTCAAGTTGGTTCCAACTCACAACGACCCTATATACAACAGAACGAAACACTGCCCGGTCCTGCACCATCCTCACAATCACTGTTATGCTTGAACCCATTGTTGTAGCCACTGTGTCAATCCATCTCGTTGAGGATCTTCCTTTTTTACTAAGCCATAAAGAAAAATGAAGTCCTGATACATGCTACGACATGGATGAAACTTGAAAACATTATGCTGCGTGAAATAAATCGGTCACAAAAGGACAAACATTCTATGATCCCACTTATATGAACTAGGGAAATACATAGAGATCAAAGTCCATAAGTGGTTGCCAAGAGAGGGACGGAGGGGGAAAAGAAGCATCATTACTTAGGGGACACTGAGCTTCTGTTAATGGCGGTGGAATAATGTGGACAGCAGTGATGGTTCCACAACGTCATGAACCTTATCTGTATTACTGAATAGCACGTGTAAAAACTGTTGAACCGGCAATTGTTTTATTATATGTAATTTTATCACAATAAAATTAATTTAAAAAACAAACTTCTGATTGAACGATTGTTGTTGTTGTCAGGTGCCATCGAGTTGGTACTGACTCATAGCCGACCCTATGTAAAAGAGAACGTAACATTGGTCCTACGTCATCCTCACAATTGTTGTTATGCTTGAGCCCATTGTTGCAGTCACTGTGTTAACCTGTCTTGTTGAGGTTCTTCCTCTTTTTCACTGACCCTCTACCTTACAAGCATGATGTCCTTCTCCAGGGACTGGTCCCTCCTGATAACATGTCCAAAGTATGTGAGATGAAGTCTTGCCATCTTTGTTTCCAAGGAGCACTCTAGCTGTATTTCTTCCAAGACAGACGTGTCCATTCTTCTGGCAGTCCGTGGTATATTCAGTATTCTTTGCTGACCCCATAATTCAAAGGCATCAATTCTTCTTCAGCCTTCTTTATTCATTGCCCAGCTTTTGCATGTGTATGAGGTGATTGAAAATACCATGGCTTGTGTCAGGGCTCACCTTAGTCCTCAAAGTGACATCTTTGTTTTTCAATACTTGAACAAGGTCTTTTCAGCATATTTGCCCAATGCAAATACATCCTTTGAGTTCTTGACTGCTGCTTCCATGGGTGTTGATTGTGGATCCAAGTTAAGTGAAATGCTTGACAACTTCAATCTTTTCTCTGTTTATCATGATGTTGCTTATTGGTCCAGCTGTGAGGATTTTGGTTTTATGTTGAGGTGTAATCCATACTGAAGGCTGTGGTCTTTGATCCTCATCAGTAAGTGCTTCAAGTCCTCTTCATTTTCAGCAAGCAAGGTTGTACCTTCTGCATAACTCAGGTTGTTAATGACTCTTCCTCCATTCCTAAGGCTGCATTCTTCTTCATATAGTCCAGTTTCTCAGGTTATTTGCTCAGCATACAGATTGAATAAGTATAGTTGTCTTGGTTATCTAGTGCTGCCATAACAGAAATACCACAAGTGGATAGCTTCAACAAAGAGAAGTTTATTTTCTCACAGTCTAGTAGGCTACAAGTCCAAATTTAGGGCATCAACTCAGGGGAAACCTTTCTTTCTTTGTTAGCTCTGGAGGGTGGCCCTTGTCACCAATCTTCCCCTATACTAGGAGCTTTTCAGTACAGGCTCCTTTGGTCCAGAGGATGTGCTCTGCTCCCAGGGCTGCTTTCTCAGTGGTGTGAGGTCCCCCTGCCTCTCTGCTCGATTCCCTCTTTCATATCCCAAAAGAAATTGGCTCAAGACACAATCCAATCTTGTGGATTGAGTCCTCCCTAATTAACATAACTTTCGTCTATCTCCCCTCATTAATATCGTAGAGGCAGGATTTACAACACACAGCAAAATCACCTCAGATGACAAAATGATGAATAATCACATAATACTCGGAATCGTGGCCTAGCCAAATTCATACCCATATTTTGAAGGGTCACAACTCAATCCATGACAATAGTGAAGGATTAATTTTCACCTATCAATTTAATTTTAATATTTTTAGGACTTAGCTCATTATAACAAATTCTCAGATGTCCCATTTCTCTTCTATCCTCTCCTCTCATCTCACAATTTACAGTCCTTTATTGTGGGAAAAAGACTTTTTTTTCCAAAGGTTGATATGATTTGAAAGGACACTGGTCAGAAAATTGTGCTTTATTGTGTTCGTTGCACTTTAATTTGGCCAGAATGGAACTAAAGATTTCAATTTAGCTGATATATTTGTTTGTTTCACTCATTGCTGACTAGAGAATGTAATTAGCCTATCCATGACTGTTGTTTTAAAGACATTATTACATATTTTTAATATTTAAGCAATTTTAAAATGCTTTAGATGATTAAAACAAATGCAAAAAGATTAAACAATTCTGCCAGCTCTTTAGAAATTTCACTCTTGGGTCTACATCTTTGAAAGGTATTGACCCCTACAAACAGCTTATGATGCAGAAGTTGACAGAACAGTTTAACCTTGTAATTGTATTCTGTTCATCGTGCTTTTGACCTTCCAGAGACAACTCGATGAATTTCTGCCATATTAATTACTGCTTTTCAGTGATCCTTTAACAATCCAAACCTACTGAATGAATGCATGAATTTTCGTAGTCTCCAGGGAAGAACTGAGAATGGCAATTTAAAATCACTCAACTTACCACTACCAGGACTTTTTTTTTTTTTTTTTTTTCCCTAAAAAGATGAAAACAAAGACTTTTGGAGTGATCTTATATTTATCGTATTTTATTGGTTTCTTGCAAATTTTTAATGCCTTCTTTCTAAAAAAATTTTTAGAATATTACCTGGAATAAGCTTCTTTTCCTGCAATTACTATCCATTCTGTCATCAGTAGCATTTATTATGAGGCCATATTACCTTTGACTCTTCTTTACTTTACCTTAAGAATCATTAATAAGGTCTAATATGCAAAAGTTCATTTTTTAAAAAATTTTTTAAAAGTTCATTTTTTTAATATGCAAAAGTTCATTTAACTTTCCTCTCTTAAGGATTCTTCGTCTAGAATTGAGCTTTTTTTTTTTTCTAATGAACTAGACAATAGTCATTATTGGTGAAACACAGTCCTCTTGTCCTGTTTGTTTAGATTGTTCTTGTCGTTGTTGTGTGCCCTGGAGTCAATTCCAACTCATAGTGACCCTACAGGACAGAGTAGAACTGCCCATAGGGTTTCCTAGCCTGTAATCTTTATGGGAGCATATCACAGGTTTTTTGTTCTGCAGAGTCACTTGTGGGTTCGAACCACCAAACTTCCAGTTAGCAGTCAAGTGCTTAGCCATTGGGCAACCAGGGCTACTTAAGCTTTCCCTCTCCCTCTCCTTTGTAGAGAACAGGAAGTCACTTCTGTGGGTCATGTGATCATTCAGGCCATCCCCTTGCACTCAGGCTCCTTCATGGAGCATTTTGTGTCATTTTCAGAATTAGACCTGTAATTTCCTATGGCTGCACTTAGAAGGCTGCTTGCAGTTCAGTCCATTCTCATGTACCATATGAGGGGATTAAGCAGAAAGTCTCATATGCCAAAGCCAGATTCTAGAATCTAACTCTCCCCTGCTTTGGGGGAATCTTTCTTCCTTTACTACTTAGGCCTTTTGATTAAGCAACTGTCTTTCCAGTCACAATGTTTTAAACAGCAAAATGTGATTGGATAGGAGTCAGTAATCTAGATGGAGTCTCAGTTCTCTCATTTATGTTCATGTGTCTATTTGTGTGTGTGTGTGTGTGTGTATTTGTGCTAGGTATTCCATAAAGCAATTTACAATTAATCTACAAAGCAATTCTGCAACAGAGGTACTAAGATGGTTACTTTGTAGATGCGAGATAACTCAGAGGCTTTAAATGATTCAACTGAATCAAGTTTAAAAATTTGCATTAATAATAAAACCCCATTACCATTGAGGCAATTCTAACTCAGCAACCCTAAAGGATAGAGTAGAACTGCCCTGTAGGGTTTCTAAGGTACAGATGGTGGATTTGAACTGCCAACCTCTTGGTTAGCAGGAGCTCCTAATGACTGTGCTACCAGGGCTCCGAGTTAGTAACTTTAAAAAAAAAACAAACAAAAAACCCTTTGTCGTCAAGTTGATTCCAGCTCATAGTGATCCTATAGGACAGGGTACAACTGCTGCATGGATTTTCCAGGGAGTGCCTGGTGGATTTGAACTGCCGATCTTTTGGTTAGCAGCCATAGCACTTAACACTACACCACCAGGTTTTCCAAGTTAGTAATAGTAGACCTGAAACTAAAACGCAGCTTTATCTGACTCTGGAGCTAACGCTATTAACTACTACATCACACTGAATCTTATAAACTTTGCCAAGGAACTGGTTTTTGTACTCAATACTGGGTGCGTTGAAAGGCTGTGGTTAAGAACTCAGTCTCTAGAGCTAGACTGCCTAATTTGTGCAGCATTGGACAAGTTATTTTACCTTCCTGTGTTTCAGTTTCCTCATCTGTAAAATGTGGATAAAACAACTAGCAACAAAAAAAATTCTTGGGTCACACAGAGGATTAAAACCAAAACCAAACCCACTACTGTTGAGTCAATTCATGCTCAAAGCGAACCTACAGAATAGAGCAGAACTGCCCTATAGGATTTTCAAGGCTATAAGTCGTTATGGAAGCCGACTGCCACATTTTTCTCCTGAGGAGCGGCTGGTGGGTTCAAACCATTGACCTTTCGGTTACAGCTCAGTGCTTAACCACTGTGCCACCAGGGCTGCTCCATGGAGGATTAGATTAATGCAAAACACTTAGGTCAGGCATGATACATTTAGGTGCTCTTTAAATGCAACAATAATACAAAACAGTTCAATAAATGTTAGCAAGTATTGTCATTATCCCCTTAATTGTCAAAAAAGGAGCTAATGAAGGACATTGTATCTACTCCAAGTAATTGCTGTAAGGATGCTTATTAAAGTTTTTAAGAGTCAGAGGTTTTCATTGGTTTATATCGTTGATTAAACCTCTTCCTTTTATTCCTCAAACTAGAACAAAATGACTTGTCTGTCAGTTTGTAGTACTGTGGTGGCTTCTGTGTTGCTGTGATGCTGGAAGCTATGCCACCAGTATCTCAAATACCAGCAGAGTCTACCCATAGTGGACACATTTCAGCAGAGCTACCAGACTAAGAGAAACAGGAAAGAAGGACCTGGTGATCTACTTCTAAAAATTTGGCCAGTGCAACCTTTAGGGATAGCAGCAGAACATTGTCTGATATAGTGTTACGATGATGAGCACCTCAGGTTAGAAAGCACTCAAAATACTACCGGGGAAGAGCTGCCTCCTCAAAGTAGAGTCAACCTTAATGACGTGGATAGATTAAAGTTTTCGGGACCTTCATTTGCTAATGTGGCACAACTCAAAACAAGAAAACCGCAGCAAATATTCATTAATAATTTGAAGGTGAATGTACAAAGTATGAATAAAGGAAAATGGAAAGTAGTTAAAAATGAAAAGAAACGATTGAAGATCAGTATCCTAGGCATTAGTGAGCTGAAATGGACTGGTTATTTGCCATTTTTGGATCAAGCAATCATATGTTCTACTATGCCAGCAATGGCAAATTGAAGAGGAATGGTGTCACATACATTGTCAAAAAGAAAATTTCAAGAGGTATCCTGAAATACAACACTGTCAGTAATAGGATAATATTCAAATGCCTACAAGGAAGATCAGTTAATATGACTATTATTGAAATTTACACACCAACCACTAATGCCAAAGATGAAGAAACTAAAGACTTTTACCAACTTCTGCAGTCTGAAATTGATCAAATGTGCAAACAAGATGCATTCATAATTACTGGTGATTTTGATGTGAAAGTTGGAAACAAAGATGGATCTGTAGCTGGAAAATATGGCCTGGGTGACAGGAAAGAAATGGGAGATGACACGTTAGAATTTTGCAAGACCAATGACAACTTCGTTGCAAATATCTTTATTCACCAACACAAACAGCGACTATACATGTGGACCTTACCAGGTGGAATACACAGAAATTAAATAGACTCTACCTGTGGAAAAGGATGATGGAGAAGCTCAATATCATTAGCCAGAACAAGGCCAGAGGCTGGCTACGAAAGAGACCATCAATTGCTCATGTGCAAATTCAAGTAGAAGCAGAAGAAAATTAAAACAAGTCCATGGGAGCCAAAGTGTGACCCTTAGTATATCCCACCTTAATTTAGAGACTATCTCAAGAACAGATTTGATGCACTGAACACTAATGACTGAAGACCAGATGAGTTGTGGCATGACATCAAGAACATCATACATGAAGAAAGTAAAAGGTCATTAAACAGACAGAAAAGACCAAAATGGATATCAGAAGAGACTCTGAAACTTGCTCTTGAACATAGAGTAGCTAAAGAGAACAGAAGAAGTGATCACGTGAAGAGTAACTCAAGAAGAAAAAGTATTGTAACCTGGAGTTAGAAAACCAAAAGGGAAGAACAGGACTGGCATTTCTCAAGGTGAAAGAAGTGAAGGAAAAATTCAAGCCTCATGTTGCAATATCTGCAAAAAATTGAACACAGGCCACATCAAAAGAAGATGGAAGGAATATACCCAGTCACTGTATCAAAAAGAATTGGTTGACGTTCAATCATTTCAGAAGGTAGTATATGGTCAAAACCGATGGTACTGAGGGAAGAAGTCCAAGCTGCACTGAAGCATGGGTGGAAAACAAGTCTCCAGGAACTGACAGAATATCAACTGAGGTGTTTTAACAAATGAATACAACCTTGGAAGCATTCACTTGCCTAAGCCAAAAACTTTGGAAGACTGCTACCTGGCCAACCTACTAGAAAGAGATCCATGTGCATACCTATTCCAAACCAAGTGATTCAATGGAATACGGAAACTATTGAACAATACTATTAATATCACATGCAAGTAAAATCATGCTGAAGATAATTCAAAAACAGTTGCAACAGTACATCAACGAACTACCAGAAATTCAAGCCAGATTCAGAAGAGGACGTGGAACCAAGGATGTCATTGCTGACATCAGATGGATCTTGGCTGAATGCAGAGAATACCAGGAAGATGTTTACCTGTGTTTTATTGACTATGCAAAGGCATTGGACTGTGTGGATCATAACAAATTATGGATAACATCTCGAAGAATGGGAATTCCAGAACACTTAATTGTGCTCATGAGGAACCTGCACATAGACCAAGAGGCAGTTGTTTCAACAGAACAAGGGGTTCTGTGTGGTTTAAAATCAGGGAAGGTGAGTGTCAGGGCTGTATTCTTTCACCATACCTATTCAATCTGTATGCTGAGCAAATAATGTGAGAAGCTGGACTACATGAAGAAGAACGGGGCATCAGGATTGGAGGAAGACTCATTATCAAACTGCAATATGCAAAGACACAACCTTGCATGCTGAAAGAGAAGAGGACTTGACTCACTGATGAAAATCAAAGACTACAGCCCTCACTATGGATAACAGCTTAACATAAAGAAAACAAAAATCCTCATAGTTGCACCAATAAGCAACGTTATGGCAAATGGAGAAAATACTGAAATTGTCGTGGATTTCATTTTACTTGGATCCACAATCAACACCCATGGAAGCAGCAGTCAAGACATCAAAAGACGCATTGCATTGGGGAAATCTGCTGCAAAAGACCTCTTTAAAGTGTTTAAAAGCAAAGATGTCAGTTGAAGTTTTTCGGTGTGCCTGACCCAAGTACTGGTGTTTTCAATCGCCTCATATGCATAAGAAAGCTGGACAATGAATAAGGAAGACCGAGGAAGCATTGATGCCTTTGAATTATGGGGTTGGCAAAGAATATTGAATAAAACATTGACTGCCAAAAGAATGAACTAATCTGTCTTGGAAGCAACGGTAACACTAAGAGGGTGCAGGGCTGCAGATCACACTGGGTGACTGTCAGAAGGGTTGATACCAACCTTCCTTCGCGCAGGCCTTGGGGCATGCGCGCCTCCTCCGTATCCGGCCCAGCGCCCGCACTTGTAGGCGCAGAGGGACACGCATATACGTGCGCACTCGCACACGTCCCTTCTGGAGATAGGAAAACAGGGACACAGCCTGAGAAGGAAAAAGGCTCACAACTGTATTCCCAGCAGCCTGGTCCTCTGGTTGCCTGGGCTGAGCAGCTCAACTTGGAGAACAACTCCCCCACTTCCCACCTGCCCTGGGGGGAGGGGAGAGGAGGAGGTGGGAGGGGCACAGGTCCGGGATTTTCTTGCTGATTGAAACCCTCCAAGAAAGGAGAGTTTGATTTAAAAAATTTTAAAGTCCTCTCAAGTGGAGAAAAATAATCAGAGTTAAAAAAAAAAAAAAGTCACCAGTATCAACCTGGGTAGTGAGGAACAGAGAAGAGAAGGCCTATGACCTGAGAGCAGAAACTGTTCCGTCAGATTGCAAGGCTTGTTCTGCCTTGCTCTCTCTCAGTCCAGCTTTCCAAACGTAACCTTCTAATGTACCTCGTTTAACGGTAAAGTTTGACGTTAAAATGAACATAATTTCAATGTAGTTCTTAAACGTTTTTACTTCAAATTCTGTTGTTTTCTGACCAAATTTTCACTTTACCCCATTGCCATCAAGTGGATTCCTACTTATAGTGACCTTATAGGACAGGTAGAACTGCCCCACAGGGTTTCCAAGGAGTGGCTGGTGGATTCGAACTGCCAACCTTTTGGTTAGCAGCCAAGCTCTTAACCACTTCGACACCAGAGCTCCAAATTTTCACTCTAACCACGTGAAACTATGTAAATGTAAATCCATTTAGGCTGAGTATGATATTGTAATTTAAAAGGGTAATTTTAACTTTCCTAGTTGTTTATGTCACTACTATTGCCATGACATCCAGCGATATACAGGGATTATGATTTACACGTAACATTAGTACAAAAAACATTACTAAGGATTCTGTACAGTCTGGTAAGGGAGGAAGTCCATGGGGGAGGGGTGACACCATGAGTTACTGTACTGGGTGACACCAACCCTAGTGATGCCACTGCTTGGAAGAAGCACAGTCAGAATGCACCTTCAAAGCGAGGGTGGAAAGCGTGTCTCACATACTTTGGACATTTTATCTGAAGGGACAGAGGAGTCTGGTGGCTCAGTGGTTAAGTGCTGGGCTACTAACCAAAAGATGAGTGGTTTGAACCCACCAGCCCCTCTGAGGGAGAAAGATGTGGCAGTAGGCTTCCGTAAATACTAAAGCCTTGGAAACCCTATGGGGCAGTTTTACTTGTCCTATAGGGAGGGCAGCTATGAGTCAGAATCAACTTGATGGCAGTGGGTTTGATTTTTTTATCAGAAGGAACTAGTCCCTGGGGAAGGATATCATGCTTGTAAAGTAGAAGGTCACCGAAAAAGAAAAAGAAAGGAGGTGGGTTGACACAGTGGCTGCAACAATGGACTCAAACATAGCAAGGATTGTAAGGATGGCGCAGGACTGGGCAGTGTTTCATTTGTTGTACGTAGGGTTGCTATGAGTCGGAATTGACTCCACGGCACCTGACAACAGAACAGAATGGCAAAAGAGGGCTCAGGGAAGCTTGCTTGTCTTACCCTTCACTCCTTGCAAAAAGTGTGCAGGTAAGTGGGTAAGACCAGCAAAAGGAATTAAGAAATTTGGATTCTATCAACCTGTGCTGCAGGCTTGGTATCTGAACTTGGGTAATTAACATATACAAAGCTCAAACTCATTATCACTTCTAAGAAGAGGGGAAAATCATATCTATGCAATCCAATTTCAGGTTTTCAAGATTAGGAAGAGGAATACTAAGTTAAAATTTAAAGGACAATAATAGCTTCATATCATCAGTTGAAAAAAAAAAATATCATCAGTTGAACTCCCCTCTAAAAACCGAAACCTGTTGCGGTCCAGTCAATTCCGACTCACAGCAACCTTATAGGACAGAGTAGAACTGCCCTATAGGGTTTCCAAGGAGCAGCTGGTAGATTTGAACTGCCGACCTTTTGGTCAGCAGCTAAGCTCTTAACCACTATACCACCTAGGCAGCAAGAAGTGGATAAAACCAAAAAGCTACACCTGTTGCTCTGACTCACGGTGACCCCATGTGTGCAGAGCAGAACTGCTCCATAGGGTTTTCAAGGCTGTGACCTTTCGGAAGCAGAGTGCCAGGCCTGTCCTCTGAGTCACCTATGGGTGGGTTTGAGCTGCCAACCTTTTAGCTAGCAGTTGCTTAACTATTTTTGGTGCTTAATCATTTTCACCACCCAGGGCAGATAGTTACAAGGTAGGTAGGTAGGTAGTTATTAAGGAATAATTAAATGGATATCTTGAAATTAGTCAACTGACCAATATTTATAGGATGCCTACTATAGGTAGGAAGTTGTGGTTGGCATTATAAGAAGATGTATAAGAAACAAAATCCTGCTTAAAAAAAAAAAGTACTTTACTTGGAGAGCAAGATATAAAAAGAAAACTAATAATAGAGGAGGTTATATACCAGGTGAGTGACGTAAACCAAAGTCTACAGGGCAAATTTTCCCACTTTGAACACTTGCTACACCACTTAACTATAGGTAGCTTTTATTTTACGAGATTTTGTTAGACTAATTTGTTCCCCATCTTCAAAAGTGTATAAACGTTTAAGTAGAATTCTTAAGATTTAACCTAAACTCATTTTAAAAGACAGTTAATTTTAGACACTCTGAGGCTCATAGACCCCTCTGAGAATCTATCAAAAATTCAAAACCATTTCCCAGAAAACAGCACAGAAACCCCAAAGTCTGCGTATAATTGCACAAGGTTTGCAGATGCCCTGAGACCCATCCATATACCCCCAAATTAGAAACGTGGAAATAAAAGTATTATAATTATTATAATAAGTATTATTAAAAGTATTATAGAAACTAAATTTTGCATAGTTTCCCAAATCTTACCACATTTCAGTTATTTTTTTGATGTTTTAAATAATACTATAGTTATGGTTCTTGGCATTAAAAAACATATTTAAAAAAATCCCCTGTGCTTTCGTACACAGTATGATGGAGATCGCTGGTTTGGTCTATTATCTACTTCTTCCATAGAAATAGAATTTTTAACTGGGCATATGTCTGCTCAAAATGAAAGTCCGTTTTCCATCCTTTCTAGGTATGGAAATGTCACTATGCTCCAGCCTACGAACATAGACGAAAGTGTTGTAAAGCTGCTTCTGGAACTCTCCTCAAGAGAGACAGCTCGATTGTCCCCTTTCCCTCTTCTTTGCCCCTGCCTCCATCTTCCCTCTTGGAACATAGATGTGATGGCAGAAGTGCCTTCTTGGAACATGAGCGCAAGGGACACATTCTGGGGGCCATAGACCTGAAAGCTGAAAGGAATTTGGATCCTTAAGGAGCAGGAAGGAGACTGGCCAGAGCAGCCCTAAATGATTGTCTTCTGGGCTTTGATCTAAGTGAGAAATAAACTGCCCCTTGATTAAGTCACCGTTATTTTGGGTTTTCTAATACTTGTATTATGGATAACATTGCAAAGGATGGGAATTCCAGAACACTTAATTGTGCTCATAAAGAGCCTGTACATAGATCAAGAGGCAGTTGTTTGGACAGAACAAGGGGATACTGTGTGCTTTAAAGTCAGAAAAGGTGTGCATCAGGGTTGTATCTTTTTACCATACCTATTCAGTGTGTATGCTGAGCAAATAATCCGAGAAGCTAGACTATATGGAGAAGGATGGAGCATCAGGACTGGAGGAAGACTCATTAACAACCTGCCTTATACAGATAACGCAACCTTGCTTGATCAAAGTGAAGAGGACTTGAAGCACTTACTGATAAAGATCAAAGACCACAGCCTTCAGTTTGGATTACGCCTCAACATAAAGAAAATAAAAATCCTCACAATCAGGCCAATAAGCAACATTATGATAAATGGAGAAAGAATGAAGTTGTCAAGGCTTCCATTTTACTTGGATCCACAATCAATATCCATGGAAGCAGCAGTCAAGAAATCAAAAGACACATTGCATTGGGCAAATCTGCTGCAAAGGACCTCTTTAAAGTGTTGAAAAGCAAAGATGTGACCTTGAAGACTAAGGTGCACCTGAACCAAGCCGTGGTACTTTCACATGCATGTGAAAACCAGACAATGAATAAGGAAGACCAAAGAAGAATTGATGGCTTTGAATTGTGGTATTGGCGAAGAATATTGAATATTTGACTGACCGCCAAAAGAACGAACAGATCTGTCTTGAAGAAGTACAACCAGAATGCTCCTTAAGCATAAGGATGCTGAGACTGCGTCTTACATACTTTGGACGTGTTGTCAGGAGGGATCAGTCTCTGGAGAAGGATATCATGCTTGGTAAAGTACAGGGTCAGGGGAAAAGAGGAAGACCCTAAATGAGATGGATTGACACAGTGGCTGCAACAACCGGTTTAAGCATAACAACAACTTTGAGCATGGTGCAGGACCAGGCAGTGTTTCGTTCTGTGGTACATAGCGTCTCTGTGAGTCGGAACCGACTAGACAGCACCTAACAACAACAATACTTGTAGCTAAACCCAATTCTAATTTATAGATATGATCTTTTGCATTTTGAAGTTGTTATTCCCTTGTTTCTTGGCATCTATTACTGGTAATGAGAAGGTTAACCTGTCTTCTTCCCATAGCTTCTAAGATTATCCCTTTATATTTTGCGGTTTCCCTTCAGTGTGTATAGGTGTGAATTTGTTTTCATTTATTCTGTCATGCCATTGGTGTTCCTTAGGTCTCAGATCCTTTGTTAGTCCTCAGAAATTCTCAGGTATTACATACTTTTTGGGTATTGCACCTCCCCATTGCCTTCTTCCTCTTCTTTAGAAACTCTGATTGGAAATATATTGGAACCTCCCAATCAAGTCTTCAAGTATTTAAACTTTTTTTTTTTTTTGTAGGGTTGCTGTGAGTCGGAATCGACTCAATGGCAATGAGTTTGGTTTGGTTTTTTTGGTTTTAGTCTTTTTAAAATCTCTGCATTGCGTGCTGTTATTTAGTTTTATTTTCCAAATCCCTAACACTCTCTTTAACTGTGAACAATCTGGATTCGATTTCTTCCGCTTAGGTTTTTCATTGTATTTTTTTATTCCTGGAAGTTCCTGTAGGCAGTATATAGCTTTTTTTTTCTCTCTTTCTTTCATCTGACAATCTCTGTACTTTAACTGGTGTACGTAAAAAATGGTATGGGGCATCAGCGGTCCTCTAACTTCACAAGGAGGGAGGAGAATTAAGATCATCAGCCCAAGGCTGTTTCCTCTATGACAGAGGTCAGACGTACCTCCACCATCCAACCATTTACCAATTCTGACGCCAGTCCTCCCTCCCATGGCCCTTTTAATTCATTGTAATGGCCACAAAGAATTCACAGACAATACTCAGGATTATGGGCGTTATTAGAGAAATAACAGGTTACAATTCAGGATTAAGAACAACAGGCGACAACTTGGAATCAGGATCAGGAAGCATATAGGCACAGTTTCCCTTCTTCCGTGCAGGACAGTTCTTAGCTTCTCTCAGCCATGTGGAGCTCCTTTTGGCCTCCTGAGGACAGGCTCCTCAGGACAGGCCACCTCTCTTGGCCCTCAACCCTTGGTCCCTCTCAGGCCTGGCCTCTGCCCTGCTAGGGCAAGTGTTACAAAGCTCTTTAGCTCTGCCAACAAGTGTCCAGAGGCACCCCACTCTGCCTGGAAGCCTCCTGCCCAAAGACTCTCAGGTCTCTTGATCTGTAGGTCTGCATGCCACTATAGCCCCTTTTCTCTGTGGGCCAGAATGCCCAGCACACCATCTCTCGCTGGTATCCTGGTTCTGCTGCTGCTGCTGCTTTTCACTATCTCACACCATCTTCAGTGTTACAACTCTCTCTCACTGTCTCCTGGGTTCAGGAGGGTTTCAGTGCAAGGATCCTGAGTCCCAAGGACATTTTCCACTCCCAGCTCTCCTTTCTTGATGGAGTGAGGTCCCCCCTCTGCTCTGGAATTGGCTCTCTTTTAAGGCTAGCAGGATGGCAAACCTGACCAATTCCCTGGTTAGGGTTCCATATACCTTATTTGCATTGTCCCACCACCGCAGGGGTTCCATGTAACTTATTTGGATTCTTATCAGGGTGTCCAATTCTCTTTGTGGGCCACAAACATCTTATTTGCATAGTCACATGCAATGATTGGGTGGGAGTTACAAGATCTCAAAAACCCACTGCAATCAAGTCAGTTCCGACTCATAGCAACCCTGTAAGACAGAGCAGAACTGCACCATAGTGTTTCCAAGGAACAGCTGGTGGATTCAAACTGCCAACCTTTTGGCTAGCAACCAAGCTCTTAACCATAGTGCCGTCAGGGCTCTGTTACAAGACCATGCATGGTTAAAAGGGGCATATTAAGTAATGCACTGCACCACAGTGTACTTAGACCATTCACATTTAAATGGATTATTCATGTAGTGAACTAATATCTACTGTATATATAACTTTTTTCTATTAATTGTATTTGTTCTTTGTTTCTTTTATATTTCCCTCTCTGCCATCTTTGGTTTTAATTGAGCAACTTATATAATTCCATTTTATCTTTTCTCCTAGCATATCAATTATACTTTTATTTAAAGTTTTTTAGTGGTTACTCTTTAGTTTGCACTATAAATTTTTAACTAATTGAAATCCACCTTAAATAACATTATACTGTTTCACATGTAGTTTAAGTTTATGACAGAGTATTCCCAATTTCTCCTTCGCATTCTCTATGATAAAAATTTTTTTTTTTTTTTTGCGGTCATATTCATGTACTCTAATTACCTAATGCATGGTTGTTATTACTTAAAAAAAGTTATCTTTCAGATCAGTTGAAGATAAGAAAAATAAAAGATTTTATTTTGCCTTCATTTATTCCTTCTCTTATGGTCTTCTTTTCTTTATGTAGTTGGTACTTTCTAACCTATATCATTTTCCTTCTTCCCAAAGAACTTCTTTAACATTCTCTGCATGGCAGGTCTGTTGAAAATGAACTCCCTCAGTTTTTGTATGGCTGAGGAAAGTCTTTATTTCTCTTTCACTTTTTGAAGAATAACTTCAATGGATATAGAATTCTAGGTTGCTGGATTTTTTTTTTTTTTCTTTCAACATGTTAAACATTTCGTTCTGTTCTTTTCTTGCTTGCTTTGTTTCTGATGAGAAGTCCACTCTAACTCCTATTGTTATTCCTCTATAGCTAAGGTGTTTTTCTCCTCTTTGGCTTCTTTCAAGATTTTCTTGTCTCTGGTTTTCTGTAGTTTGAATATGCTATGCTTAGGTGTCAGTTTTTTTTTTTTTTTTTTGGCATTTATCCTGCTCAATGTTCTCTGAGCTTCTTGGACTTATGGTTTGGTGTCTGTCATTAGTTTTGGAAAGTTCTCATCCATTTTACTTCAAATATTTCTTTTCTTTTATTCTCTTTTTCTCATATTGCTGTTACACATATGTTATACCATTTGAAATTGTCCCAAAGATGTTTGTTTTGTTTTTTCACTCATTTTTGTTTTAGATGTGTTAAAACAAAAATCATATTAATGTTTATTTAATATACAATTTGCAAGGGGGTCAAAAATGTTTAGAAGGTGAGAGACCTGCAAAGATTCTTATTATACTCCATCTTATTGACATTGCCATGTGTCTTAGTTATCTAACGTTGCTATGATAGCAGTACCACAAGCAGATGAGTTTAGCAAAATTTGTTTTCTCACTTTTTAGGAGTCTAGAAGTTTCAATTTAGGGCAGCTCTAGGGGAAGGCTTTATCTGTCAGTTCTAGGGGAAGGTCCTTGTATCTTCAGCTTCTATTCTTTAGCTTTGTGGTGATCTTCATGTGATGTGGCATCTATCTTCCCCATTTCTGCTTCTCCTGCTTGCTTGTTTAACCTCATTTATATCTCAAAAGAGGTTGACTTAAGACACATCCTACATTAATCTTGTCTTATTAACATAACAACAACAAAACCCCGTTTCAAAATAAGATTATAACCACAGGTGTAGAGGTCAGGATTTAAAACACATATTTTGGGGGGACACCACGGAAGCAGGGTCAGCACAGTGTTTTCATAATAACAATTTACCCTAAAACACAACTTCCAGTTCAACCCTGGAGTTTCTGTTTCCTGAAACTGACTGAATTCTTCAACATAGGACAACGCCCAAGATAAAACTGTCTTTACTTATTAGCAAGACTATCATTTGGCTTAAAAGTACTTTTAGGAGATCAGTCTGCTCAAAGCTCAAAAGAAGATCTGAGGACAATGGTCATAATGACCCCACAGGACAGAGTAGAACTGCCCCATTGAGTTTCCAAGGAGCATCTGGTGGATTCCAACTTTTGGCCTTTTGGTTAGCAGCTGTAGTTTTTAACTACTATGCCACCAGGGTTTCCAATGGACGGGGTAGGTGACCCCAACTCCATGGATCCCAGAAACCTGGATTCCAGGAGAATTAAAACTTTCTCAGATTTTTGTTTTGTTTTTCATTCTTTTTCCTCTTTGCACTTAAGTTTGGGAATTTTCTATTAATCTGTCTTTAAGTTCACTGATCCTTTCCTTGGCTGTGTCTAATATAATTAGACCATTGAAGGTACTCTTCATTTCTGTCACAGTGTTTTTTTTTCCCTAGCATTTCCTTTTGATTCTTTTTGAGCGTTTCCATCTCTCCTTTTACACTACCCATTTGTTCCTGAATGTTGCTACTTTTTCCCTTAGACCTTTTAACATGTTAATCATGGTTATTTTAAAATTTCCTGTCTGATAATGCTAATGTTTTTATCATATCTGAGTCTGGTTCTGATGGCTATTTTGTCTCTTCAGACTGTGTTTTTTCTTGCCTTTGGCATGTCTTTTAATTTTTTGTTTGAAATATAAACAGGATGCATCAGGTAATAGGAACTAAGGTAAATAGGCCTTAAGTGTGATACTTTATGTTTATTCAGCTATAAGTTGGGCTATATTTAATGTTTGCTGTAGCTAAAGAAGCTAGAGTTTCAAATTTTTCTAGAATCCTTATTTTTGTCTTTCCTCTTGACTTTGGGCTTCCCTAAGAACTCCTCCTCAGAAAGAGTCTTCATTTTACCGCTCTTTCAGCTGTATGTAACTCATTGTTATTATATTGAAGCTCTGATGATGTCATGGTAAGGTGTTGGGGGGCAGCATTCTATAATCTTATGGTTAAATTTCAGTCTTTTAGTGGGCTGTGTCCTAACCCTTGTGGCGTAGTGGTTAAGAGCTCTGGCTGCTAACCGAACCCACCAGGCGCTCCTTGGAAACCCTGTGGGGCAGTTCTGTCTTTATAGGGTCGCTATGAGTTGAAATTGACTCCACCGCAATGGGTTTGGTTTTGGTTTTTGTCCCTGGACTGTGACCTTCACAAGTATTTCTTACCTTTTCTCCCCCTCTTAGTTGAAACAGTATGAGTCAGAAATGACTGGATGGCAATGGGTTAGGTGAAAGGAGAGGGCTAGAGGCTACTGAAATTGAAGAGATGCCTTTCCGTGGGTGGGTTAAGGGTCTGATAACTTTTTTTTCCCCTGGAGATTAGGTCTTTGTTATGGAAAGCACTCCAGGAATATTTCACAATGGTTTCTTTTCCTTTTCTCCTGTCAGAGCCATGAGAAGACCTGTCTTCGCTTTTTACCATGAGAACCTGGTGGCATTCCTGGAGGTAAAATCCACAAAAGGGTGAGGGACACCCTAAGACTGCGGCCCCCAGGAGTTTCTCACCCTCATACTAGTTCACAATCCACCTACAGCAGTTTGTCAAAATTACCATTTAAGTGTTTCTACCAGTTAACGGCTCCTACAGCTTTTGCTCAGAGTAAGCAGATCTTGGTTGTGATTCTCTAAACTTGCATGACTCTCTAACTCTCTGGTGAATCCAAGAAAAGTTGGTGATTTTCAGTTTGTTCAGCTTTTTCTCCTAAGGATAGGTGTGACAACTTCCAAGCTCTTTACATGTCAGAGCTGAAACCAGAACTTATTTCTGGGCTTTCTAACTGATTCTTTTTTAATTTTTTTTTTATCCTTCTTATTAGTAGTAGTAGTATTTCATCTTGCTTATCAAATGACCCTTTGCTCTTTTTTATGGATGCTAGTCCTCTATTTCTTAGAGGACCTTAAACATGCTTATAAAGTCACTTTCAGGTTGCCCCATATGAATAATAAGCCATAGTGAGTAAAAGTTTACTAATTTTCAGACGTAAATTGATCTGATTTTTAAGCTGTTTGCTAAGGAGCCCTGGTAGCACACTGGTTAAAGTGATCAACAGCTGCCTGAAAGGTCGGCAGTTCAAAACCTCCAGTGGCTCCTCAGGAGAAAGATGTGGCAGTCTGCTCCCATGGAGATTTACAGTCTTGGAAACTCCGTGTGGTCACTGTGAGTCAGAATTGACTTGATGGCAGTGGGTTTGGTTTTTTAACTTTCTTAGACTTAATTTTCCTTTTGAGTTTTTGCATTTTAATTTGTAGTTTTATCTTGAGCAGAAGTTATTTTATTTTTTTTCTCTCTGTTATCATCCCTCCCTGTGCTTTGTGGATGTCTCATTTAGGCCCCCTCAGTTCTTAATCCAGAACCACACTTTCTATTGAAAACTTAGGGCTCCTGTCCTTTTGTGATGTTGAGGATAGTGCATTCAATCAGGCACTCTAGCGGGCAATAGTGGGCAGCTAAGTCTGTTTCCTCCCTCTTCCCTGGATATGGAGCTTTACATCATCTCCATATATATTTTTCAGGAGCACACCTCCTGCTTTGTGCTTCTGATTCATGGAGATTTTCTTGTTTTAGAATGAGGTTTGTGCCTGTTTTATTTCTCCCTTTTAAAACTTTATCGAGCGTTTATTTGGGATAGGTTAGGGCCTAAAATGATGGATTTATAATACTCTCTCACCCAGAAAACATGCTTCACTTACCTTAGCAACATCTCTATGAAATATACAAAGTTAGGTTTTATGGGCCCATTTTACAAATGCAAAGAGAGGGTAGCAGGTGATCAGTGGCTGGTCTCCTGGTCCTACATTAAGAGATCCTCAGCTGTGATATTCATAGCTCAGCTCTAAAATTTTTTCTTGGTTATATTTGGAATCTGGAATGTGATGGAGCAGCTCCATGGCGAGTAGGCCAAATGTTCCATTTACAACTTTGTCACAAGGCTTTTCTACTTTAGACTCAGTGGTTTCTGCCCACACATTGGCTGGGCTTCATGATGCTCTTTCGCTGTATTGGTTCCTTCAGGTACCCTCAGCAGAAGTTTATGGAGATTTTATTTCCCTCTCCTCAATTTTCAATCACATGCAGACAATTTTTAACGACTTCCATTCCACTCTGTTAAAGCTCTTTCTCACTCTAATCTTACATCTTTCTCAGATTTCATCACTTGGTGCCCCTGTACATTTGTGGGGCTGGGGGAGTGTTTATGTTTATACTTTTCTGGAATTTTATGGCCTTCGTTACCCAAAGCTGTGTGCAATTGCAGGAAACACAGTTGGCCTGAACCCTGGAGCCATCTGTTCAACCTGCTAAAGATATTGGTGGTTGATTGTTTACTAAACAGACTTCCATGAGTGGCAGCCCAGAAGCTGATGCTAGGGCTTCTGTTAATCATTAGGCATTTAACAAACAGTTGGGGCCCCTTCTAGCTTGGCTATCACTGCTTTCAGAAGTAATGTTCTATACTTGCCGTTAGCCGCATAACAAGAGATAGACGCACTAGTGTATTTACTGCAAGGATTTCCAGCAGGCTCCGGCTGCCACACCCAGACAGTGGTGGTCATGTCATTCTACAGGAGATGTAACATGTATGCCTTTATTGTTGACTTTATCTTTGCCAACACACTTGGGTGTCAACGTTGGCTGGGAAGCTGGGCTCTAAAAAAAAAAGCTCTAGGGTGGAGCAAAGGCTTAATTTTGTTGACAATTTAATGCTTGGAGAGAAATGTACTTTGGTGAGGTCTCTCCCTGAGACTTTTGCCCTTTCACTAATCCTTTGCATAAGCACTGCCTTGAAAACTGTTTATGAAATACCTGCAAAGGCATGTGAAACTGTTGGTAAATAGTCGTTGAGAATAACATTTTCTCACAGTCAGAAAACTGAGCTTGTGTTTTTTTTTTTTTTTTGATGGGATTTACTGCCTAATGAAAATCCTTGTGAAGCTGCAAACTCAGGTTGAATTTCTATGTCCGATCCTTATGGCACATTAGTGTTGATGATAGAAATGACAATTTAGCCTTGGGAATTGAAATGAAACTTCTTCCAATGTCTCTGGATTTCAAAGAACAATGTCCACCAGTTGAAAGTATTTAAAAATAGGAAAATGACCATGACGTTGCAGGAAGTTGGACAGAGGCAAGGGCAACCCACGTTTTAAATTAAGAAAATAAGAACTTAGAGGCAAGTGTCTCCCAGATTCAGTGGTGTGCTAGAGTAGGGTCCCCAGTTCTCAAGAGCAGTTTGTGAGCATCTCTTCCCTACTCTGCTCTCAGTGTTGTCAGGTTGGTAACTTGAAATTGGCCATAGTCAGAGTATTTACACCACAGGCATTGGCAGATCATTTAACCCTTATAAGGAGCTGGTTGTTAAAAATTTACCAGCACACCTCTGGATATAGCAGACTAGTTCTGAATTTCATTTCAGAGGAGTGAGAGAGTTTATATTATTTCAGAAATGGAGACATGCATAGCTGAAGAAATGTTGGACACACAAAAAAGCAATAAAAGCCTTGACTCTATGATATGCCTGAGTCAAGAAATAGCCCCTGAGTTTAAATTGAGCTCTGGGTAAAAACACATTATGTGGGAAACTAAGTTATTTTGGAAATGGGGGTGGGGTAGGGTGGGTGGGAAGTATATAGTGTAAGTAAGCAATTTCCAGATCTTAGCCACTGATTCTGCTCGGTTTTACTGGTTTGTTTTGTTTGTTTATTTAGTCACTCATTCTACAGTATTTATTGAGTATCTACTATATGGCATGGTAGGTTCTTTAATGAACAAAAATAGACATTGCTGCTGTCTTCATGGAGCTTACAGTCTGGTAAGAAAGACAGATATTATAAATATATAATCACAAACTGTAGTAAGTTTTATAAAGGGCAAGTATAGAGTGCTAAGAGAACACACCACCTGAAGACCTGGCCTAATCTGAGGGGAGGTTTCCACAAGGAAGTGTGGATTGAGCTGAAAGCTGAAGATTTAGTAGCAGTTTAACCAGGAGAAAGAAAGTGAGGGATGGAGGAGGTTTAAGCAGAGAGAACAGCATATGCAATGCCCCCATGGTGGGGAGGAATATGGCAATTCCTAGAAATGTAGAGAAGGGCTGAGTGGCTGAGGACAGAGGGCAGAGGTAATGGTGTGAGATGAACTGTGTTAATACATTTATATTATTCTGAGGGGAATGGAAAGCTGTTGGGTTAGAATGTCTTTTTTTTTTTAATTTTATTTCACCTTGGCTACAATATGTGGAATCGATTGGAAAGGGCAAGAGAGAAGGTGAGGAGACAAGTTAGAGGCTATTGCATATTCCAGGTGAGAGATGGTGGGATCCTGGACCAGGTTAATGGCAGTAGTGATGAGAAGGAGACATGTTTAGAAGACATTTAGGAAGTAAAATTGTAGGACCTAGTGATAAACTGGATATGGTGATGGCAAAGGAGAGTGCTATGTCAAGGATGACCCATAGATTTTTGACTTTAGAGATTGAATCGATAATTGTTCCACTACTACGACTGAGAATCAGAACTGGGCGAGAAGTCATGAGTTTGGATTTGAATATATTGAGTTAAAATACCTTTTCAACATCTGTAATATAGATGTCTAGTAGAATTTTTGGATATACAGGTCTGGAACCCCTTGAAGAGGTCTACTCTGAAAAGCCTCCTGCTCCTAGGTAGTAGTTGAAGCCATGATCATAATGAAGTCCTCCAAAGGTGGGTATAGAATGAGAATAGGAGAGAACTCAAGCTTTAACTTGAAAAATTTAAATTTTTAATGACTCCAATGAGGAAAATGGGCCTGCGTATTAGCTTTCTATGCTGCTGTAACGAAGTCACAGGAGGATATTTTTTCAAAAAGCAATACAAATAATACAGAAGGATTTTTTTTCTAGAATTAAATGTTTCACTCTCCCAACATCATTCCTTCTTTTCACTTCCCAGTGGCCCACTGTTAACAGTTCTTATATATTCTCCCAGAAATTGTCTTTATCTTTATAATTTTCCATGTTGTTTTTAGGTGCCATCAAGTCAATTTCCACTCATAGCGACCCCAGGTGATAGCGTAGAGCTGATTCATAGGGTTTCCTAGGAGCCCTGGTGGCACAGTGGTTAAGTGCTGGGCTGTTGTAACCAAATTACCATAAACTCTCTTGTTTGAAAACAAGAGAACTTTATTGTTTCACAGTTCTGGAGGCTAGAGGTCCAAATTCTAGGGCGTCAGTAGGGCCATTCTCTCTCCAAAGGCTCTAGGGGAAGATGCTTCTTTGTCTCACTCAGCTTCTGGTAGTTATGGTTTGTGGCAGCATGACTCCAATCTCTGCTCCTGTCTTCACATGGCTGGCTCTCCTCTGTGTCCCCTCTCTTTTTATAAGAATAAAAAGTCATAAAGAGATTAGGGTCCACTGTCATGACCTCATCTTAACTAATTACATCTGCAATGACCTTATTTCCAAATAAGTTTACATTCGGAGACACCAAGGGTTAGGACCTAAACATATTTTTGTGGCGGGGGTTGGGGATCGGGGGACATAATTCAACTGCTAAGAGCCTGCAAAGGAGAGAATAAGGGCGTAGCCAGCAAGGTAGGGAAAAAACCAAGAAAGATGGAGCTGGTAGGTGGGAAAGGGGATTAACTGTAAATGGGCATGATGGACCTTATTGGGAGGATGAAAATGTTCTAAAACTGATTTATGGTGATGGTTACACCATTTGGTAAAGTCACAAAAAAATATTGATTTGGACACTTGAAATGGTTGAATTTTATGATATATAAAATATACTTCAGAAATGCTGTTTCAAAAAATGAGGGGGTGGAATGACAGAAAAGAAAGGGTGGGACTCTTTCCAGAAGGAAGGAATGGTCAAGTGTGTTGAATGCTGATAAGAAGTTAAGTGAGATAAGGACTGATTATCATTAACAAACTGAGTGCTCTAAACAGATATTTAATGCAAAACAATTGCCCAAAAATTGGATAATATAATACTATAAAAATACTGACCTATACTTAAAAATGATTATTACTTTTTTAATTGTGAGATGATGCTTCTTGTTCTCAGGATTCTGACCATTCCATTACAAACTGCAAGCCCTGTTTAAGTGTGAGGAAGACTTAGCAACTGTATGTGATCAAACTCTGAATCACTCAGAATGTTGTAAAGCTCTTGGTTTTTCTTTAAACGATTGAAAGCTACAAAGGAATTATGCATCAAGTAGCAATCATTTTCATAAGCATACATCAGTACTTTATGCAGCACATGGCACGTAGTACACGTAAAATAAATATTTGTTGATGACCCAGACTCAGAAGTTAGAAAGTGTGACTGCCCATTAAGTGTTATTTAGATCTGCCATGCAAATCTCTATGGTAACAAAGCTTGGAAGAGCACAATGGCACACCACCAAAAGAAAGGCCCAATGTATGTGGCTCATTTAAAAGCTTTGTCCTTTTAAAAAAGACAATCTACTAATTCTTTATTAGTTCATATTTATTTTTCACTTGAATACCAAAATCAGTTCAAACAAGTCAGCCAACAATATGCATACTTAGAAATCATTCCTTCTTTACCTTAACCATCTTTTGAAATTTATTTTTGCTGTAATTTTGTCTTACTTCATTTTATTGGGTCTACTAGTCTAAACACGATAATTTTTTCTCCTTTTCCATTCCTAACCTCAACTGATACCTCTTACTTATAGATTAGGCTAAACATAAGGTCCCTGGGTGGCACAAATGGTTTGCTATCAGCTACTAACTGAAAGGTTGGCAATTTGAATCCACCCAGTGGCACTGAGGAAGAAAAGCTTGGCAGCCTACTTCCTTAAGATTACAACCACTGAAAACCCTATGGAGTACAGTTCTGCTCTGAACATGTGAAAAAAAACATGTGAGGTTGCCATAAATTGGAACTGACTCAACAGGAACTGATAAGAAAACATGTACCAAAGGTCTTCCTTTCTTTTTTATTGTGCCTTAGGTGAAAGTTTACAGAGCACATTAGTTTCTCCTGAAACAATTAATATACGTATTGTTTTGTGACTTTGGTTGCCAACCCTGTAATGTGTCAGCACTCTCCCCTTCTCGACCTTGGGTTCCCTATTTCAATTGATCCAACTTTCCTGTCCCTTCTTGCCTTCTTGTCTTTGCTCTTGCTGGTGTGTTCATTTAGTCTTCTATGCATGGTTGAACTATGTATGTTACTTTTTTTTTTTATCCGACCCACCAGCCCATTGCTGTCGGATCAATTTCAACTCATAGCAACACTATAGGACAGAGTAGAACTACCCTATAGGATTTCCAAGGAATAGCTGGTGGTTTCAAGCTGCCACCAGGGCTGCATTTGTTTTATAGGCCTGTCTAATCTTTGGCTGAAGGGTGAACTTCAAGAGTGACTTCAGTACTGAGTTAAAAGGGTGTCCAGGGCCCATACTTGGGGTTACTTCAATCTCTGTAAGACCAGTAAGTCTGGTCTTTTTTGTGAGTTTGAATTCTGTTCTACTTTTTTCTCCTGCTCTGTGCAGGACCCTCTATTGTGATCCCTGCCAGAGCAGTCGATGGTGGTAGCTGGGCACCATCTAGTTGTGCTTGATTCAGTCTGGTGGAGGCTGTGGTACTTTGGACTAATCTTTCACTTGTATCTTTGGTTTTCTTCATTCTCCCTTGCTCCAGATAGGGTGGGACCAGTAGGCATACCTTAGATGGCCGCTCACAAGCTTTTAAGACTTCAGACCCTACTCACCAAAGTAGAATGTACCCCCTTTTCTTTACAGACTATGTTATGCCAACTGAGCTAGATGTCCTCCAAGACCATGGTTCTCAGAACCCTCAGCCAAGTAACTCAGTCCCTCAGGGAGTTTGGATGTGTCTATGAAGCTTCTACGACAACCCTGGACAAGTTGTGTTGACTTCCCAGGGTTATATACTGTCTTACCCTTCGCCAAAGTTGCCATTTATCTATTGTCTAGTTAGTGTTTTTTCCTCCTCAACCCTCCCTTCCCTTGTGACCATCAAAGATTGTTTTTTTTCTGTGTGTAAACCTTTTCATGAGTTTTTATAATAGTGGTCTCATACAGTATTTATCCTTTTGTGATTGACTTATTTCACTCAGCATAATGCCCTCCAGATTCCTTCATGTTGTGAGATGTTTTGAAGATCCATCTTTGTTCTTTATCATTGCATTATATTCTATTGTGTGTACGTACCATAATATATTTATCCACTCATCTGTTGATGGGCACTCAGGTTGTTTCATCTTTTTCCTACTGTGAATAATGCTGCAATGAACATGGGTGTGCATATGCCTATTGGTGTGATGGCTCTTATTTCTCTAGGATATACTCCTAGGAGTGGGATTGCTGAATCATTTGGTATTTCTATTTATAGCTTTTTAAGGTAGCACCATACCGTTTGCCAAAATGGTTGTATCATTTTGCATTCTCACTAGCAGTGCATAAGAGTTCCAATCTCCCCACAGCCTCTCTAACATTTGTTATTTTCTGTTTTATGATTTGTGCCAGTAATATGGGGGTGAGATCATATCTCATTGTAGTTTTGATTTGCACTTTGCTAATGGCTAGTGATCTTGAGCATTTCCTCATGTGCTTGTTAGCTGCTTGAATGTCTTCTTTGGAGAAGTGGCTGCTCATATCCTTTGCCCACTTTTTAATTGGATTATTTGTCTTTTTGTTGGAGAAGTGTTGAATTTTCCTATAGATTTTAGAGATTACACCTTGTTGGATATGTTATAGCCAAAAATTTTTTTCCCAGTCAGTAGGTTCTCTTTCCACTCTTTTGGTGAAATATATTGATGAGCATAAGTATTTAGTTTTTAGACAAAT
The DNA here is from genome assembly GCF_030014295.1 of Loxodonta africana. Classification (NCBI taxonomy): domain Eukaryota; kingdom Metazoa; phylum Chordata; class Mammalia; order Proboscidea; family Elephantidae; genus Loxodonta; species Loxodonta africana. Next base: position 104,223,537 of record NC_087346.1, on the reverse strand, counting down.
CCAGTTTTCTAGCTTATTTCCTGGTGTTTGTGTATTGTTACTTATGGTTTGTATCCTATTTATGCTATATATTAGGGCCCCTGGCATTGACCCTACTTTTTCTTCCATGATCTTTATAGTTTTTGGTTTTATATTTAGGTCTTTGATCCATTTTGAATTAATATTTGTGTATGGTGTGAGGTATGGGTCCTGTTTATTTTTTTACAGATGGACATCCAGTTTTGCCAGCATCATTTGTTAAAAAGACTGTCTTTTCCCCATTTAATGGATTTTGTCAATGATCAGGTGACTGTAGATGGATAGATTTATATCTGGGTTCTTGATTCTGTTCCATTGGTCAATGTGTCTGTCCTTGTACTAGTACTAGGCTATTTTGACTACCGTAGCTGTGTAGTAGGTTCTGAGGTCAGGTAGTGTCAGGCCTCCCACTTTGTTCTTCTTCTTCAGCAATGCTTTGCTTATCCAGGGCCTCTTTCCTTTCCATACAAAGTTAATGATTAGTTTTTCCATTTTGTTAAAAAATGGTATTTCAATTGGGATTGCATTGTATTTGTAGATCGCTTTGGGTAGAATTGACATTTTCACAATGTTGAGTCTACCTATCCATAAGCATGGTATGTTTTTCCATTTATGTAGGTGTCTTTTGGTTTCTTGAAGTAGTGTTTTGTAGTTTTCTTTGCATAGGGCTTTTACATGCCTAAACTCATACCAAACGCATTGCTGTCAATTCAGTTCTGACTCACAGTGACCCTAAAGGACAGAGCAGAACTCCCCCATAAGGTTTTCTAGACTGTAAATCTTTACCAGAGCATTTGAACACCAATGTTCATTGCAGTACTATATTCGCAATAGCCAAAAGGTGTAAACAACCTAAATGTCCATCAGTAGATGAATGGATAAACAAAATGTGGCACATACATACAATGGAATACTACTCAGCCAGTAGGAGAGATGAAGATTTGATACATGCTACGGTATGGATAGAGCTTGAAGACATCATGCTGAGTAAAATAAGCCAATCACAAAAGAATATTGTATGACTTCACTTATATAAAAAGACAAAAAAAGGCAAATGCATAGAGACCAAAGTTTATTAATGGTTACTAGGGGCAGGAGGAAGGGGGAAAGGGAGTTAATGGTGATTAAAAAAGTGCATTGATTAAGGGTAGGGTTACACAGCAGATTATTGTTATTGCTGTCAATAGTGTGTACATCTGTACAAAGATGAACTGGCAAAAGGTATGTGATAGATATATTTATGAAAAAAAGAGTAACTGCTGAGGCTGCTTATGTATAACGAAACACTCACAGGATTTGGTTCCTTCGTTTGGAGGTTTAGGGTCATGGTTTCATGGGACCTCCCAGTTAATTGTTCTAATAATGTGTTTAGTGTATCTGTTCCACCTTCTAGTTCATTGCATATTGCTTGGGGTCTTAAAGACTTTCAAGCATTCCTCCAAATTACAATTGGTCTCCATACACCTGGACCAATAGAGGAAGAAGGAGAGTCAGGAACAGGAGGAGGAAATGGAATGCGTGGTTAATTGCTGCCATGAACGACTGCCTCCTTTGTCATGAGACCAGAAGAACTGGACAGTACCTGGTTACCATTACTGTACATTTTGATCAAAGATTTTATAGAAGGATCTAGTCAAAACAGGGAAAATGCTGAACAGAATTTCAATTTCTCATGGACTGTAGACTTTCTGGAGCCATGAACAGTAGATGAACCCCTGAAATCATTGCCCTGAGATAATCTTTAAACCTTAAACCAAACATATCCCCTGAAGCCACCTTAAAACTGAACAATAGTTTAGTTTAATTAGTGCAAAAGGTCTACCTTTAGTATTATGCTCTTTTAAGAACTATCTATATGGAATCAAATTGACAACAGCAACTCAAAAGATTAGACAGAAGCCTTAGGGGCAGTAAGTTTATGTTAATGAGGGAGGAACGACTCAGAAAAGGAGGGTGAGAATGGTTGCACAAGTGGAATGTAATCAGTGTCACTAAATTGTGCAGGTAGAAACTGTTGAACTGGTGTATGTTTTGCTGTGTATATTCTCAACAACAAGAACAAAATAAAATTTAGAAGAAAAAAAATCTTTACAAGAACAGATTGCCACATTTTTCTTCCTCAGAGTGGCTGGGGGGTTCAAACCACTGACCTCTCAGTTCACAGCTGAGCACTTAACTGTTGCACCACCATAGCTCAGCAAGTACCTATGATGACCAGAGTTAGCACAAATTTGCAAGTCACCATAGTTAGGCACAGAGCATGACATCTGCGGAGATTCTACTTGTCCTGAGACACAAATTCTCCCAAAGGCCAAACTTGGACACAGATTTCACCAACAAAGTAAGTTTTCCTAGACTTAGGCATCATTCAGCCTCAGAGTGGCTATCAGCCTCTTGAGAAATCCCCTTGAAAAATTTGTTCAAGTCAGTTAAGAGAATAACAAGAGTCACAACTGGTGAAAAGACGATAAACAGAGCAGCACAATAAATAATAATTACCCACCAGAGAGGTGTCTGCAGGGGTGCGAGGGGGCTAGTGCTGGGTCTTCTCTAATTTACTATCTGTATTAATGACCTGGAAGTGGTGTAAACAGCTTACTAATGAAGTGGCAGTCAGGTCTGTAGTGGGAGCCCTTGCAGCTGGAAGGAAAGAGACTACAAACCAAGCTTGTAACAAGGTTAGGACACCGGGCAGAAAGTCAAAGGTATGAGATTCAGCAGGGAAGGAACACTGTAACTGTCAAGAGAAGAATAATCAGAAGTATAGCTTTGTGATGGCTGAGAGTGAAGAAAACATGAAAAGAAACAAATGCCTGCGAAGAATCTAAAAATGTAAGGCTGACAGAAGGCATTTGACTGATGGCAGTTGTGGTATGATATTCCGTAACAATGACTTCCCACCTGTCTGGACTTCGCAGTTTATAAATGTCATTGAGATTTGGAAGGACCAGGAAGTTCCCCAAGACCCAAGAGGGAGGGAAGGCTCTGTTCCCTGTTATGCCTTCAAGGTTCCCCATGATTCCTCAGCAAGGGTGGTTTCCCAATTTGACATGGACTAGGCCTGGCTTCATGCAGCTCCTGTAAGGCCCTGGTCCACAGGAGGCACTATCACAGGCAGGTGGGTGGTAGGACTAGGAATGCAGGTGGAAGGGATGTTAGGATCCCTGACTACCCCATTTGAAGAATTACCTTCCACTCATTGTCATTTTATGTCTTCAGTCCACTTCAGAGTTCTATCAAAGGTGATCTTGTTTATCTATCCATCCACCCATCCATCCATCCATTCATTTATTTCTTGTCTTTCCACAACAATATATGGTCAAATGAGAACAGAGGCCTCACCTATGTTTAGGATAGCACCTGGCTTATAGTAATTAAAAAAAAAAAAATTTTTTTTAAGAGATAAATATTTGCTGAATTAATGATTGAAGAAATAAATCATATCTGCCTTAGTTATCTAATACTGCTAACAGAAATACCACAGGTGGATGGCTTTAACAAAGAAAAATTTATTTCTCATAGTTTTGGAGGCTAGAAGTCCAAATTCAGGGTGTCAACTCCAGGGGAAGTCTTTCTCTCTCTATTGGCTCTGGGGGAAGGTCCTTCTCATTAATATTCTCCTGATCTAGGAGCGTCTCAGTGCAGGGACCCCAGATCCAAAGGACACACTCTGCTCATGGTGCTGCTTTCTTGGTGGTACGAGTTCCCCAGTCTCTCTGTTTGCTTCTCTCTTTTATATCTCAAAAGAGATTGACTTCAGACACAACCTAATATCATAGATTGAGTCCTGCTTCATAAAATAACTGCTGCTAATCTCACCTCATTGACATCACAGAGGTAGGATTTACACACATCAGATGACAAAATGGTAGACAATCACACAATATTGGGAATCATAGACTAGCCAAGTTGACACACATTTTTGTGGGGGGACAAAATTCAATCCATAACACTGCCCCATGAGGCCATTTTACTGAGGAGGAAAGAAGGCACAAGCAGCACAGTAACTTGTCTATAGTCACACAATGAAAGCTCGAACCTGGACTAGAACTAGAGTTCTGACTCCCAGCACCGATCTAGATTCTCGTCTCCTTCGGGTCTTTAATCAAAAGCCACCTTTGCCGTGAGACCTTCCTTCCACCCTCCACCCCAGTCAACATTTCATATTCTCTTCCTGGCTTTATTCCTACCCCCACCCCCAACACTTATCATGACTGATACACTATATGTTATTGTTGTTGGGTGCCATTGAGTTGATTCCAACTCATAGCAATCCCATGTGACAGAGTAGAACTGCCCCATAGGGTTTTCTTGGCTGTAGACTTTATGGAAGCAGATCACCATGTCTTTATCCCACAGAGCTGCTGAGTGGGTTGGAACTGCCAAACTTTCAGCTAGCAGCTGAGCACTTAACCACTGTGCCACCAGGTCTCCATATGTATGTATCTTTTTATATATATCTATACATATATATGTACATACATATATGTCTGTATAAATCTTGTTCATTGCTTATCCTTTCCTGAAGAATGCAGGCTCCATGGGGTGAGGAATTTTTCTCTGTTGTGTTCACTACTGTATTCTCAGCACCTAGCACAAAGCCTGACACATAATAGATATTTAATATTAGCTGTTGAGGAGTAAATGACCAAGACTATGCCCCTCAGCCTTTAGAGACACAGTGGAACAGTTTCCATGAAATAGATGCAACTCAAGTGAGTGCCAAATAGAGACAAACTTTACAACTAAATTTATCTTCTCAGTACCTTTGGCCCTGTCTCTTATCATCTACATGGCTTTGGGCAAGCTAGCCCATCTCAGTTCTTCCATTTGTGTAATAGAAAAAGGATTCAAGAAGCCAATTCTGTAGAGTCCTTAGCACATGACTGTTGAGTCGATTCCAACTCATAGTCACCCTATAGGACAGAGTAGAACTGCCCCATAAGAGTTTCTAAGGAGTGGCTGTTGTATTTGAACTGCTGACCTTTTGGTTTGCAGCCGAGCTCTTAACCACAGCACCATCAGGGCTCCTGGCACATAAGTGCTCAATAAATATAACTTCCACCTTGCTCTATCTCTGTGGGGATTCACGATAGGGCTCCTGGATCTAAGAATCCAAGGAAAACTTGGGAAGCTCCCTGCAATAAGTGCTGCAAAATTAGAAATTATGGGAAATGGAAAGCTGGGGCGTGGGGGTGTGATGTGAGAGAACACCTCTCCTACACCCTTCACTCTGCCTGAGCCTGGACATCAGTGTGATGTACACTTTATTCTGAAGGCAGAAGACAATATGTTAATCATGGTGAAAGGAAAAGAGCTGACATGATGGAATCTTCCCACTCTGCTTTGGAAGCGTTTGCAAATGGGGTGTAGGTTAGGAGGAGGATCCTCTGAGAAAGTAAGTGAGTGAGGCCACGGGAGCCTGTCTACACTTACTCCAAGTTAAGAATAGGCTGCCTCCTTTTCTTCCTATTTAGGACGATGTTGCCATGTGACCAGGTGAAATGCCAGCTGAAATGGTAGGTCGGGAGCTTCCTGGGGCCCATCAAAGTGGCGTTCTGCCAAGCCTCTGCCCGTGGACATGACTTGTAGCCTTTCTCTGTGAGGAGTACTGAGTCACAAGATGAGAGGAGCTGCCTGTGGGACACAATGAGAGGTACCCTGCCCCCTACCTTAGGCTCTGTTGGCCCCAGATACCTCCACTAACTCCTCCTCACAAGGGTTTCCTGCTGGGAGGCAGCAGAGAGCACAGTGGTTAAAGGCTCTGGAATTGGTGTTGGACAGACCTGGCTTTGGGTCTCTCCTCTGTCACTTCCTAATTAGGGCAATTCACTTAACTTCTCTAAGCTCCGTCTTCCCATCTATAAATGAGCATACTAGCAATAACTACTTCTTGGGATTGTTGTGGATTTTAAATGAGATAATCATTGTAAAGTTCCTGGCACATAGTAAAAAAAAAAAATAGTAAGTGCTCAATAAATATTAGTAGCTATTTTTTATTGTCATTGTTGGAGTCCCTAGGCAGTGCAAATGGTTAACAAACTTGGATGCTAACCAAAAGGCTGGAGGTTTGAGTCCACCCAGGAGATCTACCTCTGAAAAATCAGCCATTGAAAATCCTGTGGAGCACAGTTCTACTCTGACACATATGAGGTCACCATGAGTCAAGCCTACTCTATGGAAACTGGTTTACTGTCATTGTCATTGTTGTTGCTGGGAATATAGCAGTGAACACAACAGATGAAAATTCCTGCTGTCAAGGAAACTATATTCTACAGGGAGGATAAACAATGAACAAAATAAAAAAAGGTACAGTGTATTAGTCACAGTAAATGCTCACAGGGGTGAATAAAGCCAGAAAGGGAATGTGAAATGTTGGCTGGGGTAGAGGGTATGAAGTTTTTCACAAGGCAACCAAGGAAGGGCTCACTAAAAAGGTGACTTTTGATTAAAGACCTGAAAAATATGAGAAACAAGAATGGTGCTGGGAATGAGAAAACTGGTTCTAGTTCAGGTTCAACCTCTAACTGTGTGACTCTAGGCAAGCTACTGTGTTGCTTTGTGCTGTTTCTTCCTCAGTCAAATGAGGACAAGTTTCTTTTCTTCAATCATTCATTCAGTAAGTATTTATTTCCTAATTACTATATGCAAGGCACTGTCCTAGACGTAGTCATTGCAGAGTTGAACATGGCAGATGAGGCTCCTGTCCTCCTGGGACCTCATATTCCTATGCGGAACTCATTGCTGTTGAGTCAATTTTGACCCATAGTGATCCCATAGGACAGAGTAGAACTGCCCCATAGGGTTTCCAAGGTTGTAATCTTTATGGAAGCAGACTGCCACATCTTTCTCCTGAGGAATGGCTGGTGGGTTTGGACTGCTGACCTTTTGGTTAGCAGTGGAGCCCTGAACCAGGGCTCCTTTCTTGTGGGCAGACAGGTAACAACAACAAAAAAATAAGTAAATAATTGGCAGACCTAAGAGCTCTGAAGTGAACTGAACACACAAAATGACAATGAGGACTGGGGGAGGTAATTCTTCAAAAGGGGTAGCCTACGTACCTGTGACATCTCCTCCAAGCAGGTTCTGTCCTGTCAGACCATGTGGTCCTCATAGCAAGAGAAAACACTCAACCACAAACAAGCTTTAACTACCCTATGTAGGAGGTGAGACACAGCTTTGTGGCTTCTTTCCAAGGCATCATAATTGAGAGTGAGAGCTGGTGAACTGGGCCAACCAACAGCTGGCAGGTGCACAGTACATTTTGGAACTCTGAGACACTTTTCTCCCAAGAAAACAAGCAGCAGCTTGCAGGAGGCATTAGGCTTGCACTTTGTACCCCTCCTACTTTGCAAAGAAGTTATTAGCAGTTTTACATTTTCCCGTAGGGGAATCAGTGTTACTCACTTGGCACCTTTTCAGCATCAAGCCATCTAGTCCTTAGAGAAAGAAAGGAGGAAGGAAGTGAGGAAAAAAGAGAGGAAAAAGGAAAGGAGGAAGGGAAGGAGGGAGGTAGGGAGGAAGGGAGGAGGGGAGGAGGGGAGGGAGGGAGGGAGGGAGGGAGGGAGGGAGGGAGGGAGGGAGGGAGGAAGGAAGGAAGGAAGGAAGGAAGGAAGGAAGGAAGGAAGGAAGGAAGGAAGGAAGGAAGGAAGGAAGGAAGGAAGGAAAATACTGCCTCAAAAACTTTCTGCAAACAGACTGAAGCACACCCTAACGACCATCAATGATGAATGGGTTCTTTGGCATCACATGTCCCCAAAGGCCTTCCAATACCTTTTTTGGAACTTGTACTTTCAAGGGGAAAAGTACTTGAGTGCATTAGCTCATTAGGGGAGGTGTCTATGCTTTAATCGCCATGATAAATTGTACTTTTCTTCCATACTTCTTTTAGGGTTGATGGCGATCAAGGTTCAGGGGATTCAAGGCTTTTATGTCAGAGTTGGAGAAACTACTCTTTAGCGTAGAGAATAACAGCAAGTCGTGCAATTTTTATATTACTCTCGACACAAAACTCACCCATTTTAATTTAGCAAATCAAGCTTCTTAATAATAACAATGGCAGCTCACTCTAGTAGACGACAGATCTGTGTTCTTAGAAGCATCATCTCTTTTAACTCGAATAATCTTGAACCCTGTAGGGGCTCGTTGTTGCATCAAGGCTTTTGACTGGGTACATTGATTTGTCTAATTTTGTAGTCAATATCAAGAAGTCAGCATATGCAAGCCACATTCGCCAATAGCAGCTTTATCAGTAAATAAAGGCGAGATTTGGTTTCCAGGCTGCCTTGCTCTTTTGCCTTACATCTCACTTGGCTCAAAACTTCATCAGAGAAGAGAAGTGCTGGTTGCTGGCTCTCTGAAATCCCAAAAGAAGCTTATTTTGTTCAGCACATTCTGTAAAGGCATACACAGCCTTGTAGGTTTGTAGCATCCTTTTCTCCACCATGGGAAACACCGTGTGTATCTTTCTGACTTTCTTGAGAATAGAGCCTGGGGAGGTGTTGAGCCCCTTATAAAACAGGAAATGAGGCACACTGATAGAGTTAACCGTTGGATGAAAGTGAAGACCCTTGTATTAGGAAGAAGCAGATCTAAAGACCCATCAAGTCCATAATTCCATCTGACAGAAAACGGACCTGGGAGCAGACCATCCTTGCTATGGCTGATGGGATCTGGGTGGATGCCTGACCCAAAGGAAGCCAACTTAGAGATCTTCCAGCAGTACCTCAGGCATGGCACAAAGGCTTTGTTAAAACAAGGATAAAAACTCCTGTTTATTGAGCATTTACTAGATACCAGGCATCGTGCTGAGTATTTACACTCATTAGCTTATTTAATCTCACTGCATTAGATACTACTACCACTATTTTGTATATGAAGAAACTAAATCATGTGGAGATGAAGTAAACTGAGCCAAGATCATAAAGCTAGTAGGGAAGCCAGGATATAAACCTAAGTTTGGTTTACTCCAAACTCCACAACTAGTGACTAAGTGAATCAATGAGGTGTTTTTTTGTTTTAGTTTTTTTTGGAGTGTTTGACTTCAACTCCATTAAAAATGAGTCCATTGGCATCACAATAAAAAAAAAAAAAGTCAAGAAAAAAGACAAGCAGGAACCATGAGTATGTAGAAGTCATGAGTAATGGGAGTCAAAAACACTTAACACTGAGGCTGAGTGTAAGTGAATTCCCAAGATGGTGGAGCAAGACAGTGAGGAGCAAGGAATAATGAGTGCTGAGGCCACAATGAGATAAGCTGGTGGCTAGAGGCTCATTGTATCTGGAACAGCCTTCTAGTTCCTGTCCTCCCATGAAGCCTGCTGTGGGACTGTCTCCTCAATTTTCCAAGGAAACCAGAGCATGTTTCTAGTCCTTACAACTAATAATTTCCTAACTCATAGCTCCTAACATTCAGACTAGTGTTTGCAGCTCTGGACTATAAAGAGAACATCTAAATTGCAAGTGTAGTTGGGGAAGTCTACACTAAAATTTAAGATAGAGAGAAGTGTAATTCAACATTAGCATACAATGTAGTGGATAAGTGCCTGAGTTCTGAAACAAAAATGCCTGGATTTGGACTTGTTACATAGGCACTGTCCTTTTTTAAATCCATTAAACGGGTCAATAATTTTACCTACACCAAATGACTGCTGTAAAGCTTACATGAGTTAATACTTGTAAAGAGCTTAGGACAGAGGTTGGCAGCTAATATATGTTCAATAAATGTTAGTAATTAATATCATTCCTTTCCTGTACCCACAATAGTTCTTTGATATCATCTGATGACAAAGTTGTCAAATTAAAAAATAATTTTTTTTTCCTGGAATTGTTGTTGTTGTTGTCTGATTTTTCTTCAAATATATTAGTGCCAAGTGCTTTATCTTCAGTCTCACCAATTCTGCCTTCAACTTGCTCAATTCTGTTCCTCTGGCTTTCTATTGAGTTGTCTAATTCTGTAATTTTATTGTTAATCTTCTGAATTTCTAATTGCTGTCTCTGTGGATTCTTGCAGCTTATTAAATTTTTCATTATGTTCATGAATGACTTTTTAATTTCTTCAACTGTTTTATCTGTGTGTTCCTTGCCTTGTTCTGCCTATTGCCTGATCTCCTTCCTGATCTCCTTTCTGATGTCTTGAAAAGTTCTGTGTATTAATCTTTTGTATTCTGCAGCTAGTAATTCCAGGAAAGCACCTTCATCCAGAAGATCCCTTTGATTCTTTGTTTTGAGAACCAGTTGAAGTGATCATGGTCTGCTTCTTATGTGATTTGATAGACTGTTTCTCCAAGCCATCTATAAGTTATTTTATTAGTTTATTTTATGTTTGCTTACTGTATCCTAGCTTCTTGCATTGTTTTGTTTTGATACACCGGAATAGGTTGCTTGAGTGAGCTAGCTTGATTATTTTCACCTTTGAAGCTCTAATGTCCTGTCACCAGATGGCTAGAGCTGTTATCAAGTATCTGAGCCTAAGAGCCCATTCACTTTTCTTGTATAGATTCAGCTCAGGTGTCCAGGTAGTTGGTCATCAAGTGTGTGGTACAGGCTCTGTCTTAGAAGGGCAGGGGTGATTGGGGTAGGTACTGGTATCTGGTTGCAGCAGGGGGTCATGCCCTGAACAAGACAGGAGGCTGACAACCATCCCCCGACTGTCTGTGAGGAAAGCGTGTCCCTCTTCCCTAGAGCGCACAGGTGGGTGGGTTCTGCAGATGGACCCTGGGCACACAATGCTTTTGGTTGTAAGGACTGGGAGGTACCGGTTATCCTTGGGGCCCTGTCACAGGTGGCTGGGTGACATAAGTGGACCCACCAGTCCTTAGGCCCCTGGTGGGTAGGTGAGGATCCTGTTTAGTGGGCAAAGCAGTGTCAAACATCAAACACCCACCTCTCCACCGCACAACTGAAACAGTTGCAGTCTGCCAACAAGGGCCTATTCTCCTGAAAGAGGCCCACACAGGTCCATGCAGGAGGGAAAGGTATTCAAAGTCCTCGCACCATTTATGCCTGGACAGGAGCCGCTTCTGTCTTGAGGTCCCCAGGTTAGAGGAGCTGGCAGATTATCTTTTCCCCGAATTGTGAATTTATTCCTTCTCCAAGGCTGGGAGAATGGCTCAGAGCACTCAGCAGGACTTATCTCAGGCCCAGGGAAATCAACAGCCACTGAAGCCAGCTTGAGGGTGGGGGGTGCGTTAAAACGCATGCAAGTACTTAGCTTTTGCCAAGAGTGCCGTTTCCCTCTGGTTCCAGAGATGTGAGTAGGCTGTGTGGCTGGCTGTTTCTCCCTGAGGAAACTGTGGCCGAACGCTACCACCAGTCCACTGCAGCCTGAGGGTTCCTGCGATTCAGGTCCGGCAACTCCTCTCCACTTCTGAACTGTCTCTCCCTCTGCCTGGCGCTCAGACTGTTTTCTAACTTTGCCTTTGATATTCAGGGCTCCTAGCTTGTTATAAATACAATTGTTTCACTTGTTTTTCAGGTCTTTGTTGTAAGAGGGTTCACCGGAAGCATTTGACTACTCCGCCGTCTTGGACCTGCCTTCTGTTGCTGTTGTTGTGTGATGTCAAGTTGATTCTAACTCATATAGACCCTATAGGACAGAGTAGAACTGCCTCATAGGGTTTCCAAGGCTGTGATCTTTGCAGAAGCAGTCTGCTACGTCTTTCTCCTGCAGAGCAGCTGGTGAGTTGGAACTGCTGACCTTGTGGTTATCAGCTGAGCACTTAACCACTGCACCACCAGGGCTCCTTTTCCTGGGATTACAGAGTATAAACATAATTTTTTAAATATCTCACAGATGTGGGGAGGACAATATTTTCTGCCAGGAGGAGGGGGCTTCACATGACCCTCCAGTTCCCCCTGCTCATGCATTGACCCTCTTTACTTACTCATCAATAAGTATGCACTCAGCATCTTCTCATGGTGCCAGGTAATTCCCCTAAGCACTGGGAATATAGCAATATGCAAACAGAAAATATCCCTGTCCCAGTGGAGCCTATATTTGAATGAATGATATTATGTTTCCTGCTTGTGCTGATCTTATTCAGTATTTTGATGACCTTCTGCTGTGCATCATGCCCCATGTCACAGCTTCACAACCACCAGGGCGGCACTGGGGAAGAGGAGTGAGGAGTACCTTAATCTGATTGATGAGTTTGAAAGGTGACACTGGTGCCTGGGGCCTAAGCCTCCCCCTCTTCTGCAGAGCGCACACATTGTTTTTAAAAAAATTTTATCATAGTAAACTATACATATCAAAAACTTTATCATCTTAACTACTGTTAAGTGTACAATTCACTGACATTAATTATAGCTACTGTCTTAGTCATCTAGTGTTGCCATAACAGAAATACCATAAGTGGATGGCTTTAACAAAGAGAAATTTATTTTCTCACAGCCTAGCAGGTTACAAGTCCAAATTCAGGGTGTTGGCTCCAGGAGAAGGCTTTCTCTCGCTGTCAGCTCTGGAGAAAGGTCCTTCTCTTCAACCTTCCCCTGATCGAGGAGCTTCTCAGGGGCAGGGACCCTGTGTCCAGAGGATGCACTCTGCTCCTGGTGCTGCTTTCTTGGTGGTATAAGGTCCCCAACTCTCTGCTTGCTTCCCTTTCCTTTTATCTCTTGAGAGATAAAAGGTGGCGAGGGCCACACTCCAGGGAAACTCCCTTTACACTGCTTCAGGGATGTGACCTGAGTAAGGGTGGTGCTACAATCCCATCCTAATCCTCTGGACATAAAATTACAATCACAAAATGGAGGACAACCACTCAATACTGGGAATCATGCCCTAACCAAGTTGACACATATTTTTGAGGGGACACAATTCAATTCATGACAGCCACCATGTTGGGCCACTATCGCCACTATCCATTTCCAAAAGTTCTTCATCACCCCAAAGAGAAACTCAGCACCCCTTCAGCTATCACTCCCATCCTGCCCTCCTCCCAGCCTCTGGTAACCACTAATAAACTTTGGTTTCTATGCACTTGCCTATTCTAGATATTTCATGTGAGTAGGATTATATAATACTTTATCCTCTTGTGTCCAACTTATTTCACACAGCATAATGTTTTCAAGGTTCATCCATGTTGTAGCATGAATCAGAACTTCATTTCTCTTTATGGCTGAATAATATTCTATTGTACGTATGTACCACACTTTGTTTATCTATTCCTCTGTTGATAGGCACTTGGACTTTTCCACATTTTAGCTATTGTGAATAATGCTGCAATGAACATTGGTGTATAAATATCTGTTTAAGTCCCTGCTTTCCAGACTTTTGGGTATATACCTAGGAGTGGAATTGGTAGGTCACATGGAAATGCTATGTTTAACTTTTTGAGGAACTGCCAAATTGTTTTCCACAGCAGCTTCCATCATTTTACATTCCCTCCAGCAAGGGATGAGGGTTCCAATTTTTCCACATCCTCTCCAACTTTTCTTATTTCCTTTTTTTTTTTCCTGATAAAAGCCATTGTAGTGGGTGAAGTAGTACTTGTTGTGGTTTTGATTTGAATTTTCCTAATGACTTTGAGCATTTTTTCATGTGCTTATTGGCCATTTGTATATCTTCTTTATAGAACTATCTGTTCAAGTCCTTTGTTCATTTCATAATTGGGTTGTTTGTCTTTTTGCTGCTGGCACACACATTCTTCTGTGCACTTCCATGTCATTTTAGAGAGGCTGCCTCTGTGGTGGTCCTGCACTCTCTATGACTAGATGGGCTGGTTGACTAATTCTAGAGTACCAAGAAGCCCAGCTGCCATATACATAAGCCACATTCTCTAATATCAGCTTTGTCAGGGAAGAAAAGTGATGTTATATTTTCCCTGCTGCCTTACTCTTCTGTTTGATTCCTCATTTGGTTCAGAACTTGGTCAAGAAAGAGGATTGTTGGTTATCGGGCTCTCTGGAAGCTTAAAGAAGCTTATTTTGTACAGCTACATTCTGTACACACACAGCAGGCAGTATTTAATACATGGCTAATGTGTAACTTCATAGCCATCATTAGTCAAGGGCTGACTAATGTTCATTATAAAACAAATGACAAGAAAACCTCTCTCTTCTAGATGAGAATACTAAGCAATTTAATTTACTGAGCCAGGCATAAAAGTTAAAGTCAGGAAATCAAAGACATGTTTAACAACTTGAGTGGGTGTTTTTTGTTGGCTGTTTATACTGAGTGGTGAACATTACTCAACAGTTAATGATGGACTTTAAAATGCAATTACGCATTAATTATAATGTACATGCAAAAATACATATTTGTTTTACATGGGTACACACAGGTTGCAGTCATTCTTGGGTCACATTTTATAAGGCCTGATGAATCTCTGGCTGGTTCCAGGGATCATCCCCAATGTTTTAAATTTCTAACACTAAATTATTGACAATTCACTTTAATTTGAAAAAGATATTCTACATGGCTCATCAGTGATAGGATGGTGAGTAGACCAAAAAAAAAAAAAAGGAGATGGTATCCAAAAATCAAAAGGAAAGGTTTTCTAATCCATAATACAGGAAAATTTGACTACTTGTTCTAATTTTCAGGATCTCTTCCCACCCACATTTCTACAAAGCACTAAGTTTCATCATTGTCTCTTTTGTCGAACCACATAAGGTAGGAATTTTTTTTTTTTTTTTTTTTTTTACAAACCAACTGCTTTCACCCAGCATAGGATCAGACCTCCATAGGTGGAAAAACTAGACACTAAACAGCTGACCTCATAACCCTTAAACCCTTTTCAGTCATGGAAATTTGTGTTTATCTGAAGAATTAAAAAAAATTATACTCCTTTATTTAATTCAAAGAATTAAGTACAGTCACTTTGGTTATAATCCCTCATCATCAGACTTCAATTTTTGTCCCACAAGTTTTACCATTAACTTTACCTCACTTCACCTCTTTCCCATGTCCTCCTCTCCAGCCCTCTTTGGGCCCACTTGCCTCTACAGCCCTAAACTCTTACAGTATCCCTTTCTTCGCCTTGAGAAACCTAGCCAGACTTGCTTTTCCTACTCTGAAACTTCCTGGGCAGCTCTCTCTGGTCAATTTTTTTTTTAGAAAACAATTTCCTTCCAGCTAATGGAGGTGATAGTAATAAAAACAAAAACAAAAAAAAAAAAACCTTTTTTTTTAGAACTATTTATTTACATGTTCACTTTATTCAACAAACCTTGTCTGACTCCGTGATATGTTGTAGAAACTATGCTACTGGCTATTATGTGTGAATGAACAGGTACTTTCTGGGTCCTGAAGGTGCTCAGGGATTAGACTAGAATCAGTAGTATCTGGGAAACCTGCTTCCATTTCTTCCTCCTGTGCTCATGGCAAACTTTAATAATCAACCACAGCACTTTTTTTCCATTGATCTTAAACTTAACATTACAGTCCCTTTCAATCCAGTACTACAAGCAGCTACTATCAATGGATTGGATTTGACATGTGAGATGAAATCTATTTGCAATGCCCAAAGTCAGACCTGGAGTACAGTATGGCAATGGGATGGGGAGGAACATAAATTACCCTACATAGACTCCTTTAGGAAAAATCTTGTTTAAATGGGCATCTTGATTAATAGAATGTGAAGTATATAGGCATTATTATAGTTGGGTTTCATTGTAGCAAGCATCATGCTAAGTGACTTCATGCACTGTCTCATTTAATCCTCTTAACAATCATAGGCAGTCAGTACTACCATTACCCCTGTTGTTGATAGGAGCTGTCGAGTGCGTTCTGACTCATAGCGACCCTATGTATAACAGAATGAAATACGTCTTGGTCCTTCACCATCCTCACAATTGTTGTCATGCTTGAGCCCATCGTTGCAGCCTCTGTGTTAATCCATCTTGTTGAGGGTTTTCATCTTTTTCGCGGACCTTCTACTCTACCAAGCATGATGTCCTTCTCCAGGGACTGATCCCTCCTGATAATATGTCCAAAGTTTGTGAGACGAAGACTTGCCATCCTTGCTTCTAATGAGCATTCTGGTTATACTTCTCCCAAGACAGATTTGTTCTTTCTTCTGGCAGTCCATGGTGTATTCAATATTCTTCACCAACACCGTAATTCAAAGGCATCAATTCCTCTTTGGTTTTCCATATTCACTGTCCAGCTTTCACATGCATATGAGGCGATTAGAAACACCATGGCTTGGGTCAGGCACACCTTAGTCCTTAAAATGACATTTTTGCTTTTTAACACTTTGAAGAGATCTTTCACAGCAGATTTGCCCAATGCAATATGTTATTTGATTTTTTCACTGCAGCGTCCATGGGCATTGTTTGTGGATCCAAGTAAAATTAGATCCTTGACAACTTCAAAATTTTCCTCCATTCTCTCTATTATCCCTAGTTGAAGAAAAAGAAACCTACACACAGCAATGTCTGTAACTTGCCCAAGGTCTTAAAACTAAAATGATGACTTATGTGGATTCAAAATCAAGCTAACTCAGGAGTCACACAAGTTTCCAAGGTAGGGTGTGAGCCTTTGGAACATTTCAGACTTCTCTTATTATTTCTCATCCAAAAACAAAACAAAAATGTATATGTATTATGTGGATTGTCACTGGCACACTCAGTCTGAATGTCAAATGGTTCCATGTTGCACACGGGATGGGAGCTATCTTGCAGGCAGACTGTAGTTCTGCAAGGCAGAGGGTTGGTCATGGTGCCCTCACTCTTCTGTACTTTTTGGGTACAGAGTGGTTGTTGTTGCTGTTAGCTGCCATCGAGTCACCCCAGCCCATGGCCACCCCATGTACAACAGGATCAGACCACTGTGACCCATAGGGTTTTCAATGGCTGACTTTCAGGAGTAGATTACCAGCTCTTTCCTCCTGGCCCACCTTTGCCTGGAAATTCCACTGAAACCTGTTCAGCATCATACAACACACGAGCCTTCCCTTACAGTCAAGAGGTGGCTACATAGAAGGTGCATTTGCCAGGAATTAAATGGGGTCTTCTGCATAGAGGGTGAGAGTTCCACCACTAAGCCACCACTGCCCTCAGATACCAAGAGGCACTTCCATTTACACATGTCTGAATACATGGACTTAAAGGATTATGTTATCTCAGATAGTAGAGTCATAAATACTTTGCATTGAGACGGGGAGTGATAATGAAAATATCTTGAACCACCCAGGATCCAATGATCATCTCATAGAAAGGTTCTGAATAGATCCATCAAAACGAAAGATGAGTTCCACTTTTTCTTTTACAAGAAAGATGTGTTTTCTATTTGCAGTCCTTCCCTGGGATGACAAATGTTATCCAGCAGACGTTTTTGAAATTAAAAAAAAAAAAAAACTTCATCCGTCCCCTCAAGGTAAAGGTGACATTTTAACAAGTAAAAAAATCTTTCTAAAGGAACTTGTATATGAAAAGAGCATTTGGGAAATGATGTTTGGATTTTTCATTTGTTGATACAAATAGTATACATGTGACATGTTAGCGCTATCTAAAAAGTTGGAAATATAATTTTCTAATATGTTTAAAAACATTCCAAAGAGTTTCAGTGGGTTTTGAACCTACTTGTTGAAATATTTACAGTACAAGATTAGTTTGTAGAAACAACTGATAAACACCAAGGAAGAGAAAAATTTCCTATGCAAATTTCAACAAAATTTGCATAATTTGCAAATGAGACTGAAAAATAAACCATTATGATTTATTAATTCCAGCCAATGATGCATGTCTTCTTTTGGCTCCAGTCTCTTGTAAGGTGACCTTTTTAATTCTGATAGTATTGCAAATTAAGTTTTGAAATATTCTGCCTTAGCTTAGAACCAGCTAGAACCAGCTCTTCAAATTGTTTTATCATGAGGAGTTAAGCAAAAATTTTCTGAGTCATTGTTCTGCCTAAAACATATTCTTTGTGGTGAAAGCAAAACATTTTTGCATTGTTACAAAATAAAATTAAAATTAGTTTAAGAATATTGTTTATTTTATCTTTTACCTCATTTTTCTATCTTTCTTTTTTTTTTTGCTATATAAAATGCCTTAGTACAGTAGTTCATGTATATAACTTAAAAATAGATACTCATGTATTCGGGCATGCTAACAATTTTTAAAAAAATTTTTTTGTTAGATGAAGGTTTACAGAACGAACTAGTTTCTCATCAAACAGTATACACATTATTATGTGACACTGGTTAACAACACTATGGGATATCAACACTCTCCCTTCTCAATCCTGGGTTCCCTATTACCAGGTTTCCTGTTCCCTCCTACCTTTCAGTCCCTGCCCCAGGGATGGTGTGCCCCTTTAGTCTTGTTTTGCTCCATGGGCCTGTTCTATCTTTGGCTGAAGGGTGAACCTCAGGAGTGACCTCATTACTGAGCTGAAAATGTGTCCAAGGACCATACTCTCAGGGTTTCTCCAGTCTCTGTCAGGCCGGCAAGTACGGTCTTTCTTTTTGAGTTAGAATTTTGTTCTACATTTTTCTGCAGCTCTGTCCTGGACCCTCTTTTGTGATCCTTGTCAGAGAAGTCAGTGGTGGTAGCCAGGCACCATCTAGCTGTACTAGACTCAGTCTGGTGGAGGCCGTGGTAGTTGTGATCCTTTAGTCCTTTGGACTAATCTTTCCCTTGTGTCTTTAGTTTTCTTTATTTTTCCTTGCTCCTGAAGGAGTGAGACCAGTGGAGTATCCTAGATGGCCACTCACAGGTTTTTACGACCCCAGATGCTACTTACCACAGTAGAATGTAGAACGTTTTCTTTATAAACTATGTTATGCCAATTGAGCTGGACGTTCCCCAAGACCATGGTCCCCACAGCCCTCAGCCCAGCAATTCAGTCCCCGAGGCGGTTTGGATGCGTCTATGGAGCTACCATGACCTTGCCTTGAACACGTTGTGGTGGCTTCCCTGTATTGTGTGCTGTCTTACCCTTCACCAAGTTACCACTTACTATTGTCTATTTAGTGTTTTTCCATTCCCACCCCGCCCCTCCCTCATAACCATCAAAGATTGTTTCTTTTTGTATGTAAACCTTTTCATGAGTTTTTACAGTAGTGGTCTCATACAATATTTGTCCTTTTGTGATTGACTTATTTTCACTCAGCATAATGCCCTCCAGATGCATCCATGTTATGAGATGCTTCACAGATTCATTATTGTCTTTACCATTGCGTAATACCCTATTGTGTGTATGTACCATAGTTTATTTATCCTTTCATGTGTTGATGGGCATCTAGGTTGTTTCCATCTTTTTGCTACTGTGAACAATGCTGCAATGAACATGGGTGTACATATATCTATTCCTGTGATGACTGTTATTTCTCTCAGAAATATTCCGAGGAGTGGGGTTGCTGAATCATATGGTATTTCTATTTCTAACTTTCTAAGGAAGCGCCATATCATTTTCCAAAATGGTTTTATCATTTTGCATTCCCACCAGCAGTGCATAAGAGCTCCTATCTCCCCGCAGCCTCTCCAACGTTTGTTATTTTCTGTATTATTGATTTGTGCCAGTAATGCCAGGGTGAGATGGTATCTCATTGTGGCTTTGATTTGCATTTCTCTCATGGCTAGAGATTTCGAGCATTTCCTCATGTGTTGTTGGCCAATTCAATGTCTTCTTTGGTGAAGTGTCTGTTCATTTCCTTGCCCATTTTTTAATTGGATTTTTTGTCTTTCTGTTGTAGAGGTGTTGAATTTTCTTGTAGATTTTAGAGATCAGACCTTTGATGTGTAATAGCCAAAATTTTTTTCCCAGTGTGTAGATTCTCTTTTTACTCTTTTGGGAAAGTCTTTCCATGAGTGTAAGTGTTTAATTTTTAGAAGATCCCAGTTATCTAGCTTATTCTCTGGAATTGTGTTGTTGGTTGCGGTTTGTATCCTGTTAATGCCATGTATTAGGGCTTCTAGCATTGATCCTATTTTTTCTTCTAGGAACTTAATAGTTTTTGGCTTTATATTTAGGTCTTTGATCCATTTTGAATTAGTTTTTATATATGGTGTGAGGTATGTCCTGTTTCATTTTTTTGCAGATGGACCTCCAGTTTTTCCAGCCCTATTTGTTAACAAGACTGTCTTTTCCCCACCTGATCTCAGGTGACCATAGGTGAATGGATTTACATCTGGGTTCTCAATTCTGTTCCATTGGTCAATGTATCTGTTGTTGTACTAGTAGCAGGCTGTTTTGACTACCGTAGCTGTATGGTAGGTTCTGAGGTCAGGTAGTGTGAGTCCCCCTACTTTATTTTTCTTCTTCAATAGTGCTTTACTTATCCGGGCCGTCTTCCCTTTCCATATAAAGCTAATGATAAGTTTTTCCATCTACTGACAATTTCTTTTGTTAAAGATATACTACCAAAAAAAATTTTTTTTTTTTAAAGCTTGCTACAATACTCTGCAGCTTGGAGAACTGCAGTCAGCAGAAAGGAAGTTAAGACAATGAAAACATCAGTCAACCCTTGGGTTTTATATCTTTACACATGTTAAGACTAATAGTATTTTATAAATTGAACCTACTTGTATTTAGTCACCAAGTTCAAAGCCAAACCTTAAGCAATCTCTCCAACTGCCAGTAGTTCTAAAGTTTGGTCCAGGTCAATCCCATAAATTGTGTCCAGCCGCTGAACTGCTGGGCATGACAGAGGAGCCTTGAGACAAAAAAAAAAAAAAAAAAGAACTAAAGGAGCTCTTTCTTGATGGACTCTCAAAATAGTTTATTGAGTAGACATTGTCCCAGCCCAGCCCAGTCCCTGGCCATGTCCTCCCCTGTGTCCTGGGCTAATAGGCTATGCTTTTCTCCTAGTATCACAGATAATCCAAAGTGTCAACAAAGAAAGTCTAACTAACGTCTCCCTACAAAGGCTTAATAAGTTAAGGAAAAGATTTTCTGGAAGCTCAAGGATTGCATGGAGCTGTTTGGACATGATAGGCTGTGGGACTAGCATCTGGAATTGTCTTCTTTCTCCCTCCCCTTTCCCTCTTTCTCTGTGGGGTTTGGACACCCTCCCCTCCCCAGAGTTTAACCCTCCTCACCCTTGAGGATTGCTTTCCAGCTTGATGACAATAGGAGCTTATCTATGCAGGCAGTTGGCAAAACTGACCTTCTCCCCATAGGCTTTCTTTAACCCATCTCCTCCGAAGTCTACTAGATGGTCTTTGAATGTTTTAATTGAGTTGATGAACAGAGTATTAACTCAGTATTCAGGACTCCTCAGAGGTATTTACTAACCCATAATCTGGTTATGGGATTTATCCTCAGGTTACAAGGTACCCTTTCCAGGGGTCGTGCCTCTATTTACCCTTCCTTAGATGGCACCTAACAACAACAACAACACTCACCAGTGTAATTTTTTTCCTCGCTACTTTCTGCAATCTTAGAAGAACTTCATGCTAAAAAATTTATTCTTGGTGATGTTGTTGTTGTGTTGTTAGGTGCCATCAAGTCGGTTCCAACTCATAACAACCCTATCTACTACAGAACCAAACACTGCCCGGCCCTGCACCATGCTCACAATCATTGCTATGCTTGAGCCCATTGTTGCAACCACTGCGTCAATCCATCTCTTTGAGGATCTTCCTGTCTTTTGCTGACCCTCTACTTTACCAAGCATGATATCCTTCTCTGGGAACTGATCCTTTCTGACAACATGTCCAAAGTATATGAGGTGCAGTCTCGCTATCCTTACTAAGAAGCACTCTGGTTGTACTTCTTCCAAGACACATTTGTTTGTCTTTTTGGCAGTCCATGGTATATTCAATATTCTTCACCAACACCACAATTCAAAGGCGTCAATTCTTCTTCAGTCTTCCTTGTTCCACCCAGCTTTCACATGTATATGATGCGATTGAAAATACCATGGCTTGGGTCAGGTGCACCTTAGTCTTCAAGGTGACATCTTTGCTTTCCAACACTTTAAAGAGGTCTTTTGCAGCAGATTTGCTTAATGCAAAGTGTCTTTTGATTTCTTGACTGCTGTTTTCATGGGTGTTGATTGTGGAGCCAAGTAAGATGAAATCCTTGACAACTTCAATCTTTTCCCCATTTATCATGATTTTCTTGGTGATGGGGGTGAGTGATTTAAAAGCAAGAAATCCTTTTCCTTTTATAAAGAAAATGTTTTACACTCTACTTGGTGAGCAGTGTCTGGGGTCTTAAAAGCCTGTGAGCTGCCATCTAGGATACTCCACTGTTCTCACCCCTTTTGAAGCTAGAAAGAATGAAGAAATCTAAAGATACAAGAGAAACATTAGTCCAAAGGACTAATGAGCTACATCTACCATGGCCTCCACCAGACTGAGTCCAGTAAAACTAGATGGTGCCCAACTACCATCACTGACTGCTCTGACAGGGATCACAATAGAGGGTCTCAGACATAGCTGGAGAAAAATGTAGAACAAAATTCTAACTCAAAAAGAAAGACCACATTTGCTGAAAGGGTCTAGAGAAACCCTGGGCCCCAGATACCCTTTCAGTTCAGTAATGAAGTCATTCCTGAGGTTCACCCTTAAGCCAAAGAGTGGACAGTCCCATAAAACAAAACAAGACTAAAGGGGCAAGGGCTAGAAGGCAGGAGGGGACAGGAAAGCTGGCATTAGGGAACCCAAGGTTGAGAAGGGAGAGTGTTGATATGTCGTGGAGTTGTTAATCAATGTCATAAAAAAAAAGTGTACTAACTGTTTAATGAGAAAACAGTTCTGTAAACCTTCATCTAAAGTACGATAAAAAAAAAATGAAGAGTGACATTGATTTACTGAGAGGATGGGTTCTCCGAGAAACGTTGCAAGGACAACTGTTTGGTTACTTTAGGCAGTGCTTTACAGGACATCAATCCTGGCGTTTTGGAGTCCTGCACAAGCGTTAGCAATGCCCTTCAAATTCTCCCAGGGAGCAGAACACAGGGCTTTGAATCATCAAGGGGACCTGTAGTATATTGTGTCTTACACAAGTTTTTAGCATGTTAGAGCCTGTTCTGCCTCTTGGCAGTCTCAAGTCATTAAGCAAAGTACTAATCTCTTTGAGCTTCATTTTACTCATTTGTTACAACAACAGTAACAATACTCCTAATTAAGCCCCCCTCTTTGTGCCAAACTGAGCCCCCCTCCACCCCCGCCTTTTGTGCCAGGCACTTTTCATACCTATTCTCATTGAATTCTTAAAATAGCCCTATGAACTCAGAACGATTCCTACCCCCATTCACAGATTAATAAACTGAGACACATATGTTTATGAAGTTGCACGGTCAGAATTTTAACTATGTTTGCCTAGCCCAGAGCTTAAACTCTTAACTTCCATGCTTCTTCTATTCCCACCTCAAAGTGCTGCTGTAAGGCATTTATAATTTGAGTGACAGCACTTTGTAAACAATAAAGCAAAGTCAAAATATTACTATCATTTTATTATTCTAACTACATGCTGGAGAGTTAGAAATAAGAGACATAGTCCATGCCTTTGAGCAATTTAGAGCCTAGAGGATTAGATGAGAAAAAACACAAATCAAAATATAAACTAAAAATGTCCTCCTGTGTCAACAGGAGCCCTGGTAGCACAGTGATTAAGAGCCTGGCTGCTAACCAACAGGTCCACTGTTCTAATCCACCAGCCGCTCTTTGGAAACCCTATGGGGCAGTTCTACTCTGTCCTATAGGGTGGCTATGAGTCGGAATTGACTCAAAGCAATGGGGACAGGTGTCAACTAAAACTGTAGATGGAAATATACATGTGTCCAGGGGATATTGGAATCTAAATGTGTAGAACCAGATGGTGTTGGTGTGCGAAGACCTCACAGGAGTAACCTGCTGTCTGACTAAGAAAGGATCAGGGAACCATTTCGGGTTGGGGAATGGCCTGTTATGTCTCAGGGGCACCTGGGGTTGCAGCCAAGAGTGCAGTTTGCCTGGGCTAAGAGCGAGCACAAGTCAGGTGTGGTGATTGTAACATGGAATAGAGGGGTGAGAGAGGCCCTTGCCAGGGGCCTGTGAAGCCATATTATATAAGACTGTAATTGGATTTGCAACACTATAATGAGCCACTGTGAGTGTCTGACAGGCAACGTGACACGATTTGCAATACATCAGAGGAAGACATACCAAAAAGGCTGGGGAAGAAAAACAGCCCAAGGCAAACAGTTTGTTGCAAATAGTTCAGGGACAAGATGGACATGCTTCTGAGTAGGAAGACTGTGATAGTTTGGGGAACTATTGCAGAAGAAACGAGACCCCCTTGAAAACCTGGGTGGTGTCTTTCAGACTCACCCAGCATTCCCAGGGCCTGGCACTTAGTAGGTGTGCCGTAAATATGTGTTGTCTAAACAGACATTAGGAGTCCCTGGTTGGCACAAACATTAAGCATTCAATTACTAGCTGAAAGGTTGGCAGTTCAAACCCACCCAGAGGTGCCTCGGAAGACAGGCCTGGTGATCTGCTTCTGAAAGGTCACAGCCATGAAAGCCCTATGAAGCAGTTTTACTCTGCACACATGGCGTCGCCATGAGTCAGAATAGGCTCAACAGCCACTAACGACAACACCAACAACTGGACATTATTGAGAGACAGAATGGATGTAGGATGTAAAAGAAGAAGGAGTCAAGGATTAGATTCACAGTTCACTGATTACTACTGGAAATTCCTGGTTGGTGTAAAAGGTTCATGTGCTCAGTTGTTAAGCTGCTAACTGAAGAGTTGGAGGTTCAAGTGCACCCAGAGGTGCCTTGGCAGAGAGGTCTGGTGATAAACTTCTGGAAAAGCAGCCACTGAAAACCCTGTGGAGGGTAGTTCTATTCTAACACACACGGGGTCACCATGACTTGGAGTTAACTTGATGGCAAGTTTGTTTTTTTTTTCAGTTGACATCGAGTGGATTCCATCTCTTAGTAACCCCATGTGTTATGGGGTAGAACTGCTCTATAGGGTTTTCTTGAATGTAATCTTTTCAGAAGCAGATCACCAGGCCTTTCTTCCTTGGCACCACCAAGTGGGTTCTAATTATGGTGGGTTTTAACCAGCAACCTTTAGGATAGTAGTTGAGTGCAAACCATTTGCATCTCCCAGGGCAACTGCAAGTAGTTTCTAGTTAATTACTACTGAGAGACCAGGACACTGAAGATACTGCTGACAATCATGTGACACTGAAGAAGAGGTGACGGTCAAGAAAGAAATTAATCACCCTGATTAAATATGGATATGGCAGATATAAGTGGAGATCCACGGCTAGAGACAAGAAATGTGATTAAAAAATATGAAAAGTCAGGGCTAGGAAGTAGATTTGAAAGTCTTTTGTGGATAAGTGGATATCAGTTAGAATTCTTATTTGCAAGAAACACTTAACTCTAGTTGATTTAAATGGAAGTCTACTTGCTGAAAGGATAGTTCCTAATTCTCAAAGTCACTGGGGAATTTGGAGCATAAGGCAAAAAGTTTATGCAGCCAGAACCCTTGCCAAATGTGCTCCCCAGAACAAACCAGCAAGTAGACCTCTGTCCTTGCTGCTGGGTCCCAGGTGCCATTACTCGGATGACTCTTCCTGTTGGGACAGGACACAGGACACACCCACTGGCACCTCTCGTTCTGCTGCCCTGAGGATAGGTTGTTACTGCTACCCCTAGAAAGAGCCGACCATGTCCCTGATTCCTGTATCAGAGAGCCTGAGGCCCTGGGGCTGATGGGTGGAACCTAAGTCACTACCACACTCAAGCAGCAAAAGAAGCAGAGAAAGAGAGCATCTGAGTCTCTTTGGTTGGAAAGGGCTTTGCTTCTGCCCAGGAAGAACACAGTGGGGTAAGAGGTTCAGATGCTACAGCTCAAACTACACGTTTATTTCAGAGAGGGAAAGGGGAGTGGTGACTTCAGAGCAGGCAATGCTGGGGGCTCACCCACAGGAGCTGGCATCACCCACTGAGAGGACATGGGTACTGATGTGGTTGTTATTGTATGCCTTCAAGTCAATTCTGACTCATAGCAACCCTGTAGGTTAGAGTAGAATTTCCTAGACTGTAATGCTTATGGGAGCAGATTGCCAAGTCTTTGTACTGCACATCCGCTGGTGGATTCGAACCGCCAAGTAAAGACCTGGCAGTCTACTTCCAAAAAATCTGCTATTGAGGACACTGAGGAGCACAGTTTGACTCTGGATTGACTCAACAGCAATAGTATCCCTTTAATGGATGCTGAAACTGAAGCTCAGAGTGAGGTGACTTGCCCAAGGTCACACAGCTGGCACACTGCAGAGATAGGTTTCAAAACCAGCTCTATTGATCTTCTGAGTCTGACAGTGTCCACTACACTGTGTCATGTCCCCATGAAAGGAGAGGGGCCTGAGTGCCAGGAAGTAGAGGAAATTTGCACCCCCAGTCCAATGGCTTAAAGGAAGGGAAGAAGTTAGTAGGATGTCTTAGGATTGCCTTGGCATAAATGTGTTGGGTTTCTTTGGAAGAGGGTGTGCAGTGACAAGAAGAGAGAAAGCCACAGAAAACAAACCTCTATTTCATGACTTCACCAAGCACCCTGTATTTATCGGGAATCTTTCAGTCACAAATAGTAGAAAACCAAGCCAAATGGGCCTTATAGGAAGGATATGGGGATCCATTGGCTCATGGGCCTGGAAAACATGCTGAGAGTTCTCTCAATGTTTTTCTTTCCATCTCTCAACTCTTCTTTCCTCTGCGTCTGCTTCATTGTCAGACAGCCTCTTCTTACACGGTGGCAGAGGTTGCCAGCAGCAACTCTAGACTTGCATCTCACTGTCTTAGCTCTCTAGCTAAAAATTAGTAAAGCAGTTGCTATTACGTGGATTACAATTCGTAGTGACTCTATAATGTGTTACAGGAGAACTGTGCTCCATAGGGTTTTCATTGGCTGATTTTCCTGGAGTAGATGACCAGGCCTTTCTTCCAAGCTTCCTCTGGATAGACTCAAACCTCCTACCTTTTGGTTAGCAGCCGAGCATGTCAACAGTTTGTGCCACTCAGCACCTCCCTCTGAAAGGGCAAGTCTTTTTACCAGCAGTTGTAGCAATTAACTAACGTTGTGACCAAGGGGATACAGTGCCCTGATTCTGCAGGTCTGAGCCCATGCCTACGCCTGCAACCAAGGGACCAATCAGCCTGTGTCCCATCACAGAGCCTGAGAATGTCTCCCAAAGGAACACGGAAGTGCTAGTACCCTAGAAGGGATGCTAGAGAGGTGAAAGCCACAGGCATCCACTAGAATGTAAGTTTCATAAAGACAGGGAGTTGTTTTTTTATTTGCTTTAGGTACTACTGTATCCGCAAGGCTTAGAACAGGGCTGAGGACATGGTTGTTGTTGTTGGGTACCGTCGAGTCAATTCCAACTCATAGCGACCCTATATGACAGAGCAGAATTACTCCCATAGGGTTTCTTAGGCTGAAATCTTTATGGGAGCAGATTGCAGGTCTTTTCTCCCATGAAGCTGCTGGTGAGTTCAAACCACCAACATTTTAGTTAGTAGCTGAGTATTTAACCATTGTACCACCAGGGCTCCTAGGGGTACCTGGTAGGTAGATTTGATATATCCTTGTTGAATGCATGAAGGAATAAATGAATAAATGCCCCTACAGACCGTGATGCCCAGGAGGTCACAGAATGGGACATTCTGCACACTGCAGCAATAGACAAACGTTGGAAGCAGAATCTCTTTTCCTTTGGATAAGAATGTTCCAGAGACTGTTGCAGTTTAAAACATTCGCTCGGTGACACACGGCTCTGCAATGTCAGTGTTCACTGCTTGTCAATTGCAGAGTTAAGTGGAGCTCTGGAACGCCAGTTTCTAATACGGGCTAAATATTTACATTCCAGCTGCTCACAAGTCTTTTCAGAGTGAAGGATGACATGCCCCTTTTTTTCTTACAGGCTTGTGTCTACGAGATAGATATGCCTCGTGGACGGTTGGCCTTTCTCCCCAGGTTCTCAATGTGAAATGGAAAGCCAGTGCAGTGATACCCACTCACTTGAAATTTACGGCACTGGCCTGGTGGAAGGCTGGGAGGTGGCATCCAAATTAACTACTCAATGGCTTTAATCGAGTATTTAGTTCTCACTCATCAGCATGCTAACCCAGTTCCTCAGAATGCGTTCTGAGGAGAGCATGTACCTCAAATCCTCAAATTATCTCCCCCTCTCATTAGCATCATTTGATTTAACCTGGTACATGGAAACAACTGGACTTTGCATTAACAAGTGTCTTCAGAGAACGTGTCTTAGCCAAAGTTGAATTTTTTTTTTGGTGGGGAGGGGCAGGGAGGGTTGGTCTCCTCAAATGTGTCGTTGTTAGCTGCCTTTGAGTCAGCCCTGACGGTGGGAACTCCATGCACAAGGGAATCACAAGTCTTCATTGACAGACAAGTGGTAACTGTGTTTAAGGTATTTTGGCTGGGAATCGAACTCAAGTCTCTTGAGTGGAAGGCGAGAATTTGACCACTGAACTACCTTGTCCCTCTGAAACTTGGACGTCTTGGAAAAAAGGCTGTAAGGACATTGGATGTAGAGACACATTCAGAAGCAAAAACAAAAACAACCCTCCGAAAATCCCCTGCAGTCAACTGCCTGGTTAATATGCACCCAGTGTATTTTGCCATTGTAGAAGCTGAACTTAATTTGTTGTAACATGATGGAGCTATTTAGCATTTCCTCCTTCCTCTTCTTCTAGTTAATTCTGAGAGGAGATAAATCTTGAAAACAGTCTTGGCGGGCACACCAGGAGGCCCTGCAAAGTCATTAGGATTGTAGTGTCTGTAGCGTCTCTTGGCTATTTTCTGAGCAATTGGAACTGATGCAAGAAGATAAGTGTTACTTAAGCGACTCAAGAATGTAATAGAGCCTGGATGCATGGGACATTTAGCTCCTGACCAGGGATTCTTGGGCACCCATGGGTGTTCAAAAAAATATTGCCTCAGTAACTGTCCTGAGTACTACCAGAAGTGCAAGTAGAGAGAACTTACCTGAAAGGTTCTCGGAGTCGGTAGTCAGATCCTAAGTCTTACAACATTCCAGAGAGTAGGCAAGCTACTGAACTGTCAGTTGAAAAGCCAGAAAACAATGGCACCAGTAGTTCAACAATTTCCCTTAGGCAACTTGTCTGAGCCAGTGACGGAAGCTCAGATTCTCCATCTACAAAAATGAAATAAAATGACACTGCTGCACAGCCTTAACCTCTAGCCCTCCTTCCTATTGAGGTTTTGATCCACGGTATTTTCTTCCTTCATCCAGGTAGTCATGACTACTGTTACTTTGCTCTGCTATTACTGTTACTCTCCTTTTGACCTTAACATGCCTTCCCAAAAACCCAAACCCATGACCGTTGAGTCAATTCCAACTCATAGCAGCCCAATAGGACAGAGTAAAACTGCCCCATAGGGTTTCCAAGGCTTTAACCTCTACAGGAGCAGGCTGCCAAATCTTCCTCCCTCTGAGTGGCTGGTGAGTTTGAGCCACCTTTTGGTTAGCAGCTGAGTTCTTAACCACTGTGCCACCAGGGCTTCTAACATGCCTTCAGACATACCGTATTTCATTGAACCGAAGATACCTTCAAGTATAAAATGAGCCATTATTTTATGTACTACTAAAAAAGAAGAAATGTTGCCAATTAAAGTTTGACATGCCATACATCATTTCTCCAGAGATATTAACTTGTGAGAGAGAGAAAAAAAAAAAGAATGTGTCTCAGGATTAAGAAAATGTAGTATATTATCTTCCTGCCTAGATACAGAATCCCGTCTCTTCTTCAAGAAACCAGTTTGGGAAGTGTTTCTTCCTCACCTCCAACCCTGTGGTCCAACTGGAAATTGCCAATTACTGTAAGCAAGTTAGCTGGTTACAGGGTGTAAGTATGGAATCCAAACTGGCCAAAGCAATGGACTGACCTGAGATTTAAAAAATGGAGTAATAGAAGAGAGTGCTCCCTCTCCAGTGACAAAGAAGATGGGGACCATGGAGCTTTGAGCAGCTGAGGTTCTAGCCTAGTGGAGAACCCTGGTCTGAGAAAAGGAAGCTGCTCTCAGGGAGAGCTGCCGAGAGATATGGACAAGAACCTCAACGGGGTTGAAATGCTTTCAATGCATTTGTTCCTGAAACTGGGCACTGCAGCATGGCACAAATAGTTAACATGCTCAGCTGCTAACCAAAATGTTGGTGGTTCGAGTCCCCCCAGAAGTGCCTTGGAAGATCTGCTTCTGGAAAATCAGTCATTAGAGTCTATGAGTGAAATCATACTTTGACACGCATGGGGTCACCATGAGTCAGAAGTAACTCAGTGGGAACTGGTTGCTGGTTGCTAAACCTAGGGTAGGTTTTGTTCTCTGCTATAACAATCCTCTCACAGACATCAGCAGAGCAACAAAACCAGCAGTATCCCTCCCTGTCTCCTCCAACCGTTCTCAGTTGAGCCCATTGTGATGAAGGGACAGTGGACAGGAGTGACAAACACCTTGTTCTTACCTTGGGAGTTAAGTAACTGTCTTCCACTACCAAGGATGAGTGATCACTAGGTTCCTTCCTGCTTCTTCACCAAGGAGGCAGAGTTGTTTTATTTTTTTTTAACAGTGAATTTTTATTTATTTATTTTTTTAAGACAAAAGAAAACCGAAATACGTCTGGTGGGAGAGCAACATCAATGAAAAGATAAGTATTCACCACCATGACAGAAAAGAAAACTAAAAAAAGGACAACATCTGGTTTCCTCTCCTACGGTCCCTTTTGTTAACACTGTGTTCTTGATGATTTTTCATAACCTACTTGGGGGAAGGTGTGGGCAGAGGTTGAAAATTAAAGATGAACTTTCTGAGAATTTCAGAAATAGAATTGTGGGCAAACAAAGCCTAATATAACCTAAAGTTGCCCTCAGACTGCAATACTTCTAGAATTCTGAGGCTTGGTAATGAATTCTTTCCAAAAAACTTTTCTGTATAAAACTTTAAAAACCATCAAGGAATTATACTAATCCACTTACCCTATTTTAACTCTTCAAATGTCCCCAAAGCCTCTGATTTTCTATTGCAGACCAAGGTAAGTAGAAAATTGCTTTTGAAAGTTTCTTTTGTATCATAATAGTCTTGGGCAGTCCCCACCTTGCTATGTCCTCATGTGCACCTTTAAACTGATTCCAAACTGCTCCTGTATTCTAACACCCAGTCCTCTTGGAAACCAGAAAGAAAATGAATAGAGGTAAAAGTCCATTTTACTAGTATCAAGATCAAAACCTTAATTACACAAATATGTTTGTCCATGGTGGCATTTAAGTCAGAAATATTCATTATGGCTCAGTACTAATCTCACGCTCATTTAGATGGCTGCCAAAATTGAAGAGTTGTCTAATTCTTAATAATAAAAAGAAAACAATACACAAAAAGCCACCAACAACAAAACACTTCTTCCTGCTGCACCAAATAACTTTATTACCTTTTCTTTCTTTCTTTTTTATAGTAACACTTCCTTTATAGTGTTTTCTGAAGATTTATTAACTTTTTCTGTGGAGAAATGTTGAATGAGACTGATATTACTACCTAATGAGTCTTTGATCAGAGCTTTTCCCAGAAGAATGCTTTTTGTGGGAAAATACTGAACGAGAGAAAAGCATAGCCTACCACGGAGCTATAGTTGAAGTACTGTGCTTACACTGAGCCTGTCATGAAGGGCAGAGTTACCTCCTTTCCTTCTAGATGAGGAAAAAAGAGTTTGAAACATGATCACTGCACATTGGGATATCACCAGCATTTGATCATCTTTGAAAGATAACTGCAATTAATCTGCTTCATTAGCGAAAATACTCCCTCCACCAGAATACGAGCAAGGAGTGCTCAAGAGACCATTTATGTGGGTCTGAGCTTCCTGAAATATCAGCCTCAGTCTTTTCTATATCCGTACAGTATCTGATATCTGTATATTGAGTTACTGAAACCCTCCATGGGCCATCTCAATCTACCCTAATTTCTGACCTAATTCCCAAAAAGTCAGTCACCTGAATTCCCCATCTTATGGCAAGGAGGTTGGGAATGAACTGTTAACAGGTTCAGCAGCTGGTGTGCCCCAAGGTGTACCTTGAGTATCAGAATAGCCCCAAGCATCCCCTTTTGGTGTGGGACAGAGGCTTAGCCTGCCTCCATTTCTCTGAGCAGTACTCCAAGTTCCTGTTAGGATTTAAACCAATCATTGACTCTGGTTCTTACCAGTCCCCTCCCAAGGATGAGCTCTTAAACATCCCATTTTCTTGCCTACCCAGATCTTTTCCCTTTTTCTCTGGTGTCAGACATTAATTTAAACTTTGGTGAACTATTCATTTTCAAGTCATAGTTCATGTGGCTTGGGTGGGTATGCCACCATCTCAATCCCAGCTGTAGGAGTTAACACATGGCCCAAACATAGCCAATGAGTGTATTTAACCCTTTGGTCACAGTGATTGGTTCCGAGGAAAGCATGTGACACAAGTTGGTCCAACGAGAATCAATTCTGGGACTATATTTAAAATTATTGTGTAAGAGAAGCTCATACCACTAGGCCAAGATTTCTCAATTGTGGCACTATTGACATTCAGGTCTGGATATTTCTTAGTTGTGGGGATCTGTCCTGTGCATTGTAGGATGTTTAGCAGCATCCCTGATTTCTACCAACTACCAGTAGCACTACTCCCTTCCCTGAGTTGTGACAACTAAAAATGTCTCCTGACATTTCCAAGTGCCACTGGGGGCAGGGGGCAAACTGCTCATGGTTGAGAATCACTGTAGTAGATTAAAAACCAAGTGACTTGTGCCTGAAACCACAAGAGGACTTCGTGAGAAGAAAATTTGCCTGATGTCAAAATATAGGAAAGTGGAGCCAAGAAAAGTTAGAGCCAAGAGAAGACACAGACTAAGACCCAATGACATTTCTTGTATTTCTAAATTCAGCTATGCTCTAAATTAGTTCCACCCCCTAAGACTGAGAACAAGGTGACTATGCCCACTCTCACTAATTCTCTTCAAAGTTGTACTAGGTCCTAGCCAGTGCCATAATGCAAGAGGCTATAAATAAAAGGCATGCAAATTGAAAAAAAAAAAAAAAAAAAGAACTGTATTTTCAGACAATGTGATCTTCTAGGTAGAAAACTCTAATTAGAACTAATAAGTAAATTTAGCAAGGTTGAAGGACATAAAATCAACATACAAATGTCAGTTATATTTTTGTATACTAGCAATGAACAATTTTAGATTGCTTAACCCAACAACTTGAACAAATAGAAAAAGAACATCAAAAGAAGTCCACAGTCACCAGAAGAAGGAATAATAAAGATCAGAGCAGAAATAAATGAAGTGGAAAGTAGAAAACAGTATAAAGTACCAACAAAACTGGAAGTTGGTGCTTTGAGAGGATCAAAAAAATTGACAAACCACTGGCCAAATTGACAAAGAAAAAAATGAGAAAATGCAAACAACCAAAATGAGAAATTGAAATGGGTGACACTACAACCAAATGGACTGAGATAAAGAGGATCATAACCAAATACTATGAAAAACTGTACTCAAACAAATCTGAAAACCTAGAAGAAACGGACAAATTTCTAGACACAACTACTTACTTAAACTAACACAAATAAAAGGTCCAAACCCACTGTCATCAAGTCAATTCTGTCTCATAGTGATGCTATAATACAGAGTAGAACTGCCCTATAGAGTTTCCAAGGCTGTAAATCTTACAGAAGCAGACTGCCACATCTTTCTTCTGAGGAGCAGCTGGTGGGTTCGAACCACTGACCTTTTGGTTAGCAGTTGAGTGCTTAAGCACTGCACCATCAGGGCTCTTACAAATGTTGTGTGTTGTTAAGTGCAATTCAGTTGGTTCCAACTTATAGCAACCGTATGTGCAACAGAAGGAAGCATTTCCCAGTCCTGAGCCATCCTCACAATCTTTGTTATGTTTGGGCCCATTGTTGTGGCCACTGTGTCCATCCATCTCCTTGAAGGTCTTCCTCTTTTTCACTGACCCTCTTCTTTACCAAGTAT
Source organism: Loxodonta africana (assembly GCF_030014295.1). Classification (NCBI taxonomy): domain Eukaryota; kingdom Metazoa; phylum Chordata; class Mammalia; order Proboscidea; family Elephantidae; genus Loxodonta; species Loxodonta africana. Next base: position 104,189,583 of record NC_087346.1, on the reverse strand, counting down.
GATGTCCTTCTCCAGGGACTGGTCCACCCTGATGACATGTCTAAACTATGTAAGAAGAAGTCTCACCATCCTTGCTTCTAAGGAGTGTTTTGACTGTACTTCTTCCAAGACAGATTTGTTCATTCTTGTGACTGTCCATGATATAGTCAGTATTCTTTGCCAACACCGTAATTCAAAAGCATCAATTCTTTGGTCTTCCTTATTCATTCTCCAGCTCTCGCACGCATATGAGGTGATTGAAAACACTGTACCACCAGGACTCCTACAAACTGAGGTAGAAAAATCTAAATAGACTCATAACAAAAGAAGAAATTGAAGATGTCATTAAAAAAAACTCCCAACAACAACAAAAAGCCCTGGCACAGATGGCTTCACTGGAGAATTCTACCAAAAAACTCAAAGAAGAGTTGACACCAATTCTACACAGTTTCAGAACATAGAAAAGGAAAGGATACTCCTTAATTCATTCTATGAAGCCAGAATAACCCTGATACCAAAGCCAGGTAAAGGTACCATGAAGAAAAAAAAAAATTACAGACCAATATCCCTTGTGAATAGAGATGCAAAAATTCTCAACAAAATTCTAACCAACAGAATACAACAGTATATCAAAAAAGTGATACATCATGATCAGGTGGGATTCATACCAGGGATGCAAGGTGGTGTGACATTAGAAAATCAATCAACTTAATTCACCACATAAACAAAAGGAAAAAAATAACCATCTCAATCAAAGCAAAAAGGCATTTGATAAAGTCCAATAGTCTTTCCTGATAAAAACTTTCGGTAAAATAGGAATAAAAGGGAAATTCCTCTACATACAACATAATTAAGGCCATATATCCAAAACCAACAGCCAACAATATTCTCAACAGAGAGATATTGAAAGTAAATCTATCGTTATTCACAGATGACATGATCATATATACAGAAAATCCCAGAGATTCCACAATAAAGTTAACAGAACTAATAGAAGGACTCAGCAAAGTGGCAGGGTACAAGATCAACATACAAGAATCAAGAAATCGAGAAAACAATACCATTTACAATAGCCCCTAAAAGAATAAAATACCTAGGAATAAATCTAACCAGGGACATGGAAGAATTATACAAGGAAAACTACAAAACACTACTGTAAGAAACCAGAAGACACAAGCATAAATGGAGAAACATTTCATGCTCATGGATTGGAAGACCTAACATCATAAAAATGTCAGTACTACAGAAACGTTCTATAAATATGATACAATCCCAATCCAGATCCCAACAGCATTATTTAAGGAAATGGAAAAACTAATCTCCAGATTTATATGGAAAGGGAAGAAGCCCCAAATACCTAAAGCAATATTGAAGAACAGAGTAGGAAGTACACTTCCCTTACTGTACAGGCACAGTACTCAAAACAGCCTGGTACTGGTACAATGACAGACACACAGAGTCATGGCACAGAATTGAGAACCCAGAAGTAAATCCATCCATTTACGGACAGCTGATCTTCAACAAAGTGTCAAAGTCCATTCAGTGGGGAAGAAACATTCTCTTTAACAAACAGTGCTGGAAAAATTGGATATCCATTTGCAGAAAAATGAAACAGGATCCATACCTCACACCATACACAAAAACTAACTCAAAATGGATCCAAGAACTAAATGTTAAAACTAAAACTATAAAGTTCCTGGAAGATAACATAGGGACAAAGTTGGGGTTCTAATTTTTGGCATAAATACACTATCAAGCACAATTAAAAATGCACAAACAACAGAAGATAGACTAGATAACTGGGACGTCCTAAAAATTAAATACAGACTTGGAAAAAAAATTTTGGTAATGACACATGACAAGAATCTAATCTCTAAATATATAGGAAACTTAAACAACTCAGCAACAAAAAGACAAACTATCCAATCAAAAAATGGGCAAAGGACATGAAGGACACTTCACCAAAGATACTCTCAGGTGGCTAATGGGCACATGAAGAGAAGTTCATGATCATTAGTGATTAGATAGATGCAAATCAGAACTACAATGAGACACTATTTCACCTCTGCAAAAAAGGCACCCTCCCCCCCCCCCAAAAAAAAATGCTAGCAAGGTGGTGGGGAGATTGGAACTCTTTTACACTGTTGGTGAGATTGTAAAATGGTACAGCCATTATGGAAAAAGGTATGATGCTTCCTCAAAAAGCTAGAAATAGAAATACCTTATGACCCAGGAATCTCACTCCTAGGCATAAATCCTAGGAATATAAGAGCAGTGACACAAATAGACATATGCACACCCATGTTCATTGAAGCATTATTCACAATAGCAAAATGATGAAAACAACCAAATCTCCACCAAAGGATGAGCAGATAAACAAATTGTCGTACATACATAAAATGAAATACTACACAACAATAAAGAATAATGAGTCTGTGAAACATAACATGGATATATCTAGAGGAAATTATGCTAAGTGAAATAAGTCAAACACTAAAGAACAAATATTGCCTGATACCACTTTTATAAAAGGCCAAGAATAGGTATACTCACAGAAAGCAATGTTCTCTTATGATACGAGGGATGGAAGGGCGAGGGAGGGAATTACTTACCAGATAGTGGACACATGTTAATTCTGACGATGGGAAAGGCAATACACAATATGGGGGAAGTCAGTACAACTTCACCAAGGTAAATAAAGACACTAAGAGGTATGCAAGAATAAAGGACAAGTACAGTAAATACTCTAACACACAATTTTGCAACACAGTAGTAATAAGCTAAAAATATGTGAGTGGTTACATAGGTAGATATGTATGCTATACGGCTGTTGGAAGGTGTATGGGAGTATATTTGTGTTCATATATAGGTATATTTGTGGGTATATGTATTTACATGTTTGTATATCCTGCATATATTCATATATACAATAAAGCACTTAGGAGGCACAGTTATAGATATTTCCTAGACATACCCAAACACCTCCTGGAATTGATTTACTGGATTTGAAGGCTCAGGACCATAGTCTTGTGGGACAACTAGGTCAATTGCCTAGTTCATAAAGATATTCTTCATCCTAGTTTGGTGAGTAGCATCTGGAGTCTTAAAAGCTTGCAAGTGGCCATCTAAGATACAACTATTAGTCTGTTTCCATCTGGAGCAAAGGAAAGTGAAGGAAACCAAGGACTCAAGGAAGAAATGAATACACAGGACTAACAGTTCATACGAACGACAGTCCTTCCCAGCCTGAGACCTGAAGAACTAGATAGCACCTGGCTACCACTAAAACCATTCTGACCAGGGACACAATAGAAGGTCCAGGTTAGAATGTAAGAAAAATGTAGAACAAAACTCAAATTCGTAAAAAGACCAGACTTACTGGACTGTCAGAGACTAGAGGAATCCCCAAGACTATCACCCTAAGATACCCTTTTAACCTGGAACTGAAGCTGCTCCTGGAGGCACCTTTCAGCCAATAATAGATTAGCCTATAAAATAAACACTAACACCGGTGAAGAATGTGCTCCTTTAAACAATCAACTATACAAGACCAAACAGTCAACATTTATGCAAAGGTAAAGATGAGAAGGCAAGGAGAGGCAAGGGAAACTGGATAGATGAAAACAGGGCAGGCGGGGTGGAAACAGAGAGAACGCTGACACATTATGGGGACTGTAACCAATCTCATGGAACAACTTGGGTATGAATTATTGAATGGGAATCAATTTGCTGTGTAAACTTTCACCTAAAAGGCAATAAAATATTAAAAAAGAAAAACTTTCATAAGGCAATGTAAAACAAAAGCAAGAGGGAAAATGGAATGGAAAAATCTCTAAAGATCTGAGTTTCTGGTAAACTACAGCAGCAGCCATAAAGTGATTCTGGAATGTGAGTAGTATGACATCCATTTAACCAAAGTAAACTCATAAAAAATAAATGATATCCCAAAATAAAAATTATATATATATATATATATATATATATATATATATACCCATTGCCTTCAAGTCTATTTTGACTCCTAGCAACCCTATAGGACAGGGTAGAACTGCCCAACAGAGTTTCCAAGGACAGGCTGGTGGATTTGTACTGCTGGTTAGCAGCCCAATGCTTAACCGTATATATAATTAAGATTATAAAAATTCATATGTATACACGCACACACAAATACATATATATGTAAAGTACTTACAGATACATATAAAAAAACACATGTAAGATCTGTATCCTAAAAACTTCAAGACCTAAAAAAAAAATGGAGAGATAGACTAGATTCGTGGATCAGTAAACTCAAAATTGTTAAGATATCAAATCTCCCCAAACTGATCTAACGATTCAATGCAATTCTAACCCAAACCCCAATAGGCTTTTTTTTGGGGAGGGGATGTAAAAACTGACAAGCTGATTCTCAGATTTATATGGAAATGCAGAAGATTTATATACTAGCTAAAATAATTTTACAAAAGAAGAACTAAGTGGAGAATTTATCACTATTTGATTAAAGAACCTATAATAATTAAAGATCTCTTAAAATGTTGAAAACCAAAGATTAAGGTGTGCTGACCCAAGCCATTGTATTTTCAATTGCCTCTTACAGATGGGAAAGCTGGACAAGGAATAGGAAAAAAATAGAAGAAGAATTGACGCTGCCTTAGTTTTTTTTTAGTCATCTAGTGCTGCTATAACAGATATACCACAAGTGCTTGGCTTTAACAAATTTATTCTCTCACAGTCTAGGAGGCTAGAAGTCTGCATTCAGGGTGTTAGCTCCAGGGGAAGTCTTTCTCTCTGTCGGCTCTGGAGGGAGGTCCTTGTCATCAATCTTCCCCTGGTCTGGGAGCTTCTCTAAGCAGAAACCCAGGATCTAAAGGACGTGCTCTGCTCCCAGTGTTGCTTTCTTGGTGGTATGAGGTCCCGCTGTTTCTCTGCTTTCTTCCCTCTTTTATATCTCAAAAGAGATTGGCTTAAAACACAACCTAATCTTGTAGACTGAGTCCTGCCTCATTAACATAATGGCCGCTAATCCCACCTTATTAACATCATAGAAATAGCATTTACAACACATAGGAAAATCACATCAGATGACAAAATGGTCAAGGATCACACAATACTGGGAAGCATGGCCCAGACAAGTTGGCAAATATTTTGGGGGGACACAATTCAATCCATGACAGATGCCTTTGAATTATGCTGTTGGCAAAGAATATTGAATATACCCTGGACTGCCAGAAGAACAACAAAACTGTCTTGGAAGTAGTATACCCAGAATGCCCCTTAGAAGAGAGGATGGAGAGACTTCTTCTCACGTACTTTGGACATGTTATCAGGAGGGACCAGTCCCTGGAGAAGGACATCACGCTTGGTAAAGTAGAAGATCATTAAAAAAAGAGGAATATCTTCAAGGAGATGGATTGACCCGGTGGTTGCAACAATAGACTGAAACATAGCAACAATTGTGAGGATGGTATAGGACTGGGCAGTGTTTTGTTATTTTGTACATAGGGCCACTATGAGTTGGCACCAACTTGGTCAGTACCGACTCAATTAGAACCTACTCAAGAGCACCTAACAACAGCAATAAAGCTATAGTAACAAAGACAATGAGGGATTAACGTGAAGAGAACTATATAGATCAAAGATACAGAACAGAGGGTCCAGAAAGGTACCCAAAATGAATAACCTTTTTAACAAATGGTGCTGGAACAATTGGATATCCATTTGGAAAAAAAAAAAAAAAATCCCATTTGTTATCTAATGCTATATACAAAAATTAACTCAAAACGAGTTATGGATCTTCATGTGAAATTTAACACTATAAAATTCTAGAAGAAAACAGGAGAAAAGTTTGGTTACCCAGAGTTACGCAAACAATTTTAAAAATAGGACACAAAAAGCACAACTACAAAAGAAAAAGGGATAATTGGACTTTATCGAATTAAAAATGTTTATTCTTCGAAAAACACTGTTAAGAAAATAAAAAAAAACAAAACACAGCTTGGAAGAAAATATTTGAAAAACTACACATCTGTTAAATGACTCTTGTTCAGAATACATATTCTTTCAGCTCAATAATCATAGGACAAGCAACCCAATAAAAAAATTGGCAAAATATTTGAACAGACATTTCATCAAGAGGATATACAGATGGCAAACAAACACATGAAAAGATACTCGAAATCATTAGTCATCAGGAGAATGTAACTTAAAATCAATGAAATACTGTTACATACCCCCTAGGATGACTAAAATTAAAATGGCTGACAATACCAAATGCTGACAAGGATATGGAACAATTGTAATTCTCAAACGTTTTTTCTGGGAATGCAAAATAATACAGCAACTTTTAAAAAGAGGTTGACAATTTCCTAAAAAAGTAAAACATATCCTTACTATTGTTGCTGTTGAGTCAATTCCGACTCATAGTGACCTTACGTACAACAGAACAAAATACTGCCCAGTCCTGCACCATCCTCACAATTGTTATAATTGAGCCCATTGTTGCAGCCACTGTGTCAATCCATCTCCTTGAGGGTCTAACTCTTTTTCAGTGACCCTCTACTTTGCCAAGCATGATGTCCTTCTCCAGGGACTGATCCTCCTGATAATTTGTCCAAAGTATGAGACGTAGTCTCTCTATCCTTGCTTCTAAGGAACATTCTGGTTGTCACTTCTTCCAGGACAGATTTGTTTGTTCTTTTGGTGATCCATGGTGTACTCTTACTGTAAAAAACCCATCAATTCCATTTCCAGGTTATTTACCCAAGAGAAATGAAAACATATATCAATACCAAGTTTTTATGTTCATGTTCTTATTAGCTTTATTAATAACATCCCAAAACTGGAAACAACCCATATGTCGACAAACACATGAACAGATAAACCGTGGTATAGCCATACAATGGACTACTACTCAGCCATAGAAAGGAATGAACTATTGATACATGGTCTAATATTGCATTATATTACTTTAAAGAAAGCTGGCACAAAACACTATATACTGTATGATTCTATTTATATAATATTCTAGGAAAGGCTATATGCTAGCAATAGAAAGCGGATCAGTGGTTACCAAGTATTTGGGGGTTGGGAAGCAGATTGACTGCTGAAAGGCCATGACAAAACTTTTTTGAGTCATCTTCTGTATCATTATTTTGGTGTTGTTTACATGACTGTCACATTTGTCAAAACTCATCGAATTGTAAACCTGAAATAGATGTATCTTATTTATTTTTTTTTATTGTATGTAAATTTCAATAAAGCCGCCAAGAGGCAAGGATAGCCACATGAATAGGGCATCTTCATCTGTACGTATGAGAGTAAGGAAAAAAAAAAAAAAAACCTGCTGCCATCAAGTCGATTCCGACTCATAGTAGGACAGGGTAGAGCTGCCACATGGAGTTTCCAAGGAGCTCCTGGTGGACTCAAACTGCTGACCTCTTGGTTAGCAGCCGTAGCACTTAACCACTACACCATCAGGGTTTCCTGAGAGTAAGAAGGATACTATAAACTATGGCTCAGCAAACTTGTTCTGAAAGGCCAGATAGTAAATATTTTAGGTTTTGCAGGCAATCCAAATGCTGTTGCAACTATGCATCTCTGCTGGTTTAGCATCAAAGCACCCAGAGACAACACGTAAACTAGCGGGCATGGCTGTATTCCAAAAGACTTTATACAAAGACACTGAAATCGAATCTTATATAATTTCCTCATGTCATGAAATATTTTCTAATTTTTTTCCTCAACCCTTTAAGAATGCAAAAACCATTCTTAGCTAGTGGGCTATACAAAAACAGATGGCGGTTCAGATTTGGCCTGCGGGCTGCAGTTTGCCAACTCCTGCTACAAACATATGTTAGTAAAAATACAACAATTATCATGACCATATCAAAGAGGTCATGATGCCAGTACAATTTCTAATATTCTATTCATACTTCCATGTTAAAGATCTGATAGGTAATTGATAAACAGTAGAATGCGCTTTATTTTTACTTATGCTTCAGTAGTACATTCTTAGTTTGTTTATCATATTACTGTTGGAATAGTGGGCTTAAAAAGTCAAGGCGTGTTTTATTAAATAAAACTCACCTTTTAAGACATAGGACATTCATGTAAATTCACTTTCTTTTGTAAAAAGACATTGTTGATACTTTTAAATGATTTTTGTTGTGTTATTGTTGTTAGGTGCCATCGAGTCGGTTCCAACTCATAGCAACCCTATGTACAGCAGAACGAAACACTGCCCAGTCCTGCACCATCCTCACAATCTTTATGCTTGAGCCCATTGTTGCAGACACTGACAATCCATCTCCTTGAGGGTCTTCCTTTTTTTCACTGACTCTCAACTTTACCAAGCATGATGTCCTCCTGATAACCTGTCCAAAGCATGTGAGGCATAATCTTGCCATACTTGCTTCTAAAGAGCATTCTGGTTGTACTTCTTCCAAGACAGATTTGGCAGTCCATGGTATAGTCAATATTCTTTGCCAACACCACAATTCAAAGGTGTCAGTTCTTCTTCCATCTTCCTTATTCATCATCCGGCTTTCATATGCATATGAGGCAACTGAAAATACCATGGCGTGGGTCAGGCGCACCTTAGTCTTCAAGGTAATATCTTTGCTTTTCAGTACTTTAAAGAGGTCTTTTGCAGCATATTTGCCCAATGCAATGTGTCTTCTGATTTCTTGACTGCTGCTTCCATGGCTGTTGATTGTGGATCCAAGTAAAATGAAATCCTTGACAATTTCAATCTTTTCTCCGTTTATACTGACATTGCTTATTGGTCCAGTTGTGAGGATTTTTGTTCTCTTTATGTTGAGGTGTAATCCATACTGAAGGCTGTGGTCTTTGATCTTCATCAGTAAGTGCTTCAGGTCTTCTTCACTTTCAGCAAGAAAGGTTGTGCCATCTGCATAATTCAGGGTGTTTATGAGTCGTCTTCCAATCCTGATGCCATGTTCTTCTTCATATAGTCCAGCTTCTCAGATTATTTGCTCGCCAGACAGATTGAATAGGTATGGTGAAAGGACACAACTCTGATGCACACATTTCCTGACTTTAAACCATGCAGCGTCCCCTCGTTCTGTTCCAATGACTGCCTCTTAATTCATGTACAGGTTCCTCCTAAGCACAATTAAGAGTTCTGAAATTCCCATTATTTGAAATGTTATCCAAAATGTGTTATGATCCACACAGTCCAATGTCTTTGCATAGCCTATAAAACACAGGTAAACATCTTTCAAGTATTCTCTGCTTTCAGCCAGGATCCATCTGACATCAGCAATGATAGCCCTGATTCTACGTCCTTTTCTGAATCCGGCTTGAATTTCTAAATTGAGTTTCCTGTTGATATACTGCTGCAGCCGATTTTGAATGATCTTCAGTAAAATTTTACTTGGATGTGATATTAATGGTGATACTAATGATATTATTCAGTAATTCCTGCATTTGGTTGGATCACCTTTCATTACTTCCTCATTTCTTCCTTTCGCTTTGTTTGCTTGGTAATCAAGAACAAGTTTCAGAGTCTCTTCTAACACCCATTTTGGCATTTTCTTTCTTTCCTGTCTTTTTAATGACCTCTTGCTTTCTTCATGTATGATGTCCTTGATGTCAATCCACAACCCGTTTGGTCTTTGGTCATTAGTGTTCAATGTGTCAAATCTGTTCTTGAGGTGGTCTCTAAATTCAGGTGGGATACACTCAAGGGCATACTTTGGCTCTCGTCAACTTGTTCTAATTTTCTTCAGCTTCATCTTGAACTTGCATATGAGCAGTTGATGGTCTGTTCTGCAGTTGGCCCCAGGCCTTGTTCTGACTGATGATATTGAGCTTCTCCAACATCTCTTTCCACAGATGTAGTCAACTTAATTTCTATGTATTGCATCTGGCAAAGTCCATGTGTGTAGTCACCGTTTATGTTGTTGAAAAAAAGGTTATTTGCAATGAAAAAATCCTTGGTCTTGCAAAATTCTATCATATGATCTCCAGCATCTTTTCTGTCACCAAGGCCGTATTTTCTTACTAATAATCCTTTTTCTTTGTTTCCAGCTTTCACATTCTAATCACCAGTAATTACCAATGCATCCTGATGGCATGTTCGATCAATTCCAGACTGCAGGAGTTGGTAAAAATCTTCAGTTTCTTCATCTTTGGCCTTAGTGGTTGGTGAGTAAATTTGACTAATAGTCATATTAACTGTCTTCCTTGTAGGTGTATGGATATTATCCTATCACTGACAGTGTTGTACTTCAGGGTAGATCTTGAAATGCTCTTTTTTGATGATGAATGCAACACAATTCCTCTTCAAGTTTTCATTCCCAGCATAGTAGACCATATGATTTTCTGATTCAAAATGGCCAGTACCAGCCCATTTTAGCTCACTAATGCCTAGGATATTGATGTTTATGCATTCCATTTTTGGCGATTTCCAATTTTCCTAGATTCATACTTCATATATTCCATGTTCTGATTTTAATGGATGTTTGCAGCTATTTCTTCTAATTTTCAATCTTGCCACATCAGCAAATGAAGATCCCTAAAGCTTGACTCCATGCACATCTTTAAGGTGGACTCTACTTTGAGGAGACAGCTCTTCCCCAGTGTCTCTTGAGTGCCTTCCAACCTAGGGGGTTCATCTTTCTGCACTATTTCAGACAATGTTCCACTACTATTCATAAGGTTTTCACTGGCTAATTCTTTTCACAAGTACACTGTGGCCCTGTAGGTATTTGAATACCGATGGCATACCTTTCAGAATTACAGCAACACACAAGCCCCTACAGTATGACAAACTGACAGACATGGGGGAAATGATTTTTTAAAAAGATACAATAAATATTTTGTCCAAATCCCACATTTCCACCTTGAGTTTTTTTCCCCTTTACTTTTTGCCTGATTCATATGGTTATGTCAAGGTCTCTGCACTTGCTGTACCCTCTGGGATAGTCTTCCTCCACATACCATCACTTCCTTTTAGGTTTCTACTCAAAAAAAAAGAAAAGAAACATCCTCTTATCAATGAAACCATATTTGACCAATCCCCGCTCTCTCTTCAGGTAAAATAGTAAAACTACTCTTTTAACCCTCTTAACCTGCTTTAGTTTTTTTCTGTAGCATTTATTACCATCTGTCATGTATTTGCGTGTTTATTGGCTTATTTTCCATCTCTTCTTGATAGAATAAGCAACATGAGGCCAGAGACTTTATTTTGTTCAATGCGGTATGCCCAGCAAACAGAAGGTGCTCAATATGTGATGTGTTGAATGAATAATCTGGGAATGCACAAAGGATTATGTCTTTCATGGGAACATCATTCAGTGACTGCAATATAACCAAAACTAAACCTATTGCTGTTTGGTCGATTCTGACTCATAGCAACCCTTTAGGACAGAATAGAACTGCCCTATAGGGTTCCAAGGAGAAGCTGGTGGATTTAAACTACTGGCTTTTTGGTTTGCAGCCAAAGTCTTAACCACTGTGCCACCATGGTTCTGACGGCAATATAGTGAGCAAAAAATGATGCTGAGAACCATTGGCCTGGGATACCCAAGAACAGTAGAAGACAGTAACTTAAACCAGCTAGACGACCATGCCAATCAGGAAAGTGAGTAGATCACACTCTCCCCTCCCTTCCCTCCTGCTCTCCTCTCTTCCTCTCTCTATCCTTCCCCTCTCTTTTCCTTCCCTTTGCACCCCTCCTCTCTCCATCCCTCCTCTTCTCTCCTTTTGCATCTCTCCTGTCTCTCTCATGTATATTTACTTGGTTCTAAGACACTTCTTTCTCATTTTAACGTATCAAAAATCAGAATGTCTTACAATGAATGGCATCTCCCAATTATACTTGTCAGCATATCCATGGTGCTGCAGACCACTCAGGACCCATAGTGGAAAGATCTTTCCTTTGGGAAATGCATCTCACAAGGTTCTGAGTAACTGTCATATTTCTCTTGGCTGAACTTAATAAACTTTCTACCTTTTTCGTCTAGAATTCTTGCAAATAGAGAGGGCAGATTATCTAGTTGGAGGGTATTTCCCAGGTTTCAAAGAGGAGGCTTGAGTACAGAATAGTGTTTTAGATTCCCAGAGGGTAATTCAAGCCTTTTGAGTTACAGATACCCGTAGTACAAGGGTTATAATACAGTATATTTCTTTATAAAACATATTTCACTGCCTCAGAATTGCAGTGTCAATTGTAGAAATCTGTGCCTTTGAAGTTCTTGACATATAATGGTGACATTTTCAGACTCTCAGTGCTATGATGAAAGATTAGAATGATGGTGGTGAACATGAATGACCTATACAAAGACTTTTTCTGAAGTGGTAAAAAAATATATATATATACTTTTTTAATGGATGGGGGGTTTTTCTTTTAAACTACAATAAGCTGACCATGAAGAAAAAGAGAGAAAACAGATAAAAGAAACAAATCAGTTTTAATGTTCTTTACAAAATCTTACAGCAACTAACAAATGAAAATTTTGAATGATTTGAGTTTGAAACATCTTCCTTTTTTTGCCGCTCATTTGAGAGCATTTTCCTGAGGTGAAAAATACGGTCCACATTTTCATAGTACTTAAGAATTGTGTCAAAATGAATCTGAAGTTGACATGTACAAGTTAGGGTTTGACTAAGAGTTTGAATTTAAAGACTGTTGTCTAAATACTTGTTTTGCCTCTTGGCCTTGAAGAACACTAATGAATGTTCTCTCCCTTTCTCTTCTCTTCTTTCTTCCTCCTCTCCCCTCTCCTCCTTCTCCTATTCTTCTCTTCTAATATTTTCTTTCTAAAATCTCTCTCATAGATATTTACTTGATTCTAAGACACACTTTTTTCACATTTTAACATCTCTGAAATCAGAATGTTTTATAATGAATGACACCTCCAAATTATATATGTCAGCATTTTTTCTTAGTCATGCATAAAATAATATTGGTTCATAGATGATAACATCTTAGATTTGCTAATATAAGGTATACATGAAACATGTTCTTTTAAATTTTTTTTTTTCTTCTCTTCCACATCAGATCATGGGAAACGGCCATTCCCATACTCATCTCCCAACCCCAAATCCATATGAAGCTTATAGCAAGGCCCATACTATTGACTGACTGCCTCCATGACAATGGTTCTTTTGTGATTATTAAGACTCAGTGCTCCTAAATGAATAAGCTTTGTCTTATATTTTCAGAACCTATAGTTTCATAGGAAACCCTGGTAGTGTAATGGTTAAGAGCTAGGGCTGCAAACCAAAAGGTCGAGAGTTTGAATCCACAAGGTGCCCCTTGGAAACTCTATGGGGAAGTTCTACTCCGTCCTATAGGGTCGCTATGAGTTGGAATCGACTCAACGGCAATGGGTTTTATGGGTCATACTTTCATAGTTCACATGAGCAAAGTTATTATTAACAACCATCTGTTTAACATGAGCCGCTATGAATGTTTTAGCCTCAATATAATTTCTTCCCTGTCTTGGTTTTCTTCCTTTTTTGTGGCCTGATTCCTCACCTATTGATTTCTTAGATCATCAACTTGAATTTAATCCAGGATTTGGTTTAGGAAATTATATCATGTTTATGTCATGTTCAACAGATATCCAGCAACTTATCCTAGCAAGGAGAATCACTGCTATTAATTGTTCAAGATGATGAGCCAGTGTTTGGGGTACCTTGTTTCAGAATCAAGTCTCAAAAGTGCTGCTCAGACTTCATAGAAAGAGCTTGGGGTCTGGGGCCAGGGATACCTGAGTTTGAATTCTATCTCTACAATTTTCAACTGTGTGAGCTTACATGCAAAATTGTAATAATAATACCTACCTGGTAAGGTTATTGTAAAGACTGGAACTACTGTGTGTAAAGTGTTTGACTATAGAGGAGCTTAGAGTGGTTAGAGACAACAATTCAAGATGACAGTTCAGTCAGATGCAGCATGCCACCCTTCTACAGCAAAGACCTGAGAAATGAAGGTAACAGATACAGATGACAACCCTACAACCCTGTGCAACAAATGAAAAGATATAAAACTAGATCAAACACCAATTGGAAAAAGAAGCTGAATGACAGCAGCAAACAGGAAGACAAAACCATGATAAGTATCTATGCATTCAATGACAGAGCTTCAAAATATGTACAACAAACTCTAACAGCACTAAGAAAGAGAAATTGACAGTTCCACGATAATAGTAGGAGACTTTAAAATACCACTTTTGATGAATGTCAGAACAAATAGAAAAACATTAAAGAAAGATACAGAAGATCTAAATAACACAGTAACCAACTTGACCTCATAGACATATACAGAACATTCCACCCAACAGCAGCACAGTATACATTCTTCACCAATGTACATGGACCATTCACCAGAGTAAACCATGTTTTAGGACACAAAACCTCAATAAATTCAAAAACCTCAAAATAATATGTATCATTTTCTCTGACCACAACATTATAAAACTAGAAATCAATAACAGAAAGAATGGGGGAAAAAATAAAATACATGGAAACTTAACAACACCTTGTTTAAAAACCACTGAGTAATAGAAGAAACTTTAAAAATTCCTAAAATCAAATGGGGACAAAAACACAACACACCTGCGGGGCATAGCAAAAGCAGTGCTCAGAGAAGAATTCACAGCAATAAATCCACACATCAAAAAAGACTGACCAAATCAATAGCTTTACCCTAAAACTTGAACAAACAGAAAAAGAGCAGCAAAAAAAAAAGCCCATAGTCACCAGAAAAAGGAAATAACAAAGATCAGAGAAGTAAATGAAATAGAAAATAAAAGAAAAAATAGAAAGAATCAATGAGATTAGAAGTTGGTTCTTTGAGAGGATAAATAAAACAGACAAACCACTGGCCAGATTGATGAATGAAAAGATGCTAATAGACAAAATAACAAAGGAGATGGGCAACATTACAACAGAACTAACTGAGCTAAAAAAGGTCATAATAGAATACTATGAAAAACTGTACTCCAAAAATCTGAAAACTGAGAATGGACAAATTTCTAGAAACACATTGCCTACCTAAACTAACCAAAGTAGGTAATTTAAACAGACCCACAACAAAAGAAGAAATTGAAAAAGTCATTAAAAACCTCCCAACGACAACAACAAAAAGCCCCAGCTCAGATGGCTTCAATGGAGAATCTTACCAAACATTCAAAGAGTTGACACCAATCCTACTCAAACTATTCCAGAATATAGAAAAGGAATACTCATGAATTTATTATATGAAGCCAGCATAACCCTGAATCCAAAGCCAGGTAAATAAGCCACTGAAAAAGAAAATTACAGACAAATATTCCTCATGAATAAGATGCAAAAATTCTCAACAAAACCTTAGCCAACAGGATATCCAAAAAAAAAAAAAAAAATACAGAGGCGGGGCCAAGATGGCAGAGTAGTCAGACACTTCCAGTGACCCATCTTACAACAAAGAAGCGAAAAAACAAGTGAAACAACTGTATATGTGACAAGCTAAGAGCCCTGAATATCAAAGGTAAAGTTAGAAAATGGGCTGAGCAGCAGGGGAAGGGAGAGACAGTTCAGAAGTGGTTAGGAGTTGCTGGACCTGAATCACCAGGAACCCTAAGGCACCATGCCCTGGAGTGACTGCGGTGGTGATAGTGATAGCATTCAGACACGGTTTCCTCAGGGATAAACAGAGAGCTGCACAGCCTACTCATACCTCTAGAACCAGAGAAGAATGGGGCTTTCAGCAAAAGCTAAGTAAATGTGTTTATTTTACCATGCCCCCAGCCTCCAAGCTAGCTTCAGTGGCTGATGATTTCCCTGGGTCTGAGATAGGTCCTTCTGTGTGCCCTGAACCATTCTACCAGCCTTGGAGAAGGAATAAATTCACAATTGGGGGAAAAGATAATCTGCCAGCTCCACTAACCTGGGGAGCTCAAGACAGAAGCGGCTTCTGTCCAGGCATAAATGGTGCGAGAACTTTGAATACCTTTTCCTCCTGCATGGACCTGTGTGGGCCTATTTCAGGAGAATAGGCCCTTGTTGGAAGACTGTGGCTGTTTCAGCTGTGCAGTAGAGAGGTGAGTGTTTGGCATTTGATACCTCTTTGCCTATTAAACAGGTCTTCACCTACCCACATTAGTGGCCTAAAGACTGCTGGTTTCACCCACATCACCTAGCCACCTGCGACAGGGATCCAAGGATAAGTGGTACCTCCCAGTCCTTACAACCAAAAGCATTGGGTGAGCATGCTATGGCTGCAGAGCCCACCCACTTGTGCACTCTAGGGAACAGGGATACACTTTCCTCACAGACACTCAGGGGATGGTTGTCAGCCCAATGCATTGTTCATAGCATGACCCCCTGCTGCCACCAGATATCTGTTCCTACACCAGTCACCCCTGTCCCTCTAAGACTGTAGGACAGAGCCTGTACCACAGATGATGATCAACTACCTGGACACCTGAGCTGAATTCATACAAGAAAAGTAAATGGACTCCTAGGCTCATATACCTGGTAACAGCTCTAGCCATCTGTTGACAGGACATTAGAGCTTCAAAGGTGAAAATAATCAAGATAGCTCATTCAAGCAGCCTATTTGGGCATATCAAAACAAAACAAAGCAAGAAGCTAGGATCAGTAAGCAAACATAAAATAAACTAATGCAATAACTTATAGATGGCTCAGAAGCAACAGTCAATATCAATCACATAAAGAAGCAGACCATGATTGCTTCAGTGAGCTCTCAAAACAAAGAATCAAGGAATCACCCAGATGAAGTTGTATGCCTGGAATTACCAGATGCAGAGTACAAAAGATTAATATAGAGAACTCTTCAAGACATCAGGAATGAGATCAGAAAAAACATAGAACAAGCCAAGGAACACACAGATAAAGCAGTTGAAGAAATTAAAAAGTTATTCAAGAACTTAATGAAAAATTTAATAAGCTGCAAGAATCCACAGAGAGACAGCAATCCCAAATTCAGAAGATTAACATTAAAATTATAGAATTAGACAACTCAATAGAAAGTCAGAAGAGCAGAATTGAGAGAGTGGAAGGTACAATTATATGAGAATGAAGATAAAACACTTGGCATCAAAGAAAAATCAGATAAAAGAATTTTAAAAATGAAGAAACCCTAAGAATCATGTGGGACTCTATCAAGAGAAATAATGTACGAGTTTTTGGAGTACCAGAACAGGGAGAGATAACAGAAAACACAGAGAGAACTGTTGAAGATTTGTTGGCAGAAAACTTCCCTGATATAGTGAAAGATGAGATGATATCTAACCAATATGCTCATTGAACTCCCCATAAAGTAGATTTGAAAAGAAAGTCACCAAGACATATTATAGCCAAACTTGCCAAAACCAAAGCTACAGAGAGAATTTTAAGTATGGCTAGGGATAAACAAATAGTCACCTACAAAGGAGAGTCAATGAGAATAACCTTGGACTACCTGGCAAAAACCATCCACGCAGGAAGGCAATGGGATGACTTATATAAAGCATTGAAGGAAAAAAATTGTCAGCCAAGAATCATATATTCAGCAAAACAGTCTCTCAAATATGGAGGTGAAATTAAGACATTTCCAGATAAACAGAAGTTTAGGGAATTCATAAAAACCAAACCAAAACTGCAAGGAATACTAAAGGGAGTTCTCTGGTTAGAAAATCAATAATATCAGATATCAACCCAAGACTAGAACACAGGACAGAGCAATCAGATGTCAACCCAGATAGGAAATCACAAAAATAAATCAAGATAAAAAAACACTCAAAACAGGGAGACAGCAATGTCATTATGTACAAGAAGACAACATTAAAATAATAAAGAGACACTAAGAAATGTCATTCCTACAGAGAGGAAGTAAAGGCACTATAAAGAAATAAAAGCTAGGCTTAAACTTAGAAAAACAGGGTAAATATTAAGGTGACTACAAAGGAGACTAACTGCCTTACTCATCAAAATAAAATACAAGAAAAAAATAGAGACTCAGCAAAAACAAAATCAACAACAACGAATAAGAGGAAAAGACAATATATAAACTACTCAGCACAAAAAATTAAGTGGGAAAAAGAAACTGTCAACAACACACACACAAAAACATCAGAATGACAGCACTAAACTCATACCTATCCATAATTACGCTGAATGTAAATGGGCTAAATGTACCAATAAAAAGAAAAAGAGGGGCAGAATGCATTAAAAAACACAATCCATCTATATACTACCTATGAGAGACACACCTTAGACTTAGAGACACAAACAAACTAAAACTCAAAAGACGGAAAAAATATATCAAGCAAACAACAATCAAAAACAAGCAGGAGTGGCAATATTAATTTCTGGCAAAATAGACTTTAAAGTTAAATCCACCACAAAGGATAAAGAAGGACACTATATAATGATTAAAGGGAAAATTTACCAGGAAGATATAACCATATTAAATATTGATATACCCAATGACAAAGCTGCAAGATACATAAAGCAAACTGTAACAGTATTGAAAAGTGAGAGAGATAGCTGCACAATTATAGTAGGAGACTTCAACACACCATTTTGGGTGAAGGACAGGACATCCAATAAGAAGCTCAATAAAGACACAGAAAATCTAAATGCCACAATCAACCAACTTGACCTCATAGACACATACAGAACACTCCACCCACCAGCTGCAAAGTATACTTTCTTTTCTAGCGCACATGGAACATTCTCTAGAATAGACCACATATTATGTCATAAAGCAAGCCCTGACAGAACCCAAAACATTGAAATATTACAAAACATCTTCTCAGACCATAAAGCCACAAAAGTAGAAAGCAATAACAGAAAAAACAAGGAAAAGAAATCAAATACTTGGAAACTGAACAATACCCTGCTCAAAAAAGACTGGGTTATAGAAGACATTAAGGAGGGAGTAAAGAAATTCATAGAATCCAATGAAAATGAAAACACTCCCTATCAGAACCGTTGGGACTCAATGAAAGCAGTGCTCAGAGGTCAATTTTAATCAATAAATGCACACATACAAAAAGAAGAAAGGGCCAAAATCAAAGAACTGTTCCTACCACTTGAACATGTAGAAAGAGAAAAACAAAAGAAGCCTTCTGGCACCAGAGAAAACAAACAATAAAAATTCAAGCAGAATTAATGTGCTAGAGAACGGAAAAACAATGGAAAGAGTTAAGACCAAAAGGTGGTTCTTTGAAAAAATTAACAAAATTAATAAACCAATGACCAAACTAACAAAAGAAAAACAGGAGAGGAAACAAATAACCCCAATAAGAAAGGAGATGGGTGATATCACAACAGACCCAACTGAAGTTAAAAGAATCATACCAGATCACTATGAAAAATTGTATTCTTAATAAATTTGAAAACCTAGAAGAAATGGATGAATTTCCAGAAACACACTACCTACCTAAACTAACACAAACAGAGGCAGAACAACTAAATAAACCCATAACAAAAGAAGAGATTGAAAAGATAATTAAAAAAAACTCCCAATAAAAGAAAGCCCTGGTCCAGACAGCTTCACTGGAAAGTTCTACCAATCTTTCAGAGAAGAGTTAACATCACTACTACTAAAGGTATTTCAGAGCATAGAAAAGGATGGAATGCTCCCAAACTCATTCTATGAGCCACCATATCCCTGATACCAAAACCAGGTGAAGACACCACAAAAAAAGAAAATTACAGACCAATATCTCTCATGAAATTAAAAAATTAGATGTAAATAATCCTCAACAAAATTCGAGTCAACGGAATTCAACAACACATCAAAAAAATAATTCACCGTGACCAAGTAGGATTCATACCAGGTATGCAGGGATGGTTCAACATTAGAAAAACAATTAATGTAATCCATCACATAAATAAGAGACAAGAGCCACATGATCTCAACAATTGTTGCAGAAAAGGCATTTGACAAAGTTCAACACCCATTCATGATAAAAACCCTCACCAAAATAGGAATAGAAGGAAAATTCCTCAACATAATAAAGGGCATTTATACAAAGCCAACAGCCAACATCACCCAAAATGGACAGAGTCTTAAAGCATTCCCCTTGAGAAAGCAAACCAGGCAAGGATGCCCTTTATCACTACTGTTATTCAACATTGTGCTGGAGGGCCTAGCCAGGGCAATTAGTCTAGATAAAGAAATAAAGGGCATCCACATTGGTAAGGAAGAAGTAAAAGTATCTCTATTTGATCTTATACACAGAATACCCTAAGGAATCCTCAAGATAACTACTGAAACTAATGGAAGAGTTCAGCAGATTATCAGGATACAAGATAAACATACAAAAACCAGTTGGATTCTTCTACAACAACAAAAAGAACATTGAAGAGGAAATCACCAAATCAATACCACTTACAGTACCCCCCAAGAAGACAAAATACTTAGGAATAAATCTTACCAAAGATGTAAAAGACCTATACAAAGAAAAGTACAAGACACTACTGCAAGAAACCAAAAGAGTCCTACATAAGTGGAAAAACATACCTTGCTCGTGGATAGGAAGATTCAACATTGTAAGAATGTCTAGTCTACCAAAAGCAACCTATAGATACAATGCAATTCTCATCCAAATTCCAACGACATTTTTTAATGAGATGGAGAAGCAAATCACCAACTTCATATGGAAGGGAAAGATGCCCTGGATAAGTAAAGCATTACTGGAAAAGAAGAACAAAGTAGGAGGCCTCGCTCTACCTGATTTTAGAAACTATTATACTGCCGCAGTAGTCAAAACAGTCTGCTACTGGTACAACAACAGATACATAGACCAGTGGAACAGATTTGAGAATCCAGACCTAAATCCATCCAATTATGAGCAGCGGATATTTGACAAAGGCCCAAAGTCAGTTAAGAGGGAAAAAGACAGTCTCTTTAACAAATGGTGTTGGCATAAATGGATATCCATCTGCAAAAAAATGCACACCATGCACAAAACCTAACTCAAAATGGATCAAAGACCTAAATATAAAATCTAAAACGATAAGGATCATGGAAGACAAAATAGGGACAATACTAGGAGCCCTAATATATGGCATAAACAGTATACAAAACATTACTAACAATGCACAAACACCAGAAGAGAAACCAGATAACCTAAAAATCAAACACATATACTCATTCAAAGACTTCACCAAAAGAGTAAAAGATTACCTATGGACTGGGAAAAAGTTTTCAGCTATGACGTTTCCGATCAGCATCTGATCTCTAAAATCTACATGATACTCAGAAAACTCAACAACAAAAAGACAAACAACCCAATTAAAAAAATAGGCAAAGGATATGAACTGGCATTTCACCAAAGAAGACATTTAGGTAACTAACAGATACATGAGGAAATGCTCACGATCATTAGCCATTAGAGAAATGCAAATTAAAACTACGATGAGATTCTATCCCACTCTAACAAGGCTGGCATTAATCCAAAAAACACAAAATAGTAAATGTTGGAGAGATTGTGGAGAGACTGGAACACTTATACACTGCTGGTGGGAATGTAAAATGGCACAACCACTTTGGAAATCAACTTGGTGCTTCCTTAAAAAAAAGCCTAAAGAGCTAGAAATAGAACTACCATACAATCCAGCAATCCCACTCCTTGGAATATATCCTAGAGAAATAAGAGCCTTTACAAGAACAGATATATACACACCCGTGTTCATTGCAGTGCTGTTTACAGTAGTAAAAACATGAAAGCAACCAAGGTGCCCATCAATGGATGAATGGATAAATAAATTATGGTGTATTCACACAATGGAATACTATGCATCTGTAAAGGATAATGATGAATCTGTGAAATATTTCATAACATGGAGGAATCTGGAAGGCATTATGCTGAGTGAAATTAGTCAGTTGCAGAAGGACAAATATTGTATGTACCACTATTATAAGAACTCAAGAAGTAGTTTGAACAGAGAAGAAAATATTCTTTGGTGGTTATGAGAGTGGGGAGGGAGGGATAGGGGTATTCGCTAATTAGATAATTGACAAGAACTATTTTAGGTGAAGGGAAAGACGACACAGAATACAGGAAAGGTCAGCACAACTAAACTAAACCAAAAGCAAAGAAGTTTCCTGAATGAACAGAATGCTTCAAAGGCCTGCCTAGCAGAGGAGGGCATTTGGGGACCATGGTTTCAGGGGACATCTAGGTTAATTGGCATAATAAAAATCTATTAAGAAAACATTCTGCATCCCATTTTGGAGAGCGGTGTCTGGGGTCTTAAACGCTAGCAAGTGGCTGCCTAAGATGCATCAATTGGTCTGAACCCACCTGGAGCAAAGGAGAATGAAGAACACCAAAGACACAAGGTAATTACAAGCCCAAGAGACAGAAAGGGGCACTTAAATCAGAGACTACATCACCCTGAGACCAGAAGAACTAGATGGTGCCTGTCTAAAACTGATGACTGCCCTGACAGGGAACACCGCAAATAACCCCTGAGGGAGCAGGAAAGCAGTTGGATGCAGACCCCGAATTCCTGTAAAAAGACCAGACTTAATGGTCTGACTGAGATTAGAAGGGTTCCCGAGGTCATGGTTCCCAGACCTTCTGTTAGCATAAGACAGGAACCTTTCCCAAAGCTGACTTTTCAGACAGGGATTTTCCTGGACTATAAGATAGAAAATGATAAGGAGTGAGCTTCTTGGATCAAGTAGACACATGAGACTATGTGGGTAGCTCCTGTCTGGAAGGGAGATGAGAAGGCAGAGCGGGACAGAAGCTGGCTGAATGGACGCAGAAATGGAAAGTGTAGAGAAGGAGTGCGCTGTCTCATTAGGGGGAGAGCAACTAGGAGTATATAAGCAAGGTATATATAAATTTTCGTATGAGAGACTGACTTTATTTGTAAACTTTCACTTAAAGCACAATAAAAAGAAAAGAGTTGAGCCCAAAAAAGACAAATAATAATAATACACCATGACCAAGTGGGATTCATGCCAGGTATGTGAGGATGATTTAACATGAGAAAATTAATCAGTGTAATTCATCACATAAATAAAACAAACAAAAAGAACCAAATGATCATCTCAACGGATGCAGAAAAGGTGTTTGATGAAGACCAACACTCATTCTTAATAAAAAACTCAGCAAAATAAGAATAGAAGAAAAATTTCTAAACATAATTAAGAGCATACATACAAAACCAACAGCCAACATTATCCCCAATGTAGAGAGACTGAATGCATTCCCCTTGAGAAGAGAAGTAGACAAGGATGCCCTTTATCACCACTTTTACTCAAGATTGTATTGGAAGTACTGGCTAGAGCAATAAGGCAAGATAAGGAAATAAAAAGCATCCAGATTGGTAAGTGAGAAGTAAAACTATTCTTTTTTTGCAGATTACATGGTCATATAAATAGAAAATCCTAGAGACTCCACAAGAAAGCTAATGGAACTAATAGAAGGATTTAGCAAAGTGACAGGGTATTAGATTAACTTAGCAAAAGTGGTCTGATTCCTCTACATCAACTAATAGAACTCTAAAAAGGAAATCAGGAAACCATACCATTTACAATAGCCTCCCAAAAGATAAAACACTTCAGAATGAACTAGGGAAGTAAAATAACTAGGGACGTAAAAGGCTTATACAAAGAAAAATACAAAACATTACTAAAAGAAACCAAAACAGACCTGCATAAATGGAAATACATATCATGCTTAAGGAAGACTTAACATTGTGAAAACGACAATACTGCCTAAAGCAATCTACAGATATAATGCAATCCTGACTCAAATTCTAGCATTCTTTAATGAGTTGGAAAAACTAATTGCCAAATTTACATGAAAAGGAAAGAGGGCCCAGATAAGTAAAGCATTACTAAAGAGGAAGAACAAAGTAGGAGGCCCCACACTCCCAAATCTCAAAACCTACTACACAGCCTTTGTAGTCAAAACAGCTTGGTACTGGTACAACAATAGGCCAATGGGACCATTTGAGAATCCAGAAATAAATCCATCCACTCATGGACAGTTAATCTTTAACAAAGAGTCGAAATACATTAAATGGAGACAGATAGTCTTTCTAAAAAATGGTGCTGGCAAAACTGGATATCCATTTGCAGAAAAATGAAACAGGATCCATGCCTCACACCATATACAAAATTAAATCGAGATGGATCAAAAACCTAAATGTAAAACCTAAAACCAGAAAAATCAAAAAAGAAAAAATAGTACCAAATTTAGGAGCCCTAAATTATGGCGTAGACTATCAAACATAGCTTAAAAAGCACAAACAACAGAAGATAAACTAAACAATTGGGACCTTCTGAAAATCAAATATTTATGTGCATCAAAAGACTTTTCCAAAAGAGTCAAAAGAGAACCCACAGACGGAAAAATTTTTTGACTATGTCATATCTGTCAAGGGGCTAATCTCTAAAATTTATAGAAAACTCCAGCAGCTTAACAACAAAAAGACAACCCAATTAAAAAATGGGCAAAAGTAGACCAGACTTAATGATCTAAGTGAGACTAGAAGGACACCAGGGGTCGTGGTCCCTGGACCTTCTGTTAGCCCAAGACTGGAGCCATTCCCAACACCAACTCTTCAGACAGAGATTGGACTGGACTATAAGACAGAAAATGATACTGGTGAGGACTGAGCTTCTTGGCTCAAGTAGACACATGAGACTATGTGGGCAGCTCCTGTCTGGAGGCGAGATGAGAAGGCAGAGGGGGACAGGAGCTGGCTGAATGGACATGGGAAATACACGGTGGAGAGGAGGAGCATGCTGTCTCATTAGGGAGAGAGCAACTAGGGTCACATAACAATGTGTGTATAAATTTTTGTATGAGAGACTAACTTGATTTGTAAACTTCCACTTAAAGCACAATAAAAAAAAAAAAAAAATGGGCAAAGGATACTTCACCAAAGAAGACATCTAGGCAGCCAGTAATACATAAAGAGATGCTTGTGATCATTAGCCATTAGGGAGATGCATATCAAAACTACAATGAGATATCATCTCACACTAGTAACAATGGCAATGATAAAAAAAAAAAAACAAAAAACCAGAAAACAACACATGCCGGTGAGGCTGTGGGGAGATTGGAACACTCGTACAATGGTAAAGGGAATGCGAAATGGTACAATCTCTATAGACAACCTCTATAGAAAACAGTATGGTGCTTCCTAAAAAGGCTAGAAATAGAAATGCCATATGATCCAGCAATCCCACTCTTAGGTATACATCACGGAGAAATAAGAGCCCTCGGATGAATAGACATATGCACACCCATATTCATTGCAGCATTATTTACAATAGCAGAAAGATGGAAGCAGCCTAAGTGCCCATCAATGGATGAATGGATAAACAAACTGTGGTACATACACGCAATGGAATACTATGCAGTGTTAGAGAATAACGACTAATCCATGAAAACTTACGTAACATAGATGAACCTGGAGGATGTTATGCTGAGTGAAATAAGTCAAACACTAAAGGATAAATATTGTACAAGACCACTATAATAAAAATCAAGAAAAGGTTTTTCGCATAGACAGAAACATTCTTTGATGGTTACCAGGGATGGGGCGGTACAGGGGAGCAAATCAGTAAGTAAATAGTAGACGCATACCAGCTTCAGTGAAGAGAGAGATAATACACCATATGGGGAGGTCTGCACAACATAACCAAGGTAAAGGAAGACACTGGTACACAAGAATAAAAGGCAGCAACAGGAAATACTATAATGTATGAGTGGATATGTAAGCTGAACAGAGGTGGGAGGGTGTATGGAAGCACGTCCACATACATATAAATGCGTACATGCTGCAAATAAACCTTTTTTTTAATGCCATAGTGTGCACAGGGGACAGAGTCATGAAAACTTTTTATCCATAACCATATACCTCCTGGGTCTGAGATATTGGGCTTGAGGGCTAGGGGCCATAGTCTCGGGGAACATCTGGGTCAACTCGCATGTCATAATCCATATAGACAATATTCTATATCCCACCTTGGTGAATAGCGACTGGGGTATTAAAAGCTTGCAAGCAGCCATCTAAGATGCAACGATTGGTTTCTTCCCAACCAGAGCAAAGAAGAGTGAACAAAACCAAAGACTTAATGAAACAATTAGTCCAAAGGTCTAATAGACCACATGAACCATGGCCTCCACTAGCCTGAGACCAGAAGAACTAAATGGCTACCACTACCAATCGCTCTGACCAGAACCACCATGGACAAAGTAGGAGAGAAATGTAGAATAAAATTCAAACTCATAAATTACACCAGACTTACTGGTCTGAGAGGGACTGATGAAACTTTTGAGACTATGGTCCTTAGTTACCCTTCAAACTTGGAATTGAAATCACTCCCGGAGATCACATTATAGCCATACAATAGAGAGGCCTATAAAATGAATGATAACACCAGTGAGGAACATACCCCTCAGAACAATCAACTCTACAAGACCTGAAGGGCAGCATTTGCCCAAAAGCAAAGTTCGGAAGGAGTGTAGGGGCAGGAAAGCTAGACTAATGGAAATGGGGAACCGAGGAAGGGGGGGAGAGTGCTGACACATTCAGGGGTTTGCAACCAATGTCATGAAACAAGCTGTGTAAAAATTGTTGAATGCGAAACAAATTTGCTCTGTAAACTTTCACCTAAGCCACGATAAAATGCTTTATATATATATATATACACACATACACACACGCACACACACACACACACACACACATATATAATATTAGTGTTTTGCTCTAAATGATGAGGTAAGTGAGAAGGCTTCGGGTGGCTCTTTGCGAGCCCTTTCCACAAATCCCACAAGGTGAGCAAGGGCAGCCTTTACTTCCAATAAATGAAAAACCACATTGTGTAGAATCAGCACCATCTCTTCTCTTTCATACACTGGTTTTTGAAGAGTGCAGACATTTTAATGTCCTGTAAGAGAATAGTCATTGAACAAGAGAATAGTCATTAAGCAAATGCAACACAGTGATCTGGGGAAGGTGAAGCAAATTTGTAGAATTGTTTGTTTTGTTTTGTTTCCTGCTGCTCGTTAACTTATATTTCATATAAAGGAAACCAAACCGATTGCCATTGATTCGATTCTGACTCATAGTGACACTATAGGACAGAGTAGAACTGCCCCCATAAGGTTTCCAAGGAGAGGCTAGTGGATTCGAACTGCGAACCTTTTGATTAGCAGCCAAATGCTTAACCACCGCACAACGAGGCCTCTGCTATATTTCAAATAGGTATTCCTTATGTGATTTGCCTCTAAGTTATAACTCAGAGAGGAAAAACGTAATTTTAAACTCTAAAGCAATCAAAGTTAACCTGGCAACTGGTGGTCTTCAGTAAAATGACTGATTCCACAAATGTTGGTGAGGGTGAGGAGAAATTGGAACCCTTATCCGTTGCTGGTGGGAACGCAAAATGATACAGCCACCGTGGAAAACAGTTGGGTAGTTCCTCAAAAAGTTAAACATAAACCTAACATATGACCCAGCTATTCCACTCCTAGATACGTACCCTAGAGACGTGAAAGCAGCAACGTGAACGGGCACATGTAAGCTTATGTTCATGGCAGCACTATTCAAAATAGCCAACAGGTGGAATCAACTTAAGTGTCCATCAACATACAAATAGATAAACAAAATGGAGTACATACATACGACGAGATATTACTCGGCCATACAGAGAAATGAAGCCCTGATCTGTGGATGAACCTTGAAAACCTTATGATCAATGAAGTAAGTCAATGCCAAAAGGTATGAAATAACAAGAACAGGCAAATGTATAGAGATGAACGTTTATTAGTGGTTTGCAGGGAAGAGAGGAAGGGCAAAGGAGGAGCCTTTGTTTAGTGAGTGTTTGTTTTTGGTGATGTATGATGACTGCACAATGTGATTAATGTAATTGGTATCATTAAATTGTACACCTGAAAGATGTTGAGTTGGGACATGTTGTGTTATATGTAATTTTACAATTAAAAAAAAAAAATAGTGGTTAGTAGTATTGTTCAATTTCTCATATAGGAGAGTGTACCTGTGAGAAATTTGGGATGCTGTCAGATTTTGCCTGCTTCCTGCACTCTTCAGCCCCCTCTGATATCCTTCATTTCGGAGTTCCGGCGCTTTGGTAATTTAGAGCACCACCTTTGCCCTCCCATAATCTAGAATCATGAAATTCAGACCTGCACTCAGCTGGATATCTGTTATCACCGTTTTACATTTCAACAGGAATTTCAAGTGAGCCAGACAGGCCTGGGTTGGAATTCTGGTTCTGCCACTCAACAGCTTGTCATCCTGGGCAAGTTGTTTAACCTGTCTGAGTCTCACTGTCCTTCTTGTCAAAGGGAATAATAATCGTACTACACCACGAGGTTGCTGTGAGGAGTAAATGAGACCTGTATTAGTGTCCTAGGGCTGCCATGACAGAGTACCACAAGCGGGGTGGCTTAAAGCAACAGGAATTTATTCTGTCGGTTCTGGAGGCTAGAACTCTGAAGTCAAGGTGTCAGTTCAGCAGGGCTATGCTGCCTCTGAAGCCTCTAGGGGAGG
Source organism: Loxodonta africana (assembly GCF_030014295.1). NCBI lineage: Eukaryota > Metazoa > Chordata > Mammalia > Proboscidea > Elephantidae > Loxodonta > Loxodonta africana. The sequence goes on along the minus strand of NC_087346.1, from coordinate 104,161,089 downwards.
CTTGTCTCTTACAGCTTCTGGTAGCCTCAGGAGTTCCTTGGCTTGCGACAGTATCACTCCATTCTCTGCTTCACCTTCACATGGTCGCCTTCCCTCTGTGTCTGTGTCTTTGTCTCTTCTTTTTTATAAGGGCATCGGTCATATTGAATTAAGGGCCCACTTCATTCCAGTTAACTAATTCTTAACTAATTACGTTAACTAACTCTTACAACTGCCACAACCCTGTTTCCGAATAAGTTCACATTTTGAGTTTTCAGGAAAGATGTGAATTTTGGGATGACATTATCCAACCTGTCGTTAACTGCCGCAAGTTGACCCCTGACTCATGGTGACCCCATGTGTTACAGAGTTGAACTGCTTCATGGAGTTTTCTTGGCTGTAATCTTTACATTGCAAAGAATGGGAACTCCAGAACACTTAATTGTGCTCTTGAGGAACCTTTACATAGATCAAGAGGCAGTTGTTTGGACAGAAAAAGGGGATGCTGATTGTTTTAAAGTCAGAAAAGCTGTGCATCAGAGTTGTATTCTTTTGCCATATCTATTCAATCTGTATGCTGAGCAAATAATATGAGAAGCTGCTATATGTGAATAAGAACGGGACATCAGGATTGGAGGAAGACTCATTAACAACCTGCATTGTGCAGGTGACATAATCTTGCTTGCTGAAAGTGAAGAGGACTTGAAGCACTTACTAATGAAGATCAAAGACCACAGCCTTCAGTATGGATTGCACCTCAACATAAAGAAAACAAAAATCCTCACAACTGGACCAATGAGCAACGTCATAATAAATGGAGAAAAGATTGAAGTTGTCAAGGATTTCATTTTACTTGGATCTACAATCAACAGCCATGGAAGCAGCAGTCAAGAAATCAAAAGACGCATCGCACTGGGTAAATCTGCTGCAAAGAACCTCTTTAAAGTGTCAAAGAGCAAAGATGTCACCTTGAAGACTAAGGTGCGCCTGACCCAAGCTATGGTATTTTCAATCACATCATATGCATGTGAAAGCTGGACAATGAATAAGGAAGACCGAAGAAGAGTTGATGCCTTTGAATTGTGGTGTTGGCGAAGAATATTGAATATACCATGGACTGCCAGAAGAATGAACAAATCTGTCTTAGAAGAAGTACCAGAATGCTCCTTCGAAGCAAGTATGGCGAGACTGCATCTTACATACTTTGAACATGTTGTCAGGAGGGATCAGTCTCTGGAGAAGGACATCATGCTTGACAGAGTACAGGGTCAGCGGAAACGAAGGAAACCCTCAATGAGGCGGATTGACACAGAGGCTGCAACAATGAGCTCAAGCATAATGACGATTGTGAGGATGGCTCAGGACTGGGCAGTGTTTCGTTCTGTTGTGCACAGTGTCGCTATGAGTCGGAACTGACTCAAAGGCACCTAACAACAGCAACAATCTTTACAAAAGTAGTTTGCCAGACCTTTCTTCTGCAGAGCCACTAAGTGGGTTCAAACCACCAATCTTTGGGTTAGCAGCCAATGGCAAACTGCTTACACATGTAGGCTCCTACCCAACCTAGTATTGACCACATACGGCAGGTTCCTGGTGCTCAATAAAGGCTTGTTTTTCTTCTCATTTTCCTTCAATTTTCAATATTTCAACCCTCTGTGAACAGCACAAAGATCTGTCTTTGTCTTGTGTCCTTTCTTTTGCCCCTATAGCTGTTGTCATTAGTTGCTGTCAAGTTGGCTCGGACTCATGGTGACCTATGTATAACAAAACAAAACATTGCCCGTTCCTGTGCCAATCTTTATGATCATTGGTATGTTTGAGTCCTTTATCGTGGCTGTTGTGTCAATCTATTTTATTGAGGGATTCTCTCATTTTCGCTGACCCTCTACCAAATATGATATCCTTTTCTAGCCATCCGAAGTCTCATCAATCGCACTTCTAAGACAGATTTGTTCACTCTTTTGGCAGTCTGTGGTGTATTCAATATTCTTCACCAGTATCACAGTTGAATGCATCAATTCTTCGATCTTCGTTTTTCATTGCCCAACTCCCACATGCATATGAGACGATTAAAAAGACCAAATTTTGAGTTAGGCTCACGTAGTCATCAAAGTGGCATTTTTGCTTTTTCCTTTGCCCCCTAAATCCCTTTATACTCATGATCCATCCTAACTCAACTTTGCCCCCTAAACAAAAATGTCAACAGATCATTTCCATGATCAAGGCTGTTCTCTTGTAAGCCTCTTTGTAGCACCCAAACAAGAGCTGGCAAGGAGAGAAGACTTGATTTTATACTTGGGGAAGAGTCCTGTTCCTTAAACTGAAATATTTGTGTTCATCACAGACTATCTCCTTCCTGGTCTTGGTGTTCCGTACAAGGAAAGGTGATTCGAATGGTCAATTTAGTCAAACTTCCACCAACCTAAAACAGATTGTGTGCAGTCCAACCTCTCTATCCTGCCCTTCACCTCTCTTGTAAAACAGGTTGCTGAGGTAAGCAAGATTAGCTGGATGTGTCTTTTGCTCAGTTCTTGGTGAGTGCGGCCACGTATTACTTCAAAATCACCCTGTGTTTTCTTCCTTAATATTCCACTTGGGCCTTCTGTTCATGTGATTACCACATTTTCCTTCCAAATTACGCACTAACTCCCATTTGTGTTTCTTTGCACTGTTACAATTTCCAGATTACTGTGATTTCTTTCTAGTGTGTTTAATCTTGAGTAAATCAACCTGGCTATACTATTTTCCATCAATTTCATCTTAAGTGAATTGAACCTTGTTTTCATTTGAGAGGGGGAAGGGGTTGGGAAAGGTCGAATAGAGAACAGTGATGACTATATCACACTGGTCTGGGTTATATCACACTGGCCTCGGCTGAAGAATACGTTTTCACTTTGACCTTTGCTGGAGTCATCCTAGACCTAATTCCTGGTATTCGTTTCACTCTGAGCCCCAAAGACCTATCCACTTTACCAAAGTAGATTAAAAAAAGGAGCAATGAATAACTGAATATTTGATTTTTTCCCTAGTAATATTAACCAAAATCCATAGAAGAAAATAACTTTGTCCTTGTTTCAGTGAGAAGTAGTTACAAATCTTGAATTCAAATCGAAGTCATCCTGACTCTCATAAATATATCCACTCCAAGGGTACACATTTCTTCCCTTTGGGTCCTTTTTAGAAAATATGACATATACAGCTAAAGTTAACTGTTGTCAGAAAAGCAGCACATAATGGGAAAGTTTGAACTTTCAGAGGACTGCTGGTGTACAACTTTATGCCCTCCTGATATTTAAAAAATATATATAAAGGCTGAAAACAATTTTAATTAAAAATCAAAACAAAAATATTCTCTTAGAAATGAGTCACCCTTTGGCTGGATTAAATTGCCCTGTTGCCGCAGCCAGTGTTGTCTGACTTTTGTGGAATCCCTGGCCACTTGATAAGGTGTCTGAAACAAGGTTTCTGGCCTTGTGACTTGGACTAAGATGGCGGCAGTGCTGGAGGGCAGAGGTCAGGGCAGTCAGCCACTCCACATCTTTCTTCCCCGCCACTCCCTGAGCAGGTGGCTCCCATAATAACACTTTGCTGCCGGCAAAACTGATCTCTGAAAAAGACTTGAATCCCCACCTGCATTCATTTATTCCTGCATTTCCTTTCAAGGCCATATGGTATTTGCATTTACAATAATTCCTTGCTGCTTCCAGATTGCACGCAGGTTCAGAAAGTAAACTTTACTATTGTCAAGTGCAAGGGTCAAGTGTTATGACTCCGCTTAGCAATTCCTGAATAATGAAAGTGGTGCCTGGGAGGGACACAGGGTCTGGACCAGATGGAAACACTGAGTAATGGAGGGTGTCTAAGGAAGAACATTAAACACCATATACACAGATGCTTCCGTTGAAATAATTTGGGGAACACCTTCCCCTCCACTTTGGAATTCCCCTGAGGATAGATAATCTTTGAGGACTCTAGCTACCTAAGAGGTACTGAACAATCTCACCTTGTTCACCTCCTCCGCACACTCCTCCCCCCAGACATGTCCTATTCTTGTCAAATGCCCCATTTGTAGATGCCCTCATCACCTATCATCTCCTCCCAAAACACCATCCCGTAACCCCTTGCTCCTGGAGCTATTTCCCAGCCTACCTATGGCATCCTCATTTTAGCTGATCATTCAAAACTCACTACCACCCACAGCCTGCCTGCGTTTTTTCAACACAAGTTTCATGTAGGATGTGAAACCCTACTCCGTTTCTAACAAGGAAGAATATATAGTATCAGAGAGACATACTAGAAAGAAGTGCCTTCTGGCCTAGTTGGTTCATTCAAATGATTACCTCTCACTAACTCATTCATTCACCTATCAAGTATGTGTTGAATGTTTACTATGTGCCAGACATTATTCTAGCTCTGGGCATACAATAGTGAACCACGTAGTCAAGGTCCATGATCTTCTGAAGATTATCTATTGTCTTGTGGGAGAGATGGTCTAAAGCAAATAAACAAAGAAAGAAACTAGGGGGTTTCAGATCTTATCATGATTACTGCTGTGAATATGAATAAAATCAAACAGCTCAATGTTGTAAGGAGCAAATGGGAATCTCTTTAGATTGGATGACCAGGAGAGATTATCTGAGGTAGCGACATTTGGGCTGAGACTTGAATGTCAACAAAGAAATGCAGTGTATTGTACACTGTAAAGAAAACAGGCGTGGGAAGGAGACAAATACTCCCTTAGCAAAATAATGTCACAGTTATTGTCTCTTAAGAAATGAGGCCAAAATCTTTTTAGTATGAATGTGAGATCCAACTGTTATGTGTTTATAGGGCACCACATGTTAGCCTTTAAGGAATTGAGGTAGATTCAGGTCACACCATGCTGGTGCAGACTGGGGTGGAATTGGATCATCCATATCTTATCCCCAGTCACAACACCAGAATCCGCGGCTCCCCTTTTGGGAGCCAGAAGAAGCCTGGATAGTAAAAAACTTCCATTAACATCTGGCTAAAGGTGGACACGTTAGAATTTGCAAGATCCAAGAATGGCCTGAGGGCCAGAAATAGAGTCTTGTGGGAAGGGGTAGGATGTCCTAAAGGAGGGTAAGTGAAGTAGTGGGGGAGGAGAACAGTATTAAAAAGAGACTATGAAGTGTTTAAGACCCCTAGGTGGTATGAACAGTTTGTGCTTGACTACAAACCTGAATATTGGACTCCAAACCCATTCATTGGTGTTACAGAAGAATGGCCTGGTGATCTGCTTCCTTAAAGATTACAGCCAAGTAAACCTTATGGAGCAGTTCTACTCTGTAACACATGAAGTTGCCATGAGTCAGAATCGACTCAACGGTAAAGGTTTGGTTTTTATGGAGTGGTGGAGGGAGATGGAAGAGGGAAAGGAGAAGTTTTCAATTAGGGAGCACTGAGCTTAGGTTAATGGTGGTGGAATAATTCGGAAAAAGATAGTGATAATGGTTGCGCAACGTGAACAGCGTAATCAATGTCACAGAATTATGCATGTAGGCGTTGTTGAATGTTTGTTGCGTATATTTTACCACAATAAAATTTAAGAATAAAAAGAGAGAGAGACTATGGAATGAAAGCTGTCCAGTAACAAAAACTGCTACAACCTTCATCAAAGGCCATGTGCCTCCTCTCTGGAGAAGACAGGAGTGGGGAGGGAGAGCACACACTCTTAGATCCAATGAGTGAGCTGGCACTTGGGGCAGGGTTTGATAGTGCCTTTGTTACCCAGTGCTGCTATAACAGAAATACCACAAGTGGGTGGCTTCAATGAACAGAATTTTATTTTCTCTTAGTTTAGGAGGTTAGAAGTTCAAATCCGGGGCACTGGCTCTAGGGGAAGGTCCCCTCTGTCCCAGCTCCCCAGAGTTCCTTGGCGATCTCCACATGGCATCTATTTTTCCCCATTTGTGCTTGCTTGCTTCTGTGCCTAATCTGTTCTACTTATATCTCAAAAGGGATTGGCATAAGACATACCCTACACTGATATGATCTCATTAACATAACAAGGAAAACCCTACTCCCAAATGGGATTACATTCACAGGTATAAACCAACCAACCAACCAACCGGTTGCCACGTAGTTGATTCCAACTCACTGCGACCCTGTAGGACAGAGTAGAACTAACCCAAAACAGTTTCCAAGGCTGTAATCTTTACAGAAGCCGACTGCCACAACTTTCTCCAGTGGAATGGCTGATGCGTTCGAATTGCCAACTTTTTGGTTAGCAGCTGAGTGTTTAACCACTGCTCTACCAGTGCTTCTTTTCCACAGGCATATCAAAAAAAAACCAAGCCTATTTCCATCCAGTCAATTCTGACTCATAGTGGCCCTATAAGACAGAGTAGAACTGCCCCATAGGGTTTCCAAGGATTGGCTAGTGGATTCGAACTGCCAACCTTTTTTTTAGCAGCCGAGCTCCTAAACACTGAGCCACCAAGGTTCCATAGGGGTTAGGATTTACAACACAGATATTTGGGAGACAATTTAATTCATAACAGATGGGTATGCCCTCTGCCTGCCTATCATCAGTAGTAAGAACTACACGCCAGGATAGGAGACCTATGGGGAAACAGTAACCTCTTGCCTGTACGGGAAGGTACAGGAAGGACCACAGGCACCCTTGCTCTTTGCTGCCTGAGCAGTTCCGGCCAGGGCTCTGGTGGTCAGTGTCAGTCTGCCATTCAGCAGTGAATGCAGATCAATGAGGCAGAAATTTGGCTGTGCCCAACATGGCAAACCCAAATGTTGTTGAGAGCATAGGCTCTGGGGTCAGCCTCCCTTGACTCATGGCTTTGTCATTTGAAACAAGTGACATTTGAAACAAATAAGCCTCCTTCCCTCCCTTCCTTCCTCTTTCAGTTCTTTCTCTTTTTCATTCTTACTAAGATTTCCACAACTGGTTTCCTGTGCTGTCTTCAGAAGTCATCAGCCCCCATGGCATATGAAAGGCATATCTATTTTCACCCACATATTGTCCCCATGCCTGCAGCATGCATTGAAATCAGACTGCTGAGAACCCATTTATATAAAGCACATTAATTTTCAATGGATAGACTTAACTGCTACTTCCAAATGTCCCAGTGTTTCCTGGTGATAGTAGCTACCTTTTATTGAGTGAGGACTACAGGTCAGGAACTGTTAAGCAAATTAGGTACATTATCTCAAAAAATCCTCACCAATTCTGTGAGGTATATTAGTCCTCTCTTTGCACATGTGGAAAATGAGGCTCAGATAAATATGGAACTCGCCCCAAAATGCACAGATAGTAAGCCAGAGGTGGGGTTCGAACCCAGGGATTCAGGCTACAAAAGCCATGCTCTAACTCCTGGGTTCAGAAGGCAGTGGTTCAGTGGTAGAATTCTTGTTTTCCATGAGGGAGGCCCGGGTTTGATTCCTAGTCAAAGTAGCTCATGCCTAGCCGCCACCCATCTGTCGGAGGCGGCTTTTCTGTCAGGCTTCAGCAGAACTTCCAGGCTAAGACAGACTAGGAAGAAAGCCCTGGTGATCTATTTCTGAAAGTAATAGCCAACGAAAGCCCTCAGGATCACAATGGTCTGACCTGCAACCTATCGTGGGGATGGCATAAGACTGGGCAGGCTTTCGTCCTATTGTGCGCGGGGTTGCCTTGAGTCAGGGTCCAGCTCAATGGCACTTAACAGCAACAACCACTAGGTTATTCCAACCGGGCCCTGTTAAGGCAGTGCAGGAGTTCTTTCTTGTATTTTTCTATTGCAGCATTTCACCAAGATCCACATCAAGTTTCATTTCTGTTACTTTTGTCTGCATTCTCTCTCCTGAATTGCTTTAATCTTTAAATCCCTGTTATTACATTTCTTCCTCTTACGATACTGGCTTTTCTAAGTATGCTTAATATCACATCATGATTAAGGTCCTAACCCAAGCTCACATGCCCAAATCCTGAAAGCATCAAAGCCAAGTTGCCTGCGGCAGAGAGACAAAGAAATGAAAACACAATATTAGTATTTCAGCAATATGTTTGGAGACCCCGCAAAGAACCAAATGCTGTGTGGTGCATACAAAGACATCACCCCGTTCTCTAGATACGTTCCACCGATGACTCTTCTTTGAAAAGAGAGAGATTGTATTCTCATTGTAAATTTACCAAGAAATCACTGCTGTTAAATAGCTGCTGGTGCAGATTTCTCCTGCCTGGCAGCGTTTAGTGGTGGGGATGTCAGGCGGCATTTTAAGCTTGAAGGGAAGGTAGGTTTTTCTCCACAATACTCTAGGCCTTCTCCCAGTGACAGCTCTAAGAGTGGCCTTAGGAAAAGTTTACTGGTTACCATGACTTCTGCGGACAAGCCTGTAGGAAGGAATAAGCCTTAAAGTTTTTTCTAAAGGTCATCCAACTCCAGGCCTAGCTGATGTCCCTACAGCTGTAGGCCTTGACCAAAGACTTCCAGATCATAGGGAGGCCATCTTCAACTCACCCAGTAAAGGAATCCATGCCAGCTGCCATGGGAGGCATAGGAAAGGCAGTTGAGGACAGCTGGCTCCATGGTCAAGAGGACCCCTGTTCCTATGGATGTAATGCCCAAGGATATTTGTGAACTATGTTGAAACTGCTCAGCTCTCACCATTTATATGAGCATAATTGTATTTCAGTATTTTTGGGACTGATTCATTCATTCTTCCTTCTTATTGTTGTTGTTAGCCATTGAGTCAGCCCCCAACTTATGGCGGCCCCATGTGTTACAGAGTAGAATTGCTCCATAGGGTTTTCAGTGGCTGATATTTCAGAAGTAGATCACCAGGCATTTCTTCCGAGGAGCTACTAAGTAGGATTGAACCACCAATACTTATATTAGTGGCTGATTGCAAACCGTTTGCTCCACTCAGGCTCCTCTCTTTCTTCCTATCTTCCAGTAATAAATTTCACTTAACAAATATTTATAAACTGCCTACTATAGACTACTGAGTCCCTGGTGGTATAAATGGTTAATGCGTTCAGCTGCTAACTGAAAGGTTGGAAGTTTGAGTCCACCCAGAGGCACCTTGAAGGAAAGGTCTGGTGATCTACTTCTGAAATACCAGCCACTGAGAACTCTATGGAGAACAGTCTACTCTGACACACATGGGGTCGCAATGAGAAGACTCAACTCCAAGGCAACTGGTTTACTGTAGACCACTCACTGCGTACCATGAGATAAACCAGTGGAGACAAACCATAACCAAGTAGACAACTAAGTAGTTCATTATAATTACAGGTATGTTTACTACCCAGTTAATGAAACATAAGCTCCAGGGCTTCTCGTTTGCATAGACCCCCTTCCAAGGGGCTGTGTGTGTGGAAAGGGTGGGTAGGGAGACAGAGCAGCTTAGTAATGTACGCACAAACTCACTTGTCTTTGTAAAGTTTGCAAAAAGTGAGGTATTTTTGTGTTCTCTTTCTTAAAGAAGGCTCCCCAATCATCTAAACTGCAGCCTGATTACAATGTAAAGAGCCATGCATAGATTACCACCTATAAAGAGGAGCCCAAGCTCCATTCCGGCCTTTTGTGAAACAGCAAATACAAGACAGGTCTGCAGTTGTTGTAAACAAACCTGTTCTCATTTGCCTATGTTCTTTCACAATTGCTTCGGGTTTTCTTATATGCAAATAACAGTTGATAAAACTCAGCCTAGGCTAGCAGAAGAGCTTCCCCACCATTCAAAAGCAGAATTGAAAAGTAACCACGAGAGCAGCACAGTGTTACTGAAAACCTGCCTGGCTAAGCTCTGCCTTCCCTACCACAGAAAAAAAGAATGGAGGCAAGAAAGTAAGACTGCACAAAACATACTGTTTGGAAAGAAATATTAATATTATTGTGAGGATAGGCTGGTTAGGACCTGAGGAAGATCTAAGTTGAAAGTGCAAATGCAAGAAAAGAGAACTGAAGAAAAACCTAACCCAGCTGTTGTCAAGTCGACTCCGACTCGGGGTGACCCCATGGGTTACAGAGTAGAACAACTCCATAAAGCCTTCTTGGCTGTTATCTGGCCTTTTTTCTGAAGTGCTGCTGGTAAGTTCAAACCACCAACCTTTAGGTTACTAGTACGGCACAAACCTTTTGTGCCACCCATGGACCTTGAGAAAAGGAAGAGGAAGCCATAATATTAGGATCTCCTAAGGAGGCAGGGCTGACTACAGGGCATACGGGCTGGAGCATGTTAGGGATTGAATCGTGTCCCCCCAAAAATACATATTGTAGGTCCTAACTTATGGATGTAATCCCATTTTGGAGTAGGGGTTTCTTTGTTATGTTAACGAGCTCACAGTGTAGGGTGTTTTAAATCAAATTGCTTGTGCATGTGTGTATGTGTGTGTGGCGTAGTGGTTAAGTGATTCAGCTGATAACCAAGAGGTCGGCAGTTCAAATCTGCCAGGCGCTCCTTGGAAACTCTATTGGGCAGTTCTACTCTATCCTATAGGGTCACTATGAGTTTGAATCAACTCAATGGCAGTGGGTTTGGTGTTTTTTTTTTTTTGCTATGTGTGTGTGTGCGTGAGAGAGAGAGGGAGCGTGATAAAAAGAGAAGATTAGGCACAGAGAAAAAAGGGCAAATGGGGGAAGATGGATGTCACATGAAGATTACCAAGGAACTGAGGAACCGAGGAACAGAAGCTAAAAGAGACAAAAATCTTCCCCCAGAGCAAATGGAGAGAGCCAGTACCCTGGATTTGGACTGCTAGCTTCCAAACTCTGAGAAAATGAATTTCTGTTCATTAAAACCACCCACTCATGGTATTTCTGTTATAGCAGAACTAGGAGATTAGGACAGAGGGAAAGGATGGGAGATTGGAACAGAACCACCAGCCTGGCCAACAGCCACCATCATGAAGGATAGAGACATTTTCATCAGCTCTCCAGGGTGAGATCTAGCTGTCATCTGAAAATTGGGGGCTGGAAATTCTGAACCCGATTTTGTTAAAGTCTTCCTGAGGGAGCTTGGGTGACCTGGACAGAGATGTTTTCTATGACAACATCATTATCTCAATGGGAAAAATAGGAGGGTTGAAGGAGAAACCCATTGCCATCATGTCAATTCCGACTGATAGGGATCCTATAGGACAGAGTAGAGCTGCCCCACAGGGTTTCCAACATTTTGGCTAACAGCCAAATGCTTAACCATTGTGCCACCTTGAAGGAGAAAGAAATACCAAAATAACACTTGGGGGTTAGGGGCAGAGAATGGGAAGAACACAGATGAAATCAGGTTAGTCAGGAATTGAAAATGGTTAACACTGGAGGATGGGCATGTGGGAGGTCATTATACTCTTCTGTCTGTCTACCTTCATATACATATAAAATATTTCATGTTAATAAATAAAAATGGAGGAGGGTGACAGAAAAATTTTAAAATGGATAATGGTGATGGTTGAACAACATGATAAACATAATCAATGCCACTGAAATACACGTGTGAAGAATGTTGAACTGGCAAATGGTTTGTTACATGTATATTTATCACATTAAAAATAAAGTAAAAATAAGAGATGAAAAAAATGACAGTAAGAAATAAACGTTTATTTATCATTATTTTCCGTGAGTTGTGGCTGCTTACTATGTCAGTTATCACTTTTTATCTAGGCCTGTTTTCTCCATATGCCTTTCATAGAGTTCATTTGCATCCTGTTGACGATGCCCAATGAGTTTCAACAATGTCCCTCTGGTTCCTGTAGTAAATCGTTTTCAAGGGTTTGCTATTCCTCTGAGTCTTTAGGAGAATATTAAATTTTTCATTTTCTGCAACATTTTTTCATAGATGTTATGTGAGCTTTTTTTTTTTTTTTTTTTTAGTGTTTCATCTTCAACTGAGAGTAGACCCTTCAAAGGCAGAGTTTTCCAAAAGAACAGGGTGCGAGAATTTTTACTGGTTCCATTTTCTGCTCATTTGAATATTAGTTGAATCTCCTTAGAGCTACAGCTCCATAAAAAAAAAAAAAGATTAATACCCTATGGTCCAATTCCTAGGTCAATTTCTAGTATCTGCTGTTTTGGTCTTTTACTCTTATTGTTTTTGAGGTGCAAACATACGTAACAAAGCATTTGCCAGTTCAACACTTGTTACATGTAAAATTCAGCGATGTTGATTATATTTTTCATGTGTCCAACCATATTCTTTTCCAAATTATCCCACTGCCATTAACATAAACTCTGCACCCCCTAAACAGTAGCTCCCCCCTCCCACCACCCACTCCTGGTAACTACTAATAAGTTTTGGTTTTTATATATTTGCCTATTTCATATAAAACCAAACCAAACCCATTGCTGTCTCGTCGATTCCAACTCATAGTGACCCTGCAGGATGGAGTAGAATTACCTGATAGGGTTTCCAAGGAGAGGCTGGTAGATTCGAACTGCTGACCCTTGATTAGCAGCTGAGCTCTTAACCACTACACTACCAGGGCTTCATTTCATACAAGCAAAATCATACAGCATTTGTCCTTTTGTGACTGACTTATTTCACTCAGCATAATGTTTTCAAGATTCATCCATGTTGTGACATGTATGAGGACTTCATTTCTCTTTTATGGCCAAGCAATGTTCCATTGTATATATGTACCACATTTCGTTTATTAACAGACGAATGGTCATCTGTTGATGGACATTTCAGTTGTTTTCGCCTTTTGCCTTTGGTGACTAGTGCCACAAAGAACACTGGTGTACAGATTTCTGTTTGTGTGCTTCCTGCCTTCCCTTCTTCTGGGGGCTATACGTAGGACTGGGATAGTTGAGTATTTTGGCCTTCTTTATAATAGCCAAATCTGTATCCCAACTAGTATGCCCGAGTAATTATATCCTTTTAGCACTTATCTTAGCATCTTAGACCTGTAATCTCTGACAACCTACATAATTCTTTCCTGTGTACTTGGAGACTTCAAACAATAAAATCTCTCTTTTTGTCTCCAGTGGTTTCACTCAATTGTGAAATTGCACAATAGATGGGGCATGAAGCTGTGGGTCCTTTTTGCTACTCAGAAGCTGGCCCATTCTGTCACATAGCTGCAGGTTCCTTAGGCTGCCACTGTATGGGGCCCATTAAAAATCATCTAGGATTAGCTAGAGGACGCTACACCTCCAGCAGCCCATATCAATGGACCACTCACTCATCATTGGATGCTTTAAAACTTTCTTTTACATTTTTCACAATAGCCGAAAGGTAGAAACAATCTAAATTTCCATCAACAAATGAATGGATAAGCAAAATGTGGGACATATATACTCAGCCATAAAGAGAAATGATGTCCTGATATATGAGACAACACACATGAACTTTGAAAAAATTATGCTGAGTGAAATAAGTCAGTCACAAAGGGACAAATACTGTCTGATTTCACTTACATGAAAAATTTAGGATAAACAAGTGTATAGAGACTAAAATTTGCTAGTAGTCAGTGGGAGGGAGAGAAAAGGGGAGACTCACTGCTTAGGTGACACTGAGCTTCTGTTAAGGGTGATGGGGAAATTTGGAAATGGTTAGTGGTAATGGCTGAACAACCTGATAAACATAACTAATGTCACTGAACTGTACATGTGAAGAATGTTAAAAAGGCAAATGATTTGTTACATACATATTTGTCACAATAAAAAAAATAATAATGAAAACTTACTTCTAGATATTCTATGTCTTGAGTGCTTGGTCCAGGAGCCTGGAGTCATGGGAATTTCCTCAGTCGGCTAGAAGTAGTTATACTGGCCCTAAGACTCTGACAATAATCTAATCAAAATGCCAGTGCCTCACCGGGAAAATTTTATCCCCCAAATAACTACCACAGAACACTTTGTTAGCAGAGTAGTCTTCCTATTTTTAATATTATTGTTATCAAGACTGCTGCACACAGCTGGACCAGCTGTGGGATGCATGACCTGCACCACGATACATAATGACCCTGACCATCTTTCTACCTCAAAATGGTGAAAAACCATGGCTTCATTTAAACTGATTTTTTATATATTTTGGTCAATGTCTTGATAAATGGCACTAGCTAATAGTCCCTGGGGGTCCCTGGGTGGCACAAATGATTAATGTGCTTGGCTGCTAACCAAAAGATTGGATGTTCAAGTCCACCCAGAGGCACCTCGGGAAAAAAGCCCTGGTGATCTACTTCTGAAAAATCAGCCATTGAAAACCCTGTGAAGCACAGTTCTACTCTGACACACATAGGGTCACTGTGAGATGAAATTGACTTGATGGTAACTGGTACTAGGGTAACGGTCCCTGACACAGTCTTTTCCAAATTCAACCCAAATACAAAGAGGGAGAAAAAAGTTGAAATCTTATAACCTGAAAAAGTAGAACTGACATTTAATCTACTGCTAAACAAAACTCCCATTATCTACAAGGCCAATGGAACTGGACTGAAAAGCACAATTAGAAGACCATCCCATGAAACAGGGAAAGGCCCACTGTGGAGCAGGGTCTGTAGTTTGCATAACAACAGAGGGCACCATTCACATCGTAGTACATGTGACTGTAATACACTGGACCATATGACTATACATAAGAACAGTGTTGTGGGAAACATGTGGAACGTGTCCCTACCCTACCCTTAGCTCCCTCCTACCCCCAATTCAGAAACACAAGGCATATCCTCAGCAAAAAACATGAGCGTGGTCTCCCTTTTACTAAGATGCTTTTTGAGGCAGCCAGATTACTGTTTTCTCCCTAACCCACACAACTCCTTGCTCTCCAGAGGCTGTAACCCCCAAAAGTAAACGAGCAGGAAGCAGGGTTTAGGGAGTAAGGAACAGAGAAAATATACCGCGATGGTTTGTATCCTTGGACATGTAAATTAAATTAAAAATAAAAGTCTGTATGCGGAGGAGAAAAAAGTGCCCTGAAGCATAGTAGGAGTTATAGTTTGTCACCTACTGCATCTCTTCAGTCTCTCAGAAGAGTTAGGTAGTGAAAACCAGAGAAAAATTCCATTTCACCCTTATATAACTTCAGGAGATGAAAGCAGGGATGATATTAATAATAATTAACAGCTGGTTTATAGATTGGTCATGGATTATGCAGAATAGATATCACCTATACTCCATATGGGAGCCCTGGTGGTGCAGTGGGTAAGTGTTTGGCTGCTAACCAAAAAGGTAGGCAGTTTAAATCCACCAGCCGCTCCTTGGAAACCCTATTGGGCAGTTCCATTCTGTTCTGTATAATCACTATGTGTCAGAATTAACTTGACCGCAGTGGGTTTGGTTTGGTTTTATATCCCATATGATTCTACCAGTGACTACTGCCTCAGTATACCAATGAGCATGAAGATGGCATGGGACCTGGCAATGTTTTGTTCTATTATACATAAGGTCACCACGAGTCAAAGCTGACTAGATAGTAACTAAAACCATAACAACAACAACTGCCTCAGTACAATCTGAATGAGAGCTTCTTAGACATTCAGGACAGGCCTAGAAGATAACCTCTGGCTAAAGCTCACAGGGTCTGATCGATGGAACCCTGATCCAAGTCACCTGAGTGCCTATGCTTCAGTCCTTTTTCCAACCTATTCCTTAGCTTACGGTTTGCTCAGTGATCTTTTTCCTTGGAGAGACAGAGATGGCAAAGATCGCTATCACTGCACAACCCATTCTCCCTTTCTTCTATGGTGCGGATGAAATAGAAGTTGGGAATACGATAACCCAGTTAAAGATTACGTTTCCCAGCCTCTCTTTCAGCTATTCAGTCCGTATGTTGAGTAAATAACCTGAGAACTGGACTATATGAAGAAGAACACTGCATCATGTTTGGAGGAAGACTCATTAACAACCTGGAATATACAGGTGACTCAACCTTACTTGCTGAAAATGAAGGAGACTTGAAGCACTTACTGATGAAGATCAAAGGCTACAGCCCTCATTATGTAAACCACCTCAACATAAAGAAAACAAAAATCTCACAATTGGACCAATAAGCAACATCATGATAAACAGAGAAAAGATTGAAGTTGTCAAGGATTTCATTTCACTTGGGTCCACAATCAACACCCATGGAAGCAGCAGTCAAGAAATCAAATGGCATATTGCACTTGGCAAATCTGTGCAAAAGACCTCTTTAAAGTCTTAAAAAGCAAAGGTGTCACTTTGAGGGTCACTTTGAGGCCTAAGGTATGCCTGACTCAAGCCATGGTATTTTCAATCACCTCATATGTATGTGAAAGCTGGACAATGAATAAGGAAGACAGAAGAAGAATTGATGCCTTTGAATTATGGTGTTGGCAAAGAATACTGACTATACCATGGACTACCAGAAGAATGAAATAATCTGTCTTGGAAGAAGTACAGCCAGAATACTCCTTAGAAGTGAGGATGGTGAGACTTCATCTCATGTACTATGGACATGTTATTATAAGAGATCTGTCCCTGGAGAAGGACTTCATGCTCGGTAAAGTAGACGGTGATTGAGAAAGAAGAAGACCCCCAATGAGGTGGTTTGACATAATGGCTGCAACGATGTGTTCAAACATACCAAGGATTGTGAGGAGCAAGGACTGTGAGGATGATGCAGGACCAGGCACTGTTTTTGTCTTGTTGTACAAGGGGTTGATATGAACAGGAAATGACTCGATGGCACCAAACAACAACAGCTATTTGCAGCTATGTGTGGACATGTGACTAGGTCTTTGCCAACGAGTTGCCAGTCAAAATCATGACCTTAAAAAGAGTTGATACACCCTCCTCTTACCTCTTTCTACCGTCTCACTACTGTTTTACCTCCCTCGATGTGGTGGTGAACCTGAGATAGCCATCTTGTTCACAAGAAGGAATTCAAGTCTTGAGAATGGCAGAGCAATTATATAGAAGGAACTTTGTTCTCCCAAGACTGTGGAGCTGCCATATCCTTTTCTAATGGTTTCTTCTACCACCCCATATATCAGCATTAAGAACATATTCCTTCAAGAACATAACTCTCTGGTCTCAACCCACCTGGACCAATGAGAATGAAGAACACCAAAGACACAAGTTACTTATGAGCCCAAGAGACAGAAATGGCGACATAAACCAGAGACTACATCAGCCTGAGACTAGAAGAACTAAATGGTGCTTAGCTACAACCGATGACTGCCCTGACAGGGAACACAACAGAGAACACCTGAGGGAGCAGGAGAGCAGTGAGATGCAGACCTCAAATTCTTGTAAAAAGACCAGACTTAATGGTCTGACTGAGACTAGAAGGACCCTGGAGGTCATGGTCCTCAGACCTTCTGTTAGCCCAAGACAGGAACCATTCCCAAAGCCAACTCTTCAGACAGGGATTGGACTGGACTATAGGATAGAAAATGATACTGGTGAGGAGTGAGCTTCTTGGATCAAGTAGACACAATAAGACTATGTGGGCAGCTCCTGTCTGGAGGGGAGATGAGAGGGCAGAGGGGGTCAGAAGCTGGCCGAATGGACACGAAAATAGAGAGTGGAAGGAAGGAATGTGCTGTCTCATTAGGGGGAGAGCAACTAGGAGTATATAAAAAAAATAGCAAGGTGTATATAAATTTTTATATGAGAGACTGACTTTATTTGTAAACTTTCACTTAAAGCACAATAAAAATTAAAAAAAGAACTTAACTCTTCTTAAGTGCAGCAAGGGAACTTCCACATATAAACTCTATACAAATGAGGTAGACATACCCGTTGTTGTTAGCTGCTGTTGAATTGGCCCCTGACTCATATCAACCCCATGTACAACAGAACAAAATGCTGCCCAGTCTTGCACTACTCCCGTGACTGATTGTAGATCAGACCTTTGTGATTCATAGGGTTTTCACTGGCCAATTTTTGGAAGTAGATCACCAAGCCTTTCTTCCTAGTGTAAGTCTGGAAGCTCCGCTGAAACCTATACAACATCACAGCAACACATACGCCTCCACCACCAGATGGGTGGTGGCTGCACGTGAAGTGTATTGACCAGGAATGGAACCTGGGTCTCCCACATGGGAGGTGAGAATTCTACCACTGAGCCACCTGTGCCCCAATACTCAGACATACCATCATCTATTTGGCAAAGACAAACTTCTGTGTGCATAGGAATCACTTGAGGCTTGTCAAAAATGCAGCTGAGGCTTCAGAAGATCTGGGTTGGGGCCTGAAATTCAACATTTCCAGCAAGCTATGATTTTTTTTTTTTTTTTATGATGCCGGTGATACTGATCTGACCATACTTTGAGTTGTGACAATCTAAAGAACTGAGCCTGGCTTCTAAGAGATCCCTGCCATCATTCCACTTTAGTTTGCCAGTCCTTCTGCGCCCTTGAACCTAAGCGTGTCTTCCCTTCCTTCCCTCCTCTTGTTTAAGTCTTGTCAAAGATGTGACCCTTTCTGGTGTGGTTCACTGGTCTCCCTTAATTGGTTGCTGCAGGAAATGGCTGTCTGTCTTGGGTCAAAGAGGCTCTCAGACATGTCTAGATGTGTGGCACCAGACCATAGGCAGTTGCAGAGGGTAGCAGGTAACATTACAGAAGTTCCTTCTGCCTTTTCCTTCCCCTCTCCCCAGCCAGGCTAAAGTCCTTATTTAAGCTCCTCCTTCTTAGTGAAGCCTGTCCAGACCATTTTCTCTAAAACTGCAACCCTGACCTGACACTACCGTGCTTTATTATTTTTCCCTTTAGAAAAAAAAAATTGTTGCCATCAAGTTGATTCCGACTCACAGAGACCCCACATGTGTTCAAGTAGACTTGTGCTTCACAGGGTTTTCAGTGACTGATTTTCGGAAGTAGATCGTCAGACTTTCTTCGGAGGCACATCTGGGTGGACGCAAACCACCAACCTTTTGGTTAGTAACCCAGTGCTTAACAATTTGCACCACCCCAGGGACAGCTTTGTCCCCTCTTAGAGGGCTTATAACCGTTTAACATACTAGATATTTACATGCTTATTTTATTTATTGTCTGTTTTCTCCCAGTGTAATTTCAGCTATAGCATATATTATAGCTACCGCTCATTTGTTAGTTCGTCGTACTGTGGTGGCTTGCGTGTTGTTGTGATGTTGGAGGCTATGTCACTGATATTTCAAACACCAGCAGTGTCACCCATGGTGGACTGGTTTCATCAAAGCTTCCAAACTAAGACAGAATAGGAAGAAGGAGCTGGTGATCTACTTCTGAAAAAAAAAAAAAAGGCCAGTAAAAACCTTATGAATCGCAGGGGAACATTGTCTAATATACTGCAGGAAGATGAACCCCTCAGACTGGAAGTCACTCAAAATATGACTGGCAAAGAGCTGCTTCCTCAAAGTAGAGTTGACCTTAATGACATACATGGAGTAAGGCTTTTGGGGCTTTCGTTTGTTGATGTGGCACAAAATGAGAAGAAACAGATGCAAACATCCATTAATAACTGAAGCATAGAGTGTACGAAATATGTATGAATCTAAGAAAACTGGAAGCTGTCAAAAATGCAACAGAATGCTTGAAGTTAGATAGCCTAGGCATTATTTAACTGAAAAGGACTGGTATCGGCCATTTTGAACTGGATGATCGTATGGTCCATTACGCCTGGAATGACAAATTGAAGAGGAAAAAGATCACATTCATTGTCAAAAAGAACATTTCAAGATCTATCTTGAAGTACAATGGTGTCAGTGATAGGATAATATCCATACATCTGTGAGGACCCAATGAGGAAGCCCAGTTAATATGACTGTTATTGAAATTTACGCACCAACCACTAATGTGAATATGAAGAAATTGAAGATTTTTACCAAATTCTGCAGTCTGAAATTGATCAAACATGCAATTAAGATGCTTTGATAATTACTGGTGGTTGAAATGTGAAAGTTGGAAGCAAACAAGAAGGATCAGTAGATGGAAAATATGTCCTTGGTGATAAAAACCTCATGGGAGATAGCATGATACAATATTGTAAGACTAACAACTTATTTATTAGAAATATCTTCTTTTCAACAACATAAATGGCAACTACACACATGGGCCTCAGCAGATGAAATACACAGGAATCAAATTGACTATATCTGTGGAAAAAGATGATGGAGAAGTTCAATATCATCAGCCAGAACAAGGCCTGGGACCAACTGTGGAAGCTGAAGTTGAAGAAAATTAAAACAAGCCCATGAAAGCCAAAGTACAACCTCGAGTATATCCCACCGGAACTTAGAGATCCTCTCAAGAACAGATTTGAAACATTGAACACTAATGACTGAAGAAGACCAGAAGAGTTGTGGCACGATATCAAGGACATCACACATGCAGAAGCAAAAGGTCATTAAAAAAACAGGAAAGAAAGAAAAAACCAAAATGGATGTCAGAAAAGACTCTGAAACTGGCTCTTGAACATAGAGTAGCTAAAGCAAACAGAAGAAATGATGAAATAAAACAACTGAACAGAAGGTTTCAAAGGGCAGCTCCAGAAGACAAAGTAGAGTATTATAGCGACAGGAGCAAAGAGCTGGAGATAGAAAACCAAAAAGGAAGAACATGCTCAGCATTTCTCAAGCTGAAAGAACTGAAGAAAAAATTCAAGCCTCAAGTTTCAATACTGAAGGATTCTATGGGCAAAATATTGAACAACACAGAAAGCATCAAAACAAGATGGAAAGAATACATACAGTCACCGAACCAAAAAGAATTGGTCAACATTCAACCATTTCAGGAGGTACCATGTAATCAAGAACCAGTGGTATTGAAGCAGTGGTGTCACTAGGGTAGGTGTCATCCAGTGCAGTAACTCAGTGTCACCCCCCCATGCTAATTATCACAATATTATAGCAAAAACACCAGAAATGGTGACAACATCAGTAACTATAAAAACACTGCAACAACGTGTGCTTGTAGTGTATGTAGACAAAACCACGTGATTCAAAGCAGCATTGTAATTGGGTAATAATGACAACTTTAGTGGGAGGGAATTAGAAGGTTCAAAAAGTAAATTGGCATAGAATTTTAGCCTTGCAGGTATATTGATACATATCAGCTGGCCTTAAGAAAAAAAATTTTGTTGTTATAACTACAGGGATATTTTTATGAAATACAATAAATTTTTGCTGAAACATGGCACGAAAACTTTGTAGACAGTCATTTTGGTGTCACCCCCTCTGACAGTGTCACCCAGTGTGGTGCACAACACCTCACCTCCCCTAGTGATGGCATTGGGAAAAACAAGGCTCCAGGAATTGATGGAAACCCAATTGAGATGTTTCAACAAATGAACGCATCACTGGAAGTGCCCACTAGCCTATGTCGAGAAATTTGGAAGACAGCTACCTGGCCAACCGGCTGAAAGAGATTCGTGTCTGTGCCCATTCCAAAGAAAGGTGATCCAACTGAATGCAGAAATTATTGAACAATATCACTAATATCACACACAAGTAAAATTTTCCTGAAGATAATTTAAACATTGTTACAGCAGTACATCTACAGGGAACTACCAGAAATTCAAGCCGGATTTAGAAGAGGACGTGGAACCAGGGATACCATTGCTGATGTCAGCTGGATCCTGGCTGAAAGCAGAGAACACCAGAAAGATGTTTATCTGTATTTTACTGACTATGCAAAGGCATTTGACTGTGTGGATCCTAACAAATCATGGATAACATTGTGAAGAATGGGAATTCCAGGACACTTAATTGTTCTCATGCAGAAACGGTACATAGACCAAGAGCCAATCGTTGGAACAGAACAAGGGGATACTGCCCTTTTAAAATCAGGAAAGGTGTGCTTCACCATACTTATTCAATATGTATACTGAGCAAATAATCTGAGAAGCTGGGCTGTATGAAGAAGAATGGGGCATCATGATTGGAGGAAGACTCACTAACAACCTACAATATGCAGGATTTGGAGTACTTACTGATGAAGATCAAAGACTACAGCCTTCAGTACGGATTACACCTCAACATAAAACAAAAATCCTCACAACTGAACCAGTAAGCAACATCATGATAAAGTATTGAAGTTGCTAAGGATTTCATTTTACTTAGATCCACAACCAATGCCTATGAAAGCACGCTTGTGGCCTTTTGGTGAGCAGCCAAGTGCTTAAGCATTGTGCCACCACAGCTCAAGATATCAAACGACATGTTGCATTGGGCAAATCTCCTGTAAAAGGCCTCTTTAAAAGTATTAAAAATGTTAAAAAGTATTGAAAAGCAAAGATGTCACTTTGAGGACTAAGGTGTACCTGACCTAAGCCAGGATATTTTCAAGTGCCTCATACGCATGTAAAATTTGGACAATGAATAAGGAAGACTGAAGAACTGATACCTTCGAATTATGGTGTTGGGAAAGAGCACTGAATATACCATAGACTGCCGGAAGAACGAACAAATCTGTCTCGGAAGGAGGACAGCCGGAATATTCCTCAGAAGCAAGGATGACAAAACTTCATCTCACACGCTTTGGAGATGTTATCAGGATGAACCAGTCCTGAAGAAGGACATCATGCTTGGTAGAAGGTCAGCAAGAAAGAGGAAGACCCTTGATGAGACAGACTGACAGTGGCTGCAACAATAGGCTCAAAAGCAGCAAAGACTGTGAGGATGGTGCAGGACCAGGTAGTGTTTTGTTTTGTTGTACATAGGGTCACTGTGAGTCAGAACTGACTCCATGGCACCTAATAATATATGTATTTATTGCATGGATGAATTTCAGCAGGGGAAGCTCAATAAACATAGAAACGGCTTCTGCAGAGATACCTGCAGGCAGGTGGGCAGGCTGATGGTAGTGGGATCAGAGATAAAACTGCTGTACTTTTGGGGCATTAGGTAGGTTAATAAGGAACCATGGTAGTGCAGTGGTTAAGTGCTCAGCTACTAACTGAAAAGTCAGCAGTTTGAACCCACCAGCCACTCAGTGGGAGAAACAAGTGACAGTCTGTTTCCACAACTATTACAGTCTTGGAAAACTTATGGGGCAGTTCTACTCTGTCCCATAGAGTAGCTACGAGTCAGAATTGACTCAACGGCAACAGGTTTAGATACATTGCTGTCATGGGTTGAATTATGTCCCCCCAAAAATGTGTGTATCAATTTGGCTGGGCCATGATTTGCAGTATTGTGTCATTTTCCTATTTGTTGTAAATCCTGTTAATGAAAGAGGATGGGTGGCAATTGTGTTAGTGAGGCAGGACTCAGCCTACAACACTGGATTATGTCTTGAGGCAATCTCTTGAGATATAAAAGAAAGAAGTGAGCTGAGAGACCAGGACTTCATACCATCAAGAAAGCAGTGCCAGATCCCAGAGGTCATGGTCCCTGGACCCTTTGTTAGCCCCAGACTGGACCCATTCCTGAAGCCAACTCTTCAGACAAGGATTGGAGTGGATGATAAGACAGAAAGTGATACTGGTGAGGAGTGAGCTTCTTGGCTCAAGTAGACACATGAGACTACAGGGGCAACTTCTCTCTGGAGGCGAGATGAGAAGGTAGAGGCAGATAGAAGCTGGATGAATGACACGAGAAATACAGAGTGGAGAGGAGGAGGGTGCTGTCTCATTAGGGGGAAAGCAGCTAGGAGTACATAGTAAGGTGTGTATAAGTTTTTGTATGAGAAACTAACTTGATTTGTAAACTTTCACGTAAAGCACAATAAATAAAAAATAATAATAAAAAAGAAAGCAGTGCCAGGAGCAGAGGGCGTCCTTTGGACTCGGGGTCCCTGTGCATAGAAGCTCCCAGTCTGGGGGAAGATTGATGAAAAGGCTGACAGAGAGAGAAAGCCTTTTCCTGTAGCTAACGCCTTGAATTTGGACTTTTAGCCTGCTTTAATGTGAGAAAATAAACTTCTCTTGGTTGAAGCCATCCACTTGTGGTATTTCTGTTATAGCAGCACTAGATAACTAAGACAGTTACCTAAGCAGGTATTCAGATGCTTCAAACAACACTTGTAGTAAAACTAGATCTCAAAAACTCCTGCTACTGTCCTTCTGCCACTACTGTGAATCCTCGCTTATGGAAATCTTACATTGTGACAGGCATCATTCTCCCAGCATTCCTGTAGGGTAGATATTATTGTCCCCATTTTGCCGATGAGACACACTGAGAGCTTAAGTATTTGTCCAAGAAACAGAGCTATGTTCTAAATCCAGTTCTGTTTAACTCCAAAGGCAGGAAGGTTTTGGTGTGGGAATCCTGGAGTAGAGCTGGGTATGCAGGTTGAGGGCAAATGGCTCTAGTTTTCAGGAAAAAAAAGGCTGGGAAGGCTGTAGACCAGGTGATGTGTGCATCTTCCTGGATTCTCTACCCCAGGGATCCTATGTCTTGTTGTGTTTTCTTATTCCTTGTCTGGTAACTGGCCTTCAGTCCCTCTTACAAGCAGTTCCTTTGGGGCCCTACCTGATCCCTATCTGCAGTGCTCTGCCTATGTGAAACATAATTCTAACTGCATACATATACTCCTCCCACTTTAACTCTGTCTACCAGCAACCCCAGCCCACTGGGCCCACCTGATAGTCCATTCCCCTTATACATCCTCACAGGGAGTCACAGCAAACAAGGGTAGATCAAGAGGCCCTCACACCCACTGTGGCCCCTCACAGTTTCCAATAATTTAGGTTAATATTTAACGTAAAACTCAGGATCCCTAACCTGGGGACACTCCTTAATCCACAATCGCTTCAGGTATCAGTAAATATTTTGGCACAGGCAAAAGCATGGTCGCTGCTCTTCAGAGGGAGTCGGAGCTTGTAAATGAAGGCAATGTTGTTAATAGTCATTTCCATTCAATTTCACAAACATTGGCTGAGTGCTTGCCAATGAGCAATTCAAGAGTCCCACCTCTGGGAGGGTACAGATGGGAGTTCTTTCAGCTGAAGGAAAGATTTCTGGTTTTTACTTACTACCTGCCCCAGGCTGTTATTAAAGCTTGAACATGTCCTCCAACGGAACTCTGCACCTGTGACCTGCCACCTTCTGACTGTGAGTGCTCTACCACTGGTATTAAAGTGTCTCTGCAATTACCGTGACAGGTGAAAAGCGCCTGAGAGATGCACTCTGGACTGCTCAGACCAGCTCGAGCTTGCACTTCCTGTGAGTGACACATAATCATGACCTGTATTTAGAGTGTGCCTTTCTCTGAGGAACTCAAGTGGCCTTTGAGACATAATCTCCTCATTTCCCTCAACAGCCATATGTGGTGGAGCAGGAACAAGGATCCTTTGCCCACCCTGCACCATTTCCAGAAGAGAGAACTGAGGCCAAAAGAAATTAAGGTCAAGTGTAAGTCAGTGACAGAGTTAGTAATAAAATCCGCATCTCCTCCTTCAGCCCTTCCTGACATCCCAAGCTTAAGTGAGGATTTCCATGTTTCTACACATACAGACTTAAAAAAAGGGGAGCTTTGTGAATCTGCGCTCCTTCGCAGATGAGCGCAGGTGAGCCAGCCTAAATAAAAAGACCCAGAAAGAGAATACAAGCTTTAAAATAAATAAGAAGCGAAGAAAGATTGGGGGTGGGCAGAAGAGTGGGGAAGGGAAGGCTTCAAAGCTTGAGGTTATTGAGGTCTGGATTCATCATATTCATATATTCGTCATATTCCGTAACCTACATTGTTGATTCAGTGGTAGAGTTCTCACCTTCCGTGTGGGACACCCACGTTTGATTCCCAGACAATACACCTCAAATGCAGTCGCCAACTGTCTGTCAGTGAAGGCTTGTGAGTTGCTATGATGCTAAACAGATTTCAGCAGAGCTTCCAGACTAAGTTGGACTAGGAAGAAAGGCCTGGCAATCTACTTCTGAAAAATGAGCCAATGAGAGGCGGGGCCAAGATGTGGAGTAGTCGGATGCTTCCTGTGGTCCCTTTTACAACAAAGACCTCCCCCCACAAAAAGTGAATCGATTATATACGACAATCTAGGATCTCTGAACATCAAAGACAAAGTTGAGGAGTCAGACTGAGGGGCAGGAGGAGGGAGAGGCAGTTCAGAAGCCAAGCCTAAACTGGCCAGCACCAAGCAAGCTGGATCAGCTGGCACGCAGGCTGAGGCAAACAGAGGCACTTGGGATGCGTTTTCCACATCAGGAGAAACCGATTGGCAGTCTCCTCAAGCCTCCGGGACCAGGGGGAAGCAGCTCTGAATCAGCTAAAGGTAAATACAAGCATCTAACCTACCACGCCGATCAAAAAAACCCCTCCCCCCTTTGGGAAGTACCACCCTCCCATTTACCTGCCCCCTCCCTGCTCTGCTCCCGGTCCTGGTCTGGCTTCAGCAATTCCTGAACCCCCTGGACTGGAAGCTTTAAGGCCTGTCTTGTGTCCTGAGCCATTCTCCCAGTTTTGGAGAGGGAACAAATTAACAAACAGGAAAAAATAATTTGCCAGCCCCTCTAAGCTGGGAACTTAGGGCAAGAACAGCTCCTTTGCCTAGGCACAGGAATAAGGGGCCCATGGACTTTGGGTGCCTTTCACCCCTGCGTAGACCTGTGTTGGCTCCTTTCAACAGTGTAGGCCCTCATTTGCACAGTACCACAGGGTATATACCTGAAGCCTATTTTCATCTCTAACAGCTATAAGTGGAAGTAGCAGATTTGTGACATTTCACCACCCTGTCTATTAAGCAGGGCCCTCACCCCCCGCCCCATCTAGGGCCTGAGGACTGGTGGCTCCACACATTCCACCTAGCCACCCTCAACAGAGGTCCAAGAATGAGTGATGCTTCCTAGTCCTAACAGCCAACAGCATTAGAGTGTCCAAAGTCTGGCTGCAAGACCCACCCATCTATGTGCTGCAGGGAACAGGGACACACCTTCCTCCCAGATACACAGGGGCAGCTAACAGCCCCTTTCCTTGATCAGCACATGGTCCCCTTCTGCAGTCAGATGCCTGTGCCTACTCCAATAGCCCCTGCACATCTAGGACTGTAGGTGAGAGCCTGCACCACACACTCAGTGACTGAGGACTTGGACACCTGAGTTGAATCCACACAAGAAAAGTAAACAGATTCCTGAGCTCGCGAACCTTGTAACAGCTCTAACCACCTGGTGACAAGATGTGAGAGCTTCAAAGATGCCAATAATCAAACTAGCTCACATGACCAGCCTATTTGGTCATATCAAAACAAAACAAAATAAGAAGCCAGGACACAGTAAGCAAACATAAAATAAATAAATATAATAACTTATTGATGGCTCGGAGACAACAGTCAATATCAAATCACATGATGGCTCCAGCAAGCAACCAAAACAAAGAGCCAAGAAACCTCCTGCAGGAAGATAATTTCTTGGAATTACTGGAGGTGGAATTCAAAAGATTAATATACAGAGCTGTTTGAGAGATCAGGAAGGAGAGCAGGCAAAATGCAGGCCAAGCCAAGAAACACACAGACAAAGCAGCAGAGGAACTTAAGAAAATTATACAAAAGCATAATGACAAATTTAACAGGGTGCAAGAATCAATAAAGAGACAGCAAACAGAAATCCAGAAGAGTAACAATAAAATTTCAGAATTAGACAACACAACATGAAAGTCATAGGAGTAGAATTGAGGAAATGCAAGTCAGAATTAGTGAGATTGAAGATAAAGCATATAATACCAACTTATTTGAGGAAAAAAAATCAGATAAAAGAATTTTAAAAAATGAAGAAACCCTAAGACTTATGTGTGACTTTATCAAGAGGAATAACCTACAAGTGATTAGAGAACCAGAACGGGGGTAGATAACAGAAAACACAGAGAGAATTGTTGAAGATTTGTTGGCAGAAAACTTCCCTGATATCATGAAGGATGAGAAGATATTTATTCAAGAGGTTCCTTGAACTCCAAACAGGGTAGATCCCAAAAGAAAGTCAGCAAGAAATATTATAATCAAACTTGCCAAAACCAAAGATAAAAAGATAATTTTAAGGGTGGCGAGGGATAAATGAAAAGTCATCTACAAAGGAGAGTCAATAAGACTAAGCTCAGACTACTCAGCAGAAACCACACAGGCAAGAAGACAATGGGATGACATATATAAACTCTTGAAGGAAAAAAAACAGCCAGCCAAGAATTACATATCCAGCAAACCTGTCTCTCAAATACAATGGCAAAATTAGGGCATTTCCAGACAAACAGAAGTTTAGAGAATTTGTAAAAACCAAACCAAAGTTACAAGAAGTACTAAAGGGAGTCCTCCAGTTTGAATTTCAGTAACATCAGATAACAACTCAAGCCTAGAACACAGGACAGAACAACTAGATATCAACCCAGATAGGGAAGTCACAAAAATAAATCAAAACTAAAAGACTGAAAATAGGGAAACAGAGACATCAATATGTAAAAGATGACAACATGTAAACAAAAAAGGTGGACTAAATGATGCAGTCATAGAACTTTCATACAGAGAGGAAGTAAAGGTAATAACAAGAAATAAAAGATTTGTTTAAACTTAGAAAAATAGAGGTAAATATTAAGGTAACTACAAAGGAAAATAACAATCCTACACATCAAAATAAAAAACGAGAAAAACGTAAAGACTCAGCAAATATAAAATCAATAACGATGAAAAAGATGAAAAGAAAATACATAAAGAAAAACAACTCAGCACAGAAAATTAAGTGGAACAAAGAAACTGTCAATAACACACACACAAAAATGAATCAAAAAGACCACACTGAACACACACCTATCAATGATTATGTTAAATGTAAATGGACTACATGCACCCATAGAGAGACAGAATGGAAGACAGAATGAAAAAACATAATCTGTCTATATGCTACCTATAAGAGACACACCTTAGACTCAAAGACACAAACTAAAACTCAAAGGATGGAAAAAAATATATCAAGCAAACAACAATCAAAAAAGAGCAGGATTGGCAATATTAATCTCTGACAAAATAGACTTTAAAGCAAAATCTACCACAAAGGATAAGGATGGACACTATATAATGATTAAAGGATCAATACACCAGGAGGACATAACCATAATAAATATTTATGCGCCCAACAGGGCTCCAAAATACACAAAACAAACCTAACAGCATTGAAAAGAGAAATAGACAGCTCCACAATAATAGTAGGGGACTTGAACACACTACTTTTGGTGAAGAACAGGATATTCAGAAAGAAGCTCAAAAAAGACACAGAAGAGCTAAATGCCACAATCAGCCCACTTGACCTCATAGACATATATAGAACACTCCACGCCACAGCATCCAAGTATACTTTCTTTTCCAGCGTACATAGAACATTCTCCAGAAGAGACCACATATTAGGCCACAAAGCAAGCCTTTACAGAATCCAAAACATCAAAATATTACAAGGCATCATTTCTGGCCATAAAACCATAAAAGTAGAAATCAGTAACAAAAAAAGTAAGGAAAAAAAAAATCAAACACATGGAAACTGAACAATACCATGCTAAAAAACTACTCGGTTATAGAAGAAATTAAGCACAGAATAAAAAAATTCACAGAATCAAATGACATTGAAAAAAACATCCTACCAGAACCTTTGGGACACAGCAAAAGAAGTGCTTAGAGGTCAATTTATACCAATAAATATATACTTCCAAAAACAAGAAAGAGCCAAAATCAAAACATTAACCCTACAACTTGAACAAATAAAAAAAAAAAGCAACAAAAGAAGCCCTCAGGCACCAGAAGAAAGCAAATAATAAAAATTAGAGCAGAATTAAACAAAATACAAAAAGAAGAACAACTGAAAGAGTTAACAAGACCAAAAGCTGGTTCTTTGAAAAGATCAACAATATCGATAAACCATTGGCCAAACTGACAAAAGAAAAACAGAAGAAGAAAAGAAGGAAATAAGAAATGAGATGGGGGATATCACAACAGATCCAACTGAAATTAAAAGAATCACAACAGAATACTATGAAAAATTGTACTCCAACAAATTTGAAAATCTAGAGGAAATAGACAAATTTATAGAAACACACTACCGACCTAAACTAACACAGAGGTAGAACAACTAAATAAACCTGTAACAAAAGAACAAATTGAAGAGGTAACTAAAAGACTCCCAACAACAACAACAACAACAACAAAAAACCCTGGCCCTGATGGCTTCACTGGAGAATTCTACCAAACTTTCAGAGAAGAGTTAAGAGCACTACTATTAAAGATATTTCAGAGCATAGAGAAGGATGGACTACTCTCAAACTCATTCTATAAAGCCAGCATAACCCTGATACCAAAACCAGCTGAAGACACTACAAAAAAGAAAATTACAGACCAATATCCCTAATGAGCATAGGCGCAAAAATCTTCAACAAAACTCTAGCCAATAGAATTCAACAATATATCAGAAAAGTAATTCACCATGACCAAGTGGGATTCATACCAGATACTCGAGGCTGGTTCAACATTAGAAAAACAATCAACGTAATCTATCACATAAATAAAACAAAAGAACCACATGATCTTATCAATTGATGCAGAAAAGGCATTTGACAAAGTCTGATACCCATTCATGATAAAAACTCTTAGCAAAATAGGAAAGAAGGGAAATTCCTCAACATAATAAAGGTCATTTACACAACTTGACGATATGATCTTATACACAGAAAACGCCAAAGAATCCACAAGAAAAATACTGGAAGTAATAGCAAAGTATCAGGATACGAGATAAACACAAAAATCAATCGGATTCCTCTACACCAACAAAGAGAATGTCAAAGGGGAAATCACCAAATCAATACCACTTACAATAGCCCGAAGAAGATTAAAAAATATATATATATACTTAGGAATAAATCTAACCAGAGATGTAAAAGACCTATACTAACAAAACTGCAAGACATTACTGCAAAAAATCAAAACAGATCTACATAAGTGGAAAAACATGCCTTGAATAGGAAGACTCAACATGATGAAAATGTCAGTTCTACCCAAAGTGATCTACAGATACGATGCAATTATGATCCAAGTTCCAAAGACATTTTTTAACAAGATGGAGAAACAAATCACCAACTTCATATGGAAAGGGAAGAGACTCCAGATAAGTAAAGCATTACTGAAGAACAAAGTGGGAGAAGTGGATCAAAGACCTAAATAGAAAATCTAAAACAATAAAGATCGTGGAAGAAAAAATAGGGACAATGCTAGGAGCCCTAATACATGGCATAAACGGAATACAAAACATGACTAACAATGCACAAATACCAGAAGAGAAATCAGATGACTGGGAGCTACTAAAAATCACTTATGCTCATCAGAAGACCACCAAAAGAGTAAAAAGACGACCTACAGACAGGGAAAAATTTTTTGGCTACGACGTATCTGATCAGGATCTAATCTCTAAAATCTACAAGATACTGCAAAACCTCAACAACAACAAAAAAGGCAAATAACCCAATTAAAAACCCAGCAAAGAAGAAGAATGCACTTCTTAGCTCAAGCAGACACATGAGACTGTGTGGGCAGCTCCTGTATGGGAGGCAAGATGAGAAGTCACAGGGGTACAGGAGCTGGTTGAATGGACATGGGAAGTACAGTGTGGAAAGAAGGAGTGTGCTGTCACATTATAGGGAGAGCAATCCGGGTTACCTAACAATGTGTGTGTAAGTTTTTGTATGAGAAACTGACTTGAATTGTAAACTTTCACTATTTTAAAAAAGAGAAAAAAATATGGGCAAAGGATATGAACAGGAATTTCACCAAAGAAAACATTCAGGATGCTGACAGATACATGAGGAAGAGCTCACAATCATTAGCCATCAGAGAAATGCAAATCAAAACTACAATGAGATACAATCTCACCCCAACAAGGCTGGCATTAATTCAAAAAACACAAAATAATAAATGTTGGAGAAGTTGTGGAGAGACTGGAAAAATTATATACTGCTGATGGGAATGTAAAATGGAAACCATTTTGGAAATTGATTTGGTGCCTTCTTAAAAAGCTAGAAGTAGAAGTACCATACAATCCAGCAATCCAACTCCTTGGAATAGATCCTAGAGAAATAAGAACCATCACAAGAATAGATATATGCATTCCCATGTTCATTGCAGCACCGTTTACAACAGCAAAAAGATGGAAACAACCTAGGTGCCCATCAACGGATGAATGGATAAACAAATTATGGTATATTCACACAATGGAATACCATGCAACGATAAAGAGCAACAATGAATCCAGGAAACATCTGGTAACATGGATGAACCTGGAAGGCATTATGCTGAGTGAAATTAGTAAGTCGAAAAAGGACAAATACTGTATGAGGTCACTATTATAAGAACTCAGGAAAAGAGTTAAACACAGAAGAAGACATTCCGTGATGGTTACAAGGGCGGGCAGGGAGGGAGAGGGGAATTCACTAACTAGATATAAAAAAAAAAGATAGTAGATAAGAATTATCTTAGGTGAAGGGAAGGACAACCCACAGTATAGGGGAAGTCAGCACAACTGGACTAAACCAAAAGCTAAAAGTTTCCTGAAGACAACCAAACACTTCGAGGGACAGGGTAGCAGGTGTGCGGGTCTGGGGACGATGGTTTCAGGAGACATCTAGGTCAATCAGCATAACAAATTTACTTAAGAAAATATTCTCCATCCCACTTTGGTGAGTGGTGTCTGGGGTTTTAAAAGCTAGGGAATGGCCACCTAAGATGCATCAATTGGTCCCAACCCACCTGGAGCAAAGGAAAATAAAGAACAATATGCATATAAAATTTTATATGAGAAACTAACTTGAGCTGTAAACTTTCACCTAAAGCACGATATTAATTAGCCAATGAAAACCCTATGGATCACGACAGTCAGATCCTGTTGTGCACAGGGTCACAATGATTTGGAGGGTGACTCAGCAGCTAACAACAGTAACCTCTGAAAGCAGAAGTGTGTTGTCTTCACTGGGCGTGAAGCACAGTGAATGATGTTCTTTGACTCATTATGTAAGGATTGACGCCTTGTTTATTCGTTAGGGTTCACTGGTTTTTGAAATATTCAAAACACAGGCAGATGGCTGAGCAGCTCTTGTGGCTGTGGTTTATGGTTCTGCTTTCTCAGGCGTGGCTGCTCAGGTGCCAGGTTGTTTGCTAAACAAGAATCAGGGGATAGCATTGACTAGAATAACAAAAATAATAGCTAACTTTAATTGATCACTTACTCTGAGATAGGCAAAACTATTCATGCATATTACCATATTTAATCTTCTCACCAATCTTATGGGGTTGTACTATTAACCCCATTTTACTGTTCAGAAAACTGAGGCTTAAAAGTTATGGTTAATGAGCCCAATATGTGTTGCCTGACTCTATCCTAACATTCCCAGGCTCCTTAGATGATTCTGCATGTAGTGACTGATCATTTGGTACAGAAGGCAGCTCCCCAATGATTATGAAAGTTTTCTATTCCCAATAAAGCAAGCAATATGTCAGTATTAGTAGTCAATCCTGGCAAGCATATCACATTTTTTTGATTTGGAGACAGCTTCCTATCAAGAAAGCTTCAACTTCCTTTGGAAAACAATCGCCCAATTGTAAATTTCAAACTTGTAGATATGCTGTATTAAGGTCTTCTGGATTCAGGCAACCCCTATGGCAACTTTCCTTCACATTGACACTCAGCAATCTTGTGGCTCCACCATCTAAACAGGAGGCTTTTTCTATCATGGCAAAGGAATAGAATGTTGGAGATCTCAGCTAATCCTACTGAGAACTCTGCAGCTAAATTGGCCCTTCAAAATTGTCCTGTCTTGAGGCAACTTCCCTCTCCTCATCCTCCAAATATTAGATGGAGCTGCCCCAGGGTGGGCGTGTGACATTGGCCAAGGAGGCTTCCTTCAGTTGAGGGCATCCCAGTGAACTAAGCTGAGAAATTCTCACCACCAACACTTCCTTAAGCTGTGCAATGAAGACTTCAGCTTGAAGGGAGATCTGGGCCATTCACAATGGATCCTAATACCATCACATGGCTAACCTAACCTATACAGTATTTGCTGTTTTTGTCGTTGTTAAGTGTCATTGAGTTGGTATCAACTCATAGCGATTCCTCATAGAAGGAAATGTTGCCGAGTCCTGCACCAACCTTACAATCCTTGCTGTATTTGAGCTCATTGATGCAGCCATTGTGTCAATCCTTCTCACTGAGGGCCTTCCTCTTTCTCACTGACCCTCTACTTTACCAGGCATTATGTTCTTCTCCAGGGACTGGCCCCTCCTGATAACTTGTCCAAAGTATGTGAGACAATGCTTCTAAGAAGCATTCTGGTGGTACTTCTTCCAAGACACATTTGTTCATTTTTCTGGCAGTGCATGGTATATTCAATATTCTTCACCAACACCATAATTCAAAGACATCAAGTCTTTTTTTTTTTTCTTTTTTAATTGTGCTTTAGGTGAAAGGTTACAGCTCATGTTAGTTTCTCATACAAAAATTTATACACACATTGTTATGTGACCCTAGTTGCTATCCCTATAATGTGACCGTACAGTCCTCCTTTCCATCCCGGATTTCCTGTGTCCATTCAATCAGCTCCTATTCCTTGTGCCTTCTCATCTCGCCTCCAGACAGGAGCTGCCCATTTAGTCTTGTGTGTCTACTTGAACTAAGAAGCACACTCTTCATGAGTATTATTTTATGTCTTATAGTCTAGTCTATTCTTTGTCTGGAATGTTGGTTTAGGAATGGTTTTAGTTCTGGGTTGACAGAGTCCGGGCACCGTGTCTTCTGGGGTTCCTCCAGTCTCAGTCAGACCAATAAGTCTGCTCTTTTTACTAGAATTTGAGCTCTGCATCCCATTTTTCTCCTGCTCTGTCAGGGACTGTCTGTTGTGTTCCCTGTCAGGGCAGTCATTTGTGGTAGCCATGCACCACCAAGTTCTTCTAGTCTCAGGCTGATGGAGTCTCTTGTTTATGTGGCCCCTTTTGTCTCTTGGGCTAATATTTTACTTGTGTCTATGATGTTCTTCATTCTCCTTTGCTTTGTGTGGTTTGGGACCAATTAATGCATCTTAGATGGTTGCTCGCTAGCTTTTAAGACACTAGATGCCACTCACCAAAGTGGGATGCAGAACATTTCTCAATAAACTTTTTTTATGCCAATTGACCTAGATGTGCCCTGAAACCTTGGTTCCCAAACCCCAGTCCCTGCTGCACTGTCCCTCAAAGTGTTTGGTTGTCTTCAGGAAACTTCTTAGCTTTTGGTTTAGTCCAGTTGTGCTGACTTCCCTGGTATTGTGGGTTGTCCTTCCCTTCACCTAAGATGATTCTTGTCTATTATCTAGTTAGCGAATTCCCCTCTCCCTCCCTGCCCACCCTTGTAACCATCACAGAATGTTTTCTTCTGTCTTTAAACCTTTTTCTTGAGTTCTTATAATAGTGGTCTTATATAATATTTGCCATTTTTTGACTGACTAATTTCACTCTGCATAATGCCTTCCAGATTCATCCATGTTATGAAATGTTTCACAGATTCATTGGTGTTCTTTTTCATTGCATGGTACTCCATTATGTGAATATACCATATTTTGTTTATCCATTCATTGATGGGCATAGTAGCTACCATGTAGTTGACTCTCAGTAAATACTGGTAAAATGAAGGGTGCCAGCCTTGGCCCAGGCTCACAGAGTCCTGAGGAACCTGTCAAAGTGGTTCACAGTCCAGGGTCCCTAATGCTGAGTCTTTGTGTACTACAAAAGCAATTCCAGTTGACTCTGGGCCTCAGACTCTCTGGGTCTCACCCTGTCAGTTCCTACTAATCTCATAGGGTAGAAGGAACACCAGGGATCTGGAGGCTTCAGGGAGGCTGATAACTCAGATTATGCAGCACCAAAGCTGGGAGATTCTCCTCCTTCTCCTTTCCACCTGCCCCATCTGGTCTTTTCTCCTTAGCACTTTCTCCTAAGGGTATCCCCGGGAAGGGGGAGGAGATAAAGCTGGGACAGATGCTGTGATGCCGGAAGGTGGCCCAGGAGGAAGTATGGCAGCCATTGAAGTCAGAATTGACTTTTAGACATCAGCTGATTATTGGTTATGACGGAATGTTCCAGACCAGTGCTTCAAATGTCAATGTGCATATGAATCACCTGTGCGTACAGATACACACTCTGATTCAGAAGGTCTGGAGTGATGTTGTTGTTGGGTGCCTTTGAGTCGATTTTGACTTATACAGATCCCATGTGACAAAGTAAAAACTGTGCCATAGACTTTTCTTGGCTGTAATCTTTATGGATGTGGATGGCCAAGTCTTTCTCCCCCAGAGTCCCTGGGTGGGCTTGAACTGCCAGCCTTTAGGTTAGCAGCTGAGTGCTTAACTGTTTACACTACTAGGGCTCCATAGATTTGGTGTAGGGCCCAAGATTCTGTATTTCTAAGAAGCTCCCAGATGATGCCCAGGTTGATGGTTGAGGGACCACACTTTGAATACCGATGCTTTAGAAAAAAAGATTACAGTCATATGTCACCGATTTAGATATACATTGCCATCACTGTGTGATCATTTATAGCCTGTTTGGCACTGTGCTGAGTGCTTTTCACACTCTCAGTTAATCCTCAAAGAGCCCTCTAGATAGAAGAGATTGTTGCCATCCCTGTTTTACAAAAGGGGAAACTGAGGCCCAGAGAGATTAAGTAACCCGTTAGTATGTGGCAAGTCCGGCATTTCCACCCAGTTCCATCAGAGCTTGGCTCCTGTATTCCTAACCACTCCACAAAAGAGCATAGTTTGGAAACACCCTTTCCTGTGGTACGTTTTCTGGAGGATTCTGGCTTAGGCTTAGCTTGCTGAGAAGAGAAAGGAGGCACCGAGTCCTTGAACAGAAGCATGAAGCCTTTGCTTCGTATGCAGAACAGGAGATGATGGTGGCTCACCAAGACGCAAATCTCTGCGGATCGCCTGCCTGTGCTCAGCTGCTTCCCCTCGAGCAGCATCTCTGAGCTAAGGGCAGGGGCCTGCGCCGAGCCACCCAACCGACTCCTGGCATCTAGCCCTCGGCAGGGCCGCCGCCGCCAAGCCGAGTCATCAACGACGCGGCGCTGCGCCGGGGCCTCGGGGCTCCGCCTCTGCTGCGCTCTTGTCCCCCGGCTCAGCTGTGCGCTCATTTCACACATGGCCGCCGCGCCCGAGTTCCCGGAGCTCGACTGAAATATTGCTTAGCTCAGCCTTGAAATCCAACCCAAATTCACCCCCTGGGCCAAAAGACACTTCTTTGCCAGGTGCTCTTCCCCCACCAGAGCTCGGGTAATGGGAGGTGACAGGCCGAGCACAGGGACCTGGGGCGCGTGGCTGAGCTGCTGATAGCTGAGCGCGCTTTTTAGGGAAAGGCCTAGCCAGGCGATGGTGTAGAGCTCGGTGGCTGTGCTTCTAGAGGGGCACAGTCACAAGAAAGTCGTCCACAGATGTACCCTGGGAGCGAGGGAGCACGCAGGGCCTTTACTTTTTTTCAGGCTCGAATGCTCCACTTTCTTCAGATTTGGCAGGGAGCCTGTTACTGTGGGGACGAGTCCTAGTGGTGCGGTGCCTAAAACGCTGGGCTACTAACTGAAAGGTCTGCGGTTGGAACCCATCAGCCGCTCCTTGGGAGAAAGATGTGGCAGTCCACCTCCTTAGTAATGGGTTTAATTTTTTGGCTTGGTAACTGCGGGTAGCTCCTACTTCTTTTGTGGGTTCCAGCCTCGTTTTCAGAATCAGTGATGGCAAATCCTGATGAAGTTATGGGCGTTTTCCTGGCGCTGAAAACTACTACTAAAATCTGAATTCCATGACCCTCCCAAGTCATCAATACAGTCCACTCATAATCCTGAGCTGCCTGGGGCCAGGAGGAGGAGATCAAGGGAGAATCTGGATCCTTTAAGTTGTCATGGGTCAAAACCATAGGTGCTAGAGGCAAAAGAGACTGTGAGAATATAAATCCTTGTGCATTCACACAATTCGTGGGGAAGTCTTCGGATTTACCAGGCCATGGTATTGGAGATGCAAGACAAGTTCAGGCAGCTCCTGAGGATCAGAGAGGCCCCAGCTGATATCTGGGTTGGAGTAATAATCTCCATGAAGGTCACGTTCGAACGCATACGAGAGTCAGACAGGTAAAGGAGTAAAACCAGGTTGGGTGTGAGACAGCAGGGAGTAGTGGGGACTGTGGCAAACTGCAGAGTATAGGCTCCATCAGAAGGGGACAACTGCCACTCGTCTCCCACCTGAGTGTTGCCGTGAAAAATGCAAACCCAATGTTGCTAGATAGTCTACATTTTAAGAGGAGCCAGAAATGCGCATGTGTGTGAAAAATCTCCTTTTGTTGTTGCTGTTGTTGCTAGCCACCACTGAGCCGGCCTCTGACTCAGGATGACCTCATGCGTTCCAGAGTAGAACTGCACCACAGGGTTTTTGTTTGTTTGGTTGGTTGGTTCTAATCCCTACAGAAGCACTTCACCAGGGCTTTCTTTTGTAGACCCACTGGGTGGGTTTGAACTGCCAACCTATAGGTGAGCAGCCAATCGCAAACCACTTTTGCTACCCAGGCTCTTCCCATTTTTTAAAATGTAGTTAACTAATTCAAAAAATACGTTTAAATGTTATGGGTCAGACAAAAGATACTGTAAACGGTTCTGATTTAGAAGACAGAACACGCTGTACTCAGTTCCTGATTTAGAAGACAGACCAAATGCAGGGACAAAGGTGCACTTTCGGAGCCCATAATGAAACAAACGACAATAGCAAGTGAAATACAGTGGGAAGAGCTCTGGCCCGTGAGTCCTAAGACTGGGGCTGTAGGTTTTGCTTTGCTTTGGTGTTAATTGTCTGTGCAGCCCCTGCAAAATAATTTACAATCTCTAGACCTTAGTCTCTTTATCTGTAAAATAAAGGTATTCAATTTAATGCTATTTTCAGAGTTGCCATTTCTATTATTGAGGGGGCAGGAAGTTTAAACAGTGGAAAAATGGACCCTGGGTGTGTTTCAAAAAATATTGGATTCATTGACATTTATAGTGTCTGCAAGGTACAGAGCATTGATCATGGAATTCTTGCTTACTCTGAAAAAGTAAACATAAACTCAAAAAGTCGCTGAATTATTTTGCCTGCCTGAGAACAATGCTTTCAAAGAAGTGGGAGAAGGGCCCCCCACAACAGGAGGCTGTGTTACTGACACCATCAGCAGGTGAGTTACAGAGTCTGTCAGCCGTGATAAGAGAGCTGGCATATCCCCTATTCAGGCTGACACTGCTCTGAGACAGGAACCTAACTGATGTTTGTTCAATAAGACCAAGATATGTCACAGAATCTGTGGGGGTGTCCCATATCTTTTGTCAGCTTTGAGTCAAACCCTGGGGAAAACACACTGCAGACTATTGCAGATGTTCTGAGATTAAATAATATCTCCCTGAAAATGCATGAGGCATGGTCTGCTGGTTTGCCTGTTGGCAAGCTGCCTTTAGCTGCATCAAGACTCCCCCACCCCATCCCCCAGGTCCCTCTGAATAAGCAGAGTTGCAGGGAAGTCTTTGAGTGTTATTCTGAACACCCGGACAGCCCCATACTCTTCATGGATTTGGGAGTGGTAGCTGTATCTAACTGGTTCCTGGCTGGAGCAAACAGTTTGCACTTGACTACTAACCGAAAGGTTGGCAGTTCGAGCCCATCCCATGATGCCATGGAAGAAAGGCCTGGCAATCTACTTCTGTAAAGATTACAGCCAAGAAAATCCTATGGAGTTGTTCTACTCTGTAACACATGCTGTCACCATGAGTCAGAATCACCTTGACCGCTATGGGTTTGAGTTTGTTTGTTTTTTTCAATTAGGTCTAAAGATCCCAAAAGGATGAGATAGGGGAGAGGTGTTTTTGGGTTTGGGGCAGGGGCTGGGTAGGGGGAGAAGCAGCAATGAAGAATTGGTGGGCAATAGAAGACTCAAACGGAGCCCTGGGATTGAGTAATTTCAGGAGGCGGTACTGTTTATGGAACGTTTCATTCTTGATAGCTACTGTCACATTCTAGTCATTAGACTGCATTTACTCATGGGTTGTAGAAATTACTTCCCATGGGAAAGGAAGGCATTTTTCTTTTCAAAGGATGCTTTGTTTTCTAGGAGAAGAAAGTAAAGCATATGATGGCGTAGCCAACTCTCATTTACACCCCCTGCTAGGTCAGTCCTGGTTCATATTCACTACTTAGCATGATCACATCAAGAAGTCACCAAGAAATAATGGTGATGATAAAGATAATAACAATAACAACAACAAAAAAAAAAAACCCTCTGGCATTGAGTCGATTCTGACCTATAGCGACCCTACAGGACAGTGTAGAACTGCTCCCATAGGGTTTCCAAGGAGTGGCTAGTGGATTCGAACTGCCGACATTTTGGTTAGCAGCTGTATCACTTAACCGCTGCACCACCAGGTCTCCAAATAACAATAATAGCAACTGCTATATGGGCAGTGGGTTTGGTTTTTTTGCTTTTATATTGATCACCTTCTATGTGGCAAGCCCTGAGCCGAACATTTACATGTGTATTTCGATTAATCCCTACAGATACCTTAGGCACTACCATTAGCCCCCTAGGTCCATGGGTGATAAAAATGGTTTACTCTCAGCTACTAATCTAAAGTTGACTGTTCGATCCCACCTAGTGGCGTGACGGAAGAAAGGTCTGGCACTCTTCTGTAAAGATTATATCCACGAAAATCTATGGAGCAGTTCTACTCTGTACCACATGGGGTCCCCATGAGTCAGAATCAGCTCGACAGCAAAGGGTTTGGTTTTGGTTTTGGTTATTGGCCTCATTTTACAGATGAGCAAACTGAGGTTTAGAAAAGCTAAATGAATTTTCTCAAGATAACACAGCTGGGGACTCCAACATGATCTGTCCCACTCTGAAGCTCATTCTTGTAAGTATTGCTCCCCGCTCCTGCAATACACTACATTAGGTTGAGAAGTCCTGTGTCGTTCCTGAAATAAAAGCTCTCCCAGCAAGTACGACAGGAAAAAAGAGTGAATGGAACAAACAGAAGGGCACAAAACGGACAGCAGTAATTCCCAAAGCGGAGTAATCCACACAGATTTCATCTTTAATCTGTTACATCAGTTAGGATGCATCTGGTTCCCTTCTGCCCTCTAAGTATCCTTAAAATACCTGCAAATTCAAGTCAGACCGCCATGCTGCCTGAGGAAATGAGAACTCCAGTGCCTGTCTGTGCTGCCCCAGCTGGATGAAATCCCACTCTTGCCTTGTTAGCATTTATATAAGACCTCTAGCCATAGCACCACTGCACTGTACCTCACCGCCCTGGGTATTCTCATTTTGATTAGTTACAGTGAAGCTGTAATAACTGGCTTCATTTCTTCCCTTCACACCTGATAGAATGCCAGGCGCTCCCTGGGCCCTGCCTAAGGTCTATCATCAAGCCAGGATCAATCCCACCTGAGCGATAATGATTAATTAAATCCTTCCATCCTCCATATTCCATTTTACAGTTTTTAAAGAGCTTTCGAGCACATTATCTTGTTTGCTATGAATAATTTAGCCAGTTGGGGCCCAGGGAAAAATCTAATGTGCCCCCATCGATATCACAAAAAGAGCTCCTATCTTTTCTCACGAGAGCTGGGCAAGTGGGCTGGATTTAGAAAGGGTTTGGTTTTTGGCTGGGATGCTAGAAGGAGGGAAGTCCCCTTCTGGAAGTCCCTGGAAAATAGAAGGCAAGAGCTTAAGTGCCACCAGTGATATAGCTTCTTAACCTTGAGTGTCTCCATCAGGGCATCCTTTGCCCAGAAGTTAAAAAAAATTGCCACGTAGTCAACTTCAACTCATGGCAACCCCACATGCGTCAGACCAGAGCTTTGCTCTATGGGGTTTCAATGACTGTCATCTTTCAGAAGTAGATAGCCAGGCCTTTCTTCTGAGGCATTTCTGGGTAGATTTGAACCACCATCCATAACTTTCCATTAGTAGCTGAGTGCTTAACTGTTTGTGCCACTTTTTTTTTTATGGAGGGCCTCCTTGCCCCCAAGGTAGCTGATAATTTAATCAGGGTAGTCAGCAGTCTGCCCTCACGAAGGGCACAGGGCAGGGGCCTTGAACCGAAGGGTCTGCCTTTTCCCTAGCTACTCTGGTTCTCCCTCAGTTTGCCAAGATATGGTAACAACAGGTACATGTGGCTTCGATGGGCATGTTTGTCATTGGCCAACAGTCTCTACCAGGCTGAGTACATGGCGCCCTTCCAACCCATGGAACTCAACCCAGTATCTCAGATAGACACTGTTTTATCCATATAAAAGGAAGAGAAATTTTTGTTACATAAAGTCATACCTATAACTTCAGAACACTTAATTGTCCTCAAAAGGAACCTGTACAGAGACCAAGAAGCAGTCATTAGAACAGGAGGATACTGCGTGTTTTAAAGTCAGAAAAGGCATGTATCAGGGGTGTATGCTGTTGCCATACTTATTCAATCTGTATGCTAAGAAGCTGGACTTTATGAAGAAGAACATGCAATCAGGATTGGAGGAAGACTCATTAATAACCTGCAATATGTAGATGACACCACCTTCCTTGCTGGAAGTGAAGAGGACTTGAAGTACTTACAAATGAAAATCAAAGATTACAGCCTTCGGTATGGATTACACCTCAACATAAAGAAAATAAATATCCTCACAACTGGACCAATAAGCAACATCATGATAAATGTGGAAAAGATTGAAGTTGTCAAGGATTTCATTTTATCTGAATCCACAATCAACACCCATGGAAGTAGCAGTCAAGAAATCAAGAGGCCATTGTGTTGGACAAATCGGCAAAAGACTCTTTTAAAGTGTTAAAAAGCAAAGATGTCACCTCGAAGACTAAGGTGCGTCTGACCCAAGCCATGGTATTTTCAATCGCATTGTGTGCATAAGAAAACTGGACAATAAATAAGGAACATCAAAGAAGAATTGATGCCTTAGAATTATGGTGTTGGTGAAGGATATTGAATATACCATGGAGTGCCAGAAGTCTTGGAAGCACAGCCAGAATGCTCCTTAAAAGCAAGGTTGGTGTCTTAGTCATCTAGTGCTGCTATAACAGAAATAGCACAAGTGGATGGCTTTAACAAAGAGAATTTTATTTTCTTACAGTCTAGTAGGTTAGAAGTCCAAATTTAGGGTGTCATCTCCAGGGGAAGGCTTTCTCTCTGTTGGCTCTGGAGAAAGGTCCTTGTCATCCATCTTCCCTTGGTCTGGGAGCATCTTGGCGCAGGAACCTCACGTCCAAAGGAAGCGCTCTGCTCCTGGCATTGTTTTCTTGGTGGTATGAGGTCCCCAACTCAGCATAGTCCTGTGAGGTAGGCAGGACAAGAAGTATTATATCCCCATTTTACAAATGAGAAAACCAAGATTCAGGTATGTTGCAACACTGGCCCAGTGTCACACCACATAGCAAATGGGGAATCCCAGATTAGAATGAAATACCACGTTCTCTTCCTAGCTGAAAAGT
Organism: Loxodonta africana; assembly: GCF_030014295.1. Lineage (NCBI taxonomy): Eukaryota > Metazoa > Chordata > Mammalia > Proboscidea > Elephantidae > Loxodonta > Loxodonta africana. The sequence continues at coordinate 104,117,785 of NC_087346.1, read as the reverse complement.
TTCTAAACATTTTTTGTCAACTAAAGAATCAAGAAAAAAATAATAAAGGCAAAATAACAGTACACATATACGTGTGTGTGTGTGTGTGTGTGTGTGTGTTATAACTCATTATGTCACTATCCTTCTCCTTACTGTGTCCCTCTGCTATAAATTTCATCATTACTTAGACCTAGAGCAGAAGCCAGGGAAAGTCATTTTGTGGAAGGGTCATTGCCAGAGCAGAAAAACTAGGGTAGGACATCACAGCAGCAACCATTGGTTGGGTGAGCAAAGGGTGGGAAACCTAATGAAACAAATGAATAATCTGTCTCAACCAGGCCTGAGCTAAGCCCGACGGGATCAGGAGTCCTTCCAAAGATCTTGCCCTAACCATGTGTTTGGGAGGTGGGAGAGAGACCCCCTAACTCTCTGCATTTTTCCTTCTTTGGAAATCCACAAAGATCCTTCCAGTTTGGCACAATACTTCTTCATCCGACAACTTGCCTGGGTAATGCAACCTTCATCTCAGCCTTGTGACCTTCTCCATTGACTGTTTCCTCCATTCTGAGGACCCCGTGATTTGGGCTGTTTGCTTCATCTTTCACCACCAAGATTTGCTTGATCTTCCTCGTGGGCACTTGCTTGCTGGGTAATTGCTGGTTGATTCACTGATGTTTTCATCATAAAACTTGTGATTCTCCCATGATCTGGACATGAACAAGGCTGAACCATGTCATCTGTCACTTGCAGGTGGCCTTGTAGTCTCATTTCTTCCAGCTGCACACTCTGGTAAGTAAGTAAGATGCTTTCCCTGATGGATCTGTCCCTGGGGTTTCACCAGATGGCTTCATTACCTAGGGCTGTGCCTGATTGCTTCTGTCCCATCCCTGGGGCTGTTTCCAGAGCTCTGCCTGATACTAACAAGGAGTAGAATAAGCAAACCATAGAATTTTAGGATGGAGAAGCAAGGAACCTCTGAGCTGGAAGAGATATTAGTGGAAGGGTGATCATATATTTCTGTTTGTCTGGGGTCCAAAACCAAACCTGCTACCATCGAGTCAATTCCAACTCATATTGACCCTGTAGGACAGAGTAGGGTTCCCAAGGCTGTAAATCTTTACAAAAGCAGACTGCCAGATCTTTCTCCCTTGTAGCAGCTGGTGGGTTCGAGCCACAATCTTTTGCATAGCAGCCAAACTCTTTAACTACTTCACCACCTGTTTTGTCTGGGATGGTCCTGCTTAATTCTATTGTCCTAGTGTAATTACTAATTACCCATTACCCATTGCCTTATAAGTTGATTCTGACTCATAGTGACCCTACAGGACAGAGTAGAACTGCACCATAGGGTTTCCAAGGAGTGGCTGGTGAATTTGAACTGCTGACCCTTTGGTTAGCAGCCATAGCTCTTAACCACTGTGCCACCGGGGCTCCAATTACTAATAGCGCCTTCTTTTTGATCTCAAAAATGTCCCAGTATATATGTTACGTATAATCACCCTACTTTAGTGATTATCTAATGTAGTTTTCAAGCTTCTGCTTCGCTTTGAAGACTTTTTCTTCAGACTCTTACTCTTGACACCTAATGTGTAAGTAGAAAGGAGCCCTGGTGGCACAGAGGTTAAGTGCTCAGTTGCTAACCGAAAGGTTGGTGGTTCGAACACATTGGCTGCTCTGTGGTAGAAAGACGTGGCAGTCTGCTTCTGTAAGTTTCTTGGAAACTCTACGGGGCAGTTTTACTCTGTCCTAGAGAGTTACTATGAGTTGGAACTGACTTGATGGCAACAGGTTTGGTTTGTTTTTGGTTTGGTGAAGGCTGAAGGGAGCAGAGGAGGCTGGAATCCCACCTGCATCACTCCCTTCACCACTGCCCCTCCCAACCCCTGTGGCATCCCTCCCTGTGGAAGCCTATGGAAGCCTTAGAATTCGATGCATCACAATTTGTTACCCACCAACTTAGTTTTACAGATGAGGAACTGAGGCCCATGGAAAGGTCAAGGGACTATGGAGTCCCTGAGCAGTGCAAATGGTTAACATACTTGGCTACTAACCAAAAGGATGGAGGTTCAAGTCCACCCAAAGGAACCTCAGAAGAAAGGTTTGACAATCTGCTCCGAAAAATCAGCCATTGGAAACTCTACAGAGCATAGTTCTACTTTGGCACACATGGGGTCGCCATGAGTTAGAGATGATTGGATGGATGGCAACTGGGAGAAGTTCACATTGTTAATGAGTGGAAGAACCCAGATATCCAGACTCCATAGTGATCTCAGCACCATGCCAGATCTCCTAGTTTACCAAATGGGTCTAACTTACCAAATGGGTGCTAGCGTTTTATTACACAGACACACACGCACACACACGTTGAAGAGTGTCTCCTTTAATAAAATTTATGTAAAATTTCCACCACAGGAAAAACAGTCAGGCAGTTAAAAATCCTCCTCCAGTTCCCACTTGAGAAGACCACATGGCACAACAGGGGCATTGCTTCGTGCTGAGGTAACTTGTTGTGAATTGTATTTGTATTATTAAACAGTGCGTGGGGACAAATGCCTTTCTAGAGATTGTATCCTTGACAATATTTGGATGGACTTCATCGTTCCTGCCAAGCAGCTCTCAGAAAGTCAAACAGGAAAAAACCTCGGGCTATAGCATAAAATTAACTATTGTCCCTCACAGGACCTCCCCTGGACAGAGTCCTTCCTTTGTCTTAGCTCTTCATTTTGGACAACAGTTGGCAAATCTGAACGGAAACAACGCCGTATCTGGGAAGCACACAGCTTCTCCAACCTCTAATCATTTAACTAGCTGTCCACCTTGCCTAGCTTCTGCTCCCACCTGCCCTCACATGGGGCCCAGCCAGGTAATTTCAACTTGAACCCTGTGCGGAAAAGCAGATTCTCAATGCAAATCAGAAAACGATGCAACATCTTATGGCCCAAGGAAGGTAAACAAAAGACAGTCACAGAGAAGGCAGCCTGCTTGTCCCAGCCTCTGGGTGGAACTCAGGGTTTTGTTTTTTATTTTCACCTTGCTTCAGTTTGATCCAGGCACTGACTGTTTCAGGGGGAACAAGTGTGTATAACACTGGCCCACACAAGCCAATTTGCCCACAATCAGAGAGCAATCGCTTGCATCTCCTTGCGTAGCAAAGAAACAGCTTGACAAAGGTGGGGCCCAGCATGGACTTGCCCTTGCCCTTCTCACCTGCTGACTCAGAGTATTTGCATAGCTGGGATTCTGAGGAACTACCCAAGTCCATCAGAGCAAAAATTCCGGGTAATCTATGCAAAGTATGTTTGCCCTGATCTGAGGCAGAGAGAACCCAGGGCTTTACACAGCAAACAACACATGGTAATAAAATCTAACTCTGAGCTCGTTTAGCTAGTTCAGTCTTCACAAACCCTCTTGTTTTTGTTAGTTGTTGTCGAGTCGATTCCAACTCATGGCGACTTTATGTACAACAGAGTGAAACACTGAAGGGTCCTGGCCATCCTCACCATTGTTGGTATGTTTGAGGCCGTTGTTGTAGCTACTAGATGGAAGCTATGATCATCCACATGTAAGAGGTGAGGAATCAGATCTTGTTAAGATTAAACAACTTCCCCAGTCCCTCAGCCAGGAAGTAGTAGAGTGAACATCAAACCAACCCACGCAGTCCAGCCGCAGAGCCTGCCCCCTAACAACCAAGCCTAGCTCTACCCAAGAAGCACCTAGGCCAAGTCTCCTCATATCTGACTGTGCACACAAATTACCTGGGGAGCTTGTCAAATACGTATTCAGGTTCAGGAGTTCTGGGGTGGGCCAGAGACCCTGTCTTTCTAAGCAGTTCCCAAGCGAAGCCAATGTTGCTGGTCATGTCGGGGTTGCTAGTTTGTGGAAGATCTAGGGAAGGAGTTGGCAAACTATTTCTGTAAAGAGACAGATAGTAAATATTTTAAGTTTTCAGGCCAAATAGAATCTCTGTTGCATATTCTTCGTATTCAAAAAAAAAAAAGAAGTTCCCATAGAGTGGATTCTGCCTCATGGCTACCCCATATGTAACAGAATAGAGCTGATCTCTTGGAAGTAGACTGCCAGGTCTTTCTTCCAAAGTGCCTCTGGGTAGACTTCAACCATCAACCTTTCATTAACAGCAGAGCACGTTACTCATGCGTACCACCTAGGAACTACTTGTATCTTTTGTTTTACAATTCTTTAGAAATTTAAAAACCATTTTTAGCTCTCAGCTCGTAGACTGGATTGGGCCTGAGCCACAGTTTGCTGACTCCTTACTGGAGCACTGTGGGTAGAGAGGAAGTCGCTATGCAGACAGGCCCAAGCAAGGAGCATTACCACTCAGTGTGCAGGAGATTCAGTCCTGTTGTTCTTCAATTAGGTATAGTCTTCAGGACAGTAAGATTTCAGACGGGCTGCCTCCCCAGCAGCTGGTTTTGGTTACAGAGAAGAGTGAGGAGGACTTACTCTTCTCTGGGCCAGAAGGAAGTCACCAGGTTGGTGAGGGGCCTGGATGACTCCCAGTCAGGCAAGAGAGGGCTGGGGGAGGGCTGGGCGGGGACCTGGAAAGGGAGTCTGGGGAGAGGGGGGAACAAGGAAAATGTCGCACACACTGCTGAGCTTTTTGCTGCTGGCATTGATCATGCAGGGGCTGAAGGTTGTCGAAGAGTCTTGTTCAGCTGGTGGGAGGTCAAACCCTGAGAGCCCTTCAGCTCTGAGAATCTAAGATCCTGTGATCCTACTGTTCGTGGCTGATGTGATATTGTCATGAGATAATCCGCACACACATGATCTGATTCTCAGTGTATCAGCAGCCTCATCTGAGCAGCTGCTGAGTCAGCCTCTTTATCTCTCGGCCCAGCCAGGGCTCAGGGCAGGGGAGGCCATAATTCTCTCCAGGATGTCCACCCCCACCCCTGCTGCTCGGGGAAGGAAGCTAGCCCCAAATACAGCCTCCGTCGTAGTAGGCGAGGGTCCTCTGCTCAGGGCCCTTCTCTGAACACTGGGCAACCCCGTTGCTTTGCAACCTTTCTCATAACTTGAGAATGAGGTGAAGTCATTTCATGTCCAGGAATTCCTTCTAGAGAAATAATGATGTGTAGGAATAAAAATTTTCCCCCCTCAGGTGCAAAGGGTTAAGTTATTCATACTCTTCTGTTTCAGTAGTTCATTAAGGTTCCTCTCTGGTTTTATTTGTTCCCTTTTATCCCATCTTCTTTTTTTCCCCTTTCCCCTTTCATAGTCATGGGCCATCATGCTTACTTGTATCTAAAGTGCACCTTTTTGCTTGTATGGGCTCTTGAGAAATGCCTATTGTTTTGCGTGCGTATATATCTTAATTTGCTTCCCTGGTATTATGTGGAAACCCTGGTGGCGTAGTGGTTAAGTGCTACGGCTGCTAACCAAAAGGTCAGCAGTTCGAATCTATCAGGCGCTCCTTGGAGACTGTACGGGGCAGTTCTACTCTGTCCTCTAGGGTCACTATGAGTCGGAATCGACTTGACGGCAGTGGGTTTGGTTTTGGGTTTTGGGGTATTGTGCATCTAACTTCCTCTGTTTCTTGCTTCTTCACTCACCACCATGTTTTTAAGATCCCGCCATATTGCTATGTGCAACAATGCTCTATTGCTCCTAACTGTTGGAGAAACACCAACAAATTTTGCCTTTCCATTTCTCCAGTGTTCACCCAGGTCCCTCCAACTACTTGCCATCACATGCAATGCTATGGTTAAAATCCTCATACATGTTCCTTAGCAGGATTGGGGAGAATTTCCTTGTGATATGTATGTTGTTGTTGGGTGCCATAAAGCCGATTCTGACTCATTACAATCCCATGTGACAGAGTAGAATTGCCCCATAGGGTTTTCTTGACTGTAATCTTTACAGAAGCCAATTGCCAGGTCTTTCTCCCACAAAGGTGCTAGGTGGGTTTGAACCACCAACCTTTCAGTTAACAGCCAAACACTTAACCATTGTGCCACGAGGGCTCCTCCTGTAATATATATGTTGTTGCTGTGTGCTGCGGAGTTGATTCTGATTCATGGCAGCCCTACAGGACAGAGTAGAACTGCCCCATGGGGTTTCCTAGACTGTAATCTTTACCGAAGTGGATTGCCAGGCCTTTTCTCCTATGAAGCTGCTGGTAGATTCAAACCACTGACGTTTTGGTTAGCAACTGACCGCTTAACCTCGCGCCACCAAGGCTTCTTGTAATCTAAACACATGAATGAAATTTCTGGGTCATAGGGTAGGTGTGTACTTACTATTTACTTTGACTACATCTTGCCAGGTGACTTTCCGGGGAAGCTGCACCAGTTCACAATGCCACCAGCAGTAGAGGAGAGTTGTCATCCTCATTTATCTCCAAACACTGGAAGTTAACTACCTTCTAATTTTTGCCTGCCTACAGTAGTTGTAAAGTGATATCTTGTTGTTGTTTTAGTCTGTACGTCTCTGATTACTAATGAGTTTGAGCATTTCTGCTCATGCTGAATAGCCTTTTGGATTTTCTTTTTTGCTAATTACCTATTTAACTTATGTCTATTATCCCAATCTATCGTTGATTTTTATCTTGATTGGCAGGAGTTTCTCAAATAGCCTCTTGTTGGTAGGTGCCATTGAGTCAGCTCGGCCTCATATCTACCCTATGTACAACAGAGTGAAGCACTGTCCAGTCCTGCACCATCCTCACAATCACTCAAAGAAACACTCTGGCTCTATTTCTTCCAGGACAAATTCGTTTTTTCTTCTGGCACTGTATGGTATATTCAATATTCTTCACCAGCACCGTAATTCAAAGGCATCAACTCTTCCTAGGTCTTCCTTTTTCATTGTCCAGGTTTTGCAAGCATGTGAGGCAATTCAAAATACCATACCTTGGGTAAGGCGCACCTTAGTCCTCAAAGTGACATCTTTGCTTTTGAACGCTTTAAAGAGGTCTTTTGTAGCAGATTTGCCCGATGCAATATGTCATTTGATTTCTTGACTTTTGCTTCCATGGGCTTTAATTATGAATCCAAGGAAAATGAAATCCTTGATAACTTCAGCCTTTTCTCCATGTATCATGATGTTGCTTATTGGTCCAGTTGTGAAGATTTTTGTTTCTCATGTTGGGCTGTAATCCATACTGAAGGCTGTAGTCTTTGATCTTCATCAGTAAGTGCTTCAAGTCATCTTCACTTTCAACAAGCGAGGTTGTGTCATTTGCATACAAAAAAAAAATTTGCGTATAGCAGGTTGTTAATAGCCTAGAATCTACAATTGGTCCCTCTTAACCTTTAGGCACAGAAGACAGTGGTGGTTGAGTGATAAGATTCTCGTTTTCTATGCAGGAGACCCAGGTTTGATTCCCAGCCAATGCACCTCAGCTGTAGCCATCACCCACATCGGTGGAGGTGTGTATGTTGCTGTGATGCTGAGTAGGTTTCAGCAGAGCTTCCAGACTAAGACAGACCAGGAAGAAAGGCCTGGCCATCTACTTCCAAATATCAGACAATAAAAACTCTATGGGTCACAACAGTCCGGTCCCCAACTGATGATGGGGATGACACAGGACAGGGTAGATTTTTGTTCGACTGTGCATGCAGGGACTGACTTCATGGCAACTAACATAGGCACTGTCATTATCTTTTCCCAGTTTATGCCCAGTTCATAGTAGCTTTTGCTGAACAGAAATCCTCGAAATTCGTGCAATCAAATTGATCAACTTTTACCTCATGGTTTATACTTTTTTTGGTTTTGCACACAAATTCCATCCAGAATCCCACGTCACAAAGATATTTTACATTTTCTCTTATTAATTATGTGATTTTATGTGTCTCATTTAGCTTATCCCATCATCTTAAGTTCCCTCTGGAGCATGGAGATGGAAAAGGTTCTAATATACAGCATATATTTTTTCCATTTAGTGAGTCAGGTTTCCCAATACCCCCTACTTAATAAATCTTCCTTTTCTCATTGATTTGGGGTGCTACTTTTTCATATATTAAATTCCCATGTACACCTAGGTCTGTCTCTGAGCTGGTAGCAAATATTTAGGGTCAATGGTATTCATTGTAACGTTATTTTTAATAAAAATATAAACAACCCTGGTGTACAACAGTTGAGTTGTACAACAGGTGTACAACCCTGGTGTACAATAGTTCATCTGTACAAATAGAATACCACGCAGGGATTTGAAAAAATGATATATAATAAAAGGATGCACAATGGTGTGGGTATTGTGTTTTATTGCTAAGTGAAAATGGCAGATTCCAAAATAGAAATAATGAATGATCCTAAGTATGCAATAATCAAGGTATATGTTGTTGTGTGCTGTTGAGTCAATTTCCACTCATAGAGACAGTATAGGACAGAGTAGAACCGTCTCATATGGTTTCCTAGGCAGAAATCTTTATAGGAGCAGATCGCCAGGTCTTTTCTCCAGCAGAGTTGCTGGTGGGTTTGAACCACTAGCCTTTTGGTTAGCAACCGAGTGCTCAGCCATCACACCGCCAGGGTTCTAAAACAAGGTATATACATGTATATAATTGGTACAGTACACACCCGGATAGCTTTAGTGGCTCTTCATGGACAACAGGATTGTGATTACGACTGTTGAATAAAGGAGGGGCCCAGTGAGAGAACATTAGATAAACCTGGCTTACCAGTAGAGAGAGGTTAATGCTCTAGGCTGCTAATCGAAAGGTTGGAGGTTTGAGTCCCCTCAGAGGCACCTTGGAAGAAAGGGCTGGCAATCTGCTTCCAAAAAATCAGCCATTGAAAACTCTATGGGACACAGTTCTACTCTGGCACACATGGGGTTGCCATGAGTCAGAATCGACTTGAAGGCAACTGGTTTGAGGTTTTTTGTTTGTTTGTTTACCAGTAGGGAAGCGTTCTAAACTTCAAGTTCTACAATGATCAGCAATTGTCAGTGATAAGTAGACAGCAGGGTACTAAGGCTAGAAGGTCTCACACTTTAATACGTGTATTAATGACCAGGGAATCTTGCGAACTTGAAGATTGGGATTGGAGTAGGGGGTGTTCCTAAGATTCTGCATTTCCAGCAAGCTTCCAGGGGATGCTGATGCTGCTAGTCTGGGACTTCACTGTGTGGCAAGTCCTACATACTGAATTCAACTCTGTTTCCGCTTACCTCACAGGCGAAGGCACTGAGGAGAGAATCCACCAGCCCTGACATTATTTAGACCAAACAACCAAGGGTGCAAAGTTTGTGTGTGTATGTTGTTTGGAAGGCACCCTGGTGGTGCAATGGTTAAACCTCAGTTGCTATCTGAAAGGTTGGGGTTTGAACCCATCTTGCAGCTCTGCGGAAGACAGACCTGGCAATCTGCTCTGTAAAGATTAAACCCTGTTGCTGTTGAGTCAATCCTGACTCATAGTGACCCTATAGGACAGAGTAGAATTGCCCAATAGGGTTTCCAAGGCTGTAATCTTCACGGAAGCTGACTGCCACTCTTTCTCCTGAGGAGAAGCTGGTGAGTTTGAACTGCTGACCTTTAGGTTAGCAGCCAAGCACTTAACCACTATGCCACCAGGGCTCCTTCTCATAAAGATTACAGCCTGGGAAACCCTATGGGACAGATCTTCTCTGTCACGCAGGGCTGCTATGAGTCGGAAAATCATTGAATGGCACCTAACTACAACAAATGTTGTTTTGAGGTGGTCTTTTTTAGGGGTGGGGGGTATGGAGGCATGTATATAAAGATAGAAATATCAACTTTATCAATTGTAAATGCAGACCAGCAGATGTCTTCCTGCCTTGTTCCCCTACCCCTCCCTGCAGTTGACTATAACTACCCAATCACCTCTCAGCAGTAGGTCCTGAGGAAGTCCCCCATCCCCACCTTTGGTGGTAGGAAAGAGGCCAGGAACTGCCTTCCCCCAGGCACACAGCTGGCCGCCTGGACAAGGTTCACTGACTGAGCTCAAACGCACCTGTGAGCTCCTTCGGGGACACATCCCTAGCTGGTGAGTGTGACTTGCACCAGCTTCAAGTTGAGATTACATTTCTCTTACAGAAAGAGTCAGTGACCTATATCCTGCCCAGTAGCTTAGAGGGCTCCTCCCCTTTCATTACCCACCAGAACTTGTCAGCCCTGACTGTGTCTTTCCAGCACTGAAAACCAAAAATAAACCAACAAACAAACCAAACCCATTGCTGTCGAGTCGATCCCAACTCACAGCGACCCTATAGGACAGAAGAGAACTGCCCCACAGGGTTTCCAAGGAACCCCTGGTAGATTTGAGCTGTCGACCTTTTGGTTAGCAGTCGTAGCACTTAACCACTATGCCACCAGAATTTGAGGACCTGTTTAAAACAACAATAACAAAAATCCCAAACCAGTTGCTGTCCAGTAGATTCAGACTCATAGTGACCCCATGTGTGTCAGAGTAGAATCGTGTTCCATGGAGTTTTCAGTGGCTGATTTTTCAGAAGTGCACTGCCAAGTCTTTCTTCTGAGGTGCCTCTGGGTGGACTTGAACCGCCAACTTTTTGCTTAGCAGCCAATGGTTAAACATTTGTACCACCCAGACACTCCTATTTTAAACAAATACAACCAAAATTATATCTCCCTTACCAAACTGCCTGCACAAGCTGGTTCTTCTTAACCAGCCCAGTGATTTACACTGGTACGGTAGACATAGGGAACACAAATAATAAAGAGAACTCACACAATAAAATTTTTGGCTCACTGCATAGACTACAAAGCCCTCTAGAACGTTTCCATTTTGTTTTTATTTGCAGGCATTCAGAGTCTGGTCATAAGCATACACAAACCCCTGTTGTCATTAATATTTAACCAGCATTTATTTTGCATTTCATACATGCCAGGTACCAGGTTAGGTACTTTCACGTTTGTTATACCATTTTATTCCTAAAGCAATCATGGAAGCTAGATGTTTTAATGAAAAAAAATCAGGGTTCTGAGAGGTTACGTAACAAGCCCAAGGTAACACAGCTAGTAAGTGATATACCACTAATGAAGGGAAGGAAGAAAAAGAATTGGACAAGTAGATTATGGTCATAAGTTGGAGAGTTTGTCCAGAGTGGAGTTCTTGGCTCAGGGTGGAGAAATGCTCCAGAGAGGTAATGTATTCCTGTACACGCAACTAGAATGGACCTCATATAACATTCCCTAGACTATGGAAGACACTGCTGGTTCCTAGGCTATAGAAGAAAAGCCATTGCCCACTTCTTCCTTGCTAGCAGGACTCCAGTTTTGTTTAAATGGCAATGTATCTAGCCCCAGTGGATGAACTGGTTCACTTAAACCAGTCATGACAAAATCCTTCCCCTTTGCTAGTGATTGATTTAGTTGTGGGCATGGGAATGAACATGAGATGAAAAAGTAGATCTATGGTGGCCCTGGGAAAGACTTCTTCCCTAATAAGAAAGAAGCCGATAAAGAGAAAGCCCCGTTTGTACAACCAATCCTCCTTCCTTCCTGCTCAGGTTGAAATAATGTGAAGATACAATGCTTTGTACTTAGGCAGCCATCTTGTGACCATGAGGAGAGATGTAGCCTTACACACTGAGGATGGCAGAGCTAAAGATGGAAAGAGACTGGGTCCCTGATGACCTTGTTGAATGACCAAACATCCACCTGCAGACTTCTTAAAATGTGAGATAATTAAGTATCTGTATAATTTAGCCTACTATTGGTCAGATATTCTGCTATATGCAGGCTAAAGCACTACAGTGATACAAGAGGCCTTCCCTCAACTCTCATTTTGCTAAGAAGCTAAGAATTCTCACACAAAACCCTCTGCCCTAGACTGATGTCTTGGTTTAGAATTGCCCTTCATCTTGTCTTCTCAATACCTTCTTCTCAGGGCTGCATTGTGCCACCATCTACAAATTGGCTACAAATTGGGAACAGTTTTAATTATTCTACAATAGACAGTTTGTCTACTTTCTTATACATATTTTTTTCAAATTTGTAAAACTCAGCTCACCTCCTCATGAAAGCCTTTCCTGATACAGCAGGACTTAGCTGTGGTAGGAATAATAATGGCCTTCCAAAAATGTCCACATCCTAATCCCCAGAACCTGTAAACGTGTGACCTTATGTGATAAAAGGCACTTTGCAGATAGGATTAAGGTTAAGAACCTTCAAATGGGGAAATCCTGCTGTATTATCCAGGTGAGGCCAGTCAAATCACACGAGTTCTTAAAAGCAAAGAGAGAGGTGCTGATGGCAGAAGAGTCAGAAAGATGCAAACTTGTGGGTTTTGAAGAGGGAATGTGAGTGATCTCCAGAAGCTGTAAAGGCAAAGAAACAGATTCTCCCTGAGAGCCTCCAGAAAGGAATGCAGCACTGCCAACGTGTTGATTTTAACCTAGTAAGATCTGTGTCATGTTCTGACATACAGAACTAAAACCAAAAACACCCAAACCTGTTGCCATGGAGTTGATTCTGACTCAGAGTGACAGTTCTATTCAGCGTAGAACTGCCTCATAGGGTCTCCATGGAGCAGCTGGTGGATTTGAACTGCCTACATTTTAGTTAGCAGCCAAATGCTTAACCACTGTGCCACCAAGAGATCGAAGATAATAAATTTAAATTGTTCAAGCCACCAGGTTTATGGTAATTTGCTGAAGCATCTGGCATTCCATTTTCCCCCACTTTAGTACTTCTCACTCTATGGTATGTAGTCTGGTGGGTAAGAATCTGGGATGCGGATTCAAACAGATTTGTGCAAATCCATGTGGCCTTGGACAAGTCTCTTAAATTCTAAGTATCAGTGATATTATCTAGAAAACAGATTAAGGATAGTGTCTCTCTTGGGTGGGAAGGAGGGAAAAAGGGAGACTCTCTGCTTAGGGGATCCTGAGCTTCTGTTAAGGGTAAGAGGAAAATCTGGAAATGGATAATGATAATGGTTGAACAACCCAATAAACATAGCTAATGTCACTGAATTGTACATGTGGAGAATGTTGATATGACAAATGATTTGTTACATACATATTTACCACAATTAAAAAGAAAAGAATATCTCTCTCGTGGGTTTATTGTGGTATTTGAATGGGACTACGTATGCAAGTAACACACTTAGCACAGTGCTGGCTAAATAAAAGTCACTCGATAAATGGTGGTCATTATAATAATTGTTGGAAAAGAGGGATCAAGGGCCTTGGAGATTTCTCTGTGGTGGGAAATCACTTAAAACAGCCATTCATTCAGTTGGAAGTTGAGAAATCGTGTGATGTAGTGGTTAAGATCACAGACTCCAAATCCAGTCTCCTTGGGTTTAAATCCAGACAGCTGTATGACCTTGGACACATGACAGCAATTTAGTGTGAGTTCCCCCAGAAACAGACCTTGAGACAACCATTTGAATGCAAGTAGTTTATTTGGGAGGTAAATGGAAGTAATACCTAGAGAAAAGTGGAAAAGTGAGATAGGGATGAGAAGGAGGCCAATAAGTGTGTTACTAAGCAAGTCACCACTGTGGCCATCTGGAGTGTTAGCCCTCTGGGGAACTCTGGGGGAAATGTAGAATATGTGCCTCTGAGTTATCACACCCAAGGTGAGAGGGAGCAGGGGTAGTTAGACACTAACTCCCTTCAGCCATTAGTTGAGGGTGGCTTTCAGAGAAGCAGTAATTCCCCAGCGTGTCCGGCTTGCCACATGCGGGCAGAGAGTCCTCAGGCAATAAGATGGTGACAGTTGGAACCTGAGCTGGCAGACACTGGAATGAAAGGATATGAGGAAGTTACCCACAGTGTCTGCTACGTTTAGTTTTCTTGTCTTTAGAATGCAGATCTTTTTTGTTATCTAACTTTTACATGCATATGGGATAATTGAAAAGACCATGTTCATACACATTTCTCTTATGCTTGTGGAAGCTGGATAATGAAAAAGAAAGACAGGAGAAGAATCGATGCATTCGAACTGTGGCGTTGGTGAAGAATATTGAAGATACCATGGACTGCCAAAAGAACAAACCAAACAGTCTTAGAAGAAATACAACCAGAATGTTTCTTAGAAACTAGGACAGTGAAACTTCAGCTCACTTATTTAGGACACATCATCAGGAAAGACCAATCTCTAGAAAAGGACATCATGTTTGATAAAGTAGAGGGCCAGCAAAAATGAGGGAAATTCTCAACGAGATGGACTGACACAACAGTTGCAAAAAATGAACTCAGCCACACTGACAATGAAGATAGCACAGGACTCGGCAATGTTTTGTTCTGATATGTATAAGGTTGCTATGAGCCAGAGCCAAATCAACAGCAACTAACAACAACACAACAAGATGGGGAAAATAACACTGCTTGCTTCATAGGACTATTGTGAGGTTGTGTGCGTTAATGTTCCTGGGTGATGCAAACAGTTAAGTGCTGTGCTACTAATCCAGAGGCTCCTCAGAAGATAGGATTGGTGATTTGCTTCCAAAAGATCACACCCACGAAAACCTTATGGAGCAGTTCTACTCTGCAACTCATGGGGTTACCACGAGTTGGGATCAACTCCACAGGCAACTGATTTTTGATTATGTAAGTCAACAAAGTGCCTAGATGAGAGCCTGGCATAGAGTAAGAACCACTTAACTGTTATCCTTTGAAGTTCTTTGCCTTTGTGTGATATAAAAGCTTCTTTGTTCCCACCACCCCCCTCAGTAATGTTTAGTGAAGTTGTTTACCCTCACAAATGCTTCAGAAACAGTAGGTGGGGCCTTGTGGACTGTGAGGAAGGAACTCACATTCACCTCTGGGTTCCTGCCTCACAGAGGTGGTCTATGCGGAAGCAGGAGCCACATGGAGGAGAGACCAAGAATATAAACTCTCACCTAGCAGTTTGCACATAACCCAGAAGGGGTTGTGGAATTCTGTGGGGCATGGATTGGGGAGCTTGAACCCAGCTTTTCTATATCGCTAAGACATGGAGGGCACCACTGCCATTTGAGTTATGTACTAGATTATAAGCATCCTGAAGGCAGGAACTGTGGGCTCATTGCTGGATTCCCTGGAACACTCAGTAGTTAAGTGTTGACTAGATGAGCATGAAAAGAGCTTAGAAAACTGGAAAGTGGTTGATACCATTCCCATATGTACCCCCTCAACTAGTGGCCTTCACCAGACCTTAATCTCTCCGCCATCTTGTTTCCCTGACCCCTTAGCCCACCAGGACACAAGAAGTAATCTGTGCCCAAACTGTGCAGATGTTGGCAAACTGGCATAAGCTCTCCCACTCAGTGGTGCCATTTAGAACACAAAGGACAAGCTGTGGGTGTTTATACCAACACATACATTTAAGTGAGCCCTCACTTCTTCCTGAAAGGAACCCAAAAACTCTGTTGGAACTGAAAACATTTTATATTTATATATCACTAGTTATTGAGGGAACACAAAGTACTCAGCAAACATGATCTCATTAGTCCTCACAACAGCCCTGAGGGAAGAAGTTGGCAAGAATTCTCGTCCTCCTTGGAGGGAGAAGAGAATGGAGGCTCAGATGGCCAGCTAACATGTGCCAGAGCCACTAAGCAGGTGCTCCAGGGAGTCGGGATAATGGCGAGAAAATGTGAATCTCAAGATGGAAAGTTAAAGGACTCTTCCTGGCTTACCATACCCCAGACCAAGGGGTGTCATAGGGTGTGGCCTCCATGCTCACTGCTGCATTGTGGGGATGAACAAAAACCTGGAATAGCCCAAATGTCCCTCAGTATGGGATCCAATAGATATATCATGGTACAAACAATGAAATAATATTCACATGTTAAAAAAGGACCTATATGTTCTGACATGGAAAGATGTTAAAGATATTTCAGTGAAAACGCAAGTTGTAAAAGAGTATATACGTACATATATGTGTAAACATGTATGTCTATATGTGTATGTAAAAGAGTATATACTATATAGATATACATATGTATACACAAAACCAAAACCCAGTGCCGTTGAGTCGATTCCAATTCATAGCGACCCTATAGGACAGAGTGGAACTGCCCCATAGAGTTTCCAAGGAGCACCTGGTGGATTCAAACTGCGGACCCTTGGGTTTGCAGCTGTAGCACTTAACCACTACACCACCAGGGTTTTTATATATACATGAGAGAAAAGTCTAGAAGAATGTGTAACAATGTTTATCTCTACAGGTTGAATTAAAGCAACTTTTTTTAAATCATTCATTTGTTAAAGGTTTAATTTTTTTTTTTTTTGCAATCTGCATGTTTTTCTAAAAACCAGAAAAAGGGAAATTCTTTATGTCACCTAAAATGTACTAAAAATAGGAAATAAAGCTATTAAAATATGCTCACGTTGATTTCTTTCATTAAAAAGGAACACCAGGAACGTTTTTCCTTGATATGAAGAATTTGGAAAAATTCCACCAGACAGAGCTTCTCTTTAGCTCCTACAGCGCGGTGAAAATTGAATCAGATTCTCTGTTTTGTAAACACGTGCTCTCGTGGCTGCAAAACCAAAATACAGAGTGAAATCTCTCTGAGTTTTTCTGGATGTTTTTAAACATGGAACTGACCTGACTGCTTAGTCTTTTTACCTAAAACACTTTAGTAAATGAGAAAGCAACCTCATCCCAACAAGGAATTTAAAACATCAACAACTTAACATTATGTTATGTCAGCGAACTTTAAAACTCAGATCACTGAAGTCAAAGATACAGTATGTTGTTGTTGTTAGCTGCCCTGGAGCCGACGTGGACTCATGTACACTTCATGTACAACAGAACAAAATGCCGCCCCAGTCCTGCGTCATACTCGCAACTGCAACTATGTTTGAGTCCATCTTCGCAGCTAATCTCTCACCAAGGATCTCTGGCCACTTTGGCCCTCTACTTGCCCAAGCATGATGTCTTCCTCCAACAACTGATCTCTCCTGATGATGTGTGCTAAGCAAGTGAGTTGGACGATGTTCTGTTGTGAACCGTAAGGTTTTCATTGGCTACTTTTAGGAAGTAGATTCCCAGGTCTTTGTTCCTAGGCTTTCCTCAGCTGCACTGAAACCTGTCACCATGAGTGACCTTGCTGGTATAGCTTCCAGAATCACAAAACACGAAAGCCATTCGGTATGATAAACTGGCAGAAGGGCGGTGGAAAATACAGTATAGTGCAAAGAAAAAGAGGGGGTGAGGTCAAGTAGAGCTGGATTCAAGTTTCAGCTTTGGATCTGACCCCACTGGGCCTTAAAGACATACTGCCCTCATTCATTCCATTCTTCAAATACACCTGAGTACCTATTATGTGCCAAGCATAGGTCAAAACACTGGGAATACAGAGGCCAAAAGACGGGATGAGTCCCTGCACTGGTGGAGCAACCTAACCTCTCTCAACTACAGATGCCCACCTGAAAATAGGGAATAATAATACTTACATCACCTGTGCTACATAAAACCAAAAAAATGAAACCCACTGCCATCGAGTTGATTATAACTCACAGTAACCATATAGGACAATATAGGACAGAGTAGAACTACCCTATAGGGTTTCCAAGCCTTTAATCTTTGTGGAAACAGATTGCCCCATCTTTTTCCCTCAGAGCGGCTAGTAGAGACAAACCTCTGACCTTTTGGTTAGCGGCCGAACTCCTAACCACTGTGCCACCAGGGCTACTTTGTGCTACATGACCGAAAAAAAAACCGAACTCTTTCTGTCAAGTCAATTTTAATTCACAGCAAGCCTGTAGGACAGAGTATACGTGAAAAAAAAAAAAAAAAACCCAGTGCCGTCGAATCAAATTCCGACTCATAGCAACCCTATAGCATACGTGAGAGGGTGTGAATTCAGTGTTGAGTCTGGAACTTAGCTGAATCAAAAACCTCTGCTTCTTTTCATAGGAGACAGACAAGCGGAGCAAAATCTGTATTCAGATCCATATCCCTCTCAGGAGCAGGGCCTGTCTGTGGGATTTGTCCCTCCAGCTTCCCAGCCATTCCTAAGGAAACAAGAAAGGGAAGGCGGAGTGTCCTCACCTTCCCTTACCAACAGGGCTGCTGAAGAGCTGGTTTAAGACAAAAACAATGAAGGTCGCGTGGAACCTTCTGGTGAATTCAGAGGGGAGGAATATTGGCTAATTATCATTGAAATGAGGCAAGTGTGATGGAACTGCCATGTGCCAGGCACTGTGCTGAGTGTGTTCATTATCTCAACTAATCCAACAATTGCCCTTTGAGGCACTAACGGTAATATTGATGACGAAGGTGGCTGTCTTGGTGGTTGTTCTAAGTGCTTTGTACATATTGAATGATTTAATGCTCACAACAACCCTAGACGAGAAGAATGTCTATTATTCCCTTTTAACAAAAAAGGAAACTGAGGCACGGAGAGGCTTAGCTAGCTAGTCAGTGGCAGGGTTGTGATTCAAACCATGGCAATTCAAATACAGAGCTTAAGATCTTAAACTTTATGTCCTATTATTCTGCTCATTTTCTGTATAAAGAAACTGAAGTTCAGACAAGTGAAGTGGCCTGCCCAAGGTTGCAATTTGGCTGCTAGGTTTGGCATCAGCTCTTTCCAACTCCAAAGCGTGCGTTCTATAAAACGTGATAAACCTATTGCCATCAAGTCAATTCTGACTCACAGGGATCATATAGGATGGAGCAGAACTGCCCCACAGGGTTTCCAAGGAGTGGCTGGTGGATTCGAACTGCCAACCTTTTGATTAGCAGCTGAACTCTTTAACTGCCATGCCACCATGGCTCCCTAAAACATGATACTCTTCTGCAATGCCCCAGGCAGTGGAAATCTCTAGGACAGCGAGGTCCTACCTCAGGCCTATCGCTGATGAGCAGGCACAGCCCTGGTCTGTGTCTGGCTCCCCTGACTGAAAACAGAGACTGGGGAGGGATAATGCTTGCTTGGCTTTCTGCCCATGGCAGATGGGACTATTTCACTACCATCTGTGAGTGCCCTCATTCCTGGTCCCTGAGCCTTGATACTGATCTGAGTACTCATTCATTCATTCCACAAATGCTTATTGTATTCTATCAAAAATGATTTTGTATTTCAGTCTTGGGGTGATAGTTTGGTTCTTGCTTTCTTCCTTTTTACCGCATCCTTATGTGCACCCCATTCCTTTCTAGAAATGGGTCCCTTTTGTCCTGTAAGTCACTGACATGGTCCATCTGTGGGCCTCTGCTAGCCCATATTGTATCTTTGTGCAAATTAGAGAAAGGCGCCCCCTCTGGGCAGATGCAGCCTCACAGGCTGTAGCTTGGAGAGTGGAGGGTGGGCTGGATTTTTAGCCCTTGCCCAGCCTCTAGGCTGGTACTTTCGTGCTGGGCACAGCGTACATTCCTGGATGTAGCAGCCTCCTCTTTCAGCCTTTCTAGGGATTGGAGATATGTCCTTGGAACACAAGCTCAATGACTTGAAGTCCTACCTGACCTCATCACCCACCTGCTTAAAAGGGTCCTCCACCCACTCTGAAACCTATAAACTAGGCCCTGCAGGTCATTAGCTTTTTATTCATCACCTACCGATAGACCCGCCAGACACACCCTAACCACCTCCCTGGACCCGCTTCCTCTTCATCCTCCTTTCGCCTATCAGCTACTAGGACCTCCGCCTCCAGTTTGTGGCTCTGCCCACCCTCGGGCAGGTTCCACCCATCCCTGGATGTGGTTATCACATCCAAATCCAAGAGCCATTCTGACAATGTGGCCATTGTGAGGCTGTGCCAACCATTCACCTTTATTAACAAAAAGGCACTGTGGACCTGCTCAACAGCAGGGTGGTATATAACATGACTCTCAGGATGTCCTCATTCCAGACACCATTCTGACACAGTTTAAAGTCTAGAAAGCTGTTTAGAGGTAGCATTCAAAATAAAGAACAAATATAGTCTTTCTTGAAAAAGGAAAGTCGTAGATAAGCCTGGAGGAAAGGGGAATGAAGAAACCCAAAGATACAAGGGAAAGATTAGTCTAAAGGACTAATGAATGGACCACAACTAACACAGTGTCCAGCACAACTAGACGGTGCCTGGCTACCACCACAGAATGCTCTGACAGGGATCACAATACAAGGTCCGGGGCTGAGTGGGAGAAAAATATAGAACAAAATTCATACTCACAAAAAAGGACCAGACTTACTGGTCTAACAGAGACTAGAGAAACCCCGAGAGTATGGCTCTAGCACTCTTTTGACTTAGTACTGAAGTCAATCCTGAAGTTCACACTTCAGCCAAAGGTTAAACATGTCTATAAAACAAACAGTACCACACAAGAGGAACGTGCTTCAATCATGTACACGAGGCTAAATGGGCACACTAGCCCAAAAGCAAAGATGAGAAGGCAGGAAGGGAAGGAAAACTGTATGAATGGAAACGGGGAACTTGGGATGGAGAAGGGGAGAGTGTTAACAACCAGTGTCATGAAACAATTTGTGTATTAATTGTTTAGTGAGAAACTAATTTGCTCTGTAAACTTTCACATGAAGCACAATATTAAAAAAATTAAAAAGGAAAGTTGTGATTTTAAAAATCCAATATTTCTATTGAATCTATGATTAGATAATTCACCTGGTCAACTCCTCCTTATTCTTAGGTCATTTCTTCCAAGAAGCCTTCTTGGATTGGTTTCTTTTCCCCTCCACCACTCTGCTTCTAGTTAGGTGCCCTTTCTCTATGCACCTCCTAGAGCACCTGAACTTGGCTGTCATAGCCCTTATCATATTAAATTGTAATTGCCCACTTGCTTCAGTACTGTCCCCTAATGAACTGTAAATTCTATGAAATGAAACTATGCCTAGTTCATCTTTATATCATCAGCACCTAACACAAAGCCTAGCACTTAATGGGAACTCAGTAAATGTTTGTGAAATAAATAAAAGATATTTTATGGGAAAATATTAGCATCAGGGAAATGAAATGAGAAGGCATTGCTGCTTTTAGATCCCCCAGACAATTCTCCAGAAATCAGAATTTAATATACCAGGTAGCAGTTCCATCCATCCATCCATCCATCCATCATCTACCCATCCATTCATCCATTTCTTTCTTTATTCACTCATTCATAGAAAAAAGGGAAAAAAAAAGCTCATTGCTGTTAAGTCAACTCTGACTCATAGTGACTCTACAGGACAGAGCTGAACTGCCCCCCAGAGCTTCCAAGGAATGCCCGGTGGATTTGAACTGCCAACCTTTATGGTTAGCAGCTGTAGCACTTAACCATTATGCCACCAGGGGCTCCTCATTCACAGAAGGAATTTTATTTATTGAGCTTGTGCCTAAGCACTGAGGATTCTACAGTGAAAAACATAGTCAAGGCCCTTGCCCTCATAAAGCTTATTTTCTAGTGGGGGTGGCAGAGTTTGGAGCAAGGGGCAGGGAGGAGAGACAATATATTCCCCAGTTGGTCACTTACACTACAGTGAAACTTTATAATGTGAATGACTTTTAGTCACGCCAGGTGCTTCTTAGAAGAATCTAAAGGTTAACTTGCCAAGGACTGGGGTCAGCTCAGAAGCAAGTTCTTAATCCATGATTTACTAGCTAAGTTACCTTTGGTCAAGTGATTTGACCTCTCCAAGCCTCAGTTTCCTTGCTAAATGTAATAAAAACAAAGCCACCTGCTTCCCAGTAGCTACATGCCTGACTCAGGGGAGGGCCCACGAAGGTTAGCAATGACTATTATCCACCCATTTAAGAGGTTTGGGAGCAGGTTAAATGTTCTCTGGGCATTAATTCATATGCTCTATACTAATACGAAGGCATCATTTTAATTCCTTACTGTCACTGGTTCGTGCTCAGTTTTGCTGGGGTGTAACTGGCTTAGTTTAAACCTCTGGGTTGTGCAATATTTGCATATGATCTTTGAGTTCAGGCTCAGAGACACCAGTGGCAGATAAAGCCACTGACCGTGAGCTTCAAGAGGACTTGGCTTGGGTTCTGGCCACTGATGTTATAGCTCAAGTGACTCTGTTGTGGAAGACCTAGAGCTAATTTCCCCTTATTGAACTTTAAATAGCTAGGATAAATAAAGCAGATTTAAATCAACTGCGTTATAAACAAAAGGCACAGATGGCAGGGCAAGATTGAGTGACAATAGCAAAGTCCTCTATGCACTCCTGAAAATCTCTTTCAGAGGGGACTAAGGGCCCTCCGTTTTATGTCGTTCTTTGTATTTATGAATTCCAGAAAGTCTTTTCCTTAAAGTATATAGCTGCCATCAACAGGATATTAGTGGGTGAATGCTCTTTGAAGTCACAGAGGAAAAAACCTCTCAATTAGGGTCTAAATAGGTCAAGAGGGCAATTGGCTGTCTAAAGGGTATGCATGCTGCTTCTCATCTTGCCAGGAAGAAAGATCAGGGTTTAAAAGAACAAAGGGTCCACAAAGGTCCTTGTAAAATCTGACAAAATGGATTGACAAAGGGCAATAGGAGAAAATTATGAGAACAACTTAAGAAATCTTTTATTAAGAGATTCACTTCTCTTTGTTCTTCCTCATACAACACGCACACGTGCACACACATTCTTCACACACATACAGGCCTGCCTTATGACTCAAGTCTCAAACAACTTCCAAGGATTCCATATTGAATCATGAATGAATGTCACCTTTACCCCATGGCCACTTTGTTTAGGCCAGGGATGGGCACCTGACTCAAACACAGCCCATCATCTTCCTAAGCCCTGACCCTAATCTTTAACCAGTGGAATGTTATAAACTGAACTAATCAGTGTCCTTCCCAAGGAACTTAGCAGAATTGAGAAAGTGACTCATTTGTACATTAAAAGATCTGAGTACCTGATATTCAAATTTAGGAAGGGCCTGCAAAGTCAAAGCTATTTTCATAATAATACTAAGGTATTAATTGCCTTTTTCATTTTCATTTTCTTATGAGCATACTTCAGAGGGTTTCAGAGGCTACATAACAAGTGTTATGGCAACAAGTTAAATAAAGTAGCAAATGTGAGAATCCAGCTGTCTTCTATTACCTGTTGAGTCAGGCCCCAACTCATGGCAATCCCATATGTTACAGAGTAGAACTGCTCCATAGGGTTCTCTTGGCTGTGATCTTTAAGCATAGCCAGGCTTTTCTTCCATGATGCCACTGGTTGAGTTCAAACAGCCAAGCTTTAAGTTAGTAGTCAAGTGTGATCTGTTTGCACCACTCAGGGCCCTTGTCTTCAGTTAAGCAAATATTAAACGAATTTGCAAAAAAAATTGAACAATGTAACTCTACTTGCTTCTTTTTTAAGTTTTTTTTAACAGTTATTTTCATAAACATTTTATTTCTGTTAACATTCACTATCAATTGAATTGTGTCTCCCCAAAATATGTGTTATAAATTCTAACCCCCATGTCTGTGGTTATAATCCCATTTGTCAATGGGTTTTCTCTGTTGTGTTAATGAGATAGTATTAGTGTAAAGCCTGTTGCCTTAGAGTTGATTCCAACTCATAGTGACCCTAAAGAACAGAGTAGAACTGCCCCACAGGGTTTCCAAGAAGCATCTGGTGGATTCGAACTGCCAACCTTTTGTTTAGCAGCCATAGCTCTTCACCACTACACTGCCAGGGGGGCTGTTTCAAATCGATCTCTTTTGAGCTATAAAAGATTAAGCTATCGAGCAAGCAAGCACAGATGGGGAGAGATAGATGCCATGCCACATGAAGATCACCAAGAAACTGGTAAACAGAAACTGAAAAGAAACAAGGACCTTCCCCTAGAACGCACAGAGAAAGCCTTCCCCTAGAGCCAGTGACCTGAATTCTGACTTTAGCCTCGTAACTATGAGAAAATAAGTTTGTTTGTTGAAGCCACCTTTGTGGTATTTCTATTAAGGCAGCACTATTAGATGACTAAGACAACATGTAATATGTTTATTGTTATTCCTAGCTAAACTAAAAAAAAAAAAAAACATTGCCGTCGAGTCAATTTTGACTCATAGGGACCCTACAGGACAGAGTAGAACTGCCCCATAGAGCTTCCAAGGAGCGCCTGGTGGATTCGAACTGCTGACCTGTTGGCTAACAGCGGTAGCACTTAACCACTTAACTACTACACCACCAGGGTTTATAATTATTAATAAATTATTTAAAAATTAATAAAAGTTTTAATTTTTTTCCTTTAAATTTTGAATACACCAAGTATTCATAGACACACACATATAAACAAAAGCTCTTTGGTGTACCCAAGTATTTTTAAGAATGTGAAAGTGTCCTGAAACCAAAACTTTTGAGAACCACTGCCTTAGAGGATTTGAAAAGTGTGGCAAAGCTTTTTTCCAGTGTTAGAAACAATGTATAATAAATCCAAATATTCTTCTTTAATCCTCATCAGTCAGGCATGGCAAAGACATTTAACAGGGAAACATGAAAAGACCACGGAGAAAAGGCCCTCATATCAGAGGCTATGCTGCAAGCCCAGGTGACATCGCCTTCACTTTGGCAGAGGATTTGGCCTTGGTCCACAAAAGATGGTCTCAGGGAAAGACTGATTTCTGATCACGGAGATGATGCTACGTCAGAGAGCTAGTAAATGCTCTCCTTCTCCCTGGCCAAGTCCTTTTAGGCATGGAGAAAGAGGCACTGCTCAGTGTGTTAGATAGGGAGGAGTCACTTTCCCCTATAGGTCCTGGGATGTGCCTTCCCTGCAGAGACAGGCAAATACCAGGCCCAACAGGCAAATACCAGGCCCAACACCGCTCATTCCACAGCCTCAGCCATCATTGTTAATCTGACCGAAGCACTCCGTGTGTAAAAAAATAATAGTAAGAGCTCCGGTGTATCCTGTGTGTTTGCAGAGGAGCTCTCTTACCTGTGGGGAGTGCAGTACGGTTAATCTGTTAGGTCAAGTAGAAATCATGTACCTAATTGTGCAGAGACAGGCTGAGCTTCCAGCTAATTTCTCAGGCCCTTGATAATCCTGGACCAAATAGCATGGAGGCCTCCCCTCTGCCACCGTGCATCTAATGCCAGCTGAGTGGCTCTGCCCCTTGCAGCACACACAGATGGAATGCCATTCCAACTAGAGGCCTCTGCTTCCAGGGCTGTGGGTCAGAGTTTCCCAAAGCTCTTTGGTTCTTTCCCCACAGGCCTTGCCTCTGGCTCTCCCAAGACCAGTCTTTGTTAGGGAAATAAAGCAAGAGTTGAATCAAGACTTCAAAAAGCCCCTTAAAAAACACAAAGGGGATCAACTGCTCAGATATTATTGGGCTTTATTATTTCACATAAATGTTAACAAACTCTTCACTTTGATGGCTCAGAAGAACAAAATGAAGGTGTTTTTCAGGCATTGTACACATTTGCTCATGAATCGTCCAGTCCAGGAAATGATTAAAGGGAGCTGGGAAATGGATTCAGGACTGGTCATTTTTGTTAGTGAAGTAATTAATTACTGTATTTACAGTCCACCTTCTCAGAAGAATTTGTTAGGTTATTTAAAAATATACTATAAATAATTGAAACAGAGGAAGTTAAGCAGATTACTGTTCAAATCCACTGGACTCTCAAGATTTAATGAAAAGCAAGGACAAAGGAAAACTCAGGGGATTTCCAAAAAAAGGAAGACATTTAGTTCAACAGCAATCATTAATATCTATGGCATCACGAATTTGAGTCAGGAAACTTTTATTCAAATTGGAAAGAAAGATAATGTGCAATGAGTGAACATACTTACACACGTCACTGGATTTCTGTAGAAGTCTTAATGTTGTTGTTAGGTGCCATCAAGTCATTTCTGACTCCTAGCCACCCTATGCAAAACAGAACGAAACCGTGCTTGGTCCTGAGCCACCCTCACAATCATTGTTATGCTTAAGCCCATTGCTGCAGCCAATGTGTCAATCCATCTCATTGAGGGTCTTCTTTTTCTCTGACCCTCTACTTTACCAAGCATGTTTGGTTTGTTTTCTTTTCTGGAGTCTTAATAGTATCCAAAAAAACAAAGTAAACCTGTTGCCATCCAGGGGATTCCTATTCATAGTGATCCTATAGGACAGAGTAGGATTGATTGTCCCATAAGGTTTCCAAGGCGCAGCTGGTAGATTCAAACTGCCAATGTTTTGGTTAGCAGCCAAGTTCTTAACCACTATGGCACCAGGGCTTCCTTAATAGTATAGTCTTGTTAATATGCCACCATATAATTTAACCCTAAAATTTAGATTTAAAAAAGGATTTATCTCAGATAAAAAAAGAAATGAAGCAATAGGCCAAGGGGCCATTGATGTTGGAAATAAGATAAAAGTAGGAGTACGGCCACTATACAAACCATTTGTCAATGGATACTACACATTTCACACTGAGTTTTCTAGCATCCAACACAAGGAAGAGAAATGATAAGCCAAATATTTTTTGAGGTTCTTTAGATAAAAACAGACCATTGCTCAGCCCCTGGCGAGGTATCTGCAAGCCTTGAGACAAGAAGGCAGATGGGTTCTGCTGTCTAATTTGAGGACTCCTTTGACGGAATTGATTGAATGACCTTTGTTCTTGATTGTATGAAGGAGACTTTAGCAATTAAGAAACCTTAGTAAAGTATGAAAATAATTATCCAGCCGCATACTGATCATCAGATTTCCGTATATGGTTTCCCTCTTTCTTTTCCCTAATGATATTACTAAACTAGACTAATACCTTACATTTAAATGGAATCTGGTGACAAGGAAAAGCCTCTTGAAAAAGGAAAATAAACTATTCAAATGTAAGTTGTCAT
Source organism: Loxodonta africana (assembly GCF_030014295.1). Lineage (NCBI taxonomy): Eukaryota > Metazoa > Chordata > Mammalia > Proboscidea > Elephantidae > Loxodonta > Loxodonta africana. The sequence goes on along the minus strand of NC_087346.1, from coordinate 104,091,177 downwards.
TATGATTGAGAATTTTAGAGCCAGGTAGCTTGGAAGCTGAAGTTCTGGTTCTGGCTTACTGGCTGCACTATTTTTATCCTAGACAAGACTCATCTAAGCCTTTGCTTTGTCAGCTGTAAGGTGGTAACTATGGTATAATTTAATCCTCATAGAGCTATGAGCATTATATAAAAGAATGCATGTAAAACATTTAACAGAGTGTCTCGTCAATAACAAGCACTCAATAAACATCAAATTATAGTCCCAAGAACTTCTTCTACACTGACTCATTAAATCTTCACCGCAACCCAGTTAACTAAGAGAACATTATTACCTTTAGTCTATGGACTGAGATACAAACATAATTTGCCTAAGACACACAGAATCATTTGATGAAGAGAAGGATTATCTACGTGATCTAAATAAACAAGCAACTCTGAACATCTGTGGTTCTACCATTAGAGATTCACTCCTTTGCATTAAACAACCTTTCTTTTAAACTCTTAATAAATAATCCCAGGAGTGGTAACACAGAAGGAGTTTATGGTTTTATTGGTTGTGGTGGGAAGGGTATGTGGGCTGCTTGCCACAATCCATAATATGCAACTAGAGTAGTAATCTCGTTTTGCTTTCATTGTATTCATTTTTTGTGATAAAACCCATTGCCGTTGAGTTGATTCCAACCCATAGCAACCCATTTCTATAGTTAGCTTCCATTAATGACAACTAATACTGATTGTTCATATATGATGATGATATAAATTACTTTTTAAAATAAATGTACTTGAGTTTCAGAGTTGGTTGATGTAAATAAGAACATTAAGTTTCTAAAAAAAAAAAAAGGATACAACAAAAGTCATGGTGGCTGTAAGTGAATGTCTGCAGTTGGAAATGTTCCTCTATAGGGTGAAATATATATTTTTAGACCTGTCTTAGGAGGCTTTCTCTACCGTGGCCTCTGCTTAAGTTTCCAATGTCTTTTCTCAACATTCCCTATATTCTGTTCACATAGAAGTACTGGCAGTTTCCCCTTATTGGGTTTCTTTGTCTTTGTACAGGCAAGCTCCACTAATTGGAATGTTCTTCCCTTCCCTGCCTCTCTTACAAGTGAATTCCTTCAAGTCAGCTCTGCAAAACCTTTCCAAAAACCACTGGCAGCAGTTCCACCTCAGCCATTCTCTCTACACTTAGTAGGTGAATTCCTCACCCATGCACTTGCAGCATTTTGGGCTGCTCAGTCAGAGCACAACCCACTAGAATATGACCTGTTCCAGGCAGAGACCCTGCTGTGTGTGTGCTTATAAAGAATATAGAATCTATTTGTGAAGGAGTTCCTGGGTGGTATGAATGGCTAAACTCTAGACTGCTAGCTGTAAGGTTTTCGGTTTATATTCACCCAGAGATGCCTTGGAAGACAGGACTGGAGATCTGCTTGTAAAAGGTCACAGCCTTGAAAGCCCTATGGAGCAGTTCTCTGCACACACAGGGTCACCATGAGTCAGAATTCACTAGATGGCAACTAACAAAAACAACTTGTGAAGCGTCCAAAAACCAATCTCGTTGCCATCAAGTCAATTCCAACTCATAGCAACCCTGTAGAACAAAGTAGAAATGCCCCCTAGGATTTCCAAGGAGTGCCCGGTAGATTTGAACTGCCGACCTTTTGGTTAGCAGCTGTGGCTCTTAATCACTATGCCACCAGGGTTTCCTTTGTGAAGTGTAGGTCTTTGTAAATATTTACATGATCAAACCTGTAATTGTGTTATTTGACTCTACTGCATCTTTTCTAATTTGTATACTCTTAATCTACTATTGCATAAAAATATCCAACTATTATTGTGAATTTGTAAATTTCTACTTATAATTTGAGATGTTTTGATTTATGTGTTTTCATGATATATTATTTGGTGCCTACAAGTTCACAATTGTGTCATCATTTTGGTTGATTGTGACCATATCCTATGTATCTCTGTATCCAGAGAGTCACTGGATATTGAGTAAAGGGCAGAATCTGATAAAAATTAGCTCTCCACAAGAGGTTCAGAAGGCCTGTGGTCACTGGAGAAAGAGAATGCATATAGTGTTGGCAGGACTGTGTCCTCTTTAGAAGTTATAGGCCAGATTTTTTCACCTTGCCAAGATTCCCAAAGATAATGATTTGCTGAAAAATCATAACTAATTGTAAGTTAAGTTTTTTTATAGACTTTATTTTTAGAGCCGTTTTAGGTTTACAGAAAAATTGTGCAGAAAGTACAGAGTTCCCATGTATACCCTCCTCTTTGCACATTATTTCTCTCATTAACATGTTGCGTTCCTGTAATGTGTTTGTTACAACTGATGGACCAATACTGATACACTGTTATTAACTAAAATCTATATTCTATACCTACCCCTTGTCAGTTTGCAGTACTGTGATGGCTTGTGTATTGCTACGATGCTGGAAGCTTTGCCACTGGTATTTCAAATACCATCAGGGTCACAGGTGGACAGGTTTCAGCAGAGCTTCCATACTAAGACAGGCTAGGAAAAAAGGCCTAGAAATCTACTTCTGAAAATTAGCCAATGAAAACTCTATGGATCATAACACAGTATTACCTGATACAGTGCTAGAAGATGAAACTCCTAGATGGGAAGGCGCTCAAAATGCACAGTGACCACAACGATGGGCTCCAGCATACCAATGATAGTGAAAATGGTGCACGACAGGGCAACATTTTATACTGTTGCACATGGGGGTCACCATGAGTCAGAACTGACTCAACGGCAGCTAATAAAAACAACAACCAATATTTTATATTACAGTTTACTCTTGGCGTTGTACAGTCCTATGGGTTTTGACAAAGGCATAATGTCCTATAGCCATCATTATAAGGAAGTTTTTAAAATAAATAATCTAGAAAGCAATACTATATTTCAAAAATTTACAGCAAAAATATTGTGTTTAGTGAGAAGTATAAGTGCATTTTAATATCTTTGGTATGAAGGAAAGTGGAAAAAGTACCTGGGACTATGACAGCCTTAAAAGGGTCCAGGTCAAGGAGATCTGAGAGATACCTTGGAGGAGCTGGCATTTGAGTCAGGCCTTCTAGAGAATGGGTAAGTTTCTGACCAGAGCAGGTGGGGGGAAAGGAGACATTTTGCACATAAATTATAGCAACAGTCCTAACCAAAATGTACACTAAGGTTTCGAGAACGGAGAGGAATTTGGCTGGGGGAGAAAGGATGGGAGCTGAAACCCTCAAACACTAAGTCTTCGAATGCCTTAGCTGTAGCTTGCAAATTCTCTTTTTGAAATGTGAGGAACAAAGAACAGCTCAAGTGCTGGAGTTTGAAAATGTCTCTCAGGGTCATCATTCTCTAGGAACATGCTCTAAGGTTTCTCTTCCTGAAGTGAATTTGTTTTAATTTAAGTCTGAGCCATCTGGCTTCCCACAAGACACAGAGTAATAAAGAGGCCAAAGAAGCCAGGATATACAAATGGTCCCAGCTCCCTTCCTGCCCAGATTTCCCCTCAAACCCCTATACATCCATCCATTAACACACAATTAATCCCCAGGCATTTTCAAAGCCTGGACCTCCCATCTCTCCCACCCCTCAGCAATTAAATCCCTGCCAGTTAAAAGGCCAGAGAGAACAGGTGTGTTTCACACTCGGTTTCACTTTCCTGCAAGGTGCCAGACGGGCAGCCCCAAAGACCACAGACTTCTTTGTTCATTTAACAGCATTGGTTAGTAACCAGGCAGCCTCCTTGCCTGCTGGCACCCTCAGGTGGGACCAAGAAGGGAAGGGCGCCTCATTGCTCCTGCTAATTCCTCTGCTTCAAGGCTTGGCATATTGAGGGAAGCCCCACCTGGGAAGGTGGCATCCTGAGGGCTCTGCTCTGCCCTAGGAATTCACACATCTTTTCCTTCATTAACTCAGCCAGCACCATTCATCGAGGTTGGAGGAGCCAGCCACGTGGGGGATAAGAAAGGTCACTGTCCCTTAAGAGATTATTGTCTATTAGAGGACACACAGATACAATTTAATATAATGTAGAAAGTGTAGCGATAAAGGTGTGTACTTTTAGTGTCTTTATTAGTTGATATACAGCACTTATAAACTTATATATGAACTTATATAGTGCATATTAAGGCGCCTTGGTGGTGCGATAGAGAAGCGCTCAGCTGCTAACCAAAACACTGGTGGTATGAACCCACCCAGCTGTTCTGCGGGATAAAGACATGGCGATCTACTTCCATAAAGATTATAAAAAAAAATAGCTAAGAAAAACCTTACAGGGCGGTTCTACTCTGTCACATGGAGTCGCTATGAACCAGAATCTACTCGAAGGCACCCACCAACAACAAATAGCGTTTATCGTGTGTTCAATACTGTTCTAAGCCCTGTATGAGCATTAACTCATTTAATCCTTAAGTTGTTGTTGTTGTCGTTGTTGTTAGGTGCTGTCGAGTCGGTTCCAACTCATAGCGACCCTATGCACAACAGGACGAAACACTGCCCGGTCCTGAGCCATCCTTACCATTGTTGTTATGCTTGAGCTCGTTGTTGCAGCCACTGTGTCAATCCACCTCGTTGAGGGGCTTCCTCTTTTCCGCTGACCCTGTACTCTGCCAAGCATGATGTCCTTCTCCAGGGACTGATCCCTCCTGACAACATGTCCAAAGTATGTAAGACACAGTCTTGCCATCCTTGCTTTTAAGGAGAATTCTGGTTGTACTTCTTCTAAGACAGATTTGTTCGTTCTTTTGGCAGTCCATGGTATATTCAATATTTTTCGCCAACACCCCAATTCAAAGGCATCAGCTCTTCTACAGTCTTCCTTATTCATTGTCCAGCTTTCACGTGCATATGATGCGATTGAAAATACCATGGCTTGGGTCAGGCACACCTTAGTCTTCAAGGTGCCATCTTTGCTCTTCAACACCTTGAAGAGATTCTTTGCAGCAGATTTGCCCGACGCAATGCGTCTTTTGATTTCTTGACTGCTGTTTCCATGGCTGTTGATTGTGGATCCAAGTAAAATGAAATCCTTGACAACTTCTGTCTTTTCTCCATTTAGCATGATGTTGCTCATTGGTCCAGTTGTGAGGATTTTTGTTTTCTTTATGTTGAGATGTAGTCCATACTGAAGGCTATGGTCTTTGATCTTCATTAGTAAGTGCTTCAAGTCCTCTTCACTTTCAGCAAGCAAGGTTGTGTCATCTGCATAACGCAGGTTGTTAATGAGTCTTCCTCCAATCTTGATGCCCCGTTCTTCTTCATATAGTCCAGCTTCTCGTATTCTTTGTTCAGCATATAGATTAAATAGGTATGGTGAAAGAATACAACCCTGATGCACACCTTTCCTGACTTTAAACCACACAGTATCCCCTGGTTCTGTCCAAACAGCTGCCTCTTGATCTACGTAAAGGTTCCTCATGAGCACAATTAAGTGTTCTGGAATTCCCATTCTTCTCAATGTTAGCCATAGTTTGTTATGATCCACACAGTCAAACGCCTTTGCATAACCAATAAAACACAGGTAAACATCCTTCTGGTATTTTCTGCTTTCAGCCAGGATCCATCTGACATCAGCGATGATATCCCTGGTTCCACATTCTCTTCTGAAACTGGCCTGAATTTCTGGCATTTCCCTGTCGATATACTGCTGCAGCTGTTTTTGAATGATCTTCAGCAGAATTGCTTGCGTGTGATATTAATGATATTGTTCAATAATTTCCACATTCTGTTGGATCACCTTTCTTGGGAATGGACATAAATATGGATCTCTTCCAATCAGTTGACCAGGAAGCTGTCTTCCACATTTCTTGGTGCTGCATCTGCTTGTTGAAACATCTCAATTGATATTCCATCAATTCCTGGAGCCTTGTTTTTCGCCAGTGCCTTCAGAGCAGCTTGGACTTCTTCCTTCAGTACCATCGGTTCTTGATCATACGCCACCTCTTGAAATGGTTGAATATCGACTAATTCTTTTTGGTATAATGACTCTGTATTCCTTCCATCTTCTTTTGACCCTTCCTGCACCATTTAATATTTTCCCCATGGAATCCTTCACTACTGCAACTGGAGGCTTGAGTTTTTTCTTCAGTTCTTTCAGCTTAAGAAACGCCGAGCATGTTCTTCCGTTTTGGTTTTCCATCTCCAGCTCTTTGCACATGTCATTATAATACTTTATTTTGTCTTCTTGAGAGGCCCTTTGAAATCTTCTGTTCAGTTCTTTTACTTCATGAATTCTTCCTTTTGCTTTAGCTGCTTGACATTTGAAAACAAGTTTCAGAGTCTCCTCTGACATCCACCTTGGTCTTTTTTTTCTTTCCTGTCTTTTCAGTGACTTCTTGCTTTCTTCATGGATGATGTCCTTGATGTCATTCCACAACTCGTCTGGTCTTCGGTCACTAGTGTTCAATGCATCAAATCTAAATTCAGGTGGGATATACTCAAGTTCATATTTTAGCTCTCATGGACTTGCTCTGATTTTCTTCAGTTTCAGCTTGAACTTGCATAGGAGCAATTGATGGTCTGTTCCACAGTCGGCCCCTGGCCTTGTTCTGACTGATGATATTGAGCTTTTCCATCGTCTCTTTCCACAGTTGTAGTCAATTTAATTTCTGTGTGTTCCATCTGGTGAGGTCCATGTGTATAGTTGCCATTTATGTTGGTGAAAGGAGGTATTTGCAATGAAGAAGTCGTTGGTCTTGCAAAATTCTATCATTCGATCTCCAGCATTGTTTCTATCACCAAGGCCATATTTTCCAACTACTGATCCCCCCTGTGTCTGTCAGTTTGTTGTACTGTGGGGGCTTGTGTATTGCTGTAATGCTAGAAGCTATGCCACCGGTATTCAGATACCAGCAGGGTCACCCATGGAGGATAGGTTTCAGCTGAGCTTCCAGACTAACACAGACTAGGAAGAAGGACCCGGCATTCTACTTCTGAAAAGCATTAGGCAGTGAAAACCTTATGAATAGCAGAGGAACATTGTCTGATATAGTGCTGGAAGACGAGACCCCCAGGTTCGAAGGCACTCAAAAGATGACTGGGGAAGAGCTGCCTCCTCAAAGTAGAGTCGACCTTAATGACATGGATGAAGTAAAGCTTTCGGGACCTTCATTTGCCGATGTGGCACGACTCAAAATAAGAAGAAACAGCTGCAAACATCCCTTAATAATCAGAACCTGGAATGTATGAAGTATGAATCTAGGAAAATTGGAAATCGTCAGAAATGAAATGGAATGCATAAAGATCGATATCCTAGGCATTAGTGAGCTGAAATGGACTGGTATTGGCCATTTTGAACCCGACAATCATATAGTCTACTATGCTGGGAATGACAACTCGAAGAGGAATGGTGTTGCATTCATCGTCAAAAAGAACATTTCAAGATCTATGCTGAAGTACAACACTGTCAGTGATAGGATACTATCCACACACCTACAAGGAAGACCAGTTGATATGACTATTATTCAAATATATGCACCAATCACTAAGGCCAAAGATGAAGAAATTGAAGATTTTTTTAACAGCTTCTGCAGCCTGAAATTGATCGAACATGCAATCAAGATGCATTGATAATTACTGGTGATTGGAATGTGGAAGTTGGAAACAAAGATTTCATCCTTATAACAATCCTATAAGGTAGGCAGGCATTACCATTATCCCTATTTTTGAGTCATTGAGTGATGGAAATGGTTAATTTGCTCAGCTACTAACTGAAAGATTGGAGGTTCCAGTCTACCCAGAGGAGCCTTGGAAGAAAGTCTTAGTGATGGATCGCCTTCAAAAAATTAGCCATCGAAAGCCCTATAGGTCACAGTTCTACTCTGACACACAAGGAGTCACCATGAGTCAGAATCAACTCTATGGCAACTGGGGCTGTACTAGTATAAGTGTGTAAACAGAGGTATTAAAAGGTTAAGTCACTTCCCAGGGTTCACCCAACTAGTAAGTGGCGGAGCTGGGATTTGAAGCCAAATAATTCAACTCCAGTGTCTGTGATCTTTGAACACTCTTCCAGTCTGCAGAAAATGCTTTACTGTTTGACCCAGAAAAAATGATTCTATGTAGCAGCAGCACACGAGTTAATTGTCATGGATTGAATTATGCCCCCCAAAAGCTGTGTGTATCAACTTGGTTAGGCCATGATTTGCCGTATTGTGTGGTTGTCTTCCATTTTGTGATTGTAATTTTATGTTGAGAGGATTAGGGTGGGATTGTAACACCACCCTTACTCAGGTCTTCTCCCTGAGCCAATACAAAGGGAGTTTCACTGGAGTGTGGCCTGCACTACCTTTTATATCTCAAGAGATAAAAGGAAAGGGAAACAAACAGAGTTGGGGACCTCATACCACCAAGAAAGAAGCACCAGGAGCAGAGCGCATCTTTTAGACCTGGGGTTCCTGCACAGAAAAGCTCCTGGTCCAGGGGAAGATTGACTAGAAAGACCTTCCTCCAGAGCTGACAGTGAGAGAAAGCCTTCCCCTGGAGCCAACACCCTGAATTTGGACTTGTAACCTACTAGGCTGTGAGAAAATAAATTTCTCTTTGTTAAAGCCGTCCACTGTGGTATTTCTGTTATGGCAGCAATAGATGACGAAGACATTAGTAATAACAGTAACAATAATAACAGCAGCTAATATTTATTGACACTTATTCTGTGCCAGGTTTTGTGCTAAAGGATTTATACAGGTTCTCTCATTTCATGCTTGTGATAATTCTGTGAAGAACTACTGTTATCAACCCATTTTTATAGACCGGAAGATTGAGGCTTGGGCAAGATCAGAAAATTGCCTAAGGTGACAGAGCTACTTAGTGACAGGCTGGGGTTGGGGTTTGGATTGGACAATCTGACCTCAGTATCCAAAGCCTTAACCAACATGCAGGCCTGTGAGAGACACATTTGGGGGCAGAAGCTGCTTGGCACCCCTTAAAAGTCATTGTATAGGAAAATGTGTCTGTTTTCCTGATGAGGCAGCTCACCCAGCTCTAGCCCTAGATCTCGCCTCATTTTTTAAAGTGAGAGTGTTCAGAGGCTCCAAGGATTTCCAGGGCTTGAGTAAAAGGGGCTCGTGGACCAAAAGACACATAAGCCCTGTTGGCCCAGACTTCAGGAGCCACTCAGGTCCTTTAGCCCAAACTCAAGTGGTCATCACGTGTCAAAAGTAAACTGAAGTCCCAAATCAGGGCTGTCCTGACTGCAGGCGTAAAAGGGGGCTGAGGTCCATCTCTGGCTCTGATGGAGACTCAGCTGCGTCAGGCAAGGGGAGGAGAAGCTTTTTTATAATTGTCTGCCTTGAAGGGGCTCTTTTTTCTAATTCATACCAAGAAACCATATATACCAGGCACTGAGCTGGGTACAGATGTGCCCTTGATTATAAGACCAAGTTATAACCAAAAGCTGCTCCAGGAGGTTGAGATAATTAATAAACCAATGTTTCCTGACAACTTCTTTGGCCTTATTTGACCTCCTCCACCAAGCCAGCTAATCCCAGTTTCGTTACTGGATTTGAGTTTCACTGTTCACCTGGCAGAAGAGCAATGCCCCAAACAAAGAGGAAAGGCTAAGCTCTGAGAAAAGAGGCTTTGTTTGGAGTTACTTTCCGCAGACACCTGGGAGGCAGCACCCTGGGGAAGGAGAAATAAAGGCACCTTTTAAATAAGGTGTAAGGGAGCCCTGGTGGTACAGTTGTTAATAGCTCAGCTGCTAACCAAAGTTGGTTCTAACCCCCCTAGCCGCTCCGCAGGAAAAAGATGTTGGCAGCCTGCTTCTGTAAAAATTACAGTCTTGGAAACCTTATGGGACAGTTCTACCCTGTCTCATACGGTCGCTATGAGTCAGAATCTACTTGACAGCAGTGGGTTTGGTTTTTAAATAAAGTGGGAAGGACAACGTGAAAAAGTAAAGGGGATATAGTGAGTGGCAGTAAGTCTCCGTACGATTCTTTGAGCAGATACAAAAGGTTGTAAAAACAGCCAAGAATAGTAGAATAATAAGTTTTCCACCTTCTCAGACCCAAAGTCAGATTAATTCAAATGTTACGTAACTTGTCCTTTACTATCTTGAAACTAAAAGCGTGGGTAAATATAACTACCCTCACACAATTTTAATTTTAAGAAAATTAACATAATACTCTAACTATAATACAAAAACCACACCAAACCAGTTGCCTTCAAGTCAATTCCGCCTCATAGCAACCCTATAAGACAGAGTCGAACTGCCCCGTAGGGTTTCCAAGAAGCAGCTGGATTCCAGCTACCAGTCTTTTGGCTAAGAGTTAGGAGTTAGACCAAGATGTATAAAATGTGTAAAGCTAGGTCCTTCCTCTCAAAGGCCTTACAGTCTAATATTCAAGATACTAGCTCCAACTATAAAAGAAGTTCCAACTGTAAAATAACGTTGAAATAATAAATTACTGTAAAAAGTAAAAAGTGACAAAAAACACAAGAGGAGTAGACAAAACGGTGTTCAGTTTATACCGGCTGTTGTTGGCAAGCCATTTGGATAAATGGTTGCACCTGGGATTTTAAACAGCCAACTACTTTTTGTTTCCTTGTTTTTATTCTCATTTTCTTTCATCATATATATATATAAAAAACATATTTAAAAAAAAAAGCCAGTGCCGTCAAGTTGATTCCGACTTCTAGTGACCCTGTATGCATATATATATATATGTAGACGTTTGTTGAACGATCAAATGCATATATGCCAATTAATCTTTATTTAGTCACAACAGTAAACATTGCATCGTTATTTCACTGCAAGCGTGATACCATTTGCTGGGGGGCATTTGGACACGTGAGGGGGTGTCTTTAGTTCCTACACATGTACATATATATAATTCTAGCAACAAACGACAAAGATACCAGTTTCCAAAGGCCAGGATTCCCCAGCTCTACTATATGTCACAAGGAATGAGTCCGCTAGTGCTTTGTCACATGTAGTATATACACGACACGTGCACATGCATATTCTCATACATACCAGACTATGAGGCATTTGAGGGTAGAGGCCCTGTTTTCTCTTCTTTTTTAAACCCAACAGTTGATGGAGAACTTAGAAAGAGTGAACCTAGAAAAAGTCAACAGATTTTGTTGAACAAATAGAAGGAAAGAAGGGAGGAAGAAAGGGAAGGAGTCAGATCAAACAGCTTTCTCTATAGCCCTTCTGTCTCAGTCCCCGCAGGTACTCTAAAATGAGAAAAACGGGATTACTATCAGGGAGAGGCAGACCAATGAGCTTAGAGACAAGAAGTGAGAAAGGATGATAGATAGACGGATGGACAGATAGATGGAGAGGTAACGCATTTACTCCCTATTGTTTGGGATTGTCTCAACAGTGAACAAAGCCTGTCATTCTACAATTAGAACTTAAAAAAAGCTGAAAAATGCAAAGGCCTGGGAGAAACGTACATTGACATGAAAGGGTTTTAGGCCAAGTGTAAATTTTGGAAGGAGGAAGCGGCAGAAGGTTAGGAAACAGTCTCTTTGGTAGGAGAAGATGCTTCTGAAGAGGCAAACGATCTCAAAAAGGGAACCCAGGTCCCCAAACTCTGCCAAGTGCCCCCTCATCTGTGCACGCTGGTGTTGGTTGCCAGCATGATTGGTAGTGCAGGGCCCACCTTGGCCAGCCTCTGCTCCTAGCAGATAATAAGCTGGTCATGAGGCATTTTTAAGCAGTTGCTTAAAAAGACAGCATTGTGTGACCCTGAGAAAGCTGCATAAACCCCAGCATGTAGGAATCTTGAGATAAGCTTTCCATTTTACTGAGCACTGCTCAAGCGCTTCCTAGAATATTGTGTTTGAGCCCTGTAATTAAAGAGGGAAGAGGAGAACTTACAGAGGTTCCGAGAAGAATTGTGAAGATATTAAAGGCTGGAAACAATGACGCTTATAAAAAAAAGGTTAGAAGAACTGGGATTATTCAGACTGAAGGATACCAGGTCAAGGAGCAGAGTAACAATAATCCCCAAACACACTCATTCTGGTGTCAGAGAACAGGGCTAATTCCTGCCTGATAAAGTAAACCTTTGGGGCCTGGCTGCTCTCCCTGTACAGACTGGTTAGCAAATGAGAGAGAATTTGGGTAAAATGAAAGAACTGAGTGATGGGGCTGCCACAAGGCGCCTGACTGACCAGATCTTGGTCATGCCCATTTATGGGGTCGTACGTTTTACGGACCCAGGGAAGCATGAAGCTTAGGAGGGGGTGCAAATCTTTCTAGATAATGTAAACTTGCAATGGGATTAGAGAGAGCTTTAGTGTGAGTATAAGAAATATCCCCCACCTTTTATTTATCTATTAAACAAAAATTTATTATTTTTCCCATTGTAAAAGTAATACATGAGCCTTAAGAAAACCAGTTGCTTCCTAAATAATAGCAAATCTAGATCTCGCAGGGTTGTCTATGGAGGGAGAATTTTTCATGTGGGGAGTGTAGGGGGTGGGTGTCTGGAATATTAAAGCAAGGCTTTTAATACAAGGCTTTACTAAGGACTTAGGATAATCAGGAAACTTGACTTATAACAACAGAATTTGAATTTACATGGCACAGTTTCTGTAAAAATGGCGCCAACTGTAAAAATGGCCGTCTGATGTCATCTGATCTCCTCTAACTTCACAAGGGAGAAGAATCATCAGCATTAACGGCCCAAGGTTCTTTCCTACGAGGTGGAGGTCAGGCATACCTCCTCTCTCCAACCTTTTTACCCATTCTGACACCAGCCGTCCCTCCCACAGCACCCTCTACACCTTTGCTGAGTTCGATAATTTGTTGCACTAGCCACGTGGAACTCACAGATCATACTCACAGTTATGGGGTCTATTAGGGAAGTAACAAGTACAATTCAGGATCAGGAAAGACATGGGATACGGTTCTTCGATCAGGACAGCTTCTTCTCAGCCATGCCTGCATGCAGGCCTCTCTCTGGCCCTCAGCCCCCCGGCCCCTCAGCCCTTGGCCTGGCCTCTGCCCTGCTTGGGTAATTGTTACAAAGCTCTTTAGCTCCACCGGTAAGTGCCCAGAAACACCCCACTCTGCCAGGAAGCCACCTGCACGAAGGCACTCAGCTCTCTCGCTCCATGGGTCAGCATACCCACTATAGCTGCCTTGCTCCGTGGGCCAAGAAGCCCACTGTGCTGTTTTACATCAGTCAGGTGGTTCTGCTGCCACCATTTCTCTGCCACCAAGTCTTGCCGTCTCGTGTTACAGCTCTCTGTCTCCTGGGCCTAGGAGATTCTCAGGGCAGGGACTTGAGGTCCAAAGGACACGCCCCTCTCTTGGCTCTTCTTTCTTGGTGATAGCGAGGTCCCCTACTTGCTTTTGGGATTGATGTCCTTTAAGCCTAGCAGGGTGGCAAAACTGACCAATCCTGTCATTAAGGTTCTATACACCTTATTTGTAGGGTCCCACCCCCACAAGGAAACCCTGGTGGCATAGTGGTTAAGAGCTAGGGCTGCTCACCAAAAGGTTGGCAGTTCGAATCCACCAGGCACTCCTTGGAAACTGTATGGGGCAGTACCACTATGTCTATAGGGTTGTTATGAGTCGGAATCAACTCAACAGTGACAGGTTTGTTTTTTAGCGTGTGAACCCCCACAAGGATTCTGTGCACCTTATTTGCATTGTTAGCAAGCTGTCCAATCCCTTTAGTGGGCCACAAGCCCCTTATTCGCATAGCCTCACCCAATCATTTGGTGGGAGCTGCAAGACCATGGCGAGAAAGTCCATGTAAAAGTGACCCACCACATCTCGATTTCCTAAGCTTCAACCTGGAGACAACCGCAGGACTCCCATCTGCCTGGAACCCACTATAGCCATTGCGAGTATGGAATCCTGCTAATAATAACTCACCAAGCCTTGATCCTCGTTGATGGGCAGCTGATGGACAGTCTCCGGATGGGAGTCAGGGCTGAGGACCCAGCCATCCCTTCCCAATTGGAAATACTCCCACCATTTTCAATTTTCAAGAGCCTATAATCGATTTTATTAATTAAGGAAGTAGACAGATTTTCATCACTCATCCCAGTAATAGTGGCAAACATAAAAACAATTTGAGGTATAAGGGTGGGCGGAAATCTCCCCCAGTCCACCATATAGAAACAATCATATTGGTATATTTCTTTGCAATCTTTTTTCTATGTTTCTAGTTTATTTTGTATTCAAACTGTGGCATTGGAGAAGAACATTGAATATCTGTGGACTGCTAAAAGAATGAACAAATCAGTCTTAGAAGAAATAAAACCAGAATGCTCCTTAGAAGAGAGAACAGCAACATTTTGGTTTGCTTACATTGGACACATTATCAGGAAAGATCAATCCCTAGAAAAAAACGCCACGGTTAGTAAAACAGAGGCTCAGTGAAAACAGGGCTGGGCAGCGTTTTGTTCTGTTATAAAGAAGGTCGCCATGAGTTTGAGCTGACTCGATAGCAACTAACAATAACCATAGTTTATTATTTGTTTTACATAGCTAATCTGATGATATATATGATTTCACATTCAACTTTTTTCATCTGTTTTAATTAAGTTAAATTAATTAAAAAGGTATATAGAGTATGAAACTCATTTTTATAAACATGCACATATATGAATACTTACAGGAAAGAACTAAAGATAGCTATAGTTGTCTCTACATGTGGGATTATAAATTATTTTAATTTTATTTTTTGTGGTGTTATTGTTTGTATTCTCTATGATTAATATATTTCACTTTAGTAAAAAGAAATGCATTATTGTACAATTATAACATAAAAATTTCTCATACTATCATAAACTCTGTTAAACCACCATTTCTAATGACTCTTTGGTCTAGAGCATAGTTGGTACTTCATTTAATTGTTCCTCCTTACATGACTGAGGTTAGGTTGCTTCAAATTACACTACAAAGGGCATATTCTCAATAGGATCCCTTCCTTAAGATAGATTCTCAGAACCGAAACTACTATGTTAAATTACATGAATGCTGCTATTTTCCCCAGCAAGTTTCTTACAACACACTCCCTTTGATGACAGCTCTGGTTTTGAGCCCCCTTTCTGGCAATCTCATATCTTTTTCTCTCACTTTATTTTCTCTTGTTGGGTTTTGGGCTCACGTGTTTCATTTGTCCCTGCCTTCCTCTATTGATTGCTGTGATCCTTTCTGTCCCATTTCTCTCCCTACTTCCCTTACGGATGCCTTGAGGCCCCTGGTTTTTCCACAGGCATGCTTCCTTCCAGCTCCCACCAATGACATGTTGCTATTATTAGCTTCCAAACCTTCATTTCCATCTTCTTGAAATTTAGGACACAAGAAAGCAGTAACAAGCATGCTAAAGTGTCAAGACCATGGCAAATGGCCTGAGGGGTTGTCACAAACAATAAATGCTTAGCTCTGCTGACACCATGAATAGCCCTTAAAAAAATTAATAAACCTAGGGTCATTTACACACTTTTGATGGTACTTCTTTGATGCCCTGAATACAGCACAGTGTTTTCCATGCCTTTCTAGATGGGCAGCCATAAAATACGGTGGGCTATTTTTAAGTTTATCTAGTGCATGTGATTTACAAACAATTCTGGCTATTGCAGACATGCAGACTCTACCCCTCGCCTTCGCTCATTGCCTCAAAACAGTAGCCAAATCACTCCAACGTGAGTGCAAGCATTGGGGACCTGGGCTCAAACAGATGTTCCCACTGTTGAAAGTTTATGATCTAGGCTGGACAGCCCTGACTTTTTTGGAATTGCACTCATGTTAATATAATTTTTTTTTTTTTTAATATAATAGCCCCCATTCTTTGCTCATGACTTTATTACTTTAGTCACATTCATAGAATATCAGAGTTAACAGGGATCTTTGGAATCATTGAATGCAACTTTCTTATTTTACACATGAAAGAACTGAAGCTTGTTTGGGGAGGTGAAGGGACAAAACAAGACTAAAGCTCCCGGAGATTGGCTTGAGTCTACTGCCTCTGACTGTACTGCCCTGGGCCAGAGGCCTTTGCCATGTTTACGGAGCAAAGACCATCAGTTGTGAGATCTTTGGAGCAATCTCCCAAGTTAGATTTCCTGAGCATGAAACATGTAATAATTCTAAATTTAACGTCATAAAAGAGATGTTTACACCAGCATGTCACTCCTGTGGGTTGAACTGTGATATCTATGTTTCAATATTATTTTTTGGTCATATATGAATCAGCTTTTCATTGTTATCTAATGTGCTTAGCTGCTAATTGAAAGGTTGGAGGTTTGAGTCTACCCAGAGGTGCTGGGAAGAAAGGCCTGGTGATCTACTTCCAAACAATCAGCCATCGAAAACCCTATGTAGCATATTTCTACTCTCAGACACATGGGGTTGCCATGAGTCAGAACTAACTCAATGGTAACTGATGGTGGTGGTATTCCTAAACCAGGTGGCAAATAATTTATCTTTCTTGCATTTAATCTTGAGTGAATATAAGTTAAGTTGTCCCCAAGAACATTCTCATATAGATTTGAATATATGAAACTAAATAAAAGATTAGAACAAATACAGATTTTCTATAGAAGGGAGCCCTCGTGGCACAGTGGTTAAAGAACTCAGCGGCTAACCAGAAGGTTAGCAATTCAAATCCATCAGCTTCTCCTTGGAAATCCTATGGGGCAGTTCTACTCTGTCCTATAAGGCCATTATGAGTCGGAATCGACACTATGGGAACAGGTTTGAGTTTTTTGTTTTTGGTTTTTTTTCCTGGTATACAAGGGAAGACCCATGGGACCTCTAAGCATGACTTCTTTTAGTCCTTCATAGCAGGCACTTCTTGGGTCTCCATCACAGCTCTCTTGGCCCACCTTTTACTCCAACCATTGTTGTAACAACTTGCTTTCTGTAAGTGTAACTTGACAGCACGTCACCTCAGCTGTACTAGGTACCCTTTGTTTTCTGCCCTGGGGTTTCTCTGATGTCAGCACAGAAGGCCTTTAGTTATCCATTTGGTACTCCACATGCACAACCCCTAAGTGCAAAAAAATTAAAATCTCACAGGGCAAACATTGACCAATGTGGGGGGAGGGCGGAAGTGATGACCAATGGATAAGTGCACCCCTTCTCCATCCCTTGAGTGAATATTCTACATGGCTTCTTAGAGGGTTCCAGTGGGACTTAGGCCCAGCTACCCACTGCGGTATCCAGCTCAATAGTACATCATTGTGTTATCTTTCCTCTTTCACTGTGATACTCTAGTCCCCACTCCTGGTCCCTGGGATCATTTCCCAAAATAAACTCTACAGGAAAGCCCTGTTTTCAGGCTTAACTTTCTGGGGAGAGGTCAGGCTAAGACATCCCTCAGGATAGACACTGTTATTGTCTTCATTTTACAGATAAGGGAACAGAGGTTCAGACAGTTTAGAAACACTTTTCTTGGGTGCATAGGTGGTAAATGACAAAGCAAAGAACCATGCCCATCTGATTTCAGAGTTCAAGTGGTTAATATCACACTCTACTCTCTCCACTTACCCTTGATATTTATGCCCCTCCCATTGTCTTACTATCCCGGAAGGATTCAAGGCTCTGCAACGACTCATCTCAAAGTTCTCTCTTTGAGCCCAGCTTGCCTAGCCTCTGCTACCTTCTGCAGGATGTGATTTCCAATCATAGAAGGACCGACCAAATGTCGCCTGAGGCCAAGTGGTAACATCAATAGTAGGTAATCTGTACTGAGCTCTCCCCAAGTGCGCACTTAATTCTCTCTACAACCCTACGAGGTAAACGGTGCTATTGTCCCCATCTTACCAATGAGGAGACTGAGGTACATGGAGGTTCAGTAACTTTCCAAAGACACACAGCTTTTCAGAATGTAGCCAACCTTCTAAGTCAGGCAGTGTAGCTTCAGAAACAGTGCCCTTACCTACTACCTCCTGGAAGACTGTAGATCAGTAAAACTGGCTGACTATGGCATGACTGGGAATGCTGGGTATTGCTACAAACTGGAGAGCACATACCTACCAAGAGGTGAGAGTGAGGATGGAGAGGCAACAAGCTACTCAACTGCCCATGACGTTTGCCTAGAGGCAATTCTGGTCTTCTAATTTTTCAAGGAATACAAAAATTTGGATTTATATAAAGCCTTCTAATTCATTTAAGACTATTGACTAACTCCTGTTTAGATGGACCAATAAACCACATCATGATAAACAGAGAAAATATTGAAGCTGTCAAGGATTTCATTTTACTTGGATCTACAATCAACGTCCATGAAAACAGCAGTCAAGAAATCAAATGTATTGCATTGGACAAACCTGCTGGAAAAGACCTCTAAAGAGTGCTTAAAAGCAAAAATGTCACTTTGAGGACTAAGGTACACCTGACCAAGCCATAGTCTTTTCAATCACCTCATATACATACAAAAGCTGGACAATGAATAAGGAAGACCAAAGAAGAATTGATGCCTTTGAATTACGGTGTTGGTGAAGAATACTGAATGTACTATGGGCTGCCAGAGAAGGAACAAATCTGTTTGGGAAGAAGAACAGCCAGAATGTTCCTTAGAGGTGAGGATGGCATACTTCATCTCACATACTTCGGACATGTTATCAGGAGGGACCAGTCCCTGGAGAAGGACATCATGCTTGGTGAAATAGAGGGCCAGTGAAAAAGAGGAAGACCCTGAACAAGATGGATTGACACAGTGGTTGCAACAATGGGCTCAAATGTAGCAACGGTTGTGAGGATGGTGCAGGACTGGGCAGTGTTTCATTCTGTTGCACGTAGGGTTGCTGTGAATCAGAACCGACTTGACAGCACCCAACAAAAACAACATGGTCGCAGACATTGATAATGGCTTACAAACCCCTAAATTCTCGGTAAATGGAATAAAGATGAAGTTATAAATCTAGTTCTTACATCGTACAGCTGGACATAGTATTGTATATTTTATAATACAATATTTCACTCAGATCTAAAAAAGTAATAATGCCTATCTTAGAAAATGTGAAAAATATTTTTTAAAATGTTAAGAATATAAAAATCATTCATAACCCTCCTGCTCAGAGATAATATCAACATTTGGGTATGTCTCCTTTCAAACTTTTTTGTTATTGTTTTTCTAGGCATAGAACAATTTGATAAATAGGTCTCAGAGGAGTTGGAGGGTTTTACAGAATTTCATTACAGCATGAATATAGACTCAAATTGAAGAAGTTTTCTTCTGCCTGGTTCAAAGCTGTTTAAAACGATAGTCATGTTTTCAGATTATTATGTTGTTGCTGTTAGGTGCTATCAATTTGGTTCTGACACATAGCGATCCCCTGCACAACAGAATGAAACACTGCCCGGTCCTGAGCCGTCCTCACAATCATTGTCATGCTTGAGCTCATTGTTGCAGCCACTGTGTCAATCCACCTCATTGAGGGTCTTCCTCTTTTCCGCTGACCCCGTACTCTGCCAAGCATGATGTCCTTCTGCAGGGACTGATCCCTCCTGACAACATGTCCAAAGTATGTAAGACGCAGTCTCTCCATCCTTGCTTCCAAGGAGTACTCTGGTTGTACTTCTAAGACAGATTTGTTCATTCTTTTGGCAGTCCACGGTATATTCAATATTCTTTGCCAACACCACAATTTGAAGGCGTCAGTTCTTCTTCAGTCAGATTATTATAGTATAACCATTTTCAGATTGCTTAAGATGGCATTTGTTTTTTCCCAATTTTCCAATTTCTAACTGGCTTCCCGTATTCTAAACTGTTTTTTAGCATCAAAATTTTCATTTACATTTTTAAATTAAAATACGTGTGTGAGATTCTTTGGAGAATCTCTTGAGAACTGTAAGTTATAGTTCTGCAAAACAGAAATAATTCAGAAAGAATCCAGGACTGGGAATCCTTCACATGCTATATGACAAAAGAATTTGAGTCAAGATTTGTCCGGCGTGCTAGCTGACTCTGCAGAGAGTTAAGCAGTCTCTGGAGCTACATTAGCCCCCTCGGGCCACCTGAATATCGCAAGCATTGGTGAGGCAATAACTACTTTACTAAAGAAGGCTTTCGCAGTTCAAGATTCCATACAGCCCTATGGTAAATATTGTTTCTGTTATCCTACTCTATTCTCCTCTTAATCCCTCCTAACAGGACCCCAATTTTTGATCAGATGTCCACCTTATGCTATTTATTTAAGCCAATATCCTGTTAACTATGTTACTATAATGCTAAACAGGTTTCAGCAGAGCCGTCAATTAAGACAGACTAGGAAGAAAGGTATGGCAATCTACTTCAGAAAATCAGCCAGTGAAAATCCTAGGGGCCACGATAGTCTGTTTCAGACCTGATCACTGCATTGGTACAAGGCTGGGCAGCATTTTATTCTGTTGGGCATGAGGTAGTCATGAGTAGGAGGGATATTTGATGGCAGCTAACGACAACATTATTGATCCAGTAGAGGATATAAGACCGACGGTGGCCCAATCAATTAAAGGGAAGGAAAGATTTTACTCCAAGGTTTGGGAGAGGATTCCTTTCACTCCCACTGTACCCAAACAAGGCCCCAAGTAGCCTAGAGTGCCCCTGGCAACCAAATTGCGACCACAAGTGAAATCGCCTTCGGAGAAAGCTGAAGCTGAAGACAGCCGAGTGAGGACAGGCAGACCTGAGTCCTTGCCGAGTGAGGACAGGCAGACCTGAGTCCTTGCCGAGTGAGGACAGGCAGACCTGAGTCCTTGCCGAGTGAGGACAGGCAGACCTGAGTCCTTGCCGAGTGAGGACAGGCAGACCTGAGTCCTTGCCGAGTGAGGACAGGCAGACCTGAGTCCTTGCCGAGTGAGGACAGGCAGACCTGAGTCCTTGCCGAGTGAGGACAGGCAGACCTGAGTCCTTGCCGAGTGAGGACAGGCAGACCTGAGTCCTTGCCGAGTGAGGACAGGCAGACCTGAGTCCTTGCCGAGTGAGGACAGGCAGACCTGAGTCCTTGCCGAGTGAGGACAGGCAGACCTGAGTCCTTGCCGAGTGAGGACAGGCAGACCTGAGTCCTTGCCGAGTGAGGACAGGCAGACCTGAGTCCTTGCCGAGTGAGGACAGGCAGACCTGAGTCCTTGCCGAGTGAGGACAGGCAGACCTGAGTCCTTGCCGAGTGAGGACAGGCAGACCTGAGTCCTTGCCGAGTGAGGACAGGCAGACCTGAGTCCTTGCCGAGTGAGGACAGGCAGACCTGAGTCCTTGCCGAGTGAGGACAGGCAGACCTGAGTCCTTGCCGAGTGAGGACAGGCAGACCTGAGTCCTTGCCGAGTGAGGACAGGCAGACCTGAGTCCTTGCCGAGTGAGGACAGGCAGACCTGAGTCCTTGCCGAGTGAGGACAGGCAGACCTGAGTCCTTGCCGAGTGAGGACAGGCAGACCTGAGTCCTTGCCGAGTGAGGACAGGCAGACCTGAGTCCTTGCCGAGTGAGGACAGGCAGACCTGAGTCCTTGCCGAGTGAGGACAGGCAGACCTGAGTCCTTGCCGAGTGAGGACAGGCAGACCTGAGTCCTTGCCGAGTGAGGACAGGCAGACCTGAGTCCTTGCCGAGTGAGGACAGGCAGACCTGAGTCCTTGCCGAGTGAGGACAGGCAGACCTGAGTCCTTGCCGAGTGAGGACAGGCAGACCTGAGTCCTTGCCGAGTGAGGACAGGCAGACCTGAGTCCTTGCCGAGTGAGGACAGGCAGACCTGAGTCCTTGCCGAGTGAGGACAGGCAGACCTGAGTCCTTGCCGAGTGAGGACAGGCAGACCTGAGTCCTTGCCGAGTGAGGACAGGCAGACCTGAGTCCTTGCCGAGTGAGGACAGGCAGACCTGAGTCCTTGCCGAGTGAGGACAGGCAGACCTGAGTCCTTGCCGAGTGAGGACAGGCAGACCTGAGTCCTTGCCGAGTGAGGACAGGCAGACCTGAGTCCTTGCCGAGTGAGGACAGGCAGACCTGAGTCCTTGCCGAGTGAGGACAGGCAGACCTGAGTCCTTGCCGAGTGAGGACAGGCAGACCTGAGTCCTTGCCGAGTGAGGACAGGCAGACCTGAGTCCTTGCCGAGTGAGGACAGGCAGACCTGAGTCCTTGCCGAGTGAGGACAGGCAGACCTGAGTCCTTGCCGAGTGAGGACAGGCAGACCTGAGTCCTTGCCGAGTGAGGACAGGCAGACCTGAGTCCTTGCCGAGTGAGGACAGGCAGACCTGAGTCCTTGCCGAGTGAGGACAGGCAGACCTGAGTCCTTGCCGAGTGAGGACAGGCAGACCTGAGTCCTTGCCGAGTGAGGACAGGCAGACCTGAGTCCTTGCCGAGTGAGGACAGGCAGACCTGAGTCCTTGCCGAGTGAGGACAGGCAGACCTGAGTCCTTGCCGAGTGAGGACAGGCAGACCTGAGTCCTTGCCGAGTGAGGACAGGCAGACCTGAGTCCTTGCCGAGTGAGGACAGGCAGACCTGAGTCCTTGCCGAGTGAGGACAGGCAGACCTGAGTCCTTGCCGAGTGAGGACAGGCAGACCTGAGTCCTTGCAGTAATGCGGCGCTTCAGGATACACTGTGTGAAGCCTGTCCGACTACAGACCCCAGTAAAGCAAGACAATACATTTCCTTACAGTTTTAGTCAGTTTGCATCAGTATTTTCTGTTACTTAAAGACAAAAGCATCCTAAACGTAGAAGCACATTTTACCTAGAGTGATATCTTGCATTACTTACATCCTGTTTGGCTAGAACATGGGGAGTGTGTGACACACAAACATCTCTACTGATTTATACAAAGCTCAGTTTCTTTCCAAGCTTCTAAATGCAATAACTAGTCCTGTAATATCCAGAATTCTAAATTGACAGAAACTGCTCTATGTGTTTGCTATTGGTATTAAAAAAAAAAAAAAAAAGCAAATCATGATAAATAAGAGCATATTAGAATTTAGTTTTAAAAAATTCACTACCAACAGGGTACATTTTACTGTAGATAAGTTACATCTCAATAAATGTGACTTAAAAGGTAAAATAAATTTCAGTACACTGCCAACAAAAAATGTCTGCCTGGTCTGTATCAGTTAGGATTATGTTTAACTGCTCGACAATGACACTAGGGACCCAGGCTCTTTCTCTTTTGATTCTACCATCCTTAGCATGCCTCATGCAGCTTATGGAGCTGGGGCAGGATGCTATACTTCCAAAAGCAAGGGAAATTGAACAAATGAAGGCTCTCCTAGCTGGGAAGAAGGAGGAGGGGAAAGGATGGCTTTTATGCAGGCAAGGAAGGAGGGTCTACTGCAGTCAGTCTTGCATAGATTGTGTTTTCAGTCCAATTCTCTAAACCTTCTATGCTTATATCTCCAGTAACATTGAATATAATTATAATATGACCAGTACTGCCATCATGCAAAGATCTCAGATCACTTATTTAGAAATTATGCTCTCAGAAGAGAAATAGATTAAAATCATGGAATCACTGAAAATCACCTTGATTTTTTTGTTACACATCAAAGGGTTAACACATATCAAGCTTAGAATCACCTAAAATACTGAGGACTTTTTATACGCAGCTTGCTATTAATTCAAGACTCCCTTCAAATCTTTGTTTCACCATTTCAGAGGCCTGACCTTCTCTTAATGAAATTAATTACCCACTATAAACATTTGTGACCTCCTAAAATACTGAGAGCACAGACAAATCTTATTCGTTGAGATTAGTTATGTAAATTAAAAATAAACCTGCAAGAAACAACATGGATTGATCTCAAAAACATTATGCTGAATGAAAGAAGTCAGACACAAGAGAGTTCAAACTGTATGAATCCAATCTTTGAAGTCCAAGTACAGATAAAATTAGTTTATGATCATTGTAATCAGAACATTTGGGGAGGCTGACTGCAAAGGGACAAAGGAACGTTCTAGAGAGATGGAAATAGTTTCTTTTTAACTTGGGCAGTGCTTACATGGGTGTAAATAACTGTCAAAACTTATCGAAGTGAACACTTAAGGGCTCTGCATTTTAATCTAGAATAATCATGCTGTTTATTTGGCTACCTTCGAGTGGACCCCCAACTCATGGTGATCCTATGCATGACAGAACAAAACGCTGCTGGGTCCTGCTCCATGTCCGTAATCAGTTATGGATCGGACTGTTGCGATCCACAGGGTTTTCATTGGCTGATTTTCAGAAGTAGGTCAGCAGTCCTTTTTCCTAGTCTGTCTTGGTCTGGAAGCTCTGCTGAAACCTGCTGACATTTCATCAACACGCAAACCTCCACTGACAGACAGGTGTGGCTGCACCTGAGGTGCCTTGGCCGGGAATTGAACCTGAGTCTCCCACATTGCAGGGCAAGAATTCTACCACTGAACCAACACTGCCCTCTATAATAATCATACTTCAGTAAAAACATTTAAAAATAAGTAATGAAACTGCACAGTTGGGAACTACCTAACGGCTATGAAGAGGTTGCATAAATACTGAAATGCTACGCAGTTTAAAAAAAAGAACGAGGCAGCTTTATCTACACTGAGATAGGATGATCTGCATTTAAGTTCAAAGAGTAAGATACAGAAGAGTGTGTAGAAGATGCTGTCATGTGTTTCAGAAACAATACAAAGAGGAGAAGAATACACCGTGTGTTAGTTTCTTAGGACTGCCATAACAAATCACCACAAAGAAGGCAGCTTAAAATAACAGAAATTTATTCTGGAGCCCAGAAGTCCGAAATCAAGGTGTCCCCTGAGTTATGTTCCCTCTGAAGTCTCTAGGAATTCTTCTTTGCCTCTTCCAACTTCTGGTAGCCCCAGGTGTCCTTTGGTTTGTGGCAGCACAACTCCAATCCTTGCCTCTGACTCCACACAGCTGTCTTTGCCCTGTATCTGTGATCTCTGTGTCTCTTCTGTTTTGATCAGGACACCCATCATACTGGATTAGGGTCTGCCCTACTCTAATATGACCTCACGTATGACTTTAATTAGCTAGTATGACTTAACTAATCACACCTGCAAAGATTCTGTTTCTAAATAAGTTCACATTCACAGGTACCAGGGCTTAGGACTTGAACATATCTTTTTGTGGGACACCATTCAACCAATAAGACAGCTCTACAAGTGTATTTGTGTATGTATAGAACTACTCTGGACAGATACACAAGATACTGGTAACAGTGAAAAATCGATGGAAGGAAGGAGATATATGGAGTCATAGAAGGTGGAGGGGGACTGATTTTTCGTTGTGTATTTTTGAGCTATTAAAATAATGTCACCATGTGCATAGATTATCTGTTTAAATATATAAGAATGTTTTTAAAAAATAAAAATACAAAGCAAATGGAGAGTAAGAAAAGGCAAAAGTTATTCGGAGTAATTAGGGTAGTCCAGACACTAACCAGAAACCCTGGTGAGACAGTGGTTAAGAGCTAAGGCTGCTAACCAAAATGATGGCAGTTCGAATCCACCAGGTGCTCTTTTGAAACTCTATGGGGCAGTTCTACTCTGTCCTATAGGCTGGCTATGAGTCGGAATCGACTCGACGGCTACAGGTAAACACCAACCGGGGCTTCAAATCCGTTGGTTTTGGTTTGAACCTCTGATGAGAATTTGTATTTCCACCCCAGATATATTGAATCAGAATCTACATTTTAATAAGATCCTCGGCAATTCTTATTTATGATAAATTTTGAGAACCGCTGCTATACTAGAGATTCTCAGAATTGATCCCTAACCGCAGCATTAGCATTAGGAACTTGTTAGAAACGCAGCTTTTCAGCAGGGGTTCAAATCGAAATGAATCCATTCAAAGGCCTGACACTGACTTTGAGTGAACCTTACTCACCTGGCCTGCCAATCATCCTTTCTTGGGACAGGCACATCACCCCTGTGTTCATGCCTCCCACTTGGCACATACGTCCTCCTTGAGATCCTTGATTAACTCTCTCTTTGCATACGATTTATCTTCATGACTAGATTGTAAGTAAACTTGAAAATAGGCAACCCTTACACATTTTTTGGAACCTACCCATCCTCCACAAACAGTTGGTAACTGGATAAAAACTCAATTGTCAAATTAAGTAATTAATAAATGTGAATGTTCTGTTTATCACAAATACTTCAGTGAATTTCCCATTGTCATGTGAGATAATGGTGACTCCAAAAAAGTTCCCACCAATCAAGATTCCTCTTTAATTTTGCTTTTATATTTCGATATTATGTTGCCATGACTCACTTGAAATACATATTCTCTCAAATTTTGTTTGGAAGTAAATCACGTATGAATCAAGTTCTATTTTAAGTGCTCCTGTTAAAAACCCATTGCTGTCAATTCAATTCCAACTTATAGTGATCCTATAGGACGGAGTAGAACTGCTCCATTTGGTTTCCAAGGAGCAACCGGTGAATTCGAACTGCCGACCTTTTGGTTGGCGGCCAAGCTTTTAACCACTATGCCACCAGAGCTCCTTAAGTGCCCCAGGGTCTCATTATTTAAAACAGTGTCTCTCTAAGTATTAACTCTGGTGAAGGGAAAGGAAACACACAATAAAGGGGAAGTCAGCACAACTAGACCAAGGCAGTCATAGAAGCTTCCTAGACACATACAAACACCTGGAGGGACTGAGTTACTGGGGCTGAGGGCTGGGGACCATGGTCTCAGTGGACAACTGGGTCAACTGGCATAATACAGTTCATAAAGAAAACGTTCTACATCCTACTTTGGTGAGTAGCATTTGGGGTCTCAAGAGCTTGCAAGTGGCCATCTAAGATACATCTATTGGTCCCATTCCATCCAGGACAAAGGAGAATGAAGAAAACCAAAGACACAAGGAAAATACTAGTTCCGAGGACTAACAGACCACATGAATCACAGCCTCCATCAACCATCCTAAGCCCAGAAGAACTAAATGGTGCCCAGCTACCACCACCCACCTGTCTGACAGGGATCACAATAGAGGGTCCCAGACAAGCAGGAGAAAAATGCAGAGCAAAGTTCAAATTCACAAAAAGAGTCCAGGTTTACTGGTCTGACAGAGACTGAAGGAAGCCCCTAGACTATGGCTCCCAGAGATCCTGCTAAATCAGAACCGAAGCCACTCCCGAAGTCCACCTTTCCACCAAGGATTAGACAGGCCTGGAAAACAAACAACAACACATGTTAGAACGTATTTCTTAGTTCAGTAAAGTATACGAGCCCAAGTGGTCAACACCTGCCTAAAAGCAAAGAGGAGAAGGCAGGAAGGGACAGGAAAGCTAGACGCATGGACACAGGGAACCCAGGGTGCAAAGGGAAAGTGAGAGCATGCTGACACATTGCAGGGATTGCAAACAATGTCACAAAACAATTTGTGTATAAATTTTTGAATGAGGAACTAATTTGCACTGTGAACTTTCCTCTAAAGCACAGTAAATTTTTTTAAAATAAATAAAACAGTGTCTCTCACTTTTTTCCCTTACTTTTTTATTGAAGTGAAATTCACATAACATCAAATCGAGCATTTTAAAGTGAACGATTCAGTAGCATTTAGTACATTCACAATGTTGTGCAAACACCACCTCTAGCTAGTTCCAAAATTCCAATTTTTTTTTGGTAGATAAAATACTTCCACTTAATAACAACATAGTATTTTTGTGACGTGAATAATCATTTTATAATTAATCTAGTTCCTGAATTAAAAAGTCTAGGTCATATAATTTCCTAAAGCAAGCTTCAGCTGTACTTGGATTAACAAAATTACTTTTTTTTTTTTTTCTGGGTCATACAGTTAAATCCCGACTTACTCTCCCTTCTTATTTTTATTATTGGAAGATGAGGGTGAAAGCATTTATTAGAGTGGAAAAGAAACGAGATTATGAAAGACAAAGGCATAATCTTAGAATATTGGAAAAATGGAGGCCCAGAGCTTTATGTAACAGTGTAGGAAAGACAAGGACTGTCCCTGGGAGAAAAGAGATCACTTTTCCAGAAAATGGAGGAAGGCAAGTGGGCTGGGTGGGCTGACAGCAAGGGGAGGCAAGGAGAGAACAAAACTAAGCAAGCACTGAATCTAAAGAGGGTTGAAATAAGGAGAAAATAGCCAGGCTATGTTTGAGACTCAGGCTAGATGAGTGGTGATTAAGAGGAATCTTGAATTTGAAATTTTTCTCAAATAAGAAGCATTTTTACCTAGAAACAGAGCCCTTAAATGGTTAATACACTCAGCTGCTAACCAAAAAGTTGGAGGTTTGAGTCTACCCAGAGGGCCTCAGAAGAAATCTACTTCCAAAAAATCAGCCTAGGGAGCACAGTTCTACAAAGACATACACAGGAGGGTTGCCGTGAGTCAGGGTCGCCGTGAGCCGGGGTCGCCATGATGAGTAGAGGTCACCACGAGTTGGTCACCTAGAACATCAAGAACATCAGTGGTCCCCAGGAGGTAAAGTATTAACTCTGCAGTTATCTCTACCCAAAACAAATACGACACTCCTATCGAGTTTGTAACAAGAGTTGGCCCTTCCGTAACTTTTGATTTGTTTTTGTGTTTTTTTTAAAGAAATGTTTTCGTAATTTCTTGCTTTATTTCTTGTTTGTTTTTTTTTTAACTGTGCATGTGCATTGGAGAACTGGTGTGAAACACCAGGACAAATGATTTCCTAGACCTCTGTAACTGCTCAGAAGAAAGTGCCTTCCCCAAGATGGCTGCCGTCTCCTGGGGAAAGTACTTTGAAAAACCGGGCCCATAACCATCTTGCTCTCTGATAGGCAGGATTCAGAGGGAGAGAAGGAGAGTCACCACTAGTTATTTATCATGCTTATTGTCTCTCTCCTTTCACTAGAATGTAAGCTCCACATAGGCAGGGATTGCTGTCTTGTTCACTACAACATATATTCCCAACACCAGGCACAGTGCCTGGCACACAGTGGGCACTCAATAAACTATTAGTGAATAAGTGAATGAATTTTCTGTATGCCTACCATCTTGTTTTTTTAGGAATAGAAGGATTGGGGTACAGGGAGGAAAAGGCAAGTGTCAAGCACTGTGCTAGGCTCTTTATATAAAATATCTCATTGTCGAGGAACTGACCTAAGTCATTTTGGTCATTCAAGAGTCACTGGGTTATTCTGGTAAGTACCAGTCAACTTTGGTCATTGAGATGAAAAAAAGTCATAAGTCTCCTCTCTCTCTTCCTTCCCCAACATACCACCTAATAAGGAGGTTTGTTATATTGAAAGCATGTCCTAGACCAGTTCCTTCTAAGAGTATAAACATTTATTAGCAGGCAGGCAGGCAGGCACAAAAACAGTTGTACAACCTGTTCTTTTAAGCTCAGAGAAGCATCACTCTTGGTCCCCAGGCCTCTGACAGGAACCTTGTGTGAGAAACTCTCTCTAGGGCCTTCAGTGACATTGTAATTGGTGCATCAGCAAACTTTCCCAAACTGTCAAGGGACAGGGTCCTCTGTGAACCAAGAGATGGACAAGAGACCAAACAGGCCTGGATGGAAATGCAGCTCTGAAGGTGCCAGAATTTGCCAAATTCTCACTCCTCCTTCACCCAAGGGCAGTGAAGCTACCCAAGTTTTCTAGTCAAACACATATCTTCAACAACACTAGTGTCACCAATGAAAAAATTTGTGTTATATCTCTTACACTAGTTAATGAAACTTCTGGCATTTTGTTATTGATATTTAAAATGTTTAAACAGCTGCCTCTGGAGCGTGGATCCCTGACTGTCATTGTTGTCGTTAGGTGCAATCAAGTAGGTTCTGACTCATAGTGACCCTATGTACAACAAAATGAAACACTGCCTGGTCCTGTGCCATCCTTATAATCTTTGTTATGCTTGATCCCATTGTTACAGCCACTGCGTCAATCCATCTTGTCAAATGTCTTCCTCTTTTTGTTGACCCTCCACTTTACCAAGCATAATGTCCCTTCTCCAGGGACTGGTGTCTCCTGATAACATGTCCAAAGTACGTGAGACTAAGTCTCGCCATCCTTGTTTCTAAGGAGCATTCTGGCTGTACTTCTTCCAAGACAGATTTGTTTGTTCTTCTGGCATTCCGTGATATATCCAATATTCTTTGCAAACACCATAATTCAAAGCCATCAATTCTTATTCAGCCTTCTTCGTTGTCCAGCTTTAGCATGCGTATGAGGTGATTGGAAACACCATGGCTTGTGTCAGACACACTTTAGTCTGCAAAGTGTTGCCTGTGCTTTTAAGCACTTTAAAGAGGTCTTTTGCTACAAATTTGCCCAATGCAATGCGTCATTTGATTTCTTGACTGTGCTGCCATGGGTGTTGATTGTGGATCCAAGTAAAATGAAATCCTTAACAACTTCAACCTTTTCTCTGTTTATCATGATGTTGCTTAGTGGTCCAGTTGTGAGGATTTTTGTTTTCTTTAAGGTGAGGTGTAATCTATACTAGAGGCTACGGTCTTTGATCTTCATCAATCAGTAAGTGCTTCAAGTCCTCTTCACTTGCAGCAAGCAAGGTCGTGTCATCTGTGTAATGCATGTTGTTAATGAGTCCTCCTCCAATCCTGATGCCGAGTTCTTCTTCATATAGATTCCTGATCAAATTCTTTAAATACTGAAAAACCACCCTCTTTCTTTTTCTCCTCCTCCATTATAGAAACAGATTAATTTATGCATACAAATATTCTGAGGTATCTTAGAGTAGATTGCCACAGAACCATTCAATCCTCACAACTCTTCTGGAAAAAAAGTAAGACTGTTGTTGTTGAGTGTTGTCAAGTCGATTTTTACTCATATCGAGCCCACGTGTTACAGAGTAGAACTGCCCAATAGGACTTTCTTGGCTGTAATCTTCATGGAAGCAGATCACCAGGTCTCTCTCCCACAGAGCCACCGGGTAGGTTCGAGCCACCAACACTTCAGTTAGCAGCAGAGCGCTTAACCATTGTGCCACCAGGGCTCCTTAAAAGTAAGAATTGCAAATGCTTATAGAGCATTTATGACATGTTCAAACTTGCTTAAGAGGCTGTACACTCACTTAACCCACACAACAATTCCACTGTTATTATCCTAATTTTACAGAGAGGCAACAAAAGCCCAGGGGGAAAAAAAAAATACATGCTGCTCTTAAATGGTCATGGCCAGGAGTCAAGTCCAGCTCTTGAGTTTCAGAACCCATACTCTTAACAATTATTAGGTGCCGTTAAGTCAATTTCCAACTCATAGGGACCCCATGTGACAGAGTAGAATTGCCCCCTTAGGATTTTCTAGGCTATAATCTTTACACGAACAGATTGCCAGGTCTTTTCTCCCTAGAAGCCTCTGGGTGGGTTCAAACTGCCAACCTTTCAGTTAGCAGCTGAGTGTTTAATGACTGCACAACCAGGGCTCTTATACCATGCTAGATTTCCTTCTGAAAATAAGAATTAAGGGAATGTTACAGATACACAGAGTCCCTAACATTTCTTTACCCATTTTATGCTTTGATGGAAGAATCCAGTATTCAGGGAGGCAGATGTATTAGCTGACAACAGCCATGGAAGTTTAAGGCTCTGGCAACAGTTTCAGCAAATTAATACATGAGCACTGATTTAAGAATTATAAAAATATTCTATAGGTCACATTATCATTTTCATTCCAAATGGATATATGATTTTTAGGTCTCTGAGGAAGAAATAATATTCTTACAATCCATTTACAGTTTTTTAAAATAGGAAACTATTAATTAAAACTTCAGGTCTGTTAAACTGAGCAGTTAAAATGTTAACATTTGGTATATATGAAAAGTTACAATTTAGAGAAACCCTTCTATTCCTTCATGGTGAAATCAGCTACCAGGAAACATCACTGGGACTCATGACTGCTGAGAACATAAGAACGTGGGTTTTGGATTCATCTAGGCTGGCTTGGAACCCCAGCTCTACCACTATGTGCATCTTTGGGCAAGCCACTTAATATCTCTAAGCCTCAGTTTCCTCATTTATGAAATGGGAGTAAAGGGAATAAGAAAAGATCATTAAAAAGAAAGAAAAAACCAACACGGATGTGAGAAGAGACTGAAACTTACTCTTGAACACAGAGTAGCTAAAGTGAAAGGAAGAAATGATGAAGTAAAAGACCTGAACAGAAGATTTCAAAGGGTGGCTCGAGAAGACAAAGTAATGTATTATAATGAAATATGCAAAGACCTGGAGGTAGAAAACCAAAAGTGAAGAACATTCTCAGCATTTCTCAAGCTGAAAGAACTGAAGAAAAACTTCAAGCCTCGAGTTGCCATATCGAAGAATTCTATGGGCAAAATACTGACTGATGCAGGGAGCATCAAAAGAGGATGGAAGGAATACACAGAGTGACGATACCAAAAAGAATTGGTTGACTTTCAACCATTTCAGGAGGTAGCATATATCAAAAACTGATGGCACTGAAGGAAGAAATCCAAGCCGTACTGAAGGCTTTGGCAAAAAACCAAAACAAAACAAAAAATTGATAGAACAGCAACTGAAATGTTTCAACAAACAGATGCAGTGCTGGAAGCACTCACTCGTCTATGCCAAGAAATTTGGAGGACAGCTACTGACTGGAAAAGATCCATATACATGCCTATCCCAAAGAAAAGTGATCCAATGGAAAGTGGAAATTATACAACAACATCATTAATATCACATACAAGTAAAATTATGCTGAAAATAATTCAAAAACTGTTGGAGCAGTACATCAACAAGGAACTGCCAGAAATTCAACCCAGATCCAGAAGAGGACGTGGAATGAGGGATATCGATGTTGATGTCAGATGAATCTTGGCTGAAAGCAGAGACTACCAGAAAGATGTTTACCTGTGTTTTATAGACTATGCAAAGGCATTCATCTATGCGGATTGTAACAAATTACGGATAACATTGTGAAGAATGGGAATTCCAGAACACTTAATTGTGTTCATGCAGAAACTGTACATAGACCAAGAGGCAGTTATTCAGACAGAACAAATGAATACTGCATGGTTTAAAATCAGGAAAGGTGTGTGTCAGGGTTGTAGCCATTTACCATACTTGTTTAATCCATACACTGAGCAAATAATCCAAGAAGTTGGCCTATATGAAGAAGAACTCAGCATCAGCGTTGAAAGATGTCTTAGTCCTCTAGTGCTGCTAACAGAAATACCAAAAATGGATGGCTTTAACAAAGAGAAATTTATTCTTTCACAGTTTGATAGGCTAGAAGTCTGAATTCAGGGCATCAGCTGCAGGGAAAGGCTTTCTCTTTCTGTGAGCCCTGGAGGAAGGTCCTTCTCATCAACCTTCCCCTGGTTGGGGACCTTTCAGGTACAGGGACCCCAGGTCCAAAGGACACACTCTCCTCCCGGTGCTGCTTTCTTGGTGGTATGAGGTCACCCTGTCTGTCTGCTCACTTCTCTCTTTTATATCTCAAATGAGATTGGTTTAAGACACAATCTAATCTTGCAAATCTCATCAACATATCAACTGCTAATCCACCTCATTAACATCACAGAGGCAAGATTTACAACACATCGGAAAATCACATCAGATGACAAATGGTGGCAATCACACAATACTGGGAATCAGGGCCTAGCCAAATGATACACATATTTTTGGGGAACACAATTCAATCCATGACAGAGAAAGACTCATTAACAACCTTTGATATGCGACACAACCTTGTTTGCTGAAGGTGAAGATGACTTGAAGCACGTACCAATGAAGGTGAAAGGCTACAGCCTTCAATATGGATTACACCTCAACATAAAGAAAATAGAAATCTTCCCAACTATACCCATAAGCAACATCATGATAAATGGAGAAAATATTGAAGTTGTCAAGGATTTCATTTTACTTAAATCCATAATCAACGCCCATGGAGGCAGCAGTCAAGAAATCAAATGACATACTATATTGGGCAAAAGACCTCTTTCAAGTATTAAAAAGCAAGGTGTCACGTTTAGGATTAAGGTG
Source organism: Loxodonta africana (assembly GCF_030014295.1). Taxonomy (NCBI): domain Eukaryota; kingdom Metazoa; phylum Chordata; class Mammalia; order Proboscidea; family Elephantidae; genus Loxodonta; species Loxodonta africana. The sequence goes on along the minus strand of NC_087346.1, from coordinate 104,057,361 downwards.
CTCCTGACCCAAGCCATGGTGTTTTCAGTTGCCTCACATGCATGCGACAGCTGGACAATGAATAAGGAAAATCAAAGAAGAACCGACACATTTGAATTATGGTGTTGGCAAAGAATATTAAAAATACCATGGAATACCAGAAGAAGGAACAAATCTGCCCTGGAAGAAGTACAGCCAGAATGTTCCTTAGAAGTGAGGGTGGCGAGACATCATCTCACGTACCTTGGACATGTTGTCAGGAGGCACCATTCCCTGGAGAAGGACATCAAGCTTGGTAAAGTAGAAGGCCAGTGAAAAAGAGGAAGACCCTCAAGGAGATGGGCTGATACAGTGGCTGCAACAATAGTGTCTTAGTCATCTAGTGCTGCTATAACAGAAATACCACAAGTGGATGCCTTTAACACAGAGAAGTTTGTTCTCTCACAGTCCAGTAGGCTAGACGTCCAAATTCAGGGCGCAGGCTCCAGGCGAGAGCTTTCTTTCTGTGTCAGCTCTGGAGGAAGGTCTTTGTCATCAGTCTTCCCTTGGTCTGGGAGCATCTCAGCACAGGAACCTCAGGTTGTACTCTGTTGCATGGGGTCGCTATGAGTCAAAAATCGACGGCAACCAACAAAAACAACAGTCTTCAATAGACCATAATATATACTAATGATTATTAGAGTGTTAATTATTCCAAAGTAGTTCGCACCTGCTTGAGGCTCCTGAGGACAAACAGCCTCCAAGTCACAAAAGAAAAATCAGTTTCCCCGACATTTCTGTCCTCCCAGGAAGCCATTCATAGCCTTGCTTATAATATACATATTTTGATAACTTTGGTTATTGGTATATAACTAATCATCTGGGCCAGGTTGGGAGCTTGTTTATGTCCCAGGCAAGTTTTAGGTAACCTGCTTTATATGATCGAACAGGAAAAATCAAAGCTCTCTTTGGCTGACCCTTCCATCTCATGTGAAGATGTCATTATAAATAGCTAAAGGGCTGTTTTATGAATGGAAGTGATAGACTTCTCGTTCCAGGAGGCAGAACCAGGATTTTTCAAGGATAGACATGAACTCGTGGAATAGGAAGCAGTGATCTCCCTGTCACTGGGATCATTCAAGGAGGCTTAGTGATTACAGGCCAGGAAGGGTGGAGAGGACATTCCTGTCTTAGTTGGGACACAAGACTCAATAATAATGATGAGGACAGCAATAATAATGATCATGGGTTCCAATTATTGGCATCATGTTCCAGTACTGTGCTGGATACGTCACATATTTTAGGTAATTTAATCTTCTTAGAAATCTTTCAAATTTTACAGTATTATCCCTTTTATACATTAGGAAACCGAAGCTCAAAGATGTCAAATAATTTACTGAATCTCACACAGCTAGAGTGGAGGATCTGGGATTTGGGTCCAGACTGTATGTTATTATGCCACCTCCCAAAATGACCCAGTTCAACGCTTTTCAAACCTTTGGAGAGTGGAGGGGTAACAGATCCCTTTTATCAGATGAAGTCTTACGGTATAAATCTTACACTGTAGAAGTATCACATCATATGTCTTACAGTTTAATTTATAAACTGCTAAAATTATATTGTATTAATATGCATTTATTTTATAATTTCAGATGTATAATATTTATTGTTATAAAGTTATCCATGAGAACAATGAGGCTGTTCTGTTTGTTGAAGATACAAGTTTGACGTCTGAGGTTATAAATGACAGAATCATCTAATATCAGCCTCAGCAACCAAATTATATTTGTATCTTGTATTGGTGCACAGCATTGCAATGGTGCAATATCTTCACTGTGCTGTGATATCCCTGGGTGCTCTTCGGTTAGACAAATTCAGAAGCTGGAGAGAAGGTCAGAAGGACATTTTGTTTGGAGTCTGAATCATTAACAATATCTAACAACCACATGCCTGCCTTATCATAATACAGAAGTCAGGCTAGCAGCCCCCAAAGCTTAAAGAAACTGCTAAAACAATCTATGATATGATATTATCATCACATGGCAGTTACTCAGCAAATTCTATTTCTGAAAAAGGCAGTGGAACACGTTGGTTAGGAGCACGAGCTTTGAAATGAAGCAGCTTAGCACCACCACTTACTAGCAAATTGACCCTGAACAAGGTTCTTAACCTTTTACAGCCTTGGTTTCTACATTTGTAAAATAAGGTTGTCGTGAACTGACAAAGCCAATTTGATTGTTTACAATTTTTAGGTTCTTTTTTTTTATTGAGTAGATATATGTCCCTAGGTGGCACAAGTGGTTTGCACTTGACTACTAACCTAAAGATTGGTGGTTCAAACCCACCCAACGGCACCATGGAAGAAAGGTCTGGAGAGCCTCTTCCGTAAAGGTTACAGCCAAAGATAACCCTATGGAGCAGTTCTACTCTGTAACACATAGGGTTACCATGAGTCAGAATCAACTCGATGGCAATGAGTTTGGCTTTTTGGTTATTGGATAGCCAGAGGCAACCTCTAATAGGTAGAAGTGAGTCTCTTTTATTGTATCCTGAACACAGGAAATACATGACATGACCAAGGTCTGCCATGTATTGAAACATTTATTTAATGGTCATTTAATGTTATTTTATATAAGTGAAGCGCCAACTCTCTGCCCTTTGAGACACTTTGAAAGTACCTTGTGTGAAAGTTACACACAAGGCAAGTTACTCTTCTGTTCAGTCAGGTGACAAAATTCTCCACTAAATGGCTATAACCAAGATTAATTAGAATCCTAAGCATAGGTTACCATTCCAAGTGTGTAGGCTATTGGCCTAGCTAGGTTCTTATTTCCTATTCATTCAAAGGCACAAGTGCCTACTCAATGTTTCTAGCCAATCCACTCATTCTTGAACACTATTCATTTCTCAAAAAAAATGTCATTTTGTGCATCCATTACGCTAATTAGCAAATCTTCTTCTATTGATCAGAAATAAAGATGGCAGAAGCTTATGATAGCTGCCTTTGAAGTTTCAGTTTTGAATTAGAGTTTTTAAAATGCTAACTAATCCCCTGGATTTTGTATTTTCATTTAGGGAAGTACAATTGTTAGCTAAGAACCTCTAGGGTGGAGATCAATGTTTACGTACACTAAAGGTAAGTATTTTATAATACAGAAAATACAACAATGGTAAAAATATACACCACAGGTATGTTTGTAAGAATTAATCATACTTAGCATATATTGAAGGAGGGCAATGGTGGTTCAGTGGCAGGACTCTCAACTTCCGTGAGGGAGACCAGGGTTGGACTCTCAGCTAACGTTCCTCATGTGCAGCCATCACTTGACTCTCAGCGGAGGCTTGTGTGTTGCTATGATGGTAAACGGATTTCAGTGCAGCTTCCAGTCTAAGACTAGGAAGAAAGGGTTGGCAATAGTTCAGAAAATCAGCCAGTGAAAACCTGTGGATCACAATGGCCCAATTTGCATCTGATTATGGGGATGGCACAGGAACGGGCAGCATTTTGTTTCGTTGTTCACAGGGCCACCGTGAGTTGGAGGTTGACTTGATGGTGGCTAACAGCAACATATATAGAATGCTTACAATGTACAAATACTGTGCTAGTGATTTGTATGCATCTTTCATTAGTCCTCATAAAAACACTGTGAGGGAGATAATTTTATTAAATAACTTATGATTAAATAATCAAATAAATGGCCAAATATTTACTTAGGATACTTTCTGGTGCATGGTAAAAAAAAAAAAAAAAAAAAATTTTTTTTTTTTAAGCACGTTTTACAAATGTGATTATTGTGTTATGATAACAGCCTATAACCAGCAGCTGAGATTTACCTGGCATTTAGGTAAACAATACCTGCACATACACTGAAGTCAAATGCTTGCCCTTCCTGTAGGGTTACTGTGAGTCAGAATCACTCAACAGCAATGGGTTATCTGATTAATGTCCATCTCCTTCGCTAGATTATAAACTTCATGAGGACAGAGATCACCATCTGCTTTGTCTGCCAATGGCTGGCTCAGAGAGATGCTCGATTAATATGTGTTACAGAAATGAAATAAATGAGCTTTGGAGCCTGACAGGCCTGAATTTGAATGCTTGGTCTTCTACTGATAAACTGTAAGACTTGGGTGCAGTTTCACTATTTGTGAGATGTGAACAATAACAATACCTACCTTACAGTTGATGTGAGGATAAAATTAGATGAGGCATGCAATGTGCTTAGAACAGTGCCTGATACATAAAGCACATTGTCAAATGATTTTGATTATTAAAAATAATTCACTCATGTCCCAAGCTATCATACTGACACTTTGTCCATTTATTGCAGTCCACATTTTTCATGAGTCATGCCTTTCCCTCTTCCTCCCCAGAAACAATATTTTTTAAACAAAATGAGACTTAATGGGCACACCAGCCCAGGGGCAAGGTCAAGAAAGCAGGAGAGAACAGGAAAGTTGGTAATAGGGACCCCAAGTTTGAGAAGGGGAGGCTGTTGACGTGTCATGCGGTTGGCAACCAATGTCACAAAACAGGATGTGTCTTAATTGTTTAATGAGAAACTAATTTGCTCTGTAAACCTTTATCTAAAGCATAATAAAAAAGAAAAATAATTTTTTTTTTTAAAAAAAACTTGTCCTTCACAATTTAGGTGAGTGGACATGCGTAGATCTGAATCCTATAAAGACAAGTGCAGGCCTGTAACCTTTTTAATCAATGACACATTTCTATAAAATTCACACATGCATAGAGACAATAGATGCTTCATCTGAGGTCTCCACAACTTGGATCGATCTACAGCAGATATTACTGCACTGACAGCCTTCAGTGTGTTAAATCTGACTTATCACACATTTGGATGTATGTGTATTTTTTAAAATCTCAGATTTTTCTAAGGGTAAAAGTTCATTTTCAAGATGAAATTTGGATCAAACATCCTTGAGATCCCTGGAGCATTTCCCTCTAGGAGACCCCAGTTTGAGGATCCTTAGCCTAAATGACTAGCTGACATTTTGGAATTCATTCCAGCATTAAGACTCTGTGATCCCTGAGAGCAAAACCTAAGGTCTGTAGAAGCCCAACCTTGCAACCAATGAACAAAATCCAGCAACTTTTTATTTTAAATTCACTCAGTGTAGAGAATGCAATGAATAAGATGAGTCATTATGGCTGTAATTCACATTTTTCTTCCCATTGAATAAACATGATTATTTGCAGTTTGCTAGTCACTTACCTTTTTTTTTTTTTTTTTAGTGCTCTGTGGGTTGACTTTAAACATAAGAGCAATTTTATGAAGTTTCCTGATCTATACTTTTCAAGCGGTCATATGCTCCTCTCTCACAAGGCTAACCAAAGTATCAGGATGGGAAGGACACTTTTAGCCACAGGGCTTCTAATTGCAGATCAGAGGGTTTGCTTCCAGGTTTGAAGCCCACACTTCCAGTAGCTTCTTGATGGACTGTCTTATTTTCTCTCGGTTCTTTTTCTGGAACTGGAAGTTGTTATTCTTCCTTCCTTGAATCAGAGTGGGCCACTAGAGTAATCGAGATGATGAAGCCAAGAGAAATAGCTTCCTTCAGGGGAGTGTAGACATCAATGTAAAAAAAGAAAAGGGTAGCTTCAAAAAGCCACAGAACGCGTACTTTTCTAAAAGCAGAAGCATGTGACAAAATTTTACAGGGTCTGGCTTTATAGCTGGGTCTCTGGAAGGAATTGAAAGCTAAAAGGCATGGACATCATGACTGACTGTGAATAGATACAGGAGACACGGAGATAGCAAAATGCTAAAGGCAACCAGTGCATTAGAATAGAAAGGCTAATTGAAAACCACAGATACAATTACGTAGATTGAAAGAGCAAGCGCCCTTCTTAAATCTTCAGAGGAAGGTTATAAAAAATCACTTAATTTAAAATAAAACATACCTTGTGATGTGAAAATATATAAACCCTGAAGCAAAAGAAGGTAATGTAATTAATTTCTAGATCAAATTTTGATCAAAGGGGAATCTTTTGTATTTGTTTATCAAACTTGCCAACATTAACAAGCAATTAATGACCCCTAAACTCAAACTCAACAAAGTCATTACCAACTTAATAAAGACAATCATAGCCAAGATCCACAGTTAGTCAACTTAAAGATGGAAAAGACAGAGTTAGCTAAATGAAGTCAGATGATGGATTAAAAAACAAAAATAAAAAAACCCATCACACTCATTAATGGAGAAATAAAGAAAACTACTGCCGACTTATGCCACTTTCTGACACCTCAGGCCATCGCTCATCCCCGTCTTGTGTGTTCATTGCCTTACTTCGATTACAAGGCACTGAGGGAGGACACATTTTACGTCTCCATTCCATGTTGAGTATTTCCTTGGTGTTAAATGGCATATATTCTGTGGTTCATTAATTCATTCATCCAGCAAACAATTACTAACTGTATATTGAGAGCAAAGCATTGATTTGAGTTTGCTAGTTATACAAAGATGAAAAGGCATGACCCCTGCCCTTGGAGAAGTTAACAGTCTGGTGAGGAATAAAAATACATACATAAAAATAATGGGAATGCAGAGGCGCAATGGGTGTTGAAAGAGGCTGAAGGCTACCTGGGGGGCTCCTGTGGAGGAGGCAGAGCTTCAGCTGAAAGTTACTGGCTGCGAAGGAGTTTGCTGTGAGGACTAGAGCGTGCTATGGACTGACCTAAACCCATTGTATCTTACACAACTCTCAAGTTCAACTTGTAGATGATTGCTGCTGAAGAAGCTTGAGACAGGTGAGTTAGCTGCTCTCCCAGCCTTACCATAACGAAAGCAACCTTCAGAAAAAATTCTGCCAAACATATAGCATTTACTAAACAAATGTTCATTAATAAGTAAGCCCCAAACAGTTCCTGTTCTGTCAGATGAAGTTGCAGCTCTGTGTCCTTTCGGGTGCTTGGCATGTTCTGACCACCACTTGTGTGGTTCAGTTCAGGTAGACAGAACCACATTCCAAAGGCAGGACTCTCTTACCTTTAGAGTTGCAACAGGCAATTGTAAGTCTTTCTAAACAAATGGCTGAACACGGGACCATTTAGGGATTCAGCTTCAAGTGTCATCTCTAGAAGTTAATTCTTACAGTCTGTGCATGCTAGTAGGAGCCCTGGTGGTGTGGTGGTTAGGTGCTCAACTGCTAACCAAAAGGTGGGTGGTTCGAACCCACCAGCTGCTCTGCAGGAGAAAGTAAAGGGTACAGCCTTAGAAACTCTATGGCGCAGTTCTACTCTGTCCTATAAGGTCACTATGAGTCAGAATCAAATTGATAGCAATGGATTTGATTTTTTTCTTTTTTTGAGGGGGGTGGTTTGGTGCATGCTGGAGTGAAAAGTATCTCTGAAATAGCTATGCTATCCATATTTCTTTAATACCTTTAATTTCACCAGTGAAAGCCCATGTTAAATATTCGCCTTACTAATTTAAAAACCATCAATTTCACAGATGGAAAGACTGTTGCATATTCACTACGCTAATGTTGAAAACCTCAAGGATTGACCAAGATCTTGCTGACAGAAGCACTTGTCATAGACTCTCTGGAGATGCCCTGTCCAAAATGGTAGCCACTTGCCACACACGGCTATTGAGCACTTAAAGTATGACTAGATCAAATTGAGATGTGCTGTAAATGTAAAACATACATGGGAATAATTTGAAGACTTAGTTCAAAAAACAGTTCGCATTCAACTAGTAGCCACAAGGTTGGTAATTCAAACCTTCCCAGAGGTGTCTCAAAAGGCAAGCCTGGCTTTCTGCTTCAGAAAGTTCACAGCTTTGAAGACCCTACGGAGCAGTTCTACTCTGCACACACAGGGTCGCCATGAGTTGAAATTGACTCGACAGCAACTAACAACATCAGTACAAAAAAGAATATAAAATATCTGATTAATAATTTTATAATGATTATGTGTTGAAATGATGTTCTGTACAGTAAAACCTCTGAAAGCCGGAACCTGTGTAAGGCAGAAACCTGTCAGAAAAGGAAAACTCAACTATTTTCCACTGACGCAGGTAATAGAAAAGTAGTAAGACTGCACGCTGTCAAAGGTAGAAACCTCGCAAGACCCGGTAAAACAAGGCAGTTCCTTCAAGTTCTGATTCTCACAGGTTTCACTGCATGTATCGAGTTACATAAAATATATTGCTAGAATTAATTTCACTTTATTTTTAATTAACTTTTTAACGTAGCTCCTAGCAAATTAAAGGCAGTGGTAGTTCAGTGGTAGAATTGTTACCTTCCGTGTAGGAAATCTGGGCTCGGTTCCTGGTTAATACACCTCAGATGCAGCCACCACTCATCTGCGAGTGGAGGCTTGCATGTTGATATGATGCTCAACAGGCTTTAACAGAGCTTCAAGACTAAGACAAACTAGCAAGAAAGGCCTAGCAGTCTACTTTGAAAAATCAGTCAGTGAAAACCCTGTGGATCACAGTGGTCCGATCTAGTTGTGCATGGAGTCACCGTGAACTGGGAACTGACTCAACAGCAGACAGCAACAACGAATAGCAAATTTAATAGCGAATATGTGTCTAGCATTATATTTTTATTGAACACAGCTGCTTTAGAGTCTAGAATATGAAATTCCAGGTTAGAATGCTTGCTGGTCTTCTCTTGACCATGTGCTCCCAGTGAAAATGCCAGTTGCATCTAGCTTAACCGAAGTAATATGCCACAACATCAAACTGTATATGCTAAAGTGTTTCAAAGTAAATTCATTTAACATATATTTATTGATTGTCTAACAAAACAAAGTTTATACTACCATGGGGATTTATATTCTCTCTATGGGGGAGGCAGAAAGTAAAGAAATAAATAACAGCGAGAAAAAAAAAAATCCTGAGCACTCTACAGAGAGTTAAAATGGTGTGATGTGTTAAAGAGCAGCTGGGTAACTACTTTATAACGTATAGTCAGAGAGGGCCTTTCTGAGATGACATCTATAATTATGTCAGGGAGAAAAAAAAGATATTTGAATGACATGAAGGAGCCAGATATGCAAAGACAGGGATAAGTAAGAACATGTGTGTGTTGGGGGAGAGGGTAGGGGTGGGACCCAGAAAGAAACAGCTGATATTGTTAAGTGCCATTCAGTCAACCCCAGACCCATGGTGACCTCATGTTTCCTGGTCCTATGCCATCCCCATGATCGGTTGTAGATCAGACCATTATGATCCATAGAGTTTTCATTGGCTTATTTTCAGAAGTAGGTTGCTTGGCCTTTCTTTTTAGTCTGTCTTAGTCTGGAAGCACCATCGAAACCTTTTCAGCATCACAACAACACAAAAGTCTCTACTGACAGACAGGTGGTGACGGTGCATGAGGTGCATTGGCTGGGATTCGAACCTGGGTCTCCTGCATGGAAGGCAAAAACTCTACCGCTGAACAGTCAATGACCCAAACAGCTTGTAGCTCAAATACAGGACATCAGCGAAATATCTTAGGGAGAGAATGTAGATGTAGAAGGAAAACAGACGCATCCTCAAGCCCTGGAGAACTTCTCTTTTTAGAGGTTGAGTGAGAAGGAGAAACTTAAAGAAGGGACAAAGAGTCAGGGAGTTGAGAGGAAAAACAGAGGGTATGGAGTCACAAAGGCCAAGAGATGAGAATGCCTCAGGAGTAGCAAGTAGTTATTGTGTTGAAAGCGTGTTGGTGAAGGGTAAGGTAAGACAAGAGCAGTGACCACCGAATTCAGCTTCATGAAGACCATTATCAAGTTTGATAAAAGTAATCTCAGTTGGGCATTGGGGATGGAATCCCATTAGGAATAAATAGAGGAAAGAATGGGGGAGTGCATAAAGTGGTGACAAAGACTGTAGCCAGCCCTTTCAAGTATGTTTTCTGTGATGGAGAGGACCATGTCATGTCTGAGGAACAATAGGGATGACTGGAATGTAGATATCATTGAGCTGGCAGGGGGAAGGAGAGAAAGTGGAGGGACCAAGCCACATGGCAAACGGCATCTTGTGCTGTAGTAGAGGGAAGGGAAACTCCTGAAGGATTTTTGCAGGAATAATTTAGTGATTGGATAGGAGAAGAAAGGAAGGAGGAGAAAGAATAGAAGGGGGGCTGATTATAAAAAGCAAGGGTCTTCCCTGTTCATTCTCCCTGTCATTGGGTTCTACAGACATCATGGAAAGTTCTAGAGGAATATTGTTAAGGAGAGTTAGTAGCGTGGAAGTCCAATTCATCAAAAACCAATTTACTGAAAACCAGTTCACCAAAATTCAATTTGTAAAGTGACAAATTCACTTAATTCACACCAAATTTTTCAATTAATCAAGAAGCTGTTTTTATAGAATCCACTGAAAGCTAGTCTGCTGAAACCCAAATTGTCAAAACCAAACTGTTCAAAGGCCAGTTTTTCAAATTGTCAATTTATCAACAACATTGTTTCTATTGAAAGCTTTGACAATTTATTATTATCGTCGTTAGTTGCTATCATGTTGACCCCCAACTCATGGCAACCCCACACACAATAGAAGGCAACACTGCCCGGCCATGCACCATCCCTATGATCAGTTGCAAACTGAACTATTGTGATCCACAGGGTTTTCATTGACTGGTTTTCAGAAGTAGATCACCAGGCCTTTTTTCTTAGTCCATCTTAGTCTGGAAGCTCCACTGAAACCTGTTCAACATCATTGCAATACACAAGCCTCCAGTGACAGACGAGTGGTAGCGGGGTGTGAGGTGCATTGGCTTGGAATCAGGCCCAGGACTACTATAAGGAAGGCGAAAATCCTACCACTGAAACACGACTACCGTCCATATAGTTGATGGTAAATTGTAAACTGTGCAAAAATAGTTGGGTAATTCACAGAAGGAAAAACCTTCCTGGCTAAAAAGTATCTCAAGAGATGTTCAAACTCACTAATAATCAAAACAATGCAAATTAAAAAACATTGTGATTATACTTTACATACATCAGGATGGAAAATACTATACAGGAAGACAGTACCAAATGTTGGCAAGTAACACAAGTTGCGTTCTCTGGGAACAGACTCTCAGCTTAAGTTCAGAGTGTAGGACATTTATTAGGAAGTGCTATTGGGATGAACACTGGTGGAAGGTGGGAGATGGAAGGGAGAAATAGGATTGGACACAGGACACAAACGGCAATGCTGCTCAAAAGAAAGCTTCAGCCAGCCCACAGGGAGCACTGAACCTGGTGTGGCCCCACACAGTTGGCCCAGGATGGGGGTACAGGACCAGGTATTCATATCCCTGAATTGATCAACCACTGGATGCAGGCATTATTGGAAAGAAGGCATGATCTTACAGGAGGCAGTTTTCTTCAGCGAAGAACATTCCATGAAGGGCTGACCACTGAGGACAGTCTTCCAGCAGCTGGAGGACTAACTTCTTCATTTCCGAAAGGGGATCTGAGAGTCATACAATTGTAAGGCTGTATGCTGTCTTTATTTAAAATGTTGATATTTTGCTCATCATGGATTTTTTGCATTAGTTTTGAGTTTTTTAAATATTGCATTAAATTCCTTCAAAAGTTAGAAATAGAAATATCATATGATCCAGCATTCTCACTCCTAGATATATACCCCAAAGGAATAAGGGCAGTCAAACAAATAGACATATGCACCCTTGTGTTCATTGCAGCATTATTCACAATAGCAAAAAGACGGAAACAACCTAAATGCCCATCAACAAATGAATGGGTAAACAAACTGTGGTATATACACACAATGGAATACTGTGTAACAATAAAGAATAATGAGAGGCGGAACCAAGATGGCAGAATAGACACACTCTTCCAGCAAGCCCTCTTTGCAACAAAGACCCGAAAAAACAAGTGAAACGAGTATATTTATAACAAGCTAAGAGCCCTGAGCATCAAAGGCAAGCTTAGAAAATGAACTGAGGGGCAGGGGGAGGAAGAGACGGTTCAGAAGCGGAGAGGAGTTACCTGACCTGAATCGTGGGAAGCCCTCAGACACCATACTTGGGAGCGGCGGCAGCAGGCTGTTATGAGCGTTCAGCCCACAGTTTTCTGAAGGAGAAGCAGCCAGCCACACAGCCTACTCACACCTCCGGAACCAGGGAAGAACGGCACTCTAGGCAAAAGCTAAGTACTGGTGTATATTTTACTATGTCCCCCCAAGAAGCTGAATTCCCTGGGCCTGAGATAGGCCCTGTTGAGCGCCTAGAGCCATCCTCCCAGCCTTGGAAAAGGAAAAAAATTTGCAATTGCCAGCTCCACTAACCAGGGGAGCTCAGGACAGAAGCAGCATAAATGGTCCATAGACTTTGAGCACCTTTTCCCTCTGCATGGACCTGTGTGGGCCTATTTCAGGAGAACAGACCCTTGTTGGCAGGCTCCAACTGTTTCAGCTGTGCGGCGGAGAGTTGGTGTTTGGTGTTTGACATTGCTTTGCCTAATAAACAGGGTCCTCACCTACCCACATCAGGGGCCTAGGGACTGGTAGCTCCACTCAGGTCACCCAGCTACCTGCGACAGGGATCCAAGGATAACTGGTACATCCCAGTCCTGACAACCAAAAACTTTGGGTGCCCATGGTCCCTCTGCAAAACACACCCACCTATACACTTTAGGGATCAGGGACACACTTTCCTCAGAGACACATGGGGGATGATTCTCAGCCCCCTCCCTTGTTAAGAGTGTTACCCCCTGCTGCAACCAGATACCGGTACCTACACCAATCACCCCTGTCCCTCTAAGACTGTAGGACAGAGCCTGTACCACACATTTAATGATCAGCTACCTGGACACCTGAGCTGAATTCACACAAGAAAAGTGAATGGACTCCTAGACTGATATACCTGATAACAGCTCTAACCATCTGGGGACAGGATGTCAGAGCTCCAAAGTTGAAAATAATCCAGCTAGCTCACTCATGCAACCCACTTGGGCATATCAAAACAAAACAAAGCAAGAAGCTATGACACAGTAAGCAAACATAAAATAAACTAATAAAATAACTTATAGATGGGTCAGAGACAACAGTCAGTATCTAGTCCCATAAAGAAACAGATGATGATTGCCTCAACAAGCTCTCAAAACAAAGAATCAAGAGATCTTCTAGATGAAAGTGCATTCCTAGAATTACCAGATGCAGAATACAAAAGATTAATATACAGAACCCTTCAAGACATCAGGAAGGAAATCAGGCAATACACAGAACAAGCCAAGGAAGACAGAGATAATAGCAATTGAAGAAATTAAAAAGATTATTCAGGAACATAATGAAAAATTTAATAAACTGAAAAAATCCATAGACACACAGCAATCAGAAATTCAGAAGATTAACAATAAAATTACAGAAGTAGAAAACTCGATCGAAAGAGGAGGAGAATTGAGTAAGTGGAAGACAGAATTTCTGAACTTAAAGATAAATCACTTGCACTAATATATTTGAAGAAAAATCAGATAAAAGAATTTTAAAAAACAAAGAAATCTTAAGAATCATGTGGGACTCTATCAAGAGAAATAATCTATGCGTGATTGGAGTACCAGAACAGGGAGGGATAACAAAAAATACAGAGAAAATTGTTGAAGATTTGTTGGCAGAAAACATCCCTGATATTGTGAAAGATGAGAAGATATCTATCCAAGATGCTCTAGATTTTAAAAGAAACTCACCAAGATATATTATAGTCAAACTTGCCAAAACCAAAGATAGAGAATTTTAAGAGCAGCTAGAAGAAAAGCCACCTACAAAGGAGAGCCAATAAGAATAAGCTCAGACTACTCGGCAGAAACCATGCAGGCAAGAAGGCAATGGGATGACATATTTAAAAAACTGAAGGAAAAAAAATTGCCAGCCAAGAATCATATATCCACAAAACTGTCTCTTAAATATGAAGGTGAAATTAAGACATTTCCAGATAAACACAAGTTTAGGGAATTTGTAAAAACCAAACCAAAACTACAGGAAATAGTAAAGGGAGTTATTTGGTTAGAAAATAAATAATATCAGGTATCAATCCAAGACTAGAACACTGGTCAGAGCAACCAGAAGTCAACCCAGAAAGGGAAATCAAAGAAACAAAGCAAGTTAAAAAAAAAAAAAATGCTCAAAACAGGGTAACAGCAATGTTATTATGTAAAAGAAGACAACATTAAAACAATAAAGAGGGATTAAGAAATGTAGTCATAGATCTTCCATATGGAGAGGAAGATATGTGATACAAAGAAATAAAAGTTAGGTTTAAATTTAGAAAAATGGGGTCAATAATAAGGTAACCAAAAAGGAGACAAACTATCCTACTCATCATAATAAAATACAAGAAAAAAATAGAGACTCAGCAGAAACAAAATCAACAACAATGAATATGAGGAAAGGACAATATATAAAGATAATTTACTCAGCACATAAAATTAAGTGGGTAAAAGAAACTGTCAACGACACACAAAAAAAGACGTCAAAATGATAGCACTAAATTCATACCTATTCATAATTACCCTGAATGTAAATGGACTAAATGTACCAATAAAGAGACACAGAGTGGCAGAATGGATTAAAAAACACGATCCATCTATATGCTGCCTACAAGAGACACACCTTAGACTTAGAGACACAAACAAACTAAAACTCAAAGGATGGAAAAAAAATATATCAAGCAAACAGCAATCAAAAAAGAAAAGGAGTGGCAATATTAATTTCTGACAAAATAGACTTTAAAGTTAAATCCATCATAAAGGATAAAGAAGGACACTATATAATGATTAAAGGGGCAATACACCAGGAAGATATAACCATATTAAATATTTATGCACCCAATGACAGGGCTGCAAGATACATAAAACAAACTCTGTCAGCACTGAAAATGACATAGACAGCTCCACAATAATAGTAGGAGACTGCAACAGACCCCTTTTGGTGAAGGACAAAACATCCAGAAAGAAGCTCAATAAAGACACTGAAGATCTAAATGCCACAATCAACCAACTTGACCTCATAGATGTGTACAGAACAGTGTACCCAACAGCAGCCAAGTATACTTTCTTTTCTAGTGCACATGGAATATTCTCTAGAACAGACCACGTATTAGGTCATAAAGCAAGCCTTAACAGAATCCAAAACATTGAAATATTATAAACCACCTTTTCTGACCATACGGCCATAAAAGTAGAAATCAATATCAGAAAAAATAGGGGAAAGAAATCAAACACTTGGAAACTGAACAATACCCTGCTCAAAAACAACTGGATTATAGAAGACATTAAGGATGGAGTAAAGAAATTCATTGAATCCAATGAGAATGAAAACAGTTCTTATCAGTGCCTTTGGGACACGGCAAAAGCAGTGCTCAGAGGTCAATTTATATCAATAAAGGTACACATACAAAAAAGAAAAAAGAGCCAAAATCAAAGAATTATCCCTACAACTTGAACAAATAGAAAGAGAAGAACAAAAGATACCCTCAGGCACCAGAAGAAAACAAATAATAAAAAAATTAGAGCAGAACTAAATGAAATAAGAACACAAAAAAACATTTGAAAGAATTAACAAGACCAAAAGCTGGTTCTTTGAAAAAATCAACAAAATTGATAAACCATTGGCCAAACTGACAAAAGAAAAGCAGGAAAGGAAGAAAATAACCCAAATAAGAAATGAGATAGGCGATATTACAACGAAGTCAACTGAAATTAAAAAAATCATGTCAGATTACTACAAAAAAATTGTACTCTAACAAATTTGAAAACCTAGAAGTGGATGAATTTCTAGAAACACACTACCTACCTAAACTAATACAAACAGAGGTAGAACAACTAAATAAACCCATAATAAAAGAAGAGATTAAAAAGGTAATTAAAAACTCCCAACAACAACAAAAAAAGCCCTGGCCAGGACAGATTTACTGCAGAGTTCTACCAAACTTTCAGAGAAGAGTTAACACCACTACTACTAAAAGTATTTCAGAGCATAGAAAAGGATGGAATACTCCCAAACCCATTCTCTGAAGCCAGCACATCCCTGATACCAAAACCAGGTAAAGACACGATAAAAAAAGAAAATTACGGACCTCTATCCCTCATGAACTTAGATTCAAAAATCCTCAACAAAATTCTAGCCAATAGAATTCAACAACATATCAAAAAAATAATTCACCATGACCAAGTGGGATTCATGCCAGCTATGCAGGGATGGTTCAACATTAGAAAAACAATTATTGTAATCCATCATATAAATAAAACAAAGGACAAGAGCCACATGATCTTATCAATTGATGCAGAAAAGGCATTTGGCAAAGTTTGACACCATTCAAGATAAAAACTCTCAGCAAAATAGGAATAGAAGGAAAATTCCTCAACATAATGAAGGGCATTTATACAAAGCCAACAGCCAACATCATCCTAAATGGAGAGAGTCTTACAGCATTCCCCTTGAGAACGGGAATCAGACAAAAAAAAATCACCACTCGTACTCAACATTGTGCTGGAGGTCCTCGCCAGAGCAATTAGGCTAGACAAAGACATAAAGCACATCCAGATTGGCAAGGAAGAAGTAAAAGTATCTCTGTTTGCAGATGACATGATCTTATACACAGAAAAACCTAAAGAATCCTCAAGAAAACTACTGAAACTAATAGAAGAGTTCAGCAGAGTATCAGGACACAAGATAAACATATAAAAATCAGTTGGATTCCTCTACAATGACAAAAAGAACATCGAAGTGGAAATCACCAAATCAACACCATTTACAATAGCCCCCAAGAAGATAAAATACTTAGGAATAAATCTTACCAGAGACGAAAAAGACCTATACAAAGAACACTACAAGACACTACCAAAAGAGACATACATAAGTGGAAAAACATACCTTGCTCATGGATAGGAAGACTTAACATTATAAAAATGTCTATTCTACCAAAAGCGATCTAGATACAATGCAATTCCGATCCAAATTCCAATGACATTTTTTAATGAAATGGAGAAACAAATCACCAACTTCATAAAGAAGAGAAAGAGGCCCTGGATAAGTAAAGCATTACTGAAAAAGAAGAACAAAGTGGGAGGCCTCACACTACCTGATTTTAGAACCTATGATACCACCACAGTAGTCAAAACAGCCTGGTACTAGTACGACAGATACATGGACCAATGGAACAGAATTGAGAATCCAGACATAAATCCATCCACATATGAGCAGCGGATATTTGACAAAGGCCCAAAGTCAGTAAAATGGGGAAAAGACAGTCTGTTTTTACAAATGGTACTGGCATAACTGGATATCCATCTGCAAAAAAATGAAACAAGACCCATACCTCACACCATGCACAAAAACGAACTCAAAATGGACCAAAGGCCTAAATATAAAATCTAAAATGATAAAAATCATGAAAGAAAAAATAGGGACAATGCTAGGAGCCCTAATACATGGCATAAAGAGTATACAAAACATTACTAACCATGCCCAAACACTAGAAGAGAAACTAGATAACTGTTAGCTCCTAAAAATCAAACACCTATGCTCATCCAAAGACTTCACCAACAGAGTGAAAAGATTACTACCTACAGACTGGGAAAAAGCTTTTAGCTATGATATTTCCAATCAGCATCTGATCTCTAAAATCTACATGACACTGCAAAAACTCAACTACAAAAAGACAAATAACCCAAGTAAAAATTGGGTAAAGGATATGAACAGGCACTTCACTAAAGAAGACATTCAGGTAGCTAACAGATATATGAAGAAATGTTCACGATCATTAGCCATTAGAGAAATGCAGATCAAAACTACAATGAGGTTCCATCTCACTCCAACAAGGCTGGCATTAATCCAAAAAACACAAAATAATAAATGTTGGAGAGGTTGTAGAGAGACTGGAACATTTATACACTCCTGGTGGGAATGTAAACTGGTACAACCACTTTGGAATCGATTTGGCACTTCCTTGAAAAGCTAGAAATAGAACTAGCATACTATCTTTACCATCCTGCAATCCCACTCTTTGGAATATATCCTAGAGAAATAAGAGCCTTTACACGAACAGATATATGCACACCCATGTTCATTGCAGCACTGTTTACAATAGCAGAAAGATGGAAGCAACCAACGTGCCCATCAATGGATGAATGGGTGAAGCATGGTATATTCACACAATGGCATACTACCCATCAGTAAAGAATAATGATGAATCCATGAAACATTTCATAACATGGAGGAATCTGAAAGGCATTATGCTGAGTGAAATTAGTTGCAATAGGGCAAATATTGTATGAGACCACTATTATAAGAACTAGAGAAATTGTTTAAACAAAGAAGAAAATATTCTTTGATGGTTACAAGAGTGGGGAGTTAGAGGGGTTTTCAATAATTAGATAGTACGCAAGAACTATTTTAGGTGAAGAGAAAGGGAACACACAATACAGGAGAGGTCAGCACAACTGGACTAAACCAAAATCAAAAAGGTTTCCTGAATAAGCTGAATGCTTCAAAGGCCAGCATTGCAGGGGTGGGGGTTTGGAGACCATGGTTTCAGGTGACATCTAGGTCAACCAGCATAATAAAATCCATTAAGAAAACATTATGCATCCGCCTTTGGAGAGTGGCGCCTGGGGTCTTAAACGCTAGCCAGCAGTCATCTAAGATGCATCAATTGGTCTCAACCCACCTGGAGCAAAGGAGAATGAAGAACACCAAAGACACAAGGTACTTATGAGCCCAAGAGACAGAAAGGGCCACATAAACCAGAGACTGCATCATCCTGAGACCAGGAGAACTAAATGGTGCCTGGCTACAACCAATGACTTTCCTGACAGGGAACACAACAGAAAACCCTTTAGGGAGCAGGAGAGCAGTGGGATGCAGACCTCAAATTCTCATAAGAAGACCAGACTTAATGGCCTGATTAAGACTGAAGGATCCTGGAAGTCATGGTCCCCAGACCTTCTGTTAGCCCAAGACAGGAACCATTCCCAAAGCCAACTCTTCAGATAGGGATTGGACTGGACTATAGGATAGAAAATGATTCAGATGAGGAGTGAGCTTCTTGGATCAAGCAGACACATGAGACTCTGCTGAGAAGGCAGAAGGGATCAGAAGCTGGCTGAATGGATACGAAAATAGAGGATGGAGAGAAGGAATGTGCTGTCTCATTAGGAGGAGAGCAACTAGGAGTATATAGCAAGGTGTATATAAATTTTTGTATGAGAGACTGACTTGATTTGTAAACTTTCACTTAAAGCACAATAAAATTTAAAAAAAGAAACAGGACCCATACCTTCCATCATATGCAAAAACTAATTCAAAATGGATCAAAGACCTAAATATAAAACCAAAAACTATAAAGATCACAGAAGAAAAAAGAGGGTTAACATTAGAGGCCCTAATACATGGCACAAATAGGATACAAACCATAACTAACAATACACAAAAACCAGAAGATAAGCTAAATAACTCAGATCTTCTAAAAATTAAACACTTGTCCTTATCAAAACACTTCACCAAAAGAGTAAAAAAAAAAAATCTACAGACTGGATAAATTTTTTTGGCTCTGACATCCAACGAAACCCTAACCTCTAAGATCTATAGGAAAATCCAATACCTCCGCAGCAAAAAGACAAACAATCCAATTGAAAAATGGACAAAGGTTATGAACAGACACTTCACCAAAGAAGACATTCAGGCAGCTAACAGACACATGATGAAATGCTCGCGATCACTAGCCATTAGAGAAATGGAAATCAAAACTACAATGAGACACCATTACTTGCACCGCAACATTATTTGCAGGAATCAAATAAAGAGAAAATAAAAAATGTTGTAGAGGCTTCAGGGAGATTGGAACTCTTATGCAGAGCTGGCAGCAATGCAAGATGGTATAACCATTCTGGAAAACAATATGGCACTTCCTTAAAAAGCTAGAAATAGAAATCCAGTACAATCCAGCAATCCTACTCCTAAGAATATATCCTGGAGAAATAAGAGCCATCACACGAATTGACATACGCACACTCATGTTCATTGCAACATTATTCACAATAACAAAAAGAGGAAACAACCTAAGTGCTCATCAACAGATGAATAGATAAACTATGGTACATACATACAACAGAATACTATGGAAAAATAAAGAAAAATTATGAATCTTCAAAACATCTCACAACATGGATGAATCTGCAGGACAAATACTGTATGAGACCACTATTGCAAAAACTCAGGAAAAGTTTAACACATAGAAAGAAACAATCTTTGATGGTTATGAGGGAGGGAAGGGTGGGGGAGGAAAACACTAGACAATAGATTAGTGGTAACTTTGGTGACAGGTAAGACAATACACAATACTGGGAAAGTCAGCAAAACCTGACCAAGGCAAGGTCTTGGAAGCTTCAGAGACACATCCAAACTCCCTGAGGGACCAATTTACTGGACTGAGGGCTGGGGACCATGGTCTCAGGGGACATGTAGTTCAATTGGCATTGTATAATTTAGAAAGAAAATGTTCTATATTCTACCTTAATGAGTAGAGTCTGAGGTCTTAAAAGCTTGTGAACAGCCATCTAAGGTACTCCACTGGTCCCAACCTGTCTGAAGCAAGGGAGAATGAAGAAAATGAAAGACACAAGGGAAAAATTAGTCCAAAAGACTAATGGACCACAGTGACCACAGCCTCCACCAGACTGAGTCCAGGATAACTAGATGGTGCCTGGCTACCACCACCAACTGCTCTGACAGGGATCACAATAGAGGGTCTCAGACAGAACTGGAGAAAAATGTAGAACAAACTTCTTACTCACAAACAGCCCTGAGAGCACACCCCGTGGAAACCCTTTTAGCTCAGCAATGAAGTCACTCCTGAGGTTCACCCTTCAGCCAGATTAGACAGATCCATAAAACAAAACAAGACTAAAAGTGTACTAACTGATGAGAAACTAGTTTGTTCTGTAAACCTTCATCTAAAGTACAATTAAAAAAAAAAAATCTGTTTTTGGTAGATGGGTGTCTTAGTAACCTAGTTCTGCTGTAAAGAACAGAAATTTATCTTCTCACAGTTCAGGAGGCTATAAGTCCGAATTCAGGGCATGGCTCTAGGCGGAAGTCTTTCCTTGTCTATTTCAGCTTCTAGTAGCTGCCAGCAATCTTTGGCATTCCTAGGTTTGTAGAGGCACCTGTATCCATTGTTTGTCATTCTCTCCCCACTTTGTGTGTGTCGCTTTGTCTATTCCGGTCTTTTGTAACTCAGAAGTGATTAGGTTTAGGATCCACTGTTCACTGATATGACCTCATTAACATAAAAAGGAAAACCTATTTCCAAACACGATCACATTCACAGGTATACGGGTTAGGATTTCAACACATATTTTTAGAGGGCGTAGTTCAATCCGTAATAGAGGAGCTGGAAGTAACCTAGATAACCATCGCTAGGGAATGGATAGTAAAATGAATGGCTGTATCCTGGGGAATACTATGTAGCAGTTGGATACAATGCACTAAATGTACACCCATCAACCTAGATAAATCCTTAAAACATGTGGGGTGAATGGCATCCCTCAAAAAGATATGTTGAAGTCCTAACCCTTGTGGATATGACCTTATTTGGAAATAGAGTCTTTGCCAAATGTAATCAAGTTAAGATGAGGTCATACTGGAGTAGTCATTAGTTGCCATTGAGCCAATTGCGACTTATGGTGACCCCATGTGTACAGAGTAAAAGTGCTCCATGGGGCTTTCAAGGCTGTGATCTTTCAGAAACGGATTGCCAGTCCTTTCTTCTGATGCATCGCTGGGTGGATTGGAACTGTCAACCGTTCAGCTAGTAGTCAAGCACTTAAATGTTTGCACCATTTGGACTCATACTGGAGTAGGCCTGTTGCTGTCGAGTTGATTCTAACTCATTGTGGCCCTATAGGACAGAGTAGAACTGTCCCATAGGGTTTCCAAGGAGCAGCTGGTGGAGTCTAACTGCTGACCTTTTGGTTAGCAGCCATGATTTTAACCACTGCACGACCAGGGCTCCTACCGAAGTAGGGTGGGCACTAAATCCAATGAATGGTGTCCTCATAAGGATGTGATGTGAAGATACAGGGAGACAGAAACACACAGGGAAAATGGTCATGTAAGGACAGAGGCAGAGACTGATGCAGCTGCAAAGCAAGGAATGCCAAGGACTGCCAGCAACCAGTAGGAGACAGGCATGGAAAATAGTCTCTCTCACAGCCTCCAGAAGGAGCCAACCTTGCTGGTGCCTTGATTTTGGACTTCTGGTCTCCAGAACTGTGAGAGAATAAATTTCTGTTGTTTTAAGCCACACGGCCTGAGAAAATTTGTTACAGTAGCTCTAGGAAACTAATAAATAGGGTGAGAATCAAATTTATAGCATCATACAGTACATGTAAGTTAGAAACAAATACATGCAGAGCACTACTGAGAAGATACTTGAATTTGAACAACGTTTTTTGTAGCAAGCATTAAGAGCCCTGGTGGCGAAGTGGTTAAGCACTCGACTGCTAACCAAAATGTCGGCAGTTCAAACCCACCAGCCACTCCGTGGAAGAAAGATGTAGCAGTCTGCTCCCGTAAAAATGACAGCCTTGGAAACCGTACGGCCTATAGGGTCGCTATGAGTCGGAACCAACTTGATGGCAATGGGTTTGTTTGTTTTTTTAATAACAAACTTTAGAGCATATGTCCACAGAGGCAGGGAGTGAGAGTGCGAATTGGAGAAAAAAGGAGAAAATACAAAATAAAATATGAGAGGGACCTTGTATATCCATACGATTGTAGCCCCCAGTGATGAAAATATTTTATGAAGGAGGAAGATTAACTCAATTCTCTATACTTTACCCACTGTCACCAAGTCGATTCTGACTCATAGAGAAAAATAATTAATTTTTAAAATTTAGTATCAAATTACATTACATGAAATGGTTTCAAACGCCTTTAAGGGTTATCTACTTATTGTTAAAATTTTAGTTTAAATCTGGTTTTAGCTTGGCTACAGCTGGTTCACGCCAGCTGTTTTATAATAGGTTTGTCAGTCCAATGCAACTGAATTTCCATTTTGTGTGTGACTCACATTTCAGGCTCTACTCCCTTCTTAAGTGCTTAAAATACAGGCAAAATATTTGAACCAATCAGTTAACACACCGGTGAATTAAGAGATACAAAATGCAATAAACTAGAATGAAGATGATTTAGAAGAGAGAAACCTGCTCTACCATTTCTAAATCCCTGTGATCCAAAACATAAGCATTCTAATTTGAAGTACCGATGAAATTCTCATTCCCCAAAGCCACTGACCCTAAGTATAGAAAAATCTGAAATATACTGAACTTTGGTTAGTCACAGAGAAGCATCTAGACTAAACTAAAATTAAATTAAAACTAAAACACTGTAAAGCTTCAAACTTAACAATATTTCGAAAAAGATTTTTAAAAAATCTTTAAAAATCTGGCAAAACTCATTTCATTAAAGCTAATCGCTGTGAACTTTTTTAAAGGAAATAAGTAAGTCAGTAAACAGGGCAAATTTATTTTAAAATCTGGCTGATCCTTTGGACAACTGATCTTCAGTGAATTGACCTGGAGCATAAGGGACTAATCATTTCCTCTTCCTTCCTCATGCCTATTTATGATGTTCATCAGAATTGTGGGGGCCTAGAAAACAAGCTGTAGAGTTGCTATGAGTCGGAGTCGACTCACCGGTGACAGGTTTGGTTTTTGGTCTAGATAACAAACGCTATGGACAAAGTGGAGGAAGGGACAGTGAGATCGGCTCCAAATCTGTTCATCATCAAGGACAGCCCAGCTACCAAGTGGCAGAATTCCAGTACAGCCCCATCTCCCTGCACCTGATTGCAGGAGACCAAGTGGAAAAAATTAACCTTGGGCTGAATCCAGGCCGCTTGCAGCTGCAGCCCAAGTGGCCTTTTAAAAGCACGCATTTGATCATGCCACTCCCCAGTTTAAATCATTTCAAGGACTCAGGATCAAGTTCCAACAGCATCCCATGGCTTACAAAGCCCTTCAAGATCGACCTGCCTCTCTGACCAGAGCTGAAGCCCTATCCTCTCTATCCTCCTTGTCTCTATGCTCCAGCTATACTGAGCTCTCAGTATTTCCTAAAACCAAACCACTTGCCATCTAGTCAATCCGGACTCATGGTGACCTCATGTGCATCAGAGTCGAACTACACTCCATAGGGTTTTCAATGGTTGATTTTTCAGAAGTAGATCGCCAGGCCTTTTCTCCAAGAAGCCTCTGGGTGGACTTGAACTTACAACATTTCAGTTATCAGCCAAACACAACCGTTTGCACCACTTAGGGAACTCTAGTGTTTCCTAGACTCTTCCATTGGTGGTGCAACAGTAAGCACTCGGCTATTTGAAACTTTGGTGGTTCAAACCCACCAGTGGCTCCACTGGAAAAAAGACCTAGTGATCTGCTCCTGTAAATATTACAGCCTAGGAAACGCTAGGGGCAGCTCTACTGTCACGTGTGGCCACTATGAGTTGGAATCAACTTGATGACACACAACAACCACAAAGAGAAACTTTGCAGAGGAGAATCCTGGTAGACACCATCTTAATTAATGAATTCAAGTTTGTTGTTGTTGTTAGGTGCTGTCGAGTTGGCTCCAACTCACAACGACCCTATACACAACAGAACCAAACACTGCCCAGTCCTACCCAGTCTTTACACTCGTTGTTATGCTTGAGCCCATTGTTGCAGCCACTGTGTCAATCCACCTCACTGAGGGTCTTCCTTTTTCCTACTGACCCTGTACTTTGCCAAGCATGATGTCCTTCTCCAGAGACTGATCCCTCCTGACAACCTGTCCAAAGTATGTAAGATGCAGTCTAGCCATCCTTGCTTCTAAGAAGCATCCAGGACAGATTTATTTATTCTTCTGGCAGTCCATGCTATATTCAATATTCTTTGCCAACACCACAGTTCAAAGGCATCAATTCTTCTTTGATCTTCCTTATTCATTGTCCAGCTTTCACATGCATATGATGCTATTGAGAATTCCAAGGCTTGGGTCAGGTGCACCATAGTCTTCAAGGTGACACCTTTGCTCTTCAACACCTTAAAGAGGTCCTTTGGAGCAGATTTATCCAATGCAATGCGTCTTTTGATTTCTTGACTACTGCTTCCATGGCTGTTGATTGTGGATCCAAGTAAAATGAAACCCTTGACAACTTCAATCTTTTCTCCGTTTAGCATGATGTTGCTCACTGGTCCAGTTGTGAGGATTTTTGTTTTATGTTGAGGTGCAATCCAAACTGAAGGCTGTGGTCTTTGATCTTCATTAGTAAGTGCTTCAAGTCCTCTTCACTTTCAGCAAGCAAGGTTGCATCATCTGCATAACGCAGGTTGTTAATGAGTCTTCCACCAATCCTAATCCCCTGTTCTTCTTCATATAATCCAGTTTCTCAGATTATTTGCTCAGCATACAGATTGGATAGGTATGGTCAAAGAATACAACC
The DNA here is from genome assembly GCF_030014295.1 of Loxodonta africana. Classification (NCBI taxonomy): domain Eukaryota; kingdom Metazoa; phylum Chordata; class Mammalia; order Proboscidea; family Elephantidae; genus Loxodonta; species Loxodonta africana. Next base: position 104,031,962 of record NC_087346.1, on the reverse strand, counting down.
CTTACGCACACCTTTCCTGACTTTAAACCAATCAGTACCCCCTTGTCCTGTCCAAACATCTGCCTCTTGATCTATGTAAAGGTTCCTCATGAGCACAATTAAGTGTCCTGAAATTCCCATTCTTTGCAATGTTATCCGTAGTTTGTTATGATCCACCCAGTCGAATGCCTTTGCATAGTCAATAAAACACAGGTAAACATCCCTTCTGGTACTCTCTGCTTTCAGCCAGGATCCATCTGACATCAGCAATGATATCCCTGGTTCCACGTTCTCTTCTGAAACTGGCCTGAATTTCTGGCAGTTTCTTGTCGATATACTGCTGCAGCCGTTTTCTAATGATCTTCAGCATAATTTTGCTTGCGTGTGATATTAATGATATTGTTCTATAATTTCCACGTTCGGTTGGATCACCTTTCTTGGGAATAGGCAAAAATGTAGATCTCTTCTAGTCAGTTGGCCAGAATGCTGTCTTCCATATTTCTTGGCATTGACAAGTGAGCACCTCCAGCCCGGCATCTGTTTGTTGAAACATCTCAATTGATATTCCATCAATTCCTGGAGCCTTGTTTTTCGCCAATACCTTCAGAGCAGCTTGGACTTCTTCCTTCAGTACCATTGGTTCCTGGTCATATGCCACCTCTTGAAATGGTTGAGCATCGACTAATTCTTTTTGGTATAATGACTCTGTGTTTTCCTTCCATCTTCTTTTGATGCTTCCTTTGTCATTTAATATTTTCCCCATAGAATCCTTCACTATTGCAACTTGAGGCTTGAATTTTTTCTTCAGCTCTTTCAACTTGAGAAACAACGAGTGTGTTCTTCCTTTTTGGTTTTCCATTTCCAGCTCTTTGCACGTCACTATAACACTTTGTCTTCTTGAGCTGCCCTTTGAAATCTTCTGTTCAGTTCTTTTACTTCATCAATTCTTCCTTTTGCTTTAGCTGCTCGACATTCGAAAGCAAGTTTCAGAGTCTCCTCCGACCTCCATCTTGGGCTTTTCTTTCTTTCCTGTCTTTTCAATGTCCTCTTGCTTTCTTCATGAATGATGTCCTTAATGTCATTCCACAACTCACCTGGTCGTCGGTCACTGGTGTTCAATGCATCAAATCTAAATTCAGGCGGGATATACTCAAGGTCATATTTTGGCTCTTGTGGACTTGCTCTGATTTTCTTCAGTTTCAGCTTGAACTAGCATATAAGCAATTGATGGTCTGTTCCACAGTCGGCCCCTGGCCTTGTTCTGACTGATGATATTGAGCTTTTCCATCGTTTCTTTCCACAGATGTAGTCAGTTTGATTTCTGTGTGTTCCATCTGGCGAGGTCCATGCGTATAGTTGCCATTTATATTGGTGAAAGAAGGTATTTGCAATGAAGAAGTCATTGGTCTTGCAAAATTCTATCATTTGATCTCCGGCATTGTTTCTATCACCAAGGCCATATTTTCCAACTATTGATCCTTCTTCTTTGTTTCCAACTTTTGGATTAAAATCGCCAGTAATTATCAATGCATCTTGATTGCATGTTCGATCAATTTCAGATTGTAGCAGCTGATAAAAATCTTCTATTTCTTCATCTTTGGCCTTAGTGGTTGGTGTGTATATTTGAATAATAGTCATATCAACTGATCATCCTTGTAGGCATATGGATATTATCCTATCACTGGCAGCATTGTACTTCAGAATAGATCTTGAAATGTTCTTTTTGATGATGAATGCAACACCATTCCTCTTCAAGCTGTCATTCCCAGCATAGTAGACTACATGATTGTCTGATTCAGAGTGGCCAATACCAGTCCATTTCAGTTCACTAATGCCTAGGATATTGATGTTTTTGTGTTCCATTTCATTTTTGATGATTTCTAATTTTCCTAGATTCATACTTCGTACATTCCAGGTTCCGATTATTAACAGATGTTTGCAGCTGTTTCTTCTCATTTCGAGCCATGCCACATCAGCAAACGAAGGTCCCGAAAGCTCGACTCCATCTATGTCATTAAGGTCGACTGTACTTTGAGGAGGCAGGTCTTCCCCAGCGCTCTTTTGAGTGCCTTCCAACCTGGGGGTCTCATCTTCCAGCACTATATCAGACAAGGTTCCACTGCTATTCATAAGGGTTTCACTGGCTAATGCTTTTTAGAAGTAGACTGCCGGGTCGTTCTTCCTTGTCTGTCGTAGTCTGTAAGCTCAGCTGAAACCTGTCCTTCATGGGTGACCCTGCTGGTATCTGAATACCAGTGGCATAGCTTCCAGCATCACACCAACATGCAAGCCCCCACAGTACGACAAACTGACAGACACGTGGGGGAATTCAAGTTAATAGACCCAATAATGGGACAGATAGAAATTGCATGCCATTGGATAAGATGCCATAGGAAGAACACTGCATCATTTCAGTGACATTCTTGCCAAAAGGTGCATCCTGAGTCTAATAATGAAGAAAAAAAAAAAGTCAGACAAACTCAAATTGAGGATGGTCATATTTACATAAAATGGTATTCTACAAAATAACTGACCTACAATCCTCAAAAATATTAAGTCCTTGAAAATCAAGGAAAGACTGAGAAACTCTTTAGACTGAAGGTGACTTGGAAAAATGACAACTAAATGCAATGCAAAATTCTAGTCTGCATCCTTTTACCCTAAAGAGCATTGTTGAGACAACTGGCAAAAAAATTGAATGGGTTGAGAATATATATTAGAGCTGGGAGAAAATTATTCATGGGTCTTGCATGTTTATGCACATCTTGCAAACAGAGGCACTGGCAGCTTTGTTCCAGATTATCTTTCCAAGGATTTTGTATAGAAAACAGCTCTGGGAGATAGAGGTAGTGTCTCTCTCTGGAGCAAAGGTCAGGTTTGCTTATAGCCTTAGAAGACAGAGATAGAATCTCCCTCCAAATCCAAGGACAGGTATGCTTACTGCCCATTATAAAATATTTGGGTTCCTTAAGCTCAGCCTTTCTGCCTCCTATAAGGCAAACCCTGTAAGTATTGTATCTGTGCAAGGAATGATCTGGGCCTATCCATGTTAACTTGGGGCAAAGGGAAGCTGACAGCAATACATGTTCCTGCTACTCACTATATCATGAGTAATAAAGCTCTTTGTGTCTGAACTAGGACATTTGTCAACATCTCAGGCCAGTGTAGGCTTGAATCTGGTGTCCTTTTGTCATGACTTTATTAGTCTTTGACTGTTTCCTTGTTTTCTGGCACAAGATAATTCAGATTTATATTGTGGATTTCTTACCCCAGATCTGAAATCAACCTTTTCTCTAAGGAGCTTTGACTGCTTTTCATAGGAACTGGTACTCACAGACTGGAATTTGAGAGCTAGAGGTGTTCATTGCTACCGGGTTGTCACTAATTCCAGGCTTTTCAGTGGGCGGAGCTAGAAAATATGCAACAAATCATAAATTCATGCTGCTATTTTCCATTCAAATTTTAGATTACAATATTTTACATAACTTTTTTGAGTTTATCCCTTTTCTCTTATACCTAAAACCTTGGTTCCTAACAATCTTAACATAATTATTTATTTTATACTATAATATTCTGTATTTATAATATAGGAAACCCTGGTGGCATAGTGGTTAAGTGCTACGGCTGCTAACCAAGGGTTCGGCAGTTCAATCCGCCAGGTGCTCCTTGGAAACTCTATGGGGCAGTTCTACTCCATCGTATAGGGTCGCTATGAGTCAGAATCGACTTGACGACACTGGGTTTTATTTGTAATATACTGCAAATCTGCGGCAAAAGCCCTCTGTAAAATGTTAAAAAGCAAAGATGTCACCTTGAAGACTAAAATGGGCCTGACCCAAGCCATGGTGTTTTCAATCACCTCATATGCATGCAAAAGCTGGACAATGAATAAGGGAGACCAAAAAAATTGATACCATGGGATTGTGGCGTTGGCGAAGAATACTGAATATACATACCATGGATTGCGAAAAGAACTAACAAATCTGTCTCGGAAGAAGTACAATCAGAATTCCCTTTAGAAGGAAGGATGGTGATTCTATGTCTCACGTACTTTGGACGTGTTACCAGGAGGGATCAGTCCCTGGAGAAGGACATCATGCTTGGTAAAGTAGAAGGTCAGTGAAAAAGAGGAAGACCCTCAAAGAGATGGATAGAAACAGTGGCTGTAACGATGGGCTTACCCAAAACAATAATCGTGAGGATGGCACAGGACCGGGCAGTGTTTCGTCCTTTGTGCATAGCGTCACTATGAGTTGGAACTGGCTTGACAGCATCTAACAAAAACAATATACTACAGATATACTACGGACCCCTGGTGGCACAGGGGTTAACAGCTCAGCTGCTAACCAAAAGCTCAGCAGTTCTAATCCCCTAGCCACTCCTTGGAAATTCTATGAGGCAGTTCCACTCTGTCCTTTAGGGTCACTAAGAAACAGAATCAGCTGGACGGCAATGGTATAGATACACTATAATTGTTTCAAAATAACAATACCCTAATAAAAAAAAGTTAACGTAAGTCTACTGAATTCAGCATAATATTTTTTGTGGTTCTTATTTGTCCTTAGAATATATCTCACTAGGGGTGTATAGTTAAAATAGTGAATTTTACAATCACTTGTTAGGGTGACCATCTGTTCCAGTGTGCCCAGGAATGAAGTGTTTCTCAGAAAGTGCTAAAACCAGGACAATCTCACGCAAACCAGGAGGGCTGGGCCCCCTACTTGACACAATTCCTATTCTGTATGGTTATGCCACCAACTTGAAACAGAGTTAGGTTCATTTATTTGTCTTCATTTTTTTAGGAATGTCTTTTAAAAAATGTTTTTAATGTAAAATATTTACCTGCTTCCAAAGCCAAAACCATATGATGAGGCATATCCAGAGAAGTCTAGTTTCCTTCCCTATTTCCTCTATCTTATTCCTTCTCTTCCTCTAGAGGTTTCATTTTGATTAGTGTTTGTTTATTCTCCATTGTTTCTTTTTTGAAAATATAAACAATTGCCTACACATAGTCCTATTTCTTTTATACAAAAAATGACATTCCATAAACATTATTTTCATAGACTGCTTTTTAAAGGTTTCCCAGATTGGCATTTAACCTAAACCCACAAAGACGGGCACCTAAATAATTATATTTGTCATCCTCAAAATGGCTCTAAACCTAAACTTCCAGAACTGGGGGAAGAAAATCCAACAGGCTCGGGGCAGAATGATATGAGTGAGCCAGTTTAGCTGGGACAGAAGATTCCAGATTTACTCTCTACACCATACCCCTACCATTTCCTTCTTAATCCCAAATAGCTTTTAAAAATTGTTGCTGAACACAGACTCAGGACATTGAGAGATTCAATACAACGATGACTCTCAGATGGAGAGAATTGCTTTCAGCTCCCAGCTGACGAGGACAGGAAATAGGTGATGAGAGGCGGCAGTAAGGCCCCCCTCTTTGGCTCCATGTTGCAGCACAAGTGTACGAAGTGGAATACACATGGGCAGCTCAGCTTTCTGCTGTGACAGGCACGGGAATGCAGTCAGGAGCATTTGTGTGCTGCTTGCTTGGCTGTGTGAGGATTCCACACAGGAGCTCTTCATACAATGTGTGCTCAGTAGCACCATGGGAGGAAGATTTTTGGGGGCTGGAAGAGGAGCCATTTATGAGATTCAGTTATTTCCTTGTGTAAGAGAGGTATAAGGAGCCCCGGTGGCACAACGGTTAAGCGTTTGGCTGCTAACTGAAAAGCTGATGGTTCAAACCCACCCAACCATTCTGTGGGAGAAAGACCTGGTGATCTGCTCCCATGAAGATTATAGTCCAGAAAACCCTATGGGGAAGGTCTACTTTGTCACATGGGATGGCTATGAGTCGGAATCGACTCAGTGGCATCCAACAACAACAATAAAGAGAGAGACCGACAGATAGATGTGCCGTCAACTCTAACTCACGGTGACCTTATGTACAACAGAATGAAACGTTGCCAAGTCCAGTGTCAACCTCACAACAGCCAGCATGCTTGAGTCTATCGTTGTAGCTATTGTGCCACCCACCTCACCAAGGGTCTCCCTTGCTCTGGTTGGCCCTTTACTTCACCAAACATTATGTCCCCCTCTAATTATTGATCCCTCCTGATAACATGCCCAAAGCAAGCAAGTTGGGCAATACTTTTTTGTGATCCATAAGGTTTTCATTGGCTAATTTTGGGAGGTAGACTACCAGGCCTTTCTTCCTAGTCTGTTTTAGTCTGGAAGCTCCACTGAAACCTATGCACAGTGGGTAACCGTGCTGGTATTTGAGATACCAGTGGCATTTGAGATATCATAGCAACATCAAGCCACCACAGTACAACAAACTGACAGATGGGTGGTGTGAGGAGCCAGGTTCACTTCTTGGCAAATTTGGCCCAGCAGCCTGCAAACTGAGCACAGACCATCTGTGGCTGCCAGAGAGTTCTAGGAGGACTGACGTGATTTGTGGGCCAAGCTGGTGGCTGTCTACGTGGTGTCATTTAAGGACAGCTACAAAGCTCACCTTGCCCTCTCACACCTCTTTCCTAGCAGGCCAGCTGCCCTTCCCTCCCTGGGTATTTGGGAGGGCACATTCTCCTGGGCTCTTTTTGAAAAGAGGACATTGTCTCTTAAAGGTCACCCTTTAAATGCACCTTTACCAGTTAGGGGTGAGGTGGGTAGGCTCTAACCAAATCCACTAGGATATTCAGATTCGTGCATAGAGGCAGAAGAGCAAAGTGGTCAGAGCAAGGCCCTGGAACCTGACCATATGGGTTTGAATCTTGGCTCTATTGTCTACTATGGGGACCTTGGCATATTACTCATCCTCTCCATGCCTCAGTTTCCTCACTTGTAAAAAAAAAAAAAAGAAACAAGACTCTACCTACGTCATAAAGTCTTTGTTGTTGGGTGTTGTCGAGTTGATTCTGACTCACAGCGACCTGAAGTGACAGAGTAGAACTGCCCCATAGAGTTTTCTTGGCTGTAATCTTTACAGGAGAAGATTACCAGGTCTTTCTCCTGCAGGGCTGCTGAACAGGGCCGAACCACCAACCTTTCGGTTAGCAGCTAAGCACTTAGCCGTTACACCACCTCGCCTCCTTCATAAACTTGTTATGAGCCCTAAAAGTCTCAAAGTCTATAAACAGTGCACACAGTAAGATCTCAATATATATTAACCCTGATTAGTTAACTCAGAACAAAGAAGGCCTGACTGAGAAGAGGTTTTATCAGCAGGAAGACGATAGTGGGAAAAAGCAAGAACCAAGCAAAAAAGGAAAACCAAACCTGTTGCTATGGAGTCAATTCCAACTCATAGTGACCCCACAGGACAGAGTAGAACTGCCCCATAGGGTTTCTAAGGAAGGACTGGTGGATTCGAACTGGCAATCTTTGGTTAGCAGCCGAACACTTAACCACTGTGCCACCAGGGCTCCAAGAACCAGGCAGGGGAGAAAAATTGCCCTAACTCTTCAAGTTTGCTTAAGATCGTCCATTTGTTATCTTCTGACATTCAGTGAGTATGCAAAGAAGTGTACGATCTGATCTTTGGCTTCAAGAAGCTTATTATCCAATGGATAAAAAATAAATAAGCAAAAAAATCTCTCTGAGGTATGACTATAATCTACGTACTATTGACTCCTAAATGTTTATCTCTAGTTTAGATCTTGTTGATTATTGTTGTTAGCTGCCTTGTGTTGGCTCCCAACTCATGGTGACCCCGGGTACAACAGAATCAAATGCTGCCTGGTCCTGTGCCATCCCCATAATCAGTTGCAGATCAGACCAGTGTGATTCAAAGGGTTTTCACTGGCTGATTTTCAGAAGTAGATTGCCAGGCCTTTCCTCCTAGCTCGTCCTAGCCTGGAAGCTCCACTGAAACCTGTTCAGTATTATAGCAACACGCGAGCCTCCACTGACAGACAGGTGGTGGCTGCACACGAGGTACCTTGGCCGGAAATCGAAACTGGGTCTCCCACATGGAAGGTGAGAACCACCCATGCCCCTCAGACTTTTTTGATTAACTCCAGGATTATGGAATCATATGAAGCTGGGTTTGAGTCTTTCATCCTTGCCTTTCCAGCTGTTGAACTTAGGTGAATTAGTCAACATTTCAGTTTCCCCATATGTGAAATAAGATTATGAATATCTACTTTTCAGGCTTTTAAATGAAAGTACATATTTAAGGCACCTAGTTTGATGCTTGTCACATGGAAGTGTCCATAAACATTATCCCCCTACTCTTCCCGTATTCAAATTCTTATGGGATACCCAATAGGAACTTCAAAACTAACATACCCCCAAAGTGATTCCATTTAAGCTCTTCCCCCTCCAAAACCCGCTTTCCCCCTTAATTTCCTGACCCTATTAAGAGGCCCTTGGGTAGCAGAAACAATTTGCACTCAATTTTTTTTACTGACCTAAAGGTTGGCAATTTGAATTTATCCAGTGGCACCACAGAAGAAAGGCCTGGCAATCTAGCTTCCATAAAGATTACAACCAACAAAACACTACAGAGCAGTTCTACTTTGTAACACATGGGGTCCTCATGAATCGGAATCAACTGGATGGCCATGGGTGTTTTTTGTTTATTTTTATTAATAGCGCTACCACCCTACACAGTGACCAAGTCCAAATCTAGAAATTATCCTAGATGCCTTCCTTATCCTTAGCCCTTCCATCCAGGTTACCTCAATGCCCTCTTGATTTTACCTCCCAAAGTTCTCTTAAATCTATCACGTTCTTGCCAGTCCTGCTGCCATTGTCTTCGTCTGGGCAGGTTTCATTTTTTCATTTGAATTGTTGCCGTATCTTTCCAGCAGGCTCCCTGCTCTAGCCTAACAACCACGTCCCAGTCCCAAGCCCCGAGCCCTTCCTCCGCGCTACCCCCAGAGCGTAGTCTTCAGGTCTAATCCTGTTACTCTGCTGCTTTAAATCTTCCAGTGGTTCCTTGATTAACTAGGTGGAGCAGAGGTGAGGAGCAACATGCGCTCTGAGAACATGGGGGAAACCTGAGAGTCTTAAAAGCTGATGTGATAAATCCCAGACATCCCCATGCTTGATGAGACAGGAAATAATAGACAAAAGGTAAAACACGGCCACCAGGCTCAGACAGACTCCCTTTTGTAACTGCTCTTCTGCTTGCAGGTTGGGCTAAGTCCTGAATTAACCTTAAGGAATGGTGCTGTAGGAGAGTTCAAACAAGACTATCCTCTGCTCTCTGAATCCAAGGCTGAGAGCTGCAGAGCCAGGCTTAAATAAAACAAATAGGGGAGTTTTCCAAAGTTAGAAGGCTGCTGTGATCTTCCCCATCTTCTGAAGCCTGGGCTTCTGTAGGACAAATATTTATAAGTTCTCAGTCGCAACAGTGCGCTTGCAGTAGAAGGTAAGAAAATACTTCCTTTTCTGCCATCCTCCCAGCTTCCCTGAATTATATACTCCAGCCACAATTTTTGCAGTTTCCTAAACACATCATGCCGTTTTATGCCTTAGTGCCATGGCACGTGCTGCTGCTGTTGCTGTTGTCAGCTGCCGTCTAGTCTACGCAACACGTGGTGATCCCATGCACAATGGGATCAGACCATTGTGATCCATAGGGTTCTTACTGGTTGATTTTTGGAAGTAGATCACCAGGCCTTTCTTCCTAGTCTCCCTCAGTCTAGAGATCTGCTGAAACTTGTTCAGCATCAGAGCAACACAAAAGCTGGTGCTGACAGATGAGCGGTAGTTGTACTTGAGATGCATTGGGTGGATTTGAACCTGGGTCTCCCACATGGAAGATGAGAATTCCACCAATGAACCACCACTACCCTCTTTGCATATGCTATTCCATGTATATTTATTTTTTATATTTACGTTTGTTCATCTTTCCCCATTAGGATGTAAGCCCCATGAGAGTGGGACCTTGTTTTGTTCATGCTGTATTCCAGGGCCTAAAGTGATGGTTAGGATGCAGTACGTACTCAATAAACACGTCTTGAAAGAGTGAGTGCTGTTCCTCATCTTTGGAATACCCTTTCCTTCTCATCTTCCTGGGGAACTCCTATTGATCCTTCGAGACTCAGTTTCTACATTGCCTCCTCTGACAAATTTCCCTAATCCTGCTTCACTCCTCCCTCTCCCAAATCACTCCCTCTTGGGGTACTTTGGATTTCTTCCATGTTCCTGTCTGGTTGCACTTGTCCTTCCATTTATAATGGTTTCTCCACAAGGCTGTCTCCTCTAGGAGGCCTTGGCATCACAGAGGGCAGAGGTGAAGTCTTGCTGCCCGAAGACCCCCAGTTCCTGGCATACTGTTGCACCACAGGGAAAGCCACTCAGCAAAGCTCAACAAAAGTTTGGGAAACAGAAAGGAGAGCGCCCAGCTCTGCCTGGAGTGTGTAAGAAGGTGGAGTCAGGAAGGATTCCAGAAAGGGGTAAGGTTGTCAGAAGTGCAACTCGAGACGATTTTTCAAGGTGAACCAGAGGACATTCTAAAAAAGAATAAGATCTTCCCAGGTCTACCCCAAGAATCCTTTAAGAAAAGTGCTACTAACGACGGTGGGCTGGACAACCTGAGTCCAGAGAAGGTTTAGAAGGTGGACAGCACAACCCAAGGAGCTGTTTATGTTCTCTACCTGTAGCCAATAACAGTCCTCAGCCACCCCCTCTCCAAAGCCTGGGTCAGGAGGGTGGAATAAGAATATGCAAATTGCTATTCCAGTTTTGCCTGCAAGCAATTTCGAGTAGCCAAGGCGTAATGGGATCAAGACTCCAGGACTACCAGCATGTAGTACAACAGGAAAAATAGCATTTATGGCAGGCTCATGAAACCGATCTGCATAAAACTCACGAACCCAAAAGCACAGCTCACCATGCAGTGAAAATCAAATGGACGTCTTGATTTTTGTTTTCTCTGGATGGTGGTAGGTAGCCTATCAGGTGAATAAGCATTCCTGACAAGAGAGTTCTCTAGAGCTGAAGGAGGCCACTTATAGTGGATTCCTAAATATGTGAATGCCTTCATTCAAACATTACCCTTACTGCTATGTTAAAGGAGATAAGCCTTTCCATTTAAACTGTTTCAAAAGTTTTAAATACATGCATCTCATTGACACACCCTCTGCACCCAACCTGCATTTCCTCCCACCCAAGCACAAAAAGGCATGCCTGCACACATGCACACAGACACGCAGACATGCACACTTGCACATGCACAGACGTAGATACATCCTGAGTATGTCATGTCCACGGCCCTGCCACAGCACTACAAGTTTTCTAAAGCACTCTTTCTCCCTGGCTGATTGACCTTCAGCTCACAGAGGAACCACCTGAAGGTTCATTTAGAGGAAAAACACCCCTGGCAGGGTCAAAAAAAAAACAAAACCACACCCACTGCCGTTGAGTTGATTTCAACTCACAGTGACCCTATAGGACAGAGTAGAACTGCCCCATGGAGTTTCCAAGGAGTGCCTGGTGGATTCGAACTGCTGACTTTTTGGTTGGCAGCCATAGCACTTAACCACTAAGACACCAGGATTTCCCTGGCAGGATTAGGAGATCTTTTTTCATAGGTAAATGTGGCAGGTGAATGAGAAGAACTTTAAAGTCCCTTCTAAGGTTTTAGGAGCCCTGGTGGTGCAGTGATTAAGCGCTTGGTTGTTACCAAAAGATCCGTGGTTCGAACCCAATGCTTCCATAAAGATTTACAGCCTTAGAAACCCTATGAGGCAGTTCTACTTTGTCCTGAAGGGTCACTATCAATCAGAATTAACTCAATGGCAATGGGTTTTTTGGTTCTAAGGTTTTAAAATTCTCAATTTCTTTTTATCCCCTTCCTTCATGGTTCCTAATCTCACAACATGGCTTAAAGTTTAGCAAATAAGTGCAGGATTCATTATGTAAGAGCTTTCCTGTGCCTGAAGCGCGGTGAGCTTTCCGCTACAGTCTTAAAGCCTTTGCTTTTTGTAGGTACCTGCTGCCGCTGCATTCATTGTTGTTTCTATTAGTTCCCGTAAAGTAGGCACCAACTCATGGAAACCCCACGGATAACAACGAAATACTGCCCAGGCCTGCGCCATCTTTACTGACTGTAGGTGTACCGGAGCCTACCGTTGTGCCTTCCAACCTAGGGGACTCACCTTCCAGCATTATATCAGACAACATTCTGCTGTGATCCATAAGGTCTCCTTTGTCTAATATTAGGAAGTAGATCACCAGGACTTTGGAAGTTTTGCTGAAATCTGTCCATCATGGGTGGACCTGCTGGTACTTGAAATGTTGGTGGCATAGCTTCTAGGATCACAACAACACGCAAGCCACCACGGTATGAAAAACTGACAGGCGGGTGATGGACTGCATTCGTGGAGATGAATAAAAATGAGCTGAATCGAAACTCTCCTCTGAGCACTTTAGACAATACCCTTTATGGAGCGTTTCTAGAGGCAATGTGTCACCAAAACATCTCGGTTTTGCAAATGTTGACTAGAGGTGGCTAGAAAGATCCAGTATTCAAATAGGACATTTCAATACCCCTTTGCTATTAATCATGGCTCTAGTGTGGGGGATGAGGGATGTGAGAGTGGGTGAGACTGGCAGAAGGTGAAAGGACCTGCAGAGAGCCAAAAAAGGAGCCAGGAAGATGGTGTTAGAGCAGAGAGGAGCACAAGGACCTGAGTTTTGGCTCCTCCTGTTCCCGGGTTATGAATGCCCTGTGCTTCAGAACAGTGGCATGGCTTAAAAATCCCTAACATGTTAGGAAAGAGCCCTGGTGGCTCAAGGGGTAAGAGCTCATCTACTAACCGCAAGGTTGGCAGGTCAACCCCATCCAGCAGCCCTGCAGGAGAAAGACCTGACGACCTGTTCCTGTAAAGATTACTGCGTAGAAAACTCTGTTGGGCAGTTCTACTTTGTCACATGGGGTTGCTATGAGTCAGAAGCCACTCAATGGTATGTAATAACAACTAATAACAACCACAATGTGTTAGGGTCCACAGCAGGAGAAGCAGATTCAAAAGCCTACCGAGGACAGCAGTATAATTGTGTAAGACGATTGATTCAAGGCAAAGGTCCTTGTTTGTCAATGTTGGAAGAGCCACAAGTGAAGGGAATTCTGTGGAGAGCAGGTACCTGGCTCCAGCCAATTGCTGATTTTAATGAGTAAAGACTCGCTGTTGTCAAATCCGTAATTTTATATGAAACTTACACATTTGAAATTGTTATCGACTAAATCAAATTTGGAATACTGTGCATTTCAAACAAACACCTTGGTGGGTTGAATTTGGTTCTCCAAAGAAATTTGTACTACAAGGGCAGAGTAGCTGAAGACATTTCACCAGCGTTGGGACACGGGTACCTGGCCTACTGGCAGGGGCCTGTGGGCTCTCAGATAATCCGTGAAGCAAACACAGGTTGTAAAATTCAAAATTCCTCAAAGTGAGGAAGACTAAGAAGCTCTGCTTCTTCAGAAAAATTGTATGGTCAGAGTCCAGGGGCAGAATGTGTCCCTAGATATTTATACCTATGGCTGAGACTGGTATACCAAAAACCATTCAGGGAAAAAAAAAAAAAAATACAAAACAAAATCCTTCTTCAAGAATACACGAAACCAAAGAGAATTGCTTCTCATTTATACCAGAAAAGAGAAGTGAGGTCAGAAATAAGGTAAAAATAGATCAAAATACTGCCTTATATATATATAAAAAAAAAAGCTAGCCTACAGAGGAAAATGAAGAGCACCAAAGACACAAGGAAAATATTAGCCCAAGGCAAGGTCATGGAAACTCCATATACATATCCAAACTCCCTGAGGGACCGAATTGCTGGGCTGAGGGATGTGGGGACCACAGTCTTGGGGAACATCTAGCTCAACTGGCATAACATATTTTATAAAGAAAATGTTCTACATTCTACTTTGGTGAGTAGCTTCTGGAGTCTTAAAAGCCTCTGAGCGGCGTTCTTGGATACTCCACTGGTCTCAGCCCTTCGGGGGCAATGGAGAATGAAGAAAACTAAAGATACAAGGGAAAGATTAGTCCAAAGGACAAATGGATCACAACTACCAGACTGAGTCCCATACAACTAGATGGTGCCTGGCTACCACCACTGACTGCTCTGACAGGGATCATGATACAGGGTCCCGGATAGAGCTGGAGAAAAATGTAGAACAAAATTCTAACTTAGAAAGAAAGACCAGACTTGCTGGCCTGTCAGAGACTAGCGAAACCCTGAGAGTATGGCTCCCAGACGCCCTTTCAGCTCAGTAATGAAGTCACTCCTGAGGTTCACTTTTCAGCCAAAGATTGGACAGGCCCATAAAACAAAACAAGACTAAAGGAGCACACCAGCCCAGGGGCAAGGACTAGAAGGCAGGAGGGAACAGGAAAGCCGATAATACAGAACCCAAGTTTGAGAAGAGAGAGTGTTGACAGGTAGTGGGGTTGTTAACCAGTGTCATAAAACATTATGTGTACTAAATATTTAATGAGAAACTAGTCTGTTCTGCAAACCTTCATGTAAAGTACAATAAAAAATAAGAAAGCACAGATAAGAACTTTAAGAGGCAGAGATCCAAATTGGTGGCGATAAAATAATATGGGTAGATAGTGAGAGTGGTGACACAATGTGAAGTATGTAAACAATGTCCTTGAATTGCTCATACAGAAATTGTGAATGGATGGATGTTTGGTCATGTATATTGCCACCAAAAATAAATATTTTAAAAGTTAAAAAAAGAAAAGAAAATATTAGCCCAAGAGACAAAAAGGGCCACAGGAACCAGAAATTTTATCAGCCTGAGACCAGAACTAGATGGTGCCCAGCTACCACCAATGACTGCCCTGACAAGGAACACAAAAGAGAGTCCCTGACACAGCAGGAGATGAGTGGCATGCAGAACTCAAATTCTAGTAAAAAGACCAGACTTAATGGTCTAACTGAGACTGGAGGAACTCAGAAGATGTGGCCCCTGGATTCTCTGTTAACCCAAAACTAAAACCATTCCCGAAGCCAACTCTTCAGATAAAGAATAGGCTGGACTTTAAGACATAAGATGATACTCGTCAAGAGTGTGCTTCTTAGCTCGCGTGGATAACATGAGACTAAATGGGCAGCTCCTGTCTGGAGGCGAGATGAGAAGGCAGAAAGGGATAGGAGCTGGTTGAATGGACATGGGAAATTTGGGGTAGAAAGGAGAAATGTGGGGTCACATTATAAAGAGAGAACTAGGGTCACATAACAAAATGTGTATAAATTTTTATATAAGAAACCAACTTGAGCTGTAAACTTTCACTTAAAGCACAATTAAAAAAAAAAGCTAGCCTACCTATTTTAGGATTGCAAGAAACAGTAATGCTTTAAGAAGGCAAGTAGAGGAGGAGGAAATGGAATGTGTGGCTAATTGCTTCCATGAACAGCTGGCTCCTTTGCCATGAGACCAGAAGAACTGGACGATGCCTAAAACGAAAAAACAAATCCCTTGCCATTGAGTCGATTCCAATTCATAGTGACTCCATAGGTCAAAGTAGAATTGCCCCATAGAGTTTCCAAAGAGCACCTGGTGGATCTGAACTGCCAACCTTTTGGTTATCAGCCGTAGCTCTTACTTACTATACCACCAGGGTTTCCCAATGGTGCCTAGCTATCATTATCGGAAATTTTTATAAAAGATTCTATAGAAGAATCCTGATCAAAAGGGGGAAAATACAGATCAGAATTTCAAATTTCATGCACTCCAGTCATTTCTGGAATTTCTGGAGCCATGAAGGCTGGATGACATCTCTGAAAGTATTGCCTGAGATAAACTTTAAACCTTAAACCAAAAATACCCCTACCTCAGAGTCTTCTTAAAACCAAACAATGGCTTAGCTTAACTAGTAAAGAATGCTGGCCTTGGGCATTATGCTCTTTTAAGAACTATCTGTTTAAGTGACAACAGCAACTTGAAAGATTAGATAGGAAGCTTAGGGGGCAGTTAGTTTATGTTAACGGGGGAAGAACGACTCAGAAAAGCAGGGTAAGAATGGTTGCATAACTTAAAGAATGTAATCAATGTCACTGAATTATACATATAGAAATTGGTGGATTGGTGTATGCCCTGGTGGTATAGTGGTTTAGTGCCATGGCTGCTAACCAAAAGGTCAGCAGTTCGAATCCACCAGGCACTCCTTGGAAACTCCATGGGGGCAGTTCTACTCTGTCCTACAGGGTCACTATGAGTTGGAATCGATGGCAACAGGTTTCAGCTCTGTATAGTCTCAACAACAAATAAAGAAAGAAAGAAAAAAGGCATTTAGCCACAACTGGATTACATGCAAGTCATGCCCCAAGATTCTCTCGCACTGTAGTTAGGTAATTTGTGTACTTTAAATGGTGGGCTTATGATGTTATGCTATCATGAATGGTGAACATGATATTGGCAATGATGAGGAGTTGTGGAATTAACCATTTTTGAGCACCTACAAGAGTCCCTGGGTAGTGCAAATGGCTTGCAGGCTCAGCTACTAATTGAAAGGCTGTTGGTTTGAGCTTACCCAGCAGCGCCACCAAAGAAAACCTGGGTGATCTGCTTCCATAAAGATTCCAGCCAAGAAAGTCCTATGGAGCTCAGTTCAACTTTGTAACCCATGGAGTTGCTGTGAGTTGAAATCAACTCAATGGCAATGGGTTTGAGTTTTTTGGATTTTGCTATGTACCATGTACTGTGGCACGGTGGTTAAAAGCTCAGCTGCTAACCAAAAAGTCAGCAGTTCAAATCCACCAGGCACTCCTTGGAAACTCTATGGGGCAGTTCTACTCTGTCCTATAGTGTTGTTATGAGTCTCAATTGACTCGACAGCAACAGGTTTGATTTTTTTTTTTTGGATGTACTGTGTAGGTGCTTTACATGTGACAACGGCTTTTGCTACTTACTACAACATAAACGCTTCTTATATTCCCATTTTACAAATGTGGAAACTAAAGAACAGAAAGGTAACATGACAGCCAATGTCAGAAAGTTAATAATAAGTGGAAGAACTAGAATTTAAGCCAATTCATATAACAGTAGCAGCTAACATGTCTTTTCTTCTCCCAGGGATTTTTGTGGGGCTTCAAAACTATGACTTTCCCTTAGTGATCCCAGCTTCTCTTTAGAAGGTTGTGAAGAGTAAATGAGATAGCACGTAAACACACACTGATCTGCCCAATACATGCTGTGAATAGTTGTTATTAAGAGTAATAACTGGATCTGGCATTCAGAAGGCTCTGGTGATAAACAAGAGAAAGGACAGGGACAAATTACAATGGATGGAGAAGTGACTGGGAGATGGAAAAGATGAGGGGGCAAGTGCAGACTACTCACTGGATAAGTTTGGTGCTTAAAGTGCGTTTTTAAGAGCTGATCTAGCAGGGATGTAACTGGAAGTTGAGAAGCTGACAGTGCAAGGGAAAAAGGATGGTGGTGAGTGAAGAACAGCCCTCGGGTCCTGAAGGGGAGGGTATAGGACCCGTGATGAGAAATTCAGCCCCCTGGAAAGGGGGTTGGATGCCTTTTCCTCTGAGACAGGGGAAAGAAGAAATGGTGGAAAACACTGGTATAGTTGGATATAGAAGAAAATTGAAGAACTCTAAGATTGGCTTTAATCTCAATGAGGAAAAGTGGGTAAAGTGTCGTTGCTGACAGTCAGGCGCAAAGGAGAGGTATTACAGGTGAAGGAGACTGGGGAAAAGTGAGGTACGGCTTTCATGGCAATCTATAGCCATGACATGGACACACCAGGTATTCCAGCACAGCCTGACTTCAGTGTTCTCTGACATTGTCCTCCATTAGTACATTGATATGCACACAGATAATTGTCAGACCTTGTGCCCCAATTTGGGATTTGAAAGTATGTTCCCCCAACCAGGGCTGGATAAAAGTAGTGATAAACAGCCTATGATTAGATTGAGGAAATTTATACTAATGAGGATATTTCAGACAATTTGCTATGGGTACAAGAGATATATATCCTTCATTTTCTACAAGAAAACTTCAGCAAAAGCTGAAATAAATAAAATCACAAAAATGACTGAGTGTATTTGAAATTTCTTGGGGAAAACGGCTAAGGGGTTGAATACCACCAGGCATAAAGTTGAAGACTGGATTATGGCTGTTCAACCTGTTGTTTGTTGTTGTTGTTAGGTGCCATCCAGCTAGTTCTCATTCATACCGACCCTATGCACAGAGAAAAAAAAACACCGCCCAGTCCTGTGCAATCCTCCCAATCCTTGTTATGCTTGAGCCCATTGTTGCAGCCACTGTGTTGGCCCATCTAGTTGCAGGTCTTCCTCTTTTTCACTGACCCTGTACTTTACCAAGCATGATGTCCTTCTCCAGGGACTGGTCCCTTCGGATAACATGTCCAAGTATGTGAGATGAAGCCTTGCCATCCTTGCTTCAAAGGAGCATTCTGGTTGTACTTCTTCCAACACAGATTTGTTCATTCTTGTGGCAATCCATGGTAAATTCAATATTCTTCACCAACACAATTCAAAGGCATCTTATTCATCGTCCAACTTTCTCATGCATATGCGGTGATTGAAAACACCACGGCTTCGGTCAGGCACACCTTAGTCTTCAAAGTGACATCTTTGCTTATCAACACTTTAAAGAGGTCTTTTGCAGCAGATTTGCCCCACGCAATGTGTCTTTTGATGTCTTGACTGCCGTTTTCATGGGTGTTGATTGTGGATCCAAGTAAAATGAAATCGTGACAGCTTCAATCTTTGCTCTACTTATCATGATATTGCTTATTGGTCCAGTTGTGAGAACTTTTGTTTTCTTTATGTTGAGGTGTAATCCATACTGAAGGCTGTGGTCTTTGGTCTTTACCAGTTAATACTTCAAGTCCTCTTCACTTTCAGCAAGCAAGGTTGTGTCATCTGCATATCGCAGGTTGTTAATGAGTCTTCCTCCAATCCTGATGCCCAGTTCTTCTTTATATAGTATAGCTTCTTGGACTATTTGCTCAGCATACAGATTGAATAAGTATGGTAAAAGGATATAACCCTGACACACACCTTTTCTGACATAACCCACCTAGTATCCCCTTGTTCTGTTTGAATGACTGCCTCTTGATTTATGTACAGGTTCCTCATGAGCCCAATTAAGTCTTCTGGAATTCCCATTCTTTGCATTGTTATCCATAATTTGTTATGATCCACATAGTTGAATGCCTTTGCACAGTCAATAAAACACAGGTAAACATCTTTCAGGTATTCTCTGCTTTTAGCCAAGATCCATCTAACATCAGCAATAACATCCCTGGTCCACATCCTTTTTCAAATCCGGCATTTCTGGCAGTTACCTGTTGATATACTGCTGCAGCCACTTTTGAATGATCTTCAGCAAAATTTTACTTGCATGTGATATTAACGATATTGTTTGATAATTTCCACATTCTGTTGGATCACTTTTCTTGGGGATAGGCATAAATATGGATCTTTTCCAGCCAGTTTGCCAGGTAGGTATCTTCCAAATTTCTTGGCATAGACCAGTGAACACTTCCAGTGCTCCACCTGCTTGTTGAAACATCTCAGTTGGTATTCCGTCAATTCCTGGAGCTTTGTTTTTCACCAATGCCTTCAGAGAAGCTTGGACTTCTTCCTTCAGTAGCATTGGTTCCTGATCATATTCTACCTCCTGAAATGGTTGAACATCTACCAATTCTTTTTGGTATGGTGACTCTGTATTCCTGCCATTTTCTTTTGATGCTTCCTGTGTCCATTAATATTTTCCTGGTGAAATCCTTCAGTATTGCAACTTGAAGCTTAATTTTTTTCTTTACTTCTTTCACTTTGAGAAATGTCAAGGGTGTTCTTTCCTTTTGGTTTTCTAACTCCAGGTCTTTGTACATTTCATTATAATACTTTAGCCGTCCTCTGAAATCTTCTGTTCAGCTCTTTTGCTTCATTATTTTCCTTTGCTTTAGCTACTCGACATTCAAGAAAAAGTTTCAGTCTCTTCTGACATTCATTTCAGTCTTTTCTTTCTTTCCTGTCTTTTTAATGCCCTTTTGCTTTCTTCATGGATGATGTCCTTGATGTCCTTGCACAATTGTCTAGTGTTTGGTCATTAGTGTTCAACACGTCAAATCAATTCTTGAGATGGTCTCCAAATTCCAGCGGGATATACTCAGGGTCCTTCTTTGGCTCTGGTGGACTTGTTCTAATTTTTTTCAGTTTCAACTTGGACTTGCAGATTAGCAATTGATGGTCTGTTCTGCAGTCACCCCTGAGCCTTGTTCTGACTGATGATATTGAGCTTTGCCATTGTCTCTTTTCCACAGATGTAGTCGATTTGATTCCTGTGTATTCCGTCTGGTGAGGTCCACATGTACAGTCACCATTTATGTTAGTGAAAAAAAAAATATTTACAATAAAGAAGTTGTTGGTCTTGCAAAATTCGATCATGGGATCTCCAGCATAGTTTGTATCACCAAGGCCTTATTTTCTAACTACTGATTGATTCTTCTTCTTTGTTTCTAACTTTTCTTTCCACTCACCAATAATTATCAGTGCATCCTGATTACATGTTCAATCAATTTCAGACTGCAGAAATTGGTAAAAATTTTCAATTTCTTCATCTTTGGCCTTAGTGGTTGGTGGTGTGTAAATATCAACTGGTCTTCCTCATACACATATATGGATATTATCCTGTCGCTGACAGCATTGTGCTTTAGGATAGATCTTGAAATGTTGTCATACCCAGCATAGTAGACCACATGACTGTCTGATTCAAAATGGCCAATACCAGTCTATTTCAGCTCACTAATGCCTAGGATATTGATGTTTATGCATTGCATTTCATGTCTGACAATTTCCAATTTTCCTAGTTTGTACTTCATACATTCTGGGTTCTGATTATTAATGGATGTTTTCAGCTGTTTCTTCTCATTTTGAGTTGCTCCACATCAGCAAATGAATGTCCCAAAAACTTGACTCCGTACACTTCATTAAGGTTGACTCTACTTTGAGGAGGTGGCTCTTCCCCAGTCATCTTTTGAGTGCCTTACAACCTGAGGGACTCATCTTCTGACACTATATCCAACAGTGTTCCACTGCTATTCATAAGGTTTTCACTGGCTAATTCTTCTTAGAATTCGATTGCTGGGCCCTTCTTCCTAGTTGGTCTTAGTCCGGAAGCTCACCTGAAAACTGTCTGCCATAGGAGACCCTGCTGGTATTTGAATGCGGATGGCATAGTTTCTAGCATCACAGCAACACACAAGCCTCCACAGCAGGACAAACTGACAGATGTGTGGGGGCTGTTCAACCTAGTATTTTCTGAATTTATTGTTCAAGAACCTGTTTTGTTTTGTTTTTCTTATAACATGTATTAATGTCTCAAAACTAGTATTTCTCAAATTCAACTTTGGAAACACCCTGGCTTTACTCATTCTTCTTTTGTATAACCAAACTAAAGTAGGGAACTTGAGAGTTCTGAATTTGACTTCTGGCAGAAATATCCAAGGATGATATTCAAAGTACCTGACAATAAGCTGCCCTATTGATCCTAAGTGGTCTGGGATACACGCTTCAATCCTATATCTGTCTAGTGACAGAGTGTTTCAATTCTGGGACCCTGATGGCATAATGGTTAAGAGCTTGGCTACTAACCAAAAGGTTAGCAGTTCAAATACACCAGCTGCTCCTTGGAATCTCTATGTTCTACTTATCTTATAGGGTCATTACGAGTTGGAATCAACTGGACAGCAACGAGATTTTTTTTTTTTTTAACAACAAGCTCAACATGGGTACCAGTAAGTAAGAGTGGACAATTGTCACTCTGGAGCGTTCAAACTGAATATCAGCCCTGCAAAATCTTGCTCTCTTCTTACCAGTATGTACCAGTTGCTGTCAAGTTGACCCTGGCTCATGATGACCCTGATTTATGGCAACCCCATGTGTGTCAGAGTAAAACTGTGCTCTATAGAGTTTTCAATGGCTGATTTTTTCAAAGTAGATTGCTAAGGCTTTCTTCCAAGGCACCTCCAGGTGGGCTTGAACTTCTAACCTTTCAGTTAGCAGCAAACACAATAACCATTTGCACCATCCAGGGACCCCTGTGTCTTCTTAAACTGCATTTTATTCTGGCACTGGTATTTAGATTCATCTTTTGTTTTTTATTTTAAGAACTGGAAGAGATCTTGGACATGTTATTCTTCAATTCCTTCCTTGTACAGAAGAGGACATTAATGGCTATTTGGTGGCACAGCTGGGGCTGAAACCCCAACCCATTAATGGTGGGGCACATTAAGAGTTACTCCGTAAAATACAATTAATAAATAGCCACCAGTAATCCAAGAACAAAATCATTAAATGCCCTCTCTTCTTCCACCCCCCCCCCCCGCTCCTTTTATCCCATGTTTTAAGTCTATACTTGTGCATAAACACTACACTTAGGAGTAAGATCATAAGACCTGGACATTGCTTGGATGTGGGAGAAGAAACTCTTTGGACCTGTATTAATTAGGATAGGATAGGATAGGATAGGATAGGCTGCAGTAACAAATAGACCCAAACAGGTTACAGCTCAACACAACAGAAGCTGTTTTCTTGCTCACATGATAGTCCAGAGTGGTTTCAGGTCTGGGAAGTTAGGGGTGGGGACTCTAGTTATCCTGGAACTTAGGCTGATGGCAGTCCACCTCCTTTAACAAATAGCTTCCAAGACCACTCAGAGGATCTCCATCCCAGTTACTGGGAAAGGGAAAAGTGATTGGAGAAGAATGCATGGAGAGTTATGGCTAGAGCTGGAAGTAACACACATCACTTTTGTTCCATTCCCATTGGCTAGAACTCAGTTACATGGCCATAGAGAAAATAGGAAATGTAATTTAGCTGTGTTCCAAGGAAAGAGCAGACAGACATTTTGGTGAATAGCTAGCAGTCTCGACCACAGATCCATTAGATGTCAACTTTCCAAGTATTCATGGTAATTTGCCACTAATAGTGCTCCCATTTGTGAGTAAAATGGAAAGAAATGGCAATTGGATTTGTTGGTGTCTTTCTGCCTTTTTTGCTTCCTTAATGTTTCTGGGAGGAGCCCTGGTGGCGCAATTGTTAAGTGCTTGGCTGCTAACCAAAAGTTCAGCAGTTCAAAGCCACCAGGTGTTTCGAAGGAGAAAAGACCTGGCAACCTGCAGCCTAGAAAAGTCTGCTGGTAAGTTCTACTCTGTCCTCCACAGTCCCTATGGCCAGAATCAACTCGACTGCACACAACAACAACAACTTTCTGGTAGCCTGGTTTGTATTTAGGATCAAAATTAGTAACTGTTGATAGCAACTTTAGAGATCTCCTCCAAATACTTGTATGATCCAAGAGTTCCCCATCTCCATGTCCTATTACTCCTAAGAAAGAAAGATAAGTTTTGGATAGTGGAAAGCCTATTGGTCTAATAGACAGAAGGTTTGGGTTCAAAATCCTCCACTTACTAGCTGTATGACCTAGGGCAAGTCAATTAACCTCTCTGAGCCCCAGTGTCCCTTAATTACAAATTAAAAATGCTCGTATCAGCCCCACCAAGATATCTCATCCCAGAAAGTATAAGTGTGCCCTTCATTGTTCCCGATAGACATTCATGTTGAGCTCTTTCTTGGAGAATTCATTTAAAAAAGTGATGAATTGGCATAGTTCAGATAGGTGGAACAGTGCTTCATTTGGGGGCTGGGGGTGCGGGGGAAGGAAGCCAAATTCAAACACTCCATCAAAGCTTCACACTTGAGTGGGGCCCTTTCAGTGAACCATCTATCTCTCCTTGAAAGTTAATAGAAAGACCAATTTTTCTATAAGCTTAGTGCTTTTATTTTTGCCGTTTTCAAGCCACCAATAGTCTATCTAAATTTATACTCATTTCGTGTCTGAGTCAGTTCTTAAATTATGGAACAACACAGGACACGGACTTTGAGAACACGGTTAAGCACAGAAAAATCAGTGAAACTGGTGATATATCTTGAACAATGGGTATTTCTTTAACTAAGGATATATCAAGGTTCAGGATAAATTGGAATCGACTCGATGGCACTGGGTTTTTTTTTATGGAATTATTATTTTTTGCATTAAAGATGTAACACTGACTTGATATGAATTCAATTTCTCGGTATCCTCAAAAATCAAGAGGAATGTAGGAAAAGGTATAGTGAAGTTATACCAGCATAGATATTTTCTTTCAAGAATTTCTAAGAATTGTGCTAATAATGTAATCTTCCTTGACACAGTGATGAGATACCCAAAATATCTCAATTTAATAAATGGAAAAACAAAGGTCAGAAGAAGTAAATTAATACCCCTTCAAATATTATGTTCAGAAAAGCCAAAATGTAGGCTCAGATTTTCTGCCTTTGGGGCTCTGGTGGTGCAGTGATTAAGAGCTCAGGCTGCTAACCGAAGGTCAGCAGTTGGAATCCACCAGCCACTCCTTGGAAACCCTATGGGGCAGTTCTACTCTACAGGGGTGCTATGAGTCAGAATCCACTGGACATCAGTGAGTTTGTTTTGTTGTTGTTTGTTTTGTTTTGCTTTCTTACCCCATAGTCTATGATTCATTTATTCATTCCTGCACCCATTCATTCACTCATTTGTTCAGCAATTACTATGGACACATCAATAACAGGAGCTGTGAAGGATATGAAAGAAATATAAGACAATTCTTGGAGTCAAAGATCTCAATCTAGTTGTGTCACCAATACAGGTGACACATTTAAATAAAGCAAAACCTGAACGATCAAGTGTCTGGTACTCCAGCTAGAGAAGTACTTAAAAAGTTCAGAGGGGTTTTGCAAAGAAAGGAACTTGATCTCAGAAGTGAAGGCAGGACTGATGGGGCGTAGGGAGAGGGTAGAGTATTAGGCTTGGCAAAGATGAGAATGATGTACAAAATGGTGGGAAGACAGAAATGGTTTACTTAGTAGACAGTGGGGACTGGTATGACTAATGAAAGTTTCTTTGGGAAAAGAAGGGACAGCGAAGAGAGAAAGGAGGAGAGAGGGAAAGAAAACATTGAAGGGGAAAAGGAAATAAGGGTTTGTTGCATATACATATGCTCATATCAGCCCCACCAAGATATCTCATCCCAGAAAATGTTTAAGTGTGTCCTTCATCATTCCAATAAGGCGTTCATGTTGAGGTCTTTCTTGGAGGATTCATTTTAAAAAGTCATGAATTGGCATTGCCAGTTCATGATACCGGGGAATTGGTTACAGGATTACACCCCCAACCAAAATCTCAAGTACCTTATATGAAATGGCGAGGCAGTGGCTCCCACTGAGCCTGGGGCCCGGTTGACCGCAGGTAACCGAAACCGCGGAAAGTGAAAAAGCAATTTTCGATCCGCGGTTGTTTGAATGTGCCAGCGCGGAACCCGAGGATACGGAGGTCTGACTGTAAAGTCAAATGCATTCAGCATCCATTTCTCTTGCCTTCTAGCATGTAGACAGATGTATTGCAGAAGCTAGAAAGCAAAGACAATACTTTCAAGGCTCCCTTGAAGTTGGGGTTCTGGGTATTAATTAGGCTAAACCAGCAGAACTGCATCTGGGCCTATGACCTGTGCAGTCACATAAGGCCTTGTGCTCAGAAGGGCGAGTTTGGTTTAATGCTCTGCTGTTGCAGTCCTAAGATTCTGCATTATTTTAGATTTGGATTTTGTAAGTGAAGTTCAGTGGGAGGACAGCCCACAAGCATGAGCAGAGGGGGTGCACACAATACGTGTGTCTGCTGCTATTCCTTGCTGCCCTGTTCACTTAGAGCTTTCACATTGCCCTATGGGCATCAAATCTGATGAACCCACACTGAGTGGGAGTTCAACAAAACTCGAAACTGGCACAAAATGAGTGTGTTATGTTTACAACTGAGCAAGCAGAGCCTCTGACAGATGAAGAAGCCACACTTGTGTTCGAACCTAAACTTGCTTCTCATGCACAAAAAAGGCAAAGACATTCTAAGAAACACAAGGAACCCTCATAATATCCTTTCTTACTTGCATATTTCTTACTTCCCTGTACTAGCCAAACACTTATGATGAAAATGATGACGTGGAAGGAGAGGAAAGATAGGGACAACCCTTAGTTTCTTTTCCTTTCAGTCCTTTCTTACTCTTCAGTAGGTAAACCTAAAGAATATTCATGGAATATGCACATTATCATTTCTTCCATTTGCTTTAGCTACTCCATGTTCGAGAGCAAGTTTCAGAGTCTCCTCTGACATCCATCTTGGTCTTTTCTTTCTTCTCTATCTTTTCAATGACCTCTTGCTTTCTTCATGTATGATATCCTTGATGTTATTGCACAACTTGTCTGGTCTTCTGTCATTAGTGTGCAACGTGTCAAATCTATTCTTGAGATGGTCTCTAAATTCATGTGGGATATAATCAAGGTCATACTTTAGCTCTCTTGGACTTCCTCTGGTTTTCTTCAATTTCAACTTGAACTTTCATATGAGCAATTGATGGTATGTTCCACAGTTGACCACTTCCCTTGTTCTGACTGATGATATTGAGCCTTTCCATCATCTCTGTCCACAGATGTATTCAAATTGATTTCTGTGTATTCCATCTGGCAAGGTCCATGTGTATAGTCACTGTTTATGTTGGTGAAAAAAGGTATTTCCAGTGAAGAAGCCATTGGTCTTTCAAAATTCTATCATTCGATCTCCAGCATTGTTTCTATCACCAAGGCCATATTTTCCAACTACCAATCCTTCATTGTTTCCAACTTTTGGATTAAAATCGCCAGTAATTATCAATGCATCCTGATTGTATGTTCGATCAATTTCAGACTGCAGAAGCTGATAAAAAATCTTCAATTTCTTCATCTTTGGCCTTAATGATTGGTGCATAAATTTGAATAATAGTCATATCAGCTGGTCTTCCTTGTAGGTGTATGGATAGTACCCTATCACTGACAGTGTTGTACTTCAGCATAGATCTTGAAATATTCTTTTTGACAATGAATGCAACACCATTCCTCTTCAAGTTGTCATTCCCAGCATAATAGACTATACGATTATCTGATTCAAAATGGGCAATACCAGTCCATTTCAGCTCACCAATGCCTAGGATGTCGATGTTCACATGTTCCATTTTATTTTTGACAATTTCCGATTTTCCTAGATTCATACTTCATACATTCCAGGTTCTGATTATTAATGGATGTTTGCAGCTGTTTCTTCTCATTTTACTTCTCAAAAACTGAACAGAAGATTCCAAAGAGCGGCTCGAGAAGAAGTATTATAATGACATGTGCAAAGAGCCTGAGATAGGAAACCAAAAGGAAAGAACACACTCAAGCTGAAAGAACTGAAGAAAAAATTCAAGTCTCGAGTTGCATAAGTGAAGAATTCTATGGGGAAAATATTAAACGACACAGGAAGTATCAAAGGAAGGTGGAAGGAATATACAGTCATTATACCAAAAAGAATTGATCGATGTTCAACCATTTCAAGAGGAAGCATATGATCAGGAACTGATGGTACTGAAGGTATTGGTGGAAAACAAGGCTCCAGGAATTGAAAGAATATCATTTGAGATGTTTCAACAAATGGATGCATGCAGCACTGGAAGTGCTCACTCATTTATGCCAAGAAGTTTGGAAGACAGCTACCTGGCCAACTAACTGGAAGAGATCCATACTTATGCCTATTCTCAAGAAAGGTGATTCAACCAAATGTGGAAATTATCAAACAATATCATTAATATACATGAAGCAAAATTTTGCTGAAGATCACTCAAAAGCAGCTACAGCAGTATATTAACAGGAAACTGTCAAAAATTCAGGCAGAATTCAGAAAAGGGCATGGAACCAGGGATATCATTGCTTATGTCATATGGATCCTGGCTAAAAGCAGAGAATACCAGAAGGATGTTTACCTGTGTTTTGTTGACTTCACAAAGGCATTCGACTGTGTGGATCATAACAAATTATGGACATTGAGGAGAATGGGAATTCCAGAACACTTAATTGTGCTCATGAGGAACCTGTACATAGATCAAGAGGCAGTTGTTTGGACAGAACAAGGGGATACTGAGTGATTTAAAGATAGGAAAGGTGTATATCAGCGTTGTATCCTTTCACCATACTTATTCAATCTGTATGCTGAGCAACTAAGCTGAGAAGTTGGGCTATATGAAGAAGAACAGGGCATCAAGATTGGAGGAAGATTCATTAACAACCTACGATATACAGGTAACACAACCTTGTTCGCTGAAAGTGAAGAGGACTTGAAGCACTTACTGATGAAGATCAAAGACCACAGTTTTCAGTATGGATTACACCTCAACATAAAGAAAACAAAAATCCTTACAACTGGACCAATAAACAGCATCATGATAAACGGAGAAAAGATTGAAGTTGTGACGGATTTCATTTTACTTGGATCTACATGGAAGCAGCAGTCAAGAAATCAAAAGATGCGTTGCATTGGGCAAATCTGCTGCAAAGGACCTCTCTTAAGTGTTGAAAAGCAAAGATGTCACCTTGAAGACTCAGATGCGCCTAACCTAAGCCATTGTATTTTCAATCACATGATATGCATGTGAAAGCAAAGACTGAAGGAGAATTGACGCCTTTGAATGTGGTGTTGGCAAAGAATATTGAATATACCATGGACTGCCAAAAGAACAAACAAATCTGTCTTGGAAGAAGTACAACCAGAATGCTCTTTAGAAGCAAGGAGGGCAAAACTGTGTCTTACATACTTTGGACATGTTGTCAGGAGGGATCAGTCCGTGGAGAAAGATATCATACTTGATAAAGTACAGGGTCAGTGGAAAAGAGGAAGACCCTCAATGAGATGGGTTGACACAGTGGTTGCAACAACGGGCTCAAGCATAACGACAATTGTAAGGATGGTACAGGACTGGGCAGTGCTTTGTTCTGTGGTACATAGGGTCGCTACGAGTCGGAGCCAACTCAAAGGCACCTAAGAACAACAACATGCACATATCAAGAAGTGAAATAAAAACAATTGAGTTTTGTGCAGCATTTCCACTGTTCTGGTAAGAAAGAAATACATATGCATGTACAAGCTATGAAATGCAAATTGTGTCATTTGGTAAAAATTAATTAAAATTTTTAATTTTTTCTTACTTAGAACATTAAATAGTAAAAAAAAAAAAAAAACCATGATAAGTTGAGTTGCGAGAGAATGAGACCGTGAAAGAAGGGGAAAAGCTTTATATTATAGTGCCTTTAGCTGCACTTTATTTCTGCTTTTTGAACACAGGACCCACGTTTTCATTTTGCACTGGCACACACATACAATGTAGCCAGGCCTACTCAGCGATTAGATTCTCTTGTGTGAGATTCGAAAGAAAAAAGGAGTGGACACTGTTCTGCTTCATCACAGACTGCCTTCTTCAACTTAATTTTCATTGCCTGAAGCCAGCCATGTTTCATCATTTAAGCTACTTTCATTACAGGATAAAAATAATGTGAATCCTAGAGTAAGGTTTTAAGGAGCCCTGGTGGTGCAACAGTTAAGTGCACGGTTGATAACCAAAGGCTTGGCAGTTTGAACCCACTCATCCTCTTCACTGGAGAAAGACCTGGCAATCTGCTCCTGTAAAGATTACAGCCTAGAAAACCCCACGAGGCAGTTCTACTCTGTCACATGGAGTTGCTATTAGTTTAAATCAACTTGATGACACCGAACAACAGAATAATGTTTAAATTAGTTGTGGGTTTCCTTATCTAATTCATGATTTTTAATTTAATACTATTTTAATTTAGCTTTTATTGAGGTAAAAATTTTGCATTCTTGACTGCTTCTTCCATGGGCATTGATTGTGGATTCAAGTAAAATGGAATCCTTGACAACTTCAATCTTTTCCTCCTTTAATATGATGTTGCTTATTGGTCCAGTTGTGAATATTTTTGTTTTCTTTATGTTGAGGTGCAATCCATACTGAAGGCTGTGGTCTTTGATCTTCATCAATAAATGCTTCTAGTCCTCTTCACTTTCAGCAAGCAGGGTTGTCATCTGCATATCGCAGGTTGTTAATGAGTCTCCCTCCAATTCTGATGCCAAGTTCTTCTTCAGAGAGCCCAACTTCTCAGATTATTTGCTCAGCATACAGATTGAATAAGCATGGTGAAAGGATATAACCTTGATGCACACTTTTCCTGATTTTAAACCATGCAGTGTCCCCTTGATCTGTTCATACAACTGCCTCTTGGTCTATGTACAGGTTTCACATGAGCACAGTTAAGTGTCCTGGAGTTTCCATTCTTTACAATATCATTATCTACAACTCAACAATGTATTGCATTGGGCAAATCTGCTGCAAAAGATCTCTTTAAAGCTCTAAAAAGCAAAGATATTACCTTGAGGGCTAATGTGTGCCTGACACAACCATGGCATTTTCAATTGTCTTATATGCATACGAAAGCTGGAAGATGAAAAAGGGGACTGAAGAAGAATTCATGCCTTTGAGTTACGATGTTGGTGAATAATATTGAATATACTGTGGACTGCCAGAAGAATGAACAAATCTATCTTGGAAGGAGTACAGCCAGAACACTCCTTAGAAGCAAGGATGATGAGACTTTGTCTCACGTACTTTGAACATGTTATCAGGAGGGACCAATCCCCGGAGAAAAACATCAAGCTTGGTAAAGTAGAGGGTCAGTGAAAAAGAGGAAGACCCTCGAGGAGATGGGTTGACACAATGGGTGCAACAATGGGCTCAAACATAACAATGATTCTGAGGAATGGTGTAGGATGGGGTAGTGTACTGCTTCTGTTGTACATAGGGTGGCTATGAGTTGGAACGGACTTGATGGCACCTAACAACAACAACTTTTACATAGTTAACATTCCAAATAGCATATAAGTTCTTTTTAGTAAAATTAGTATACCATAAAAATTACCCTTTTAAAGTATACAATTTGATAGTTTTTAGTATATTCACAAAGTTGTGCAACCATCATCACTATTTTATTCCAGAACATTTTCATCACTCCAGAAAGACACCTGTATCCATTAGCAGTCACTCCCCCTTTTGTCCTTCCCTAAGCTGTCAGCAACCACTACTTTGTCTTCATGGATTTGCCTATTCTGGACATTTCCTACAAATGGAATCATACAATATATGATCTTTTGTGACTGTCTTCTTTCATTTGTCATAATGATCCCATGTCCATTCATGTCGTTGCACATATCAATACTTCATTCCTTTTTATGGCTGAATAGTATTCCAGTGTATGGCTATATCACATTTTGTTTATCCATTCATCAGTTGAAATATACTAGTTTTGAATTAAAAAAAAAAAAAAGTAGTCCCTGCTTTATTCTTTCCTACCCCCCAAAGCAAGCCACTTTCCATTCTTACAGTTATTTCGGTTGAGGTTTACCTCCCTATTTCTAGATATCATCTTTATATTGCTGTTAATAGTTTTTAGATGTTATTTATTACATTCCTCCTTTGCAAGATGATGATTTGCCACTTTTACACCTCCATACATACTTGTTCTTCTTCTTTCCTCTTAATACAGTTACAAGAAAATTTTTTCATTAAATCAATATTGTGACCATGCAATGTTTACGGCTGAGCCAAGAATTATTATTACTTTTGCTTGTCTGAATCAGGAGAATCAATTCTCTACTGATCTCCACCCGTTGGAGTCCCACAGCGCTCAGTCTTCAGACTACTTCTTTTCTCTGTTAAC
This sequence comes from Loxodonta africana, assembly GCF_030014295.1. Lineage (NCBI taxonomy): Eukaryota > Metazoa > Chordata > Mammalia > Proboscidea > Elephantidae > Loxodonta > Loxodonta africana. Next base: position 104,000,321 of record NC_087346.1, on the reverse strand, counting down.
ACACTCCCTAGTCATCTGCATGGCTGTAAATATTATCCATGTGCTTATGACTCCCAAATGTATGTCTCCAGCTTCATCTTTGCCTGAGTTCCAGACTAATATAGTCCAAAGCTGACTTGACATTTCCGCTTGGATGTCTAATAGGCACCACATATTTAACTTGTCCAAAACAGAATCCTTATTTCTCCTTCTCTGATGCTGCAACCTTCCCCATCTCAGTACGTGACACTTCCATTCTTCCAGTTGGTTAGGCCCCAGACCTTAGAATTATCCTTGTCCCTCTCTCTGTCTCTCTCTCTGTCTTTTTCCTTTTATACCCACATCCCCTTATGTAATCTATGGATAATTTTGTCAACGTATATCCAAAATCTAACTACCCGCAATCTACTCCTACCATTCCAAGTCCAGGACACCATCATCTCTCACCTAAATTGTTGCAATAACTTCCTGACTGGTCTCAGTACTGCTGTCTTTGCACCCTACAGTTAATTCTCCATACAGCTGATGGGATCATCCTTTTAAAGCTCATTCAGATAAAAAGCCTGGTAAAATCTGGTCCTGCAATGTCTTTGACTTCATTCCTCTGCTCATCCCTACACTCACTCTGTTCCAGCAGCATCGGCCTCCTTACCATACTTGGAACACTCTAAATTCATTCTGACCTCAGGGCCTTTGCACTTGACACTCCCTCCCTAGAATGCTTTTCTCCCATACAGCCTCATGGCTTCTTCCTTACTTCTTCAAGATCCCTGCTCAAATGTCACCTTTTTGGACAGGTTGTCTCTGATTAGTCTGTATAAATCAATACCCTACTATGACTCTCTCTATACCCCTTATCGTGCTTGATTATTCTTCATAGCATTTCTTTCCACCTGACACATTATATGGAAACCCTGGTGGTGTAGTGGTTAAGAGCTATGGCTGTTGACCAAAAGGTCAGCAGTTTGAATCCACGAGGCACTCCTTGGAAACTCTATGGAGCAGTTCTACTCTGTCCTAAACGGTCGCTATGAGTTGGAGTTGACTCGACAGCAACAGGTTTGTTTTTTTGTCTGTTTGACACATTATATATTTGTTTATTTTCTGCTCACTTACTCTGAGAGGCAAGGATTTTGTCTCTTATGTGCTCCTGTATCTCCAATGTCTAGAACCTGCCTGGAGTTTACTGAGTAAGTACTCAATAAGTATTTGATGACTGATAAATTAATAAAATGTGTTATTAAATGCACATATCCAATCTACAGAAGAATTTAGTATTCTACATTAAATTCTACATTGCCTCCCCTCATAAAAAAAAAAAAAAAAAGATGCCTCTTTAATCAGGAGGACTCTGTGTTTAAGTATCTTCTCTTCCACTAGACTGTAAGTTCCTCAGAGGAGTTCCCAAGGGCTGGTACATGGTGTTTCCGGCACAGACGTGACCCTCAATAAAATGTTTGTAGGACTATAGCACCTTAGGGGAGTCCTTGGTGGTGCTAACTGATAACACTCTTGGCTATCAACTGAAAGATGAAAGGTGTAAGTCTACCCAGAGACACCTTAAAAGAGAGGCCTGGCAATCTACTTCTGAAAAATCAGCCACTGATGGTGGGAATGTAAAATGGTACAACCACTTTGGAAATTGATTTGACATTTCCTTAAAAAGCTAGAAATAGAAGTACCATATGATCCAATAATCCCACTCCTTGGAATATATCCTAGAGAAATAAGAGCCCTCACACTAATAGATATCTGCACATCCATGTTCATTCCAGCACTGTTCACAGGTAAGCTAGTTCACACAGCAAAAAGATGGAAACAACCTAGGTGCCCATCAATGGATGCATGGATAAACAAATTATGGTATGTTCATATAATGGAATACTCTGCAACATTAAAGAACAATGATGAATCCATGGAACATCTCATAGGATGGATGAATCTGGAAAGGATTATGGTGAATGAAATCAGAAGCAAAAGGACAAATATTGTATGAGGCCACTATTATAAGAACTCAAGAAAAGGTTTAAACACAGAAGAAAACATTCTTTGATGATTACGAGGTTGGGAAGGGAGGGGGAGAGGAATTCACAAACTAGATAATAGATAAGAATTATCTTAGGTGAAGGGAATGACAACCCACAATACAGGGGAAGTCAGCACAACTGGAATAAACCAAAAGCTAAGAAGTTTCCTGAACACACCCAAATGCTTTGAGGGACAGCGTAGCAGAGGTAGGGGTCTGGGGACCATGGTTTCAGGGGACATCTAGGTCAATTGGCATAAAAAAGTTTTTTAAGAAAATGTTCTGCATCCCACTTTGGTGAGTGGCATCTGGCATCTTCAAAGTTAGCGAGCGGCCATCTAAAAAGATGCATTAATTGGTCCCAACCCACCTGGAGCAATGGAGAATGAAGAGCACCAAAGACACAAGGAAAATATTAGCCCAAGAGACAAAAGGGGCGACACCACATAAACCAGAGACTCCACCAGCCTGAGACAAGAAGAACTAGATGGTGCCCAGCTACCACCAATGACCGCCCTGACAGGGGACACATTAGAGAGTCCCTGACAGAGCAGGAGACAATTGGTCTGCAGAACTCAAATTCTAATACGAAGACCAGGCTTAATGGTCTGAGACCAGAGAAACCCCAGAGCACATGGCTCCCGGACTCTCCGTTAACACAGAAGTAAAACCATTACTGAGGACGACTCTTTAGACAAAGAGTAGACTGGACTATGAGACATAAAATGATGCTCGTGAAGAGTGTGCTTCTTAGTTCAAGTAGATACATGAGACTAAATGGGCAGCTCCCCCCCACCCACCCGGAGGCGAGATGAGAAGGCAGAAAAGGATAAAAGCTGGTTCAACGGACCTGCGAAATCCAGGGTGGAAAGGAGGAACATGCGGTCACATTACAGAGGGAATAACTAGGGTCACATAACAGTGAGTGTATAAATTTTTGTACTAGAAGCTAACTTGAGCTGTAAACTTTCACCTAAGCACAAAATAATTAAAAAAAAAAAAACTTGTCTTTGAAAACTTTATGGAGCACAGTACCCATGAGTCAGATTTGACTTAATGACAACTGGTTTTTAATGCCTTAGGGATTTTAAGAACTAATCGGCAAAGCTACTCGTCAAGCTAACATTTTGCCTGTCAAATGTATTAGGAGTAAACTCAATACAACTAATAAAGAAGGTTCTCCAACTTCTTTCAGCTATTCATTCATTTCTTCAAACACTTTGTGCTCTTTTACTTATTAAACAGCTTTAGTGAAAGTTCCTAAACACGTTCTATTCTTGTGCCTAAATTAAACTCCTCCTGTTACTGATCTGAGAACTTGGCTGCTAACCAAAAGGTCAGCAGTTCAAATCCACCAGGCACTCCTTGGAAACCCTATGGGGCAGTTCCACTCTGTCCTGTAGGTTGCTATGAGTCAGAATGTGCTCGACGGCAATCGGTTTGGTTTGTTACTCGTCTGGAGCACTAGTGGCGTAGTGGTTAAGAGCAACAGCGAGCTAAGGCTGCTAACCAAAAAGTGGGCAGTTAGAATCCACCAGCTTCTCCGTGGCAACACTATGGGACAGCTCTACTCTGTGCTATAGGGTCACTATGAGTTGGAATAGAATCAGTGGCGACAGGTTTTGGTTTGGTTACTGGTCTTGCAGCCCTGGTGGCACAGTGGTTAAGCGCTCATCTGTTAACAGAAATGTTGGTGGTTTGAACCCACCAGCTGCTCTGTGGGAGAAAAATGTGGCAGTCTGCTTCTGTAAAGATTACAACAGTGGAAAACCTATGGGGTAGTTCTACTTTGTCCTGCAGGGTCTCTATAAGTAAAACTCTACTCAATGGCAAAGTGTTTGGTTACTGATCTTAAATGTTCTTTCTTGTTCTGACTTCAGTGGAGCTGGAAACAGCCAGGCACCAGTATCTGTCTAATCACCCTTCATCCCTTGGCAACTATTAAGACTTGCCAGGATGCTCTCTGCTGATGCCTCTTGCTGTAGGGGAAAAAATATCACAAAGTTTAGTAAAGCAAAAAGAAAGTTTTGTTCGGCATATACTCAAAAAGACCAAAGTTGAACAGTGGACAATCATGCTGCCAGAGCTAATGTCTGCCCAAGTCCAAGAAAATATTACAGAGTAAGCAAGAATGGGAAAACGAACAAGCACGTTTCACAGTAATGTCTGCCTGAGTCCAAGGAACATTATAGAATAAACAAGAATGGGAAAACAGCCAAGCATGCTGCCACAGCCATGTCTGTCTGAGTCCAAGGAAGGTTACAGAGTCATCAGTGTATGTTAACATTACCAAAGGAAAAAAAGCCAAACACACTGCCATTGAGTTGATTCCGACTCATAGCGACCCTATAGGACAGAGTAGAACTGCCCCATAGAGTTTTGAAGGAGCGCCTGGCGGTTTCGAATGGCCGACCTTTTGGTTAGCAACCGTAGCACTTAACCACTACACCACCAGGGTTTCCATATTAACATTACAAATGGGCAAAACCATTGAAAGCTTCACCTTTTCACAGATTGGCTAGAAACTGTCATCCTACATTTTAAATTGTCTTTCTTACTGATCATTGGCACAGGTTTCAGTAATGACAGTCAGGAGAGCCTTCACTGGTCCAATAAATTTCTATTCTCTGTATGCTTACTGTGTCATCGGCATAATGCCGGTTGTTAATGAGTCTTCCTCCAATCCTGATGCCCCGTTCTTCTTCATATAGTCCAGCTTCTCGGATTATTTGCTCAGCATACAGATTGAACAAGTATGGTGAAAAGATACAACCCTGACACACACATCTCCTGACTTTAAACCACTCAGCATCCCCTTGTTCTGTCTGAACAACTGCCTCTTGATCTATGTGCAGGTTCAGTGTTCTGGAATTCCCATTCTTCTCAGTGTTATCCATAATTTGTTATGATCCATACAGTTGAATGCATTTGCATAGTCAATAAAACCCAGGTAAACATCCTCCTGGTATTCTCTGCTTTCAGCCAGGATCCATCCAACATCAGCAAAGATATCCCTGGTTCCATGTCCTCTTCTGAAACCGCCCTGAGTTTCTGGCAGTTCCCTGTTGATACACTGCTGCAGGTGCTTCTGAATGATCTTCAGCAAAATTTTGCTTGTGTGTGATATTAACGATATTATTCTATAATTTCCGCATTCAGTTGGTTCACCCTTCTTGGGAATAGGCATAAATATGGATCTTTCCCAGTCATTTGGCCAGGTAGCTGTCTTCCAATTTCTTGGCACAGACAAGTGGGCACTTCCAGCACTGCATCCGTTTGTTGAAACATCTCAGTTGATACTCCGTCAATTCCTGGAGCCTTGTTTTTCACCAATGCCTTCAGAGCAGCTTGGACTTCTTCCTTCAGTACCATCGGTTCCTGATCATGCTTCCTCTTGAAATGGTTGAACACTAATTCTTTTTGGTATAATGACTCTGTGTATTACTTCTATCTTCTTCTTCTTCTTTTTTTTTTTTTTTGCGCTTTAAGTGAAAGTTGACAAATCAAGTCAGTCTCTCACACAAAAACTTATATACACCTTGCTACGTACTCCCAATTGCTCTCCCCATAATGAGACAGCCCACTCCCTCCCACCACTCTCTCTTTTCATGTCCATTTCACCAGCTTCTAATCCCCTCCACCCTCTCATCTCCCCCCCAGTGAGGAGATGCCAACATAGTCTCAAGTGTCCAACTGATCGAAGAAGCTCACTCCTCACCAACCTCCCTCTCCAAGCCATTGTCGAGTTCGACCCCTGTCTGAAGAGTTGGCTTTGGGAATGGTTTCTGTCCTGGGCCAATAGAAGGTCTGGGGACCATGACCAGCACGGTCCTTCCAGTCTCAGTCAGACCATTAAGTCTGGTCTTTTTACGAGAACTTAGGGTCTGCATCCTACTGCTCTCCTGCTCCCTCAGGAGTTCTCTGTTGTGTTCCCTGTCAGGGCAGTCATCAGTTGTAGCCAGGCACGATGTAGCTCTTCTGATCTCAGGCTGACGTAGTCTCTGTTTTATGTGGCCCTTTCTGTCTCTTGGGCTCATAATTACCTTGTGTCCTTGGTGTTCATTCTCCTTTGATCCAGGTGGGTTGAGACCAACTGATACATCTTAGATGGCCGCTTGCTAGCTCTCAAGACCCCGGACACCTCTCTCCAAGGTGGAATGCAGAATGTTTTCTTAATAGATTTTATTATGCCAGTTGACTGAGATGTCCCCAGAAACCATGGTTCCCAAACCCCTGCCCCTGCTACGCTGTCCTTCGAAGCATTCAGTTTATTCTGGAAACTTCTTTGCTTTTGGTTTAGTCCAGTTGTGCTGATCTCGCCTTTATTGTGTGTTGTCTTTCTCGTCACCTAAAGTAGTTCTTATCTACTATCTAATTAGTGAATACCCCTTTTCCACTCTCCCTCCCCCCTCTCATAACCATCAAAGAATATTTTCTCCTCTGTTTAAACTATTTCTTGAGTTCTTATAATAGTGGTCCTATACAGTATTTGTCCTTTTGCAACTGACTAATTCCACTCAGCATAATGCCTATCAGATTCCTCCATGTTATGAAATGTTTCAGATTCATCACTATTCTTTATCCATGCCTAGTATACCATTGTGTGAATATACCATAATTTATTTATCTGTTGATTGGCACCTTGATTGCTTCCACGTTTTTGCTATTGTAAACACTGCTGCAATAAACATGGGTGTGCATATATCTGTTCGTGTAAAGGCTCTTATTTGTCTAGGATATATTCCAAGGGATGGGATTGCTGGATCATATGGTAGTTCTATTTCTGTAAGGAAGTGCCAAATCGATTTCCAAAGTGGTTGTACCATTTTACATTCCCGCCAGCAGTGTATAAGTGTTCAGATCTCTCCACAGCCTCTTCAACATTTATTGTTTTGTGTTTTTTGGATTAATGCCAGCCTTGTTGGAGTGAGATGGAATCTTATTGTGGTTTTGATTTTCATTTCTCTAATGGCTAAGATCGTGGACATTTCGTCATGTATCTGTTAGTTACCTGAATGTCTTCTTTAGTGAAGTGTCTGTTCATATCTTTTGCCCATTTTTTAATTGGGTTATTTGTCTTTTTGTAGTTCAGTTTTTGCAGCATCATGTAGATTTTAGAGATCAGGTGCTGATCGGAAATGTCATAGCCAAAAACTTTTTCGCGATCTATATGTAATCTTTTTACCCTTTTGGCGAAATCTTTGGATAAGCATAGGTCCTTCCATCTTCTTTTGATGCTTCTTGGGTCATTTAATATTTTCCCCATAGAATTCTTCACTATTGCAACTTGAGGCTTGAATTTTTTCTTTAGTTCTTTCAGCTTGAGAAATGCCGAGTGTGTTCTTCCCTTTCGGTTTTCTATCTCCAGCTCTTTGCACATGTCATTATGATACTTTGTCTTCTCAAGCCACCCTTTGAAATCTTCTGCTCAGTTCTTTTATTTCATCATTTCTTCCTTTTGCTTTGGCTTGCTGAAAGTGAAAAGGACTTGAAGCACTTACTAATGAAGATCAAAGACCATAGCCTTCAGTATGCATTGCACCTTAACATAAAGGAAACAAAAATCCTCACAACTGGACCAAGAAGCAACATCACAATAAATGGAGAAAAGGTTGAAGTTGTCAAGGATTTCGTTTACTTGAAACCACAATCAACTCCCATGGAATCTTCAGTCAAGAGATCAAAAGACCCATTGTTTGGGCAAATCTGCTGCAAAGGACCTCTTTAAAGTGTTGAAAAGCAAAGATGTCACCTTGAAGACTAAGATGCACCTGACCCAAGCCATGATATTTCAATCGCATCATATGTGTGTGAAAGCTGGGCAATGAATAAGGAGGACTGAAGAATTGGTGCTTTTGAATTGTAGTGTTGGCGAAGAATATTGAATATACCATGGACTGCCAAAAGAACGATCAAATCTGTCTTGGAAGAAGTACAACCAGAATGCTCCTTAGAAGGAAGGATGGCGAGGCTGTGTCTTACATACTTTGGACATGTTGTCAGGAGGGATCAGTCCCTGGAGAAGGACATCATGCTTGGTAAAGTACAGGGTCAGAGGAAAAGAGGAAGACCTTCAATAAGGTGGATTGACACAGTGGCTGCAACAATGACTTCAAGCATAACAACGAGTGTAAGGATGGCACAGGACTGGGCAGTGTTTCATTCTGTTGTGCATAGGTCGCTATGAGTTGGAACTGACTGGACGGCACCTAACAACAACAACATATGTTAATAGAAAAAGATAAGAGTGGAAAGTCTTTTGTGTTCTGGCTTATGTGAAAGGTTCCATAAAAGATATTTTCCAAGATTATTCTGTCTGTTGTCTTTATCTGCGGGCCCAATTGACATGTCCTTATGAGTCCTCGTGAGCTCTTGAGCCCAGCTCCAGCTGGGTCACATTCTCTACGCTCAAGGACAGGGAATAATGATTCCAACATTATTTCCGAAACCACTCTTAAATTGAAAATGGGGACTGTGGGTATTAAAAAGATGGGGCCTTGACATTCGGGATACCTCCCCTTCCTTTTTTGGCCTGAGAGAAATGCCTGGTTATTGACTTTTAGGGTCAGTCATGGGCCAGCCATCTCTAGTAAGGCTGGTGTTTGGTTTGGTGGGTTGATTTCAGAGACCTTGGGCATATTTTCATAAATTATCGCATCAGGTGGAACCCGCATTCTTAAAAGCAATGTGTGTTAGCATGATAAAAGAAGGGTCATATTTTATGTGTGGAATTTGAATTCTATTTACCTGATATAGAGCGATTTAAAACATGTGGGGAAAGAAATGAGGCCAAGCTGGAAACAAAGCCCCTGAATCTTAGGGTTTGTTTTATGGTCAGGTCTTTGGAATTTCTCTACAAAGTCAGGGGCCTGGCTGCACTTTCAGACTCCTTGCTTTAGTTGGAATGAAAATGTGTCCTTGGAGTGAGCTTCCTGAAACTCTGCTCACTGTTATGTAAATAAACTTATTTTACAGTAAAGTCTCAGTGGGAGCCTTTTAGAGGAGGGCCTTGTTTTTAGGGTAGAGGTCAAGAAGGGAGGGCAATTACCAATCGATATTTTTGTTTTGCAGCAATTATTCAATGTTTTGAATAGCATCCTTTTTTACCTCCTAAAAGCAGAGCACTTGTAGGTTAAAGGTGTTTCAGTCCAAAAAAAATTCGATCTTACAAAAAACAAAAAACCCCGGAACCATAAGAAGAGAGTGTTTGAAAAAGCAAACTGCTCTATGGTATTTAAAACGATTTGACTTGCACATACGGGTGTGCGTGCACACACACACACACACACACACACGCTGTGTCACACACACAGTTTGATTTATATCCAGTTTTTTGTTTTCGTTTCCTGGTTCAGAGCTATTGTGTAAAAGGAAACCCAAGCATGTGGGATGTTAGTAGGGGAAATGGACTCATCTGCCTGGAAAGGTAAGCAGGGGTTTTGAGGATATAAAACCGACTCCGGCCTGATTCCTATCGAGTGCATTTGCCTGTGAAGTGACCCATTCAGCTGTAATGAGGTGGAGTTACTGCCCGTGGCCAGATTGCTCAGCGATCTCCATGGAGTCTCTCAGGGGCCGGCAGGTGAGGTGGGGGTGGGGCTGTTTCCTGGTACAGCTCCGGGGATAGACTTAGGGCTTCTTTTATTCTCTTCTAGGATGTGGGCGGAAGTCTACAGAAACTTGCTTGTGGCTGGCTCCCCTGCCAGGTGACTGTGTCCTTGGGCAGGTGTGAGCTGTGAATAACAGGAACAGCCCAGTTAGGACACATGGTTTTGTAATTTTTAACTGATACTGCATTGCTCCAGATATGCACAGCCTTTCTGCCAGATCGTTCTTTCCCCTTGACCTCTTCTCTAGGAGTTATTGTCTTTTGCTCTCTTTTAAAGCATTTTCAGAATCCTGTGTTCTTTTTCCCAACTTTCCCCTATTTAACCCTGTGCTCCCCATCTTACCCATAAGTTCTAGATCTGAGCATTCCACCTACACTGTGCCCTCAGAGTCCACTCGAACCACATTTCCTCTTAGCAAGGATACAGACAAATTTGGGAGTCTTCTGCTTTGCACCCGCAAAGCGCATATACCATCAAGTCATCCAATGACACCCAGCTAAGTCGGCTAAACAAGCATTCTGTTACTAGTGGAGATAAATGATCAAGAATGGACAGATCGATTATCAAGAAATGCACAGATTATCTGATTTAATTTCCCCCAACAAACCTAAGTGGTCAATACCTTAATTTTCCTTCATTTTAGAGGTGAGGATACTGAAAGACGAAGAAGTTAAATCATTTCCTAAGGTCTAAGCACCAAATAAAAATAGGGTCGCTATGAGTTGGAAATGACTCCAGGGCACCTAACAACAAAAGTACCGAATGGTGCCCTAGTGGCCCAGTGGTTAAGAGCTATGGCTGCTAACCAAAAGATCGGCAGTTCAAATCCACCAGTTGCTCTCTGGGAGCCCTGTGGGGGAGTTTTACTCTGTCCTATAGGGTCTCTATGAGTCAGAATCAACTCGACAGGAACTGATTTTGTTTTTTTTAAATATGGTCGCTGTGAGCGGGAATCAGCTAGACAGCAGTGGGCTTGGTTTCTTGGCTTAAGTGCCAAATCAGAGTTTTTTAAAAAAATAAAAGCAAGTCTCAGGGAGTTAAGTTACAGAAACTGCAAATGCCTATCTTAATTCTACCATCAACTCTCTACCTGACCTTGAGTTTCTAAGACTTATCATAAATACAGAGAACCTCAGATGATGTCCCAGGGCTACTTTGAGCCATACACGTTAATTAGTTGGTTAAATAATGCATATTACAGATCACTGTGTAAACACAAAGCTTTATATACACTAAGTAATTCTTCTGCATGACTTATTAAATGGCTGGTCTAGAAACAACTAAGAGAAGTCTGCATCGTTTTTCTCTCTTATTAGAGCTGACAAATATTAAGCCTTTATTATGTACCAGGTGCTAAGTTTAGATTATCTCATTTAACAGCCCTAAGTGGTCAATACTCTTTATTTTCCTCACTTTAGAGATGAGGACTTTGATGCACAAAGAAGTTAAATGATTCCTTAACGTCTTGCAGACAGAACGTGTCAAAATCAGGATAAGGACTGTGAAAATTCATTTGTAGGGTTACATTTATCTATTTTGCTGTAATGTGCACCTATGTCTGGAAGTCTCTTAAACCACAGCAGAAAAATTTTGGGAATTCTGTTTTTTAAAAAAATCTTCAGTCCATTGAATGAACTACTACTAATGATAATAATAGTGAATAACACCCATTGAAAACCAAACCCGTTGTCGCTGAGTCCGTCTCAACTCACAGTGACCCTATAGGACAGAGTAGAACTGCCCCATAGGGTTTCCAAGGCTGTAATCTTTATGGAAACAGACTACCACATCTTTCTGGTGTGGAGAAGCTGGTGGGTTCAAACCACCTACTTTACCGTTAGCATCCGAATGCTTTAACCACTGTGCAGCCAGGGCTCCTTAAAAAAAAAAAAATTTTTTTTTTTTTTTACTACGGAAAATTACATGTATTAAAACAATCTAATTCTTACTTTAACCCTATAAAGTCGGTACTGATATTATTCCCAGTTTACAGAAGCACAAAGAGGTTGAATAACTTGCCCACTGTCACAGAGCCAGGAAGTGGCAGGGGCTGACTTTGAACACTGGACAGTCTGGCTCCAGAATTCATGCTCTTTATCAGTACACAGCCAAATTGATGACTGAAAATGCTGAGTATCGTGCTACAGATTCAAGGAGTGGGCTCGTCTGCCACTGAACTGTGGCAGTTTCTTCATCTGTAAAATGAATATTCTCTAATAAGCCTGTCAACTCTGTAATTCTGAATTTTAATTATGTCTGCACTTCTTAATAGAAGTCTGGAGAACAGTCACTGTAGTTTCAGGAAAAAGCAAACGTCATAGTTTTACGAATTTGGAAAGACAGGTTTGGACTTTCATTCAGGAAGGCTGAGACACTTGAATCTAGAGGTGCTAGAGAAACTTCTGGGAGAGAAAACCAAAAGGTGGTTTGATTCCAGGGGAAGTGATAGCAGATAGTGTTGTTCTACTCTGTTGTATAGGGGCACTATGGGTCGGAATTGTCTTGATGGCGATGGATTTTAGGGACTCATTGGGGATGGTGGTGGTTCAGTGGTAGAATTCTCATCTTCCATGCAGGAAACCCAGGTTCAATTCCCGGCCAGCCACCTGTCTGTCAGTGGGGTGTAGAGATGTGGTATAGAGGAATCCCAGAGGGATTCATCTAGAGTAGAAGCTGTGAATAGTGAAAAAGAGTTCAACTTAGTAGATGACGTTGGCATTATGTTTTGTGAATTTGGAACTGATATTGGGAGAATACTGTATTTTTACACAAATAACACGTGCCTTCTACATTTGTTTGCCAACCAAGGCCTCCCTCGCCCCAGGTATTTTCTTAAGCTCTATGCTAATTTTTTTTACAGCAATGTGTTAAAAAAAAAAAATGGCACAGCAACGACTACGAAAATGCCTGGGGTAGAGGGTGAAAAGAACAGTTGGCAAACAAATGTCGAAGACCTGCGTTATTTGTGTAACATAAGGTAATAGCAATCGTTCTTAAAATTTATCATTCTTAAAATGCGAGTCTTATAGTAGAGGCAGCATGTAGAGAGAGCATAAGGGCTCCGGAGTGGGACATAGGTTAGGATCTCAGCTCTGCCACTTTTAATTTGTGTCCCTGAGTGTTTTAATATTCTTCTTAGTAAAATAGGAATCACATTAGCAATTAATAGGGACTCAATAGAAGAAGCCCTGGTGGCATAGTTGTTAAGAGCTCAGCTGCTAACATAAAGGTCTGCGGTTTGAACCCACCAGCTGCTCCATGGGAGAAAGATGTGGCAATCAGCTTCCGTAAAGATTATAGCCTTGGAAGCCCCATAGCGTTGTTCTACTCTGTTGTATAGGGGCACTATGGGTCGGAATCGACTTGATGGCGATGGATTTTAGGGACTCATTGGGGATGGTGGTGGTTCAATGGTGCAATTCTTATCTTCCATGCAGGAAACCCAGGTTCAATTTCCAGCCAGCCACCCGTCTGTCAGTAGGGGCTTGTGTGATGCTATGATGCTCAGCAAGTTTAAATGGAACCTCCAGACTTTTTTTTTTTTTTTCCAGACTAAGATGGACTGAAAAAAAAGGCCTGGTGATCTACTTTCAAAAGTTAGCCAGTGAAAATCCTGTGGATCACAACGGTCCAATCTGTAATTGATCATAGAAATGGTGCGAGACCTGGTATTTCATTCATTGTGTTATGAATCACCACGAATCAGGGGCTAACTTGACAGCAGCTAATAGCAACAACAACAGGGACTCAATAAAACACTACTTTCCATTCCAACAGGCCAAGATTGCTTCTTTCCCCACTCCCACACCCAACCTAAGAATATCAAAGCCCAACCAACTCTTAGAGATTGTGAAAAGTTTTGATCTTCAAAAAGAATGAAGATGTTATATTTGCCACTGATATTTCTTTAAAGCTGCCTTATACTTTTTCCAAGGTCTTGACCCTGATATCAGAGAAGAGGGTATAGGAATATAGTGACAAGCAGCAAAACAAGCAACCCAAAGTTTTTGTTGTTGTTGTTAGGTACTGTCAGTTTGTCCCCACTCATAGAGACCCTGTGTACAATAGAACAAAACACTGTCTGATCCTGAGACAACCCCGCAATCGTAGTTATACTTGAGCTCATTGTGGCAGCCACTGTGTCAATCCATCTCTCTGAGGGTCTTCCTCTTTTATATTGACCCTCTACTGTGTATGAGGTCCTTCTCCAGGAACTGATCCCTCCTGAATGATATGTCCAAAGTATGCGAGACAAAATCTTGCCATCCTTGAGTCTGAGGAGCATTCTGGCTGTACTTCTTCCAGGACAGACTTATTTGTTCTTTTGGCAGTCCATGGTATATTCAATATTCTTCCCCAACACCGTAACTCAAAGGCATCAATTCTTCTTCTGTCTTCCTTATTCATTACCCAGCTTTTGAATGCATATGAGGTGATTGAAAACACCATGGCTTGGGTCAGGCACACCTTAGTCTTCAAGGGGACATCTTTGTTTTTTAACACTTTAAAGACGTCTTTTGCAGCAGATTTGTCCAATTGATTTCTTGACTGCTGCTTCCATGGTCTTTGATTGTGGGTCCAAGTAAAATGAAATCCTTGACAACTTCAATCTTTTCTCTGTTTATCATGACGTTGCTTATGGGTCCAGTTGTAAGGATTTTTGTTTTCTTTATGTTGAGGTGTAATTGATAGTGAAGACTGTGGTCTTTGGTCTTCATCAGTAAGTGCTTCAATTCCTCTTCACTTTCAGCAAGCAAGGTTCTGTCATCTCTATATTGCAGGTTGTTAATGAGTCTTCTTCCAATCCTGACGCCCCATTCTTTTTCATATAGTCCAGCTTCTTGTGTGCCTCATGATCTATGTACACGTTCCTCACAAGCACAATTAAGTGTTCTGGAATTCCCATTGTTTGTAATGTTATCCATAATTTGTTATGATCCACATATTCAAATGCCTTTGCATAGTCAATAAAATGCAGGTAAATATCTTTCTGGTATTCTCTGCTTTCAGGCAGGATCCTTCTGACATCAGCAATGGTATCTCTGGTTCAACGTCCTCTTCTAAATCTGGCTTGAATTTCCTTCATTACTATTAGTTCTTGATGGTATGCTACCTTCTGAAATAATTGAATGTCAAACAATTATTTTTGGTACAGTGGCTGTATATTCTTTCATCTTCTTTTGATGCTTCCTGCATTGTTCAGTATTTTGCCCATTAAAAAACCCCAAACCCATTGCCTTCGAGTCGATTCTGAGTCATAGCGACCGTTTTAGACAGAGTAGAACTGCCCCATAGAGTTTCCAAGGAGCACTGGACCAATAAGCACCTAACCTTTTGGTTAGGTGTGTGGATATTATCCTATCACTAGCAGTGTTGTACTTTAGGATAGATCTTGAAATGTTTTTTTTTTTTTGACAATGAATATGATGCCATTTCTCTTCAAGTTGTAATTCCTGGCATACTAGACCACATGATTGTCTGATTCAAAATGGGCAATACCACTACACATTCTGGTACATTCCACATTCTGATTATAAATAAATGTTTCCAGCTGTTTCTTCTCATTTCGAGTCAACCTTAATGACGTGGAGGGAGTCAAGCTTTCGGGACATTCATTTGCTGCTGTGGCATGACTCAAAATGAGAAGAAAGCTCAAAGTTAGAAGGGACCAACTTGCTCCCAAAGGGTCCAGTAGGGCTCCTCTAAGAAATCCTAATAGGGAGTTTCCCCTCTTCGATCTTATTTCTCACCTTCACCTTGGGCAGGTTTTCAGTGATGAATTTTTTTATAAGTAGATCATCAGGTCTTTCTTCTTAGTCTGTCTTAATCTGGAAACTCCACTGAAACCTGTCCCCCATGGATGACCTTGCTGGTACTTGAAATACCAGTGGTATAGCTTCCAGCATCACAGCAACACAAAAGCCATTGCAGTATGATAAACTGACAGACAAGTTTCAAAATAAAGAAAACAAAATCCTCCCAACTGGACCAATAAGCACCATCATGATAAACAGAGGAAATACTGAAGTTGTTAAGGGTTTCATTTTACTTGGATGCACAATCAATACCCATGGAAGCAAACAGCGTATTGCACTAGGCAAATTGTTCTGCAAAAGGCCTCTTTAAAACGTTAAAAAGCAAAGATGTCACTTTGAGGACTAAGTGTGCCTGTCCCAAGCCATGATGTTTTCAATCACCTCGTATGCATGCGAAAGCTGGACAATGAATAAGGAAGACCGAAGAATTGATGTCTTTGAATTATGGTGTTGGTGAGGAATATTGAATGTACAGTGGACTGCCAGGAGAACAAATCTGTTTGGAAGAAGTACAGCCAGAATGCTCCTTAGAAGCAAGAATGGCGAGCCTTCGCGTCATGTGCTTTGGACATATTATCAGGAAGGAACTAGCCCCTGGAGAAGGATATCATGCTTGGTAAAATAGAGGGTCAGTGAAAAAGAGGAAGACTCTGGCTGAGATGAATTGACACAGTGGCTGCCACAATGGGCTCAAGCATAACAATGATTATGAGGATGGTGCAGGAGCGGGCAGTGTTTCATCCTATTGTACATAGGGTCACTATGAGTCAGGACTGGATGGCGCACCTAACAATGACAACAACCTTGGACAGGGCCTGGGGGCAATTGCTGGACTGACTTCACTGGAGAGAGGGTTACTCAGAGAAGGAGCCTCCATTCTGCTGCTTCTCAGGGTCCCCAAAATGGAAGAAAGAGCAGCCTTAACATTTACTCCAAGGGAATAGTGGGAAGAGGCAAGACTGCCACATATATAGGTGCAAAAAGGGCAACTAGGGGAGGGTTTAAAGAGCCTACCTGTATTAGTTTCCTATTGTTATTATAACAAATTAACATGACAATGACTTAAAACAACACAGATTCATTATACATCTGGACGTCAAAAGTCTAAAATAGGTTGGAAGGGCTGTATTCCTTCTGGAGTCTCTAGGGGAGAGTCCATTTCTCTGTATTTTCCAGGCTTTAGTGGTTGCCCACGTTCCTTGCCTTGTGGCCTCACATCACTCCAACCTCTGCTTCCACTATTACATCCCTGTCTCAACCTCTGCTATCATCATTACATCACGTTCTCTGACTCTGACCCTCCTTCCTTCCTCTTATAAGGACCCTTGTATTTACAGTGGGCCCACCTGTATAGTCCAAGATAATCTTCCCATCTCAAGACCCTTAAATTAGTCACATCTGCAAAAGTCCATTATGCCATGTGAAGTAACATATTCATAGGTTCCAGGGATTAGGACGCTGACATCCTTGGTGGGGGCGGAAGGGAGGTGGGTGTGCCATCATTCAGCAGACAATACCACCTAATCTTTGGTACCCAGAAATTTGGTTTTTATCCTAGTTAATTGTGTGACTACTCACATTTTCTCTCTAAGCCTTGCCTGCCACAGTTGTAAAATGGAAGTAGTAATATTTTACTTGATCGCTTTACTGTGAGGATCCGTAAAGGTGATCTATACAAAATGTCTACTACTGTGCCTGGTGTGGTATAACAGTACAATCAATGTTAGTTTTCCTCTTCCTTCTCTGGCACAGGAGCCTTGTGGTGCAATGGTTAAGCACTTGGCTGCTAACCAAAAGGTCGGTGGTTCCAATCCACAAGCCACTTGGAAGGAGAAAGACATGACAGTCTGCTTCCGTAAAGATTGGAAAACCTTATGGGACAGTCCTACTCTGTC
This sequence comes from Loxodonta africana, assembly GCF_030014295.1. NCBI lineage: Eukaryota > Metazoa > Chordata > Mammalia > Proboscidea > Elephantidae > Loxodonta > Loxodonta africana. The sequence goes on along the minus strand of NC_087346.1, from coordinate 103,982,995 downwards.
CTTTAGGGTTGTTATGAGTTAGAATCAACTCAACGGCAGTGGGTTTGGCTTTTTTGCTTTCTCTAACACATGATGAATAGGCATTATGGGTTGAGGGTTGGAAAGGGCATTGGGACTATTGGCAGCTGGTGCAGATTGAGTTCCTGGGAAAAGCAGACTCTGAGATGGAGATTTGTGTGCAGGAAATTTGCAGGGTTGGGGGCTTTTGGGATGAATACCTGTGGAGTTGTGAAAGAAGAAGGATTGGGCTGAGGGAGAGGTTGGGATGCAATGCACATGCAATAAAGGCTGCAACCAATTGCGTGAGGCACTTTGGAGCTGGGATGGCCCTTCAGAGCTAACCTGTGTTAGGGCAAGGGGCTAGCCCTAACCAGTCATTAGATATAGGCTGATCCAGCAGTGGGAGGCATGGTGTAGGCCAAAGTGAATCTCTCCCACCAAGGCAATCCCTGGAGAGGACTCATCAGACACCAACATTCCCGGCAGTTGTAGGGAGGCATGCCTCACATACAGGAGTGGTGGAGGTTGCAGAAGGGTACCATGGCATCCCTTACAGCTGCTAGCTCTCTTCTTGAGTGAAGACCGGAAAGAAAATAGACCGTAAAGAGCAGGCGGTGAAACTCAGACCTTCCCAAGCAAATAAGCCTGATGTCAAATCTTATCTGTGCTGTTTTCTGTTGTGTGATTCTGGGCATGTCCCTTAACTTCTCTGTTTCAGCTTCCTCATCTCTAAATTGTTGTTGTTAGCTGCCATCAAGTCAGACCCTGACTCATGGCAACCTCAGGGACAATGGAATGAAACGCTGCCCAGTCCTGAGCCATGCCCTGTGATCGGTGGTAGATCAGACCACCGTGATCCATAGGGTTTCCATTAGCTGAGTTTTGGAAGTAGATCATCAGCTCTTCTTTCTAGTCTGTCTTAGTCTGGAAGCTCCACTGAGGCTTGTTCAGCATCACAGCAATGCGCAAGCCCCCACGGACAGACGGGTGGTAGTTGAGTATGAAGCACATTGGCTGGGAATTGAACCTGGGTCTCTGGCATGGAAGGTGAGAATTCTACCACTGAATCAACAATGTACTCTTCTTAGAATTGCTGTAAAGATTAAATAGAGTAATCAGTGTAAAATGCTTAGTGTAGTACCTGTCATTTAGCCTGTCCCTTACTGTTAGATTTGGTGATTCACGTTATTATTCAATTACTTGAATTATCCAATTATTATTCAATCATTGAATCAATAAACAAATCCAATTGATAAATTATTTCAAGTGTACTTGTTTCGTAAGCTCAACTCACAATCCCTTACTTACTTTATTCTTTTTGACCCAAACTCAGACATTTAATATGTGAGCTGGAAAGGAAGGGGAAAAAACCCTACAAGAATGCCCAGCAGGTGACACCAGTCATGATTTAAGACACATATCAGTAAAGTCTGGGATAAAGAAGATAGAACCTGGAGCCCGGCTGCCCAGGTGACACTCCCGGTGTGCCACGAACTAGCTGGGTGACCTTGCAAGGTCATTGTGAGAACCAAACAAGATACATGTGTGAAGCTCTCAGGACACCCTTTGACACATAGTAGGTGTCATATGCGTTTGTTATTGTTGTTCTTGTACTACAATATTTCCACAAGGGCAACACTGAGGGAAGAAAACCCTAACTCAGGCCTAGCAGGCTCACCAAGAAGTTTAACACATTTGGAGTACACAGACTGAATTTCTAAAGTTAGCTGCAAATCCTTGGTGTCATCTGTTACTAAATTAACCCTTCACTAACGCCAATCCCCTGGGTTATGTGTTTAATCATTTACAATTGCAACAGGGTGGCCAAAGAAGATGTTTTCTTTAGTTGGAGGTGGGACTGGATGGAGAAGAGAGTGGAATATAGAGATGCTTAGGAAAATTCATTCCAGAGATTAGCCAAAGGAATATGGCGTTCCTTAACAATCCTGAGCCTTCTTTGAAGGTAGAGTAAGGTAGGTAAAGTAAGGTATTTTGAACCCCTTATGCATTATATGACCTTTTCCTAATTCTTCTTCTTTTTTAATCTAGAAAGATTACTAGAAGTTCTCTTACCCCTATCACAATGGGTAAAAAAGGCTCAAAACTGGGGAAACTTCAGACACTCTAATCCCTACAGATCTGCCACTTTCCCCATATTAAAGCAGTTGCTATTGAGTCGATTCTAACTCATGGTGACCCCATGTGTGTCAGAGTAACTGTATTCCAGAGGGTTTTTAATGGTGATTTTTGGAAGTAGATTGCCAGGCCTTTCTTCTGAGGAGCTCTGGGTAGACTGGAACCTCCTACCTTTGGGTTAACAGCTGAGCACATTAATCGTTTGCACCACCCAGGGACCTTTTCCCTGTCTTACATGTTACCTAATTTCTTTCTCCCAAGCCCATCCCAGCCTGGTACACATGTACTGGAAAGGGTTGAAGAAAACATGAATCGTCAGAACAAAGCTGAGACTACACTATTTGGACTTGGAAATGTGGAGTGTAGATCTAAGAGGACACTCTGTCACCAGAGGGCCATGCTCAGGGCTGGGAGCTCTTGCCCCAACCCCCTGTCTCCACTCCTTGCTCCTCCCTCTGTATTAAGTTGAAAAAACATCAGATGTTTACTTTGATTTTTCTTTTCAAGCATGCATGATTTTCAAGCCCAACTTGTTAGGGACATGGCCCCACTGGGCCCTGGCTGACTTCACTGGCTCCCTATCACACCAAGCAAAAAAAATAAACAACCTACAGAAATCCCAAGTCTCATAGCAAGTCAGTTTTTTTGGACTCATTTAAACTTTCTCCAAGAGTAATTCCTTGTTCGTTTTATTTGGTTAAGGGTCACAGTAAAACTTCTTCTGTAACTGTGGTGTCAGAGTTTTTTTAAAAGACCTAAGCCATAAAACAAATGCACAAAATGTTTTGATGAAAGGGACAATCATGCTGTTTGTATCTTTTAGAAGCCAAAGAACTTCTGGTGACCCAAAGTTTTGGCATTTAGGGAGATACTTAGCAGGCAGGATCGTGCCCCTGATTTTTATCTTTGTGGATTTAAACTCAGTAAAAGTCAGTTCCCAGAGATATTATTAATAGGCAGGAATGGACTGTATATTTCCTGCACTGACTTTCCATATCAGAAGGTGTGGCTGATTTTTAACATAGTGATTTTTACTCCACAGAAACAAATAAGAACAGGCAAACAAATAGTCGTGGGACTTAAGGGAAAATCCCCAAAATAAAACGTATGTGAATCTATTCTTTTCTATGTCCAGTGCCACCATCCTGGGGCAGTCAACACCCTCTCTTACAGAGGCTGCTGTTTTCAGTGGCCTCTAACTGATCTCCTCATGTCAATGTTTTGCCCAACTCCTGCCTGTTTTTGACATACACAGCAGCCAGAGGGATCTTCACGAACGTGTTAATAAAATCAGGTTATACCACTCCTCTGACTAAAATTTTATGGTAACGTCCCTTGCTCTTAGGATAAACCCAAAGCTCTCACTATGGGTACATGGCTCTGTGTGATCTGGCCCCTGCTTTTTTCTCCAGGTTTAACCCACTATCCTCTAGCCCCACTAGACTTTAGTTCCTTAAGTAAGCTTTTTCAGGCCTCAGGGTCTTTGCGCGTGCTGACTCTTTCTCCTTCTCATTCTTTAGACCTCAGCTTAAATGTCACTTCTTCAGGGAGAACTTCTCTGACTATACTTTGTAAACTAGGTTTCTCCTCCTTGTTTTTTTTTTGGGGGGGGGGATTTTAGTCCTCTTATATTATTTATTTATTACAATTTGTCATTATTATTAATTTTTTGAATTTTTTTGTCTGCTTACTGCAATTAAATATAGAGGGTTAAAATTAGGTGTTTCTTGTTTACCATTGTATCACTTAGGTCTAGCCAGGCACTGGGTACATATTAGGGACTCAATAAATATTTTTTAAATGAATGTCTTAGCCTGAGTTTTACCAGAGGAGCAAAACCAGTGAAGCGTATATATAAATATATATAGAGAGAGAGCGATTTACTTCAAGGAAATAACTCACACAATTGTGGGGGCTGGCAAGTACCAAATCTGTGGGTTAGGTGACAGGCTGAAAACTTCTGATGGTTCACGTGGTTGAAGGGGCTGAAAAACTCAAAATCTTCAGGTCAGGCAGCAGGCTGAAGGTTTCTGCTGGTTTACATTCCAGGAACTGAAGGTCAGGCAACTAGAAGAGTACAGGGTCAAGAAAGAGAGAGCGAGCGAGCCTTGCCAGAACATCCATTTATACACTGGAGGCAGGTCACATGCCCAAGGAAACTCCTCTTTCAACTGATTGGCTGTTCACATCAGATCACAAAATAGGTTATCATATTACATTATGGAAGCACAATCAGTCCAATGTCTGCCAAACCACTGAGAATCATAGCCTAGCCAGGTTGACACATAACATTAACCATCACAATGAATAAACACTTATTCCAATAAGGGGTTGTTAACATAGCTGCCTTTTCCACAAAGTAGCCCATTTTTAAAGGTTTAATTTGATTAAACTCTAAATAGCATTGAAGTGTCTACTAAAATTACCTAGCTCTATAGTTCACTGAGATTTTTTTCACCCCCGATTCCTTATGTTTGTCCTTTGTGAATTCCATAAATTCCATGAGTATGAATGTATGCTAGAATATGGGCTTTATTTTGCCTGTTTTGTTTACTGCTATATCTCCAGTGTCTAATCTGGAATAGTCCTTGGTACATAGAGCATTATACCCGCATACAAATATACACACATGTATACATCTATATGTTTACGTCTCTGTCTCTACTTATGGCTATTGCACATAAAATCTATCTGGGATGAATTTCTAAACTGATTTAGCAATGAGACTATAAACCCACAGAGCAATGCTTTTTATGATACAGACTTTTCAAATGGCAGTCTATCAGCTGGAACTAGCCCACAGCAGTGCATTGTTTGACCTGGTTAGGATTAAAAAAAAGAAAAATGTTTTTAATTAGTTTTGAATATTTTTTTAAAATTAGGAAATTTCATATAAAAATCTTGATGCCATTCTTCTTGAAAAGCCAGAAGATAAGGCCGTACGGGGTCCTTTTTGCCACAAGGCACATGGAGCTGAAGCTGGGTAGCAGCTGCCCCTATGGAGGGGCACATCCTATTCATTTCCTGTAGCTAATTTTTTATATGGCATCCCTTCGCTAACAGTTTATGCTCATGGAAGAGTCTGCTCCACTACATATTTCCTGAAAATAATAGTGGGTGATTTTTTAACTAGGTAAATATAGGCTTCCATCAGGAAATTCATCAGAAATGAAGAACCAACTCAGGAATATTAGTGCAAGATTGAGATGGAGTTAGGCCTGGTTAGTCCTTTAGAGATTAGTTCAAAGCTCTTTGCAAGTGGTACAGTAGGAGGTGGCTGGAATAGAAATTACTTACCCTCAAGATCTTCTACGTTGTTAAATTCTGGACAGGGAGGAAGAAGTTAAACCGATTTCTTCCTCATTACCAAGCTAACTCAGCTCATAATTATTCAAGGGCACCACGCCCCAATTGCCCAAGAAGGGAGGCAACAGCGTATAGGCAACATTTACATCTGTTACTGGTCCATATGATTTGGAAGTTGGCGAACAACTAGTGCCCTGATAAGACAAGTCCAAGTGCACATTCTACCAATTAATGATGGGTTAACAGCAGCAGCAACAGAACATCATCATCATCATCATTGTGGAAATCTGAGTTTTGACATTTGGACATTTGAAAACAAGTTAAGACCCCAAACAATATAAAAAGCTGCTTGAGCTTGATATGTTAAAGGGGCTCAAGCTACATTTGGTCAGGAAATACTTTGGCAATATGTGGGCAAAACCAAACCAAGCCAGTTGCTGTTGAGTTGATTTTGACTCATGGCAACTCTATCTGTATGTCACAGTAGAGCTGTGCTCCATAAGATTTTCAAGGCTGTGACTTTTCAGAAGTAGATCACCAGACCTTACTTCCAAGGATTCCCTGGGTAAGTTGATTGTGGAGCACTTAATTGTTTGCACCACCCAGGCCTAATATGTGGACTAAAACCCGTTGCCCTCGAGCTGATTCCAGCTCATAGCAACCCGACAGGACAGAGTAGATCTGCCCCATAGGGTTTCCAATGAGAGGCTGGTGGATTCAAACTACAGACCTTTTGGTTAGCAGTCAAGCTCTTCACTGCTATGCTACCAGGGCTCCAAAATGTGGACAGTAGGGTCAAAACAAGCAATTTATGAGGCCTAGAAATGAGTTATTGGCCCAATTAAATCTTGGTTGATTTTAAAATGATAATTTAAGCTTATTATAAGCATTTCTATTTAAAATTTTGCCTCTAGTCCCTTATTGTTTTGGTCACTGTGGGAAAAAAACCCAGGCCTGGTGAGGGTAAATACGTCCAATGCTGTGGAGTTGGATTTAGCCCAGCAATTACATACATTTTTACAAGTGCTACTAATTGTCCCTTAAAATAAACTGGGATGCTATGAAAATGGATGTCACAGTCTAAATTTACTTGTCTATTTTGAAATCTAATTCATGGCTTCCACTTAAATGTTTACAGATTATAGTGAAAAAAAAAAAAGAACTATCAAAATTATAAAATGTTTGAGCATCATTTGTGGGGAATTTATCCTTCATGATTTAATTAAGTAGTACAGCGAGGCTGCTCAGGTTCATGCCTGAATACAAATATCTTGCACCCCCAGTACTACTGGAAGCCAGAAGTTTTACCTCAACACAGCTAGTTTTTCTTCCTTCTTCTTCTTCTTTTTTTTTTTAAAGTGGGCAAAAACAAGAATGTAGGGAATTGGAAAAGAACGCTTTTTAAAACATGCACAAATTGACACAGAGTCACTGGAATCGTAGTGCTGCCCTATGCTTAAGAGCCACAATCTTGGATTGGAACTGATCTGGGATTCCTGGTCTACCCCACTTGACTCCCCAGCCTAGATCATCTGAGCTCCAGAACCAAGGATGGAGTTTATTTAAAATACAAATGGCTGAGAAGATTCTGATTGCTTAGTTCTAGGTTAATATTTGAAAATCTGTATTTTATAAAATTCCTCAGGTGTATCCGATGATCAGCCGTATTAAGGAAGTACTGATCTAGTACTTCCTTAAGAGGACGACGTAAAGGAATGGACTTGTCATCCGATGTCCTTCAAACTCAGGGGAGCTTCGAACCCATGCTCTGAATAAGTTAAGAACCCTCCAGGTTGATTTGCTACTTGCTGTCCAATTGTCTCAGATTCAAATGCCAAATTCAAGGCGAATGATTATAAAGGGATGGGCAATCTGAAGATTTGGGGTCTTGTTATCTTTTTGCTTCCAACCTGCAGTGTGGAATCATCTTTCTGGGCTGGAGCATTATCTATCTGTAAAGTGAAAGAGGTGGAATAAATGGCTCCTAATTTTTTTTTTTTTTTAAGACAAAGATCTCACTACCTGTCTGACAGTTTGTCTACTGTGGTAGCTTGTGTGTTGCTGTGATACTGAAAGCTATGCCGCTGGTATTTTAAATACCAGCAGGGTCACCCAAGGTGGACAAGTTTCAGTGGGGCTTCCAGACTAAGACAGGATAGTAAGAAAGGCCTGATAATCTACTTCGGAAAATTTGCCAATGATAACCCCATAGATCACAATAGAATATTGTCCAATATGGTGCTGGAAGATGATTCCCTTAGGTTGGAAGGCACTTGAAATACACAGTGGGCACAATAATGGACTCTAGTATACTAAGAATGGATTGTAAAAATGATGCTGGACCAGGCAACATTTCTTGCTATCGTACACGGGGTTGCCAGGAGTCAGAGCTGACTCCACGGCAACTAACAAGACGACAAAGATTGCAAACCCATGGGCCCAGGCCACATCCAACCTATAGATTTATTTGATTTTTGGTCTTTTTTTTTTTTTTTTAATTGAAGTGAAAACATACACACCAAAAAATTCTCCAACACAACAACTTCCGCATTTACAGCTCAATGACATTGATTACATTTTTTCTTGCCCTGCCACCATTATCACTATCCTCATCTAAAACATTCCATCACCGTTAACATAAACTCAATGCCTCTCAAACAAACACTTCCTCTTTTTCCCTCCCTGCCTGCCCAGGTAACCATTAATAATCTTTGTTTTCTATTATTTGCTTATTTCATGTGAGATCATATGGTATTTGTCCTTTTGCAACTGACTTATTTTGCTCAGCATAGTGTTTCCAAGGTTCGTTAATATTGCGGCACACATCAGAATGTCATCTTTTTATTGCTGCATAATATTTCATTCTATGCACATACCACCTTTTGCTCATCCACTCATCTATTATTGTACATTTTGGTTGATTCCGCCTTTTGACTATTGTGAAAATGCTGCAATGACTATTGGTGTACAGGTTTCTGTATGCATTCCTGCCTTCACTTCTGGGTACATACCTAGGATTGAAACTGCAGGTACGTTCAACTTTTTAAAGACCTGCCAAGTTGTTTTCCATAGCGGCTGCACCGTTTTACATTCCCACCAGCAATGAATGAAGGCTCTTGTTTCTCCACAACCTTGCCAACACTTGTTTTTTTTGTTTTATTTTGTGTGTGTGTGTGTGTTTTTATCATTGCTATCCTAGTGGTGGTGAGGTGCTATCTCATTGTGGTTTTGATTTGCATCTTCCTAATAACTAATGAGGAACCCTGGTGGAGCAATGGTTAAGTGTTCAACTGCTAACCAAAAGGTCTGCGGTTTGAACCCATCAGCCACTCAGCAGGAGAAAGATGTGGCAGTCTGCTTCCGTAAAGAGGATAGCTTGGAAACTCTATTGGGCAGTTCTGCTCTGTCCTATAGGGTCACTATAAGTCTAAATGAGTAATGACTAGTGAAGTCAAGCATCATTTAATGTGCTTGTTGACCATTTGAATACCCTCTTCGGTGAACTGTATGTTCAAAGCCTTTGCTCCTTTTTTTGATTGAGTTGTTCTTCTTTTCGTTGTTAAGTTGTAGAAGTTTTATATCTGTATTGGCTATTAGGTCTTTCTCTGCTATATGGTTCCTGAAAATTGTCTTCCAATCTGTAGGTTGTCTTTTCACTTTGTTGATAAAATCCTTTGATGTATGAAAATATTATTTTTATTTGTCTTTGCTGCTCAGGTTATCATACCTGATAATCTATGGCTAAACACTGGGTCTCACAGCCTCACCCCTACATTTCCTTTTAAGATTTTTATGGTTTTAGTTTTCACATTTAGGTCCTTGATTCATTTTGAATTGATTTTTGTGTGTGGTGTAAAGAAAGCATGAATCCTGATTCCTTCTTTTGCCTGTGGAAATCCAGTTTTCCCAGTACCACCTTGGAAGACCCTTCCAACCTGCAGATTTATATTTCTTGGGCCTGCCTGGTGTTGGAAAATGAGCTTGAAGAGTTTCCAAATAAGGAGATTTCACAAAATTCTGGATTTTCAGCCTGTCTTAGAAAATTGGAAATTCTGGGCAACACTGAGCTCCTCGTTCTTACCTAGCAGCTGTCACTTGGGTAGAGCAGTATCTGCCCCTCTTAAAGGGTATGAGATCTGACATCCAATAATGGTCTCCCCTTTTACCCACCAGCCTGTTCATACATGTATATTTCCTGATTGGCGCCTGTAGGTGTTGACTCTTGCCCCAGGGCCATCTTCAGTGCTAACATTCTTTGATTCTCTAGATAGCACCAAGGGGCGTCTCCTTTAACCTGGTCTGAGCCTGACTGGCACCCTTCACAGCTGCTCGAGCCTTCTTAATTTTTGAGTTAGAAAAGCAATTTCTGCTGTTCCTTTTACAGGGTATGGTATTGTTGCTATCAGCTGCCATTGTGTCAGCTCCTGACTCATGGTGACCCATGCACGATGGAATGAAATACGGGTCGATCCTGTGTCATCCCCATGATCAGTTGTGGGCCAGCCCATTGTGACACACAGGGCTTTCACTGGCTAATTTTGGAAGTAGATAACCAGGCCTTTCTTCTCAGCCTGTCTTAGTTTGGAAGCTGTGTTGAAACCTATACAGCATCATAGCAACATGAAAACCTCCTACTGACAGGCAGGTAGTGGCTGTGCATGAGGGGCACTGGCTGGGAATAAAACCAGGTCTCCTGCATGGACAGTGAGAATTCTACCACTGAACCACCACTGCCCCCTTTTCAGGGTATAAGGAGTTTTTAAGGAGGAAGCAAGAGAGTAGGCAATTAAAGAAATGTGGCGGCTGCTTCTTCAGAAGAAGGAATGAAAATTTCTATGTTTACAAATTCCTAAGTACAATATATCCAAATGGACCATATTTAGGCTGAGTGTTTATACCAAGTGTTTTAAAACTGCATGTTTCGTGCAGTTTTACCAAGAGTAAAGACATTACCAAATTACCAGGTTTTTGCAAATTATAACGAAAATTGTATGGCACTGAGTCCAAAATTCTTGTACCAATATAATAATTACCACATATCCAGCATTACTGAAAGGAAGTGGCTTTTCTGAGAAAATAAAAAGTAGTAAAAAACCTTTTAACCTTTTCAGAAACATTTTAAGCCTAAAGGTGTGAGGATTTAGGCTGAGGGGCTTGTGTTTTGGATGTTATTGAGTTGTTATAAACCTGATTGTGAAGTAATCAGATCTCATCATTATTGGAGGGATTGACATATTCAGGATATGTTTTTCACATCATTTTCACCTAAACTCCTTCAAAATAAGTTGAATACAAAAAGTGGTTAGTGTAGATATGACTCTTGGCTTACCAAAGAAAATTAATGTCAAACGCACAATCCCTGTATCATTTAACTCAGTTCAAACATTTCTTGGTCCTTAATTATGTGCATATTCTGTGTTATGTAAGATGTATAAAATCTGAGTCCAGAAGCCAGGGTATGTTACAGATATTAATGTTAGTTACAAAAACATTTGTTGGATGTTTTAAATGATTCTATTGTTCAGAAATAAACAATGCGCTACTGGAAAAGGGGAATCCCCGGGCAGTACAAATGGCTGATGCTCTTGGCTGCTAATTGAAAGGTTAGAGGTTTGAACCACTCAGAGGTGCCTTGGAAGAAAGGCCTGGCAAGCTAATTCTGAAAAACTGGCCATTGAAAACCCTATGGAGCCCAGTTCTAATATGACTTATATGGGGTCACCACTGAGTCAGAATTGACTCAATGGCAACTGGTTACAGGAAGAGAAGGAGGGTATCATTTAGGTTGGGGCTTGAAAAATAGGTTGAATTGGATGATGAAATGACAAGAAGCATTTAGGCAAAAGGCCTAACAAGAGCAAGGCATGTTTGGCGATTCTGCTGTGAATGGAACTGAAGCTTCATGCGTGATGAGAGAAGTAAAAAGGAGTGAAAACTGGCAAGAAATACAATTAAAAGCTAAGTTACAGCCAAACTGAGAAGGGTCTTAAGTGCCACGCTAAGGCACTGGAACATTATTTTTAGGTAATAGCGAAAGTCATTAAAGGTTTTGAGAGAGACATTGAAATACCATATTTTTATTTTAGGAAAATAACTCTCCCTGCATTGTACAGCATGGATTAGAGGGGTGGATATGAGAAGGGAGGAGCCAAAGTTATCTTGAGCTTTCTAACTTTCATTTGTTATTATCTTCTGCCTTAAGTCTATAAAATATCTATTAATTTGTATTTTGTTCTATTACATGGTTTAATGTTAATTTAATGTCAAATTTGAGTAGTGCCCTTCCTAGCTTACTGAGTTGTTTTGTTAAAGATACATATATCTCATTTTATTCTAAGGCATTCTTTTATTAAAAATTAGTATAAGTAAAAAAGTAACCACAGCAGCTTAATTATTTAAGAATATTTCCCCGTCTTTATGAATATCCTAAGGAGCCCTGGTGGCACAAGGGTTAGAACAGTTGGTTGCTAACTGAAATGTTGGTAGTTCAAACCTACCCATACCAGGTAATCTCCGGTAAAGATCACTGCCTAAAAAACCCTATGGGACAGTTCTACTCTGTTACATGGGGTAGTAATGAGTTGAAAATCAGCTTCATAGCACCTAACAATAAACAACATGAATATTTCTTCCTCCTCTGTCCCTCTTTCATTGTATTCTAAGCCATTTTGCAGTTCACTGAGAGCTATACTACAAGGTTTGCCCAAGGAGGCAGGTGATAGTAAAGTTTCAGATATGGTTTGGGGGCTCCGAATGATCCTTGATATCTCTGTTCTCTCTTGCGACAGCTGAGATTGTCATAAGACATATGGAATGGGAGCTATCAAGTTAAATGTGGTAGTAAACCAATAAACAAGAAATATGAATATGGAAAAGAAGTAGAAATGAAAAAAAGGGTAACCCACTGAGAAAGGGAAAAAAACAACACACGCATTAATTTTTCTGGTATGCCTTATATTGGTCCATATATATAGCACCTATTTCAGCCTCATGGAAAATGGATGATTTTCAGCAGAGTCTACCAATGACAGACCTTTGGGGACTTTGAAGGGAAAAGTGAGCCCTTACATATAAAATTACAACCATGTGAAATGTCTTCTTGCTGGGTCTGATATTATTACCGCACTGGCAGAGACATACTTAAAAGTTCAATTTGTGGAAAATATAGAAAATGACAGTTGATAAGGAATATAAGGCTGCTTCATGAATTTCATATAACTTGGGCAAGTTCTGCCCACTAGTATGCATGGCTGAAGAAAAAGTCCATGGAATGAGGGAAGGCTGAAGGTACTATTTCATTACTTTGTTAATATTTGTGTTATTTTGGAGGACTGTACACAAACTGCTTTCTGAATATTTGTGTTAAATATTACTATGACTAATTATGGAGCCCTGATGGCGCAGCGGTTAAGTGTTTGCTGCTAACCGAAAGGTCAGCAATTTAAACCCACCAGCCCAGTTCCCTGGGAGAAAGATGTGGCAGTCTGCTTCCATAAAGATTACAGCCTTGGGAACCCTATGGGGCAGTTCTACTCTGTCCTATAGGGTCACTATGAGTTGGAATCGACTCGACAATGGCAACTTTCTTTTTTTTACAACTAATTATAAAAAAATATTATATTCATGAAAATAATGCAATCTCAGAATACTTCGATGGGAAAGATGGTGAAGAGCTGTTAGTATACTGCAGTGCCCACATTCAGAGCAAAGGAAAGAGGTGGAGTTCCTTAAAGATGACAGTGCTAGGCACTAGAACCCCATGGCAACAAATTCTCTGTTATTTAATCATAAATTCTACTGATAATTCAAGATGGTCTGTCGCCTTTCCCACCAACATACAGAAGCCAAGGTTAAGACCTCCAGAGTCAGACAGGCTTGGGCTGGAAAGCTGCTCTGCTACTCATCAGCTAGGTGGTTTGGATCAAAACATCTAATCTTTATATTCCTCAGTTTCCTCATCTGTAAAACAGGGATAATAATCTCCTAGAGTTGTTCGAGTTTTAAATAGAGCATTCTTCTATAGCATGGTTTCTCAATCTGACACTATTGAGATTTTGGGCCAGATAATTCTTTGTTATAGGGGGCTGTTTTGCAGCATCCCTGGCCTCCACCCACTAGATGCCAGTAACAACCTTCTCCCTCCAGTTATGCCAATTAAAATGTCTCCATGCATCGTCAAATATCCCCTGGTGGACAAAACCACCCCATACTCTCCAACCACTGATCCAAAGTTATGTGCCTGTCACATAGTAATTGCTCAATAAATATTGAGTGACTTATGATCTTGGCTGCTAACCAAGTGTTGGAGTTTCGAGTCCAGCCAGAGGTATCTTGGAAGAAAGGGCTGGTGATCTATTTCTGAAAAATCAGTCATTGGAAACACTGAGGAGCATAAGTGTTCGCCACGAGTCAGAACTGACTCAATAATAACTTTTTTTTAATTCTTATTTGGATTGCCATTAAGGCACAGCAACTTGGCACTTACAGAATCTCTTCGTTTCCTTAGTCTTCATGAGAGTGCACAGAAAAATGGTCAAATGCAAGGAAGGAGCAGGGCAAGGGAAAGGATGAGTCACAAACTGTATAATCAGTTCCTGACAGGTTTGTTAATTTAGTGTTTTGTTTTTTTTTTCCCGCTATGGGGAAGAAGGTGACCTAACCCTTGGTTACCCCTGATATTTTCCAAGTTTTTACCAGGCTCTGCAGATGCTTGAGTAAAGAGAAGATTGTCACTGTACTAAGCTTGCTGTATGAGAAAAGGGAAAAAGATAACACGGTTAAATATGATACTCGCATCCTATCATACAAGTTTCGCTCTGGTGAGCCAAGCCGTCCTCGAATGTAATTTCCGTGTATTTCTTCACCTCTCACCTTCCACCATCGCAATCACTTAACCCACTGGCCCAGATAGCTGCATATTAACATTTAATACATGTGGAAGCGTTAGTGGGCTTTGACCAAAGCGTGGGGAAGTTTCTGATTTGCTTTTAGCTCTTTGCCCTTGAACCATTACATGAGTAATTCTTTAAAACTGCTAGGCCATTGCGAGAAGCCTAGCACATATTTTCTTGATTTAAGATAAAAATGAACAATTCCTGAAAAGACTTTGCCCCCTGATGCATGCAAGCTTTCATTCATTGAACAAATGTTGATGAGCTCTCATTATGCTGGACATTCTGTGCTAGGGAGGTTGAGGTGAACAGACACGGATTTTATTTTCCAGTGGATTGTATTGGGGGAGGGGGGGTTGGGAACCACAGACAAGTCAATGGGGAATTGCAATCCAGTGTGAGAAGTTGTAAGACGCAGGTGTGTCAATAGGCACATGGGGGCCAATTTAAACACATAGGAGGGCACCCAACCCAATCTTCAGAGGTTAGAGATGTTTCCTCTATCAAAAAGCAAATAAAAAGAGAACTATCCATCACTACCCTCCACTCCAATCATAATAGTAAATTAATTTAAAAAAATAAATTGCCGCACTGACAGAAAAATGCAAAAATCAATTTAGATCTTACACATTCAATTTGAATTCAAGAGGGAACCTGAAAGCTTGTGACATCTAAAGTGTGCCACCCCTCTTGAGACTATGTGGACAGCTCTTGTCTGGAGGCGAGACGAGAAGGCAGAAGGGGACAGGAGCTGGTTGAACGGACACGAGAAATACAGGGTGGAGAGAAGGAGTGTGCTGTCACAGTGTAGAGAGAGCAACTAAGGTCAAATAGCAATGTGTGTATAAGTTTTTGTATGAGAAACTGACTTGAATTGCAAACTTTCACTTAAAGCACAGTACAAAAAAAAAAGTGTGCAGCCCTGGTATATGCAAAATACAAAAGCATTTGGGAATAGGAATGTTTAATTTGGCGTAAGTGTTTAATTATTCCTACGTTTGTTCCAAAAAAAAATTTGAAGTAGCTATATTTGTCAAATGTTGTTGTTGTTAGGTGTCGTCTATTCGGCTCCGACCCACAGTGACCCTAGGTACAGAATGAAACACCACCCTGTCCTGCACCGTCCCCACAACCATGGTCACATTTGAGCATACCCCCGCAGAAACTGTGTCAGTTCATCTCATTGAGCATCTTCCTCTGTATTGCTGACCCTCTACTTTACTAAGCATGACGTCCTTCTCTAGGGACCTGTCCAAAATATGTGAGATGAAGTGTCCCTGTCCTTGCTTCAAAGGAGCATTCTGGTTGTACTTCTTCTAAGACAAATTTGTTCATTCATCAGGCAGCCCACGGTATATTCCATATTCTTCTCCAACACCATAATTCAAAGGCATCAATTCTTCTTTGGTCTTCCTTATTCATTGTCCAGCTTTCACATGCATATGATGCGATTGAAAATATCATGGCTTGGGCCAGGAGCACCTTAGTTCTCAAGGTGACATCTTTGCTTTTTAATGCCTTAAAGAGGTGTCACACTGGTTAAGTGTTTGGCTGCTAACCAAAAGGCTGGCAGTTTAAATCTACCAGCTGCTCCTTGGAAACCCTATGGGCAGTTCTACTCTGTCCTATAGGGTCGCTATAAGTCGAAATCATCTCAATGGCAACAGGCTTTTTTGCAGCAGGTTTGCCCAATGCAATACATCCTTTGATTTCTTGACTGCTGCTTCCATAGGTGTTGATGGTGGATCCAAGTAAAATGAAATCCTTGACAAATACAATATTTTCTCCATTTATCATGGTATTGCTTATTGGTCCAGTTATGAGGATTTTTGTTTTCTTTATGTTGAGGTATAATCCATACTGAAGGCTATAGTCTTTGATCTTCATTGGTAAGTGCTTAAAGTCCTCTTCACTTTCAGCAAGCAAGGTTGTGTCACCTACATATCCTCCAGCCCTGATGCCACATTTCTTCTTCATATAGTCCAGCTTCACTGATTATTTGCTCAGCATACAGATTCAATGAGTATGATGAAAGGATACAACTGTGACTCACACCTTTCCTAATTTTAAGCCACATAGTATCCCCTTGTTCAGTATGAATGTCTGCCTATTGGTCTATGTACAGGTTCTGCATGAACACAGTGAAGTGTTCTGGAATTCCCATTTTTCACAATGTTATCCATAATTTGTTGTGATCCACACAGTTGAATGCCTTTGCATAGTCAATAAACACAGGTAAGCATCTTTCTGGTGGTCTCTGTTTTCAGCCAAGATCCATCTGATATGAGCAATGGTATCCCTTGTTCCACGTCCTTTTCTGAATCTGGCTTGAATTTTTGGCAGTTCCCTGTAAATGTACTACTGCAACTGTTTTTAAATTATCTTCAGCAAAATTTTACTTGCATATTTGATAATTTCTGCATTCTGTTGGATCACCTTTCTTTGAAATGGGCACATATATGAATTTCATCCAGTCGGTTGGCCAAGTAGCTGTCTTCCAAATTTCTTGGCATAGACGAGTGACCACCTCCAGTGCTGCTTCCATTTGTTGAAACATTTTAATTGGTATTCTGTCAATTCCTGGAGCCTTGTTTTTCACCAATGCCTTCAGTGCAGCTTGGACTTCTGCCTTTAAAACCATCGTTTCTTGATCATGTGCTACCTCCTGAAATGGTTGACAGTCAACAAATTCTTTTTAGTATAGTGACTGTGTGTATTCCTTCTGTCTTCTTTTGATGCTTCTTGGGTCATTCAATATTTTGCCCATAGAACCCTTCAGTATTGCAACTCAAGGCTTGAATTTTTTCTTCAGTTCTTTCAGCTTGAGAGATGCCGAGTGTGTTCTCTTTCCTTTCGGTTTTCTAACTTGAGGTCTTTGCACATTTCATTTTAATCACTTTCCTTTGTCTTCTTGAGCCGCCCTTTGAAATCTTCTGTTCAGCTCAAATATTTACCAAATAGCAACTTATTTATTTTATTTTGTAAATTATGAAAATAATGAACATATTTTAATAAAAGCTCAAACAGTATAGAAACAAATAGAGCCAGAAGTAATCTCCTACCTAACCCCACCATTCTCCAATTCTGCCCCCTGGCCAGAGATGAATCCTGCTGACAGTTGGGTGTGTATCCTTTCAGAGATATATTTATATATTAGGTGGAACCATATAAAAATTGCTGTTTTTGGTCGAGGTATCAACAGCTTCATGTAATTCAACCTGATCTTTAACATAAATGCAATTATTTTACATATATTATTCTATATGTGTATATATATCCCTGGTGGCGTAGTGGTTAAGTGCTATGGCTGCTAACCAAAAGGTCATCAGTTCAAATCTCCAGGCACTCCTTGGAAACTCTATGGGGCAGTTCTACTCTGTCCTATCAGGTCGCTACGAGTCGGAATCGACTCGATGGCAGTGGGTTTTTGGGCTATTTTGTAAGTTCCTTTTTTCCCTTTAACTACACGTCTTTAAACGCTACGTGAACAAATAGAGATCAATCTTATTTCTTTGGCACATAACATCTTTAGAAGTATTATTTAACAAAAATAATCTTGAGATACGGTAAATGCTACAGAAAGGAGATACTCATGATGTTAGAGCTACTGGAAAAATTACTCATAATAAGCTACCAATGGAAAAATAATTCCTGGCCATCTGAAGTCAGCATGCCCAGAAAGCTCAGTTCTTTCCAAGTGGCCCACTGTGCCTGGTTAAGAAGTCCTTCAGAATGCAAACAAGAAAACGTTCCAGTCCTCTTCTCTGTCTGGAGCTGGATCTTGCTGGCTGGTGTAATTTACCTTTCAGCCACCAGTGTTCTCTAACTGCACTGTGCCGAGGCTCCAGGCTGTCTGGGAGAGAGGTTGGCTGGCTCCGAGACCAGGAGGCTGTAGTCTGAGACTCAGAACTAAGATGTTGTGTTAACAACAAATGTTAACTTAGTTTCTGATGACTTCCAGAATCTGAGGAGAGTGCCTGATCCTCCTACATTGTTGTCTAGTATATTTCATAATTGTATTTTTCATAATAATGCCCTCAGAGGGCAATTTGAATGGAAGCAAAACTGGATTTATAGTCAGAAAGTTTGCATCTTAATGTCTGCTCTACTGCTTTATTAGCTGATAGACTTTGGCTAAATTATTTAACCTCACTGAGACACAATTAATTTTATTAGCTATAAAATATAGTAAAAAAAATCTATAATTTATTGAGCACTTAATATATTTCAGGCTCTGTTCTTAGCATTTTCCGTGTATTAATTCATGCAATTCATATCACAGCCCAATGAGGTGGTTATGACCCTGTTCTCACCCCATTTTACAGATGAGGAAACTGAGTTGTGGAGAAGTTAAATAACTTGTCCAAGGTCACAGAGCTAGGGTGTGAGAAGAATGAAGGCAAGAGCTGCAGTGCTTGAAGAGAGATAAAGACAGAAGTAGGAGTGGTTTCAACATTTCTTGGCCACATGGCAACAAACAGGTCAGCAGCTTAAACTCTTGGAAACCCTATGGGCAGTTCTACTCTGTCCTATAGGGTTGCTCTGAGTTGGAACCAACTCAATGACAACAGGTTAGTGCTAATCCGAGTTGGTGATTTTTTTTTTCCCCTTCAACTATTGCCCCCATATCAGAGAATCAAAAAATTTGAGAGCTGTGTGGGAACTCAGAGATTGTTGAAGGCAAATTTCTTATCTTAGGAGGGGAGGATGCTGGATTCAGTGTCCTAGAGCTTGGGCAAGGTTGAGACTTGCTGATGAGAATGCTGAGCATAGATCTCCAGCTGGTTTTTCTACTGTGCTTTGCTGCCTACTGTTCTCAGCCATTCCCACCATTTTTCCCATTTGAGAAACCACTGGAGATGGCTAAGAAACAATTCCTACCCTTTGGGTCTAAACAATCAGGTATGAAGTTGAAAGCTTGTTATTAAATGTTGAATGATAGTGTACCGTGGTGTACAGCATAGAAGTTTGCTCACCTGCTGCCTGGGTTCTAATCCTACCTCTACCACTTACTTACTAACCAGGTGACTATCAATGAGTCACTTGACCTATCATTGCCTTACTTTCCTTATCTGTAAGTTGGAGCTAATAACACACCTAGCTCAGGAGTTCTTGTGAAAAAGAAATGGAAGAATATATGCCAACACTTAGATCGGCACAAGAAACATCATAATTATTCACTAAACACTAACTATTATTACTATATCTTGACATGGTTATGACCCATATAGTAGGAAGCTGGGTAGTTCTAACCATTTATGCCAGGAATAATAATAATTATAATCATTATGATAATGACGATTTTGGCTAGGAATGCAACTGGTGCTTTTGCAATTTTATCTGAAAATGGGCTTGCTTTCTCTCTCTCTCTGTGCTTACGCCCTACTCCAAGCTGGTGCCAGAAGGACTCAGTCTCTTCAGCCCCATCTCCAAGGTATTTCTTCCCTAAAGGACCTTTGCTTGGCCCTGACATAAAGGTTAGGACAGATCTGGTTCTAAGCTGAAACGGGGGTAACAGCAGACAGTTTACTCTAATCCCTACACTCAGGTTAATTCATCCTGGATTGCCCATTTTATGCCTGTTGTCCCCTTTCACTCTCAAGTGTCCCAGTGTAGATGACAAATGATAAGATCACCCCGCCTTCAACCAGTAAACCCTGGTGGCATAGTGGTTAAGTGCTACAGCTGCTAGCCAAAAGGTCGGCAGTTCGAATCCACCAGGTGCTCCTTGGAAACTCTATGAGACAGTTCTACTCTGTCCTATGGGGTTGCTATGAGTTGGAATCAACTCAATGGCAAATGAGTTTGGCCTATGCCCAACTCAAACATCGGGTGTGTTTTAAAAAACATGCATTTTGGAATCAAACTTCCTCTTTCCCCAGCCCCTGCAGAGTCAAAAACCAAACCAAACTCACAGCCTTCAAATCTATTCCAACTCAGCGACTCTGTACGACATAGTAGAACTGCCCCCATAGGGTTTCCAAGGCTGTAAATCTTTATGGAAGCAGACTGCCACATCTTTCTCTCCTGGAGCGCGCGGTGGGTTCCAACTGCTGGTTTTTTGGTTAACAGCCTAGTGCTTAACCACTGCACCACCAGATCGTCCCTGCAAAATATGCCACCCATCTCCTGTCACCCTACACTCTGAAGACCTGTGGACAAGCTATGACCAGAGCTACTTCTATCACTGGAAATGGCTTAGGCTACAGCACTGACCTAATATGGGTCATATTGTCCATGTTGTTAGCCTTTCCATGGTGGAAAATAGCCTCCATCAATCAAGACTGAGGGGCGGGTCTTAACCTGAGGTCAAGTAGTTGCAAATTTCAAAAAGTACAATGTAAACTAAACCATTCTGCCCTTTCACTCTCCCACCAATCAGGAGACCTGATTTACCTGAATTTTTTTCTGTGTTAAACACATTTTTACTCCTTGCATTTACTCGACCATTTAAGACTTTTAGTTTTAAAGCAAGTTTTGCTTACCTACCCCTGGAGCTGATAGCAATGCAACATGACTTCTTTAGCAACGTGACTTCTTTACTAGATCAGAAGTAAAATGTAAAGAGATGAAAAGGTCATGGCATTTAGCGTAAGGTTAAGACAGATTTGAAAATTATATAAACCTATGATAACAATAAGAGAAGTTGGAGCTCCTGGGACCAAAAGAAATCTTGATGAAATAAGATAGAAAAAAATTTCCCCGAATTTTTCAGTTAATTCAGTTTTGCAAACTTGAGGTACTTAATGTGTGCATGGCCTTGCTGTAAACAGGCCTTACAATGGTACACAGAGTTGAGTTATAGTACAGTCCTTCAAGGAATTTATTATTTAGTGGAGAGACTATGACAAGGTTACAAATAATTCTAATATAAGGCAAAGAAAGATATATGACTCAAGAGGTGTCTGAACCATGTGCTGTGGGGATTTATGGAACACAGAGGTGACTCAAGTTTAGAAATGCTCCTCCTCCTGATTCCGGGAAGCAGCATGGAGTTAGATAAGAGGCCCTATGCTCCTTACTTTCTTCTTTTTTCTTTGTACAGTGGCCCAGTTCTAGGAGGTTCTCAGCAACAGCGGTTGATCATTTTAACAAAGTAGTCTTCTAATATCATATTTTAAGTGCTAAACACTAAGGGGAGCCCTGGTGGTGCAGTTTTTAACATCATATTTTAAGTGCTAAACACTAAGGGGAGCCCTGGTGGTGCAGTTGGTTAAGAGCTCAGCTGCTAACCGAAAGGTTGGCAGTTTGAGTCCACCAGCTGCTCCTTAGAAACCCTATGGGGCAGTTCTACTCTGTCGATAGGGTCGCTGTGAGTCGGAATTGACTCATCAACAAGAAGTTTCAAACACTAAGGAGGCTCTAGGACTTTTAACTTGGCCCCTACATAAAACTCCTTCCCCAGTTTCTCACTAGACTCGTCCCTTCTGTTTCCTAAGGTTCATTCCTCCTCCATCTTAGCTTTAGATTTTTTTTCCATCTCCCCTTTTCAATCATTCTTCCTATCAGCTGGATCCTCAAGGTCTTTCTCTCCTGGGCTTTCACCTCAGCCTATGAACTGCTGAAGGCTTCCCAAACTCCTCTTGATCTCTTGTCCTGCCTCGACTTCCTTACACCAGCAGGCTTGTTTAAATCTTGTCAAGAAATAGACTCACCTGGGCCCACTTTTTCACTTCTCAGTGGCTGCTCCACCCCCTGAATTCTGATCCTACCAGTTGCGTGTGTGTGTTTAAGTCACTAAAGGCCTCTAGATTATTAACTAGAGAACTAAGATGCTGCAGTAATTAGGCATAGGGGCTATGGAGTCAGCCTGCTGACGATTCCGGTCCTGGTTTGATTTTTGTGCAAGTTACTTTAAGTTCCTTGTGCCTCAGTGCCCTCATCTGTTAACGGAGGGAGAATAAGAGTACCTACCTACCTCGTAGAGTAGTGATGAGGATTAAATGAGTCAGTGCATGTAAAGAATTTAGAACAGTGCTAGTCACTGTCAAGGTCCTGAGTGGCACGGTTTGCTCTTGACTACTAACCTAAAAGTTGATGGTTCTAACTCACCCAGCAGCACAGTGGGAGAAATGCCTGGCAATCTGCTTTCATAAAGATTACAGCTAAGAAGAGCCTATGGGGGTAGTTCTACTCTCTCTGTAACACTTGGGGTTACCATGAGTTAGAATCAACTTGACAGCAAAGGGTTTGGTTTGGTTTTCATTTTAGTCACTGTTAGTTTTACTGTAATTACAAACTCCAACTGATGCTTTTCTGTCCTTATTTGATCTTCCTGAGAGATATGATACAAAGGAACACTCCTAGTTTTCTGAAGCCTCCTTACCTTTGGCTTTTGTGATAGTCTTCTCCTTTTTTGCATTTTTAACCCTTGCTTACTGCGATCCCTTTTTGGGTACCCTTTTCCTTAAATGTGGGGTTCCCCAAGGTGCTGACTTCCACCCTCTGCTTTTCTTCTAGTATGCTTTCTATCTGGAGTGACCTGATCCAAATCCCAGGCTTTAACCACTTGGCTTTAGCTCCAGACATGTGTATGTGGTTTTTGAGAGAAGTCAATGGGAACCTCAAATCTAATAGGCTCAACTCTTTTATCTTTGATCTTCTACTACAAACCTACGTCCCTGTCTTGCTGAAGGAAAGCACGTGTTGCTCACACCAGAAATGGGGACACCATCCTAGCATCCCTCTTCCCACTCTCCTTCCATCATACTGCTAGTCATCAAGTCCTGAGCCTACGTCACATCTCTCTTTATTCATGCCCCCTCACCATGCTCACCTCCACTGACTTAATTCAGTTCACCATTTCTCCTACAGATCTCTGCATTAGGCTTCTCACTATTTTCTCCCTGCCTCCAGTTTTGCCCTCTTTCAGCCAATCATTCATGGAGCTTCCTCACTGTCTTTCCAAAATGCAAATCTTATCATCAGGCCCCAGTTTAAAGTCCTTTAATGATGATAGGGTTCAGGGGTGAAGTTCACATTTCTTAGCTTACACACTTCTTGTTTATCTCTGTGGTCTCAACTCACTCTCTCCAAGACGCCTTTCCTATCTCTGACGTACTACTTGTGGCTCTTATTCCTCAAGCTGTTCCATGCCTCTAGCCCTTTGCCAGGGAGCTCTGGTGGCGCAGTGGCAAAATCACTCAGCTGCTAACTTAAAGTTTGGCAGTTGGAACTCACCAGCCACTCCACGAGAGAAAGATGTGGCAGTCCGCTTCTGTAAAGGTTACAGCCTTGGAAACACTCTGGGCAGTTCTACTTTATCTTGTAAGGTCGCTATGAGTCAGACTTGACTCCAGGGCAACGTTTTTAGGCCTTCGCCTGTGCACTTTCCACTGTGCGAGCATTCTCTTCTCCCTACTTCCCCTCCGCTTTGCTGACTAAATTCCTCCTGATCCTTCAGAATCTAGTCACTGTCTCTTTGGGGAAGCCTCATGAGATCACATCACTTATGATTTAGGTGCTCCTCTGTGTTCAGACGGGAAACCCTGGTGGCATAGTGGTTAAGTGCTACAGCTGCTAACCAAAAGGTCGGCAGTTCAAATCTGCCAGGCGCTCCTTGGAAACTCTATGGGGCAGTTCTACTCTGTCCTATAGGGCCAGCTATGAGTCAGAATCGACTCGATGGCAGTGGGTTTTTTTTTTTTTTCTGTGTCAGACAGACATCACCCTGTGCGTAGCTCTGTTAGAGGACTTATGAGAATTTAATTAATTTAATCTTTGGCCCCCTTCTGTGTCTCCCCCTTTCACTGTAAACCCCATGAGGGCAGGGTCTGTGCTTTGTCTGACTTTGTATTCCTGGCACTTAATGTAGTGCATCTACATTAAGCGCCACGTAGAAGGTTTCTTATAAATACTGAACCTTTGTACTAAGACCAGCTATTATCGCCTTTCATCCTCACAAACTGTGAGGTGGTTATTGTTAGTATAAACCAGTTGCTATTGAGTCAATTCCAACTCATGGTGACCCCACGTGTGTTTGAGTAGAACCGTGCTCCATAGAATTTTCAATGTCTGTGATCTTTTGGAAGTATATCGCCAGGCCTTTCTTCTGAGGTGCCTCTGAGTGGGCTCGAACTTCCAACCTTTTGGTTAGTAGCTGAACAAGGTAACCGTTTGCAACATCCAGGGACTCCATTATTAGTATAACTCCCCCCCCAAAAAAAACAAACCCACTACCGTCAAGTCGATTCCGACTCATAGTGACCCTATAGGACAGAGTAGAACTGCCTGATAGTTCCAAGGAGTTTCCAAGGAGCACCTGGCGGATTCGAGCTGCCGACCTCTTGATTAGCAGTGGTAGCACTTAACCACTACGCCACCAGGGTTTCAATTATTAGTACAGATTCTGCAAATGAAGATTATATATTCATCTCTCCAACTTTATTGACAAAAGGTATTCAAACGGTTACCAGAAAAACAAGGACTATTAAGTAGCAAACTGGAAAAGGATTATAACCTGATGCAATAATTCCATTTCTAGAAACCTATTCTACATAAATATCAGAGTCAAGGAAGTTTTATCCATAAAGATGTTCATCACCAAGTAATTTATGATACTAAAAAAACCTGGAAAAATAGCAAAATGATTAAACATCCAGAATTATAATCCATCCATACAATTGAACATGATACTGCCATTAAAATTGTTTTCCAAATTTTTTTAATAATTTGGGCAATGCTTATGTGATGTTTAGTGAAAAAGCCAGATAGAAAACTAGCGAATATAGTAAAATCTTAAATTATATAAAGAAAAAAAAAGGTCATATATAAGCAAAGAAAAAAGATTAGAAACATACCAAAATGAACTCTTCAGTGATTATTATCTTAGGCAATTTTTGGTTTTTTGTTCTTTATAATTTCTGGCACTTTTCAAATTTTCTACAACAAGCATTTTTACTTTTACAATAAGAAACATAACATTTATATTTTTCAAGTTAGAAATTATAGTGAACATGTTCTGTTGCCCAGCATCATTCCTCCTTCTTCTGGCGAGAGTACTTCACTCTTTCTTGGAGGACACACCTTTCCCCATTCTTAGAGTGAGTGGTATGGATGAAGTAGAGCTCTGTCTTAGTTATCTAGTGCTGCTATAACAAAAATACCACAAGTGGATGGCTTTAACAGTTTATTTCCTCACAGTAAAGTACGCTAAAAGTCCAAATTTAGGGTGTCAGCTCTAGAGGAGGCCTTTCTTCCTCTGTTGGCCTTCTCATCAGTCTTCCCTTTGACTAGGAGCTTCTCCATGCAGGGACCCTGGGTCCGAAGGACGCGATCTACTCCCAGTACTGCTTTCTTGATGGTATGAGGTCCCCCTGGCTCTCTGTGCACTTCTCTCTTTTATATCTCAAGAGATTGCCTCAAGACACAATGCAATCTTGCAGATTGAGTCCTGCCTCACTGACACAACTGCCGGCCATCCTCCCTCATTAACATCACAGAGCCAGGATTTACAACATATAGGAAAATCACACAATACCGGGAATCATGGTCCAACCAAACTGATACACACATTTTTTGGGGGACATAATTCAATCCACAATAACCCCCAACATTTCCGGGGTAGACATGTGACCCAAGCCTGGCCAAGCATTATATCTTGTACCTCTGGCCTCCTTGACTGGTTTTCAATGTGCATGTGACTTAAACCAGGCCAGCAAGACCCAGTTTTAGTGCTTTTATAAACCTTTGCAGTGAGTAGATTCTGACTCATAGCAACCTTATAGGACAGAGTAGAACTGCTGCATAAGGTTTCCAAGGAGCAGCTGGTGGACTCGACCTGCTGACCTCTTGGTTAGCAGCCGTAGCTCTTAACCACTGTGCCACCAGGGCTGTAGAGTTTTTATAGGAACTGTTGATGGGGCAGAGAAGTTCTGCTTCCACTGGTATTAGAGCTGTAAACCTAGAGCTGCCCTAGTGCACAAGAGACAAGTAAACAACAAAGAAAGTATTGTTGAAAGATGGAGAAATGTATGTATGTGTCTGTACACACACACACCACCCTCAAGTCCTGCTGACTCTGAATTCCTGGATCTAGGAATGTCTAGAACTAGCACTGTTCCTGGACTGTCCAGTTATAAGAGCCAGTAGATTTTAGGGTTCTTTGTTTGCTTATGCCAGCTAGAGCTGGGTTTCTACAAGTTGTAATCAAATGTCCTCATTAACACAATTATGAAAACTATAAAATACATCCTATATAAGATACAGAATATTTGCATCATCACAAATGGTCCACTGAACAGTGCTGATCTATAGTATAGTTCAACCCCATAGCTGTTCACTCGCTGTAGTTATACATGTCTGATTTCAGTACACAGCTAACAAACCCAAAGGCCCAGGTACTGGAGGTTGTCTGCTGTGCCCTGCACAAAGCCTAGATCTAAGGAGATTGAGGGCATCTCAGGGGAGAGGTAGGGGTGAAGGGACACTTAGGAAGTGCTTAAGGCAGTGGCTTTTTTCCAATCAGTACAGAAGGATTTCAATATTCTACTAACCAATATGGCTAAATTGATGTGTAACGGCTGAGTAAGAGCCCTGTTAGCAGATATTATAGTTTCTTATTTGGATGTTTGTTTTTCCTGCTGGACTGTGAATTCCTCTAAGTAGGGATTTTGTCTTACTCATTTTTGGAGGCCTAGTGCCTACTGGGAAGCCCTGGTGGCATATAGGTTAAAAGATACACCTGCTAACCACAAGGTCAGCAGTTCAAATCCACCAGGTGCTCCTTGGAAACTCTATGGGGCAGTTCTGACTCAATGGCAACAGGTTTTCAGTAAATGTTTGTTAAATAAATGAATACAGATGACATTCTAGCATTATATAATCCCCTTATTCCGATTTTTTTTTTCCCCCTGATGGAAGTTTCCTTCCTAGAATTAAATTGCAATATGGTCTCTTTTTACCCACTCTTCTGAAGACTTGTACTCTCCAATATCAGTTGATTGAAGAAAAAAATTATAAATTTTCTCTCTCAGGCACAATGTTGATATTTTAACTCATAGTAATTTTTTTTCTCTTACAAAATGGATTTGAGTAATAAATCAAGATCCTGGAAATTTATGATTGCCTCAAGTGGTATCTTTGATCTGTCATCTTAAGAAAAAAGTATGGTCTGATGGGCCAGAGCACAAACAGAGACCTTCTGAGTTTCAGTTCTCCCACAGCTGTGTGACTTAAACCATTTGCTAGGAGACTGGGATGCGGGTTCCCACATATAATGATAATGACTGTGAGGGCAGGCCCACATCTGGCTATTAACTATTGTACTCCTGCTACCTTGAAGGAGCCCTGGTGGCAAAGTGGCTAAGAACTCAGCTGCTAACTAGAAAGTGGGTGGTTAGAACCCACCTGCCACATTGTAGGAGAAAGATGTGGCAGTCTGTTTCCTTAAAGATTTACAGCCTTGGAAACCCTATGGGGGCAGTTCTGTTCTGTCCTATATGGTCGCATGAGTTGGCGATTGGTTTTGTTTTTTTTGGACTCTCCCTGCCTAGCTTCTCCCTGCCTCACAGGTGTTTTTGTTAGGTGCTATCTAGTTGATTTCAACTCATAGCAGTCCCATGTGACAGAGTACAACTGTCCCATAGGGTTTCCGAGGCTGTAATCTTTATGGAAGCAGATGGCCAGGTCTTTCTCCCCTAGAGCTGCTGGGTGGGTTCAAACTGCCGACCTTTGGGTTAGCAGCCACGTGCTTAACTTTTGTTTCACGGTTGTTTTTGTTGTGTGTTGTAGAATCGACTATGACTCATTTTTTTTTTTTTTTTCTATCATAGAGACCCTATATGACAGAAAACTGCCCCATAGGATTTTCTAGACCCTCAACAAAATGCATTGACACAGTGGCTGTAGCAATGGGCTCAAACATAGCAAGGTTTGTGAGTTATGGCGCAGGACTGGGCAGCGTTTAGTTCTGTTGTACATAGAGTCACTATGAGTCGGAACTGACTCGAAGGTGCCTAACGACAACAGCAACAATCTTTATGGGAGCAGATCACCAGGTCTTTTTTCCTTCAGAGCTGCTGGTAGGTTCAAATCGCTATTAGGTTAGCAGCCCAGATCTTAACCACTGCTTTGCAGTGGACAACAATAAATGTTTGTTGAATGAATACATAAATAAATTTAAAGAGAAGCAATTATACATATTGATCATTTGATCATCCTCTAGTAGTGATAATTTTTAAGTGATTAATTTAAGCCAATTTAGGTTATGTCAGCATCAAACAGGAGAGCTTTCAACATTAAATGAAGTGGGGATCTGGGCAATTATAAATTTTGGATGATACTTTAGAGAGGAGTCTAGGTGTACCTACATTGTTCTATAGCTTTTTTCTGATGGGCACTTCCCATTTATTTTCCATTCTTAAGCTCTGGGGAAAGTGGGGGGAGGATGTTTGTCTAGTTCATCAGAAGGCATAGGGAAAGCTCATCATAACCTGGAGTCAGTTTTAAGATTAGGGTTCCAATCCTGGTCTCCCCTTTATTAGCTGTGTGATCTAAGGCGACTTTTAGAAATAAAATAATAAAGATATCTGCTCTAGCTACCTTATAAAGTTGTTATTGTGAGCATGAAGTAATATTCAGCATGGGGAAGAATTATAAAACTCTATACAGATATTGTTGTTACATTTCATTCAGGGGCGCCACCATAAGCAGGTGGGCGAAGCACTTTCTATGCAAAGGGACCTGGGTTAAAAGTATCATTTTACTATCATTTTGAGCCTGGCACGGGCTGGAGCAGCTAAGAAGAACGCAGGGATCCTCAGCCCTGTAACTGTCGTGATACAGACGCAGAGAAACTGCATAGAAAAAAAAAAAAAAAAGGCACCCAAAAGGCTTTGCACAAGGATTGGTGCAAATGGGTTTAAAAAATCAGGTTACCTGAGCAAACTTCGCAAGGCGCCCTTCCCCACTCCAAGGCCGCAGTCTTCAGAAAAGTCTGAGCAGGGGGTTGTTGGGTGGAGGCTACGCCGACCAATAGGGAACCAACTATGCTCTTACAGGTAACGGAGCAGGTGGAGAAACTGAGCATAATTACCTAAACTCCCTTTTAGCCTTTTACCGCGACGCCAGGCGCCACGCTAGGTCCCACTTGTCTAACAGGAATGGGGAACAATGTCGGGGTCCAATTTACTAACCACCCCCCTCCCGTCCCGGAACCACTTCCACCACCAGAAGTGTCCACGCCCTCCCTCATGAGTATGCACGAAGGCTGGCGGCCAACCTTTATTGTTTGGGGAACACCTGGCAGGTGGTGAGCCCTTGCCCTAAAGTGCCCTGGTGTTCGGCGTCCAGGAACTGCCTCCCGAGCCTCTACCACATCACAGAGGAGGAGAGGTGGAGAGATGTAGGGCTCGGGGGTCGAGACCCTGGCTGCGAGGGCCGGAGTGCCCTCCCCCGCCCCTTGGACACAGCCCCCAGGGATTAGCCAGTCGAAAGAGGTTGGGGCCAGCGACGCTAGAAGGGAGCGCAACCCATGCGGGCGGGAGGAGGGGAGGCGAGGAGGGGCGTGGCCGGCTCGCAGGGGGAGGGCACTGGGAGGAGGGGCTGCTTCTCCGCGCTCAGGCTCTGGGGGCTCGGCTTTGCCGCGCTGAATGCACTTGGACAAGAGCAGGAACGTGGAACAGAGCTCAGGTCCCAGCGCAGCCACCGCGATGAGAGGCGCTCGCGGCGCCTGGGATTTTCTCTGCGTCCTGCTTCTCCTGCTCCGCGTCCAGACAGGTGGGAGAGCACGGCGGACACCCCGGACCGCGCCCCCCAGGGCAGCCTATGCCCGACGAAGGGCTGAACATACTGGGGTGTGTCGGGAGAGGTGGCTGTTGGCCTTTCAGGTGCCAGGCGTTTTAGCCTGCGGGAAGATTCGAGGCGTCCCCGGGGACTCTCCTGCGCCCTGCCTTGCTCACCTGCGCAAGAAGCCCCCAGTCCCTGGTGCTGGGGCCACTGAGCTGGGAACCAGAAATGAGGGCAGCGAGGGGGCTGAGGGTGAGCGAGGTTGCAGGCTGAGGGCAGCCGAACTGCATGCGAGTTTGGGATTTCTTTTGTGCCGAGGGTTCGCGGGTGGTAGAGGCGGGCGGTCAGGGGTTCGCACCGAGCGCGTTATCTCCACCGTGCGAGGTGCGGCCACAGCTTCCTTTTGTTAAAAGTTGCGTGCGTGTGACCGGTACCCCAGAGGGCCGGCCGGCAGGTTCTCAGCCTTGCGTAGGGTAAAGTTCGAAAGCCTTTTTTTGCTCTGTGGCTGCTGCTTTCCAACCACGGGCGCTCTTTGTGCCTGCCCAGAGATAGGAACCAACGCGCTACCACCTCTACTAGCGGCGAGACCGGTGGAGACGAGTCGGAGGCGGCTGTGCTTCCCGGCTCCCTGGTTATGCTTTTGCAAGCGAGGCGCGCGGCGTGCGGCCGTGGGGCCGGACCCAGGGTGCGTGGAGGTGGCGACGACAGGGTCAACTTGGGCAGGGCGTATAGCAAGCAGCCGCTAGGTTGCAGACTTTTTGCTTTTGTAAATCCCGTGCCGGAGGCTCTCCCCTTTTTGCCGCGATGCCGTTTCATCCTTCCACGCGCGCCGGAGCGGCTGGAGGCTGCGTTTGCCGCCGGCTCCCGGGGAGGCAGGGACAGCGCGCTGGGGCACTACGATCCACGACCCCAGTAGCCGCGCGCGCCCAAGGCAGTGTCCCAACAGGCTGGCGGGGCCCTGGAAGCCCCTCGTCTCGGCGACCTGTGATCGCAGCTCCCAGTTTTCTTCGGGAATTTTGAGATTCGCTGCACCCCTTCCCACGTAGTATTAATACTTCAGAGCAGCCTGAGGTGGGGGGTGGGAGATGGAGTGGAACTTTCTGCAAATTCTCCTTGGTTCTTAAAGCTGTTATGGAAATCCAGTTATATCCGCGCCGGAACTTGGGTCTTAAGGTGGGGAAGGATTTGCAGATTCCTGGACCGTTTCCTGACTCCTTTTTTTCTGGGTGTCGCTGGTACACGCGGCCCTTGCGGGTCGCCTGGGTAACCCCCTGAAGCCCTTTTCTCCCTCAGGTCATTTTTTTTTTTTAAATCATTTAAGATTACCCTGATGATGTAAGGATAGAAAGTGAGTCTGAACTGGAATACAAGGGCTCCAGAGGAAGCATCGCAATGAACTATGGTGGGCTCTGTCGACTACCGGTCGTTTCTCCATAAAGTCTCAAGACGCAGCTTCCCCCTCCCGGTCCGAAAGGCATTGTGAAGGCTTTCCTGTCGGGGAGGAGAGGCCTTCCATCTGGACCCCTGTGAAGTAGGAGGGATCATGAGTCAGGGTTCCAATGCCTTGGACTTGACTGCCTAGCTAAAACGACGTATGCGGTTGTTACGTTCTTGTGTCTTATTTTATTTTTTGATTTCAGATAGGGTATGTGAACTAGACCCGAGTACGGTTCCAGGAAAGACAGGCCTCATTAAACATTTCCCTTTTTTTTTTAATTAAATGAATCGATTGTTTCCTTCTTCCCCATAATTCTCCCGCTTCATCCAGCAGATGTTTGGCAAAGGGAATTTTAAAGTCTGTGTCTCCTGGGGAGCACTGTGGTGTAGTGACAAAGCCTTGGACTTCCAATCTGGTTCGTTTTCTCTGCCATTCATTGGCTGTGTGCCCTTGGGCAGGACGCTGAAATTCTTGGGGATCCCAGTTTCCTCTGAAAGTATAATGAGGCATCCGCCTCATGAAGGTTCCTTTGAGTCCAAAATTCTCCTCCAGAGTTCTGATAGTCAACTGAGCATTTTTCTCAACTCTCTCACTGACCCCTTCCAGCTGTCTGGAAATTTCTTTGCTGCTTCTGGTCACTAGGGCCGCTTGGTGTGACCTACCTGTCTGCCCTTATAGTTTACGCTACCCACTCCTCTGCTGCCCTACAGTTTGCCTCTGACAGCTAGGAGAGGCGCCAACTCTCTAATGCCACCCCCTCCCTCCTCTAGTATTTACAGCTCCTATGTCAGGCAGGATGAACCTGGAAGGAATAGTGAATCATACCATCCCCTTGTTCCTGCAGGTGTGAAGCCAGAGTCATCGCCAGCAGCTGGACACAGGGCATGCTGGATTATTATCCTGCTGAAAATAATATGACGGTTTTATGGAGCGATCCCAGATAACTCATTTAATCCCATTCTCCTTCCTACCCATCCACTCATTTTTTCCTATGACTTTACAAATCATATATACTGGGCTTCTACAAAGCACGTTTTCTAATGTGCCCTAAATTTCATATTACATAAACTTGCTGCCCTTGAGTCGGTTCTGGCTTATAGCGACCCTATAGGACAGAGTAGAACTGCCCTGTAGGGTTTCCAAGGGACAGCTGGTGAATTTGAACTGCCAACCTTTAACCAGCCACCAAGCTCTTAACCACCGTGCATGTGTGTTATAAAATAGTTGTTGCTCTTTGATTAGAAAATGTGTGCCAGGCACTGTGCTGGGAGCTTTGCCTGTCATTTCCAATCCTCTCAGCAAGTCCAGGAGGCAGTACTATTACACCCCCAGCACCTACAGCTGAAGAAACTGGCTCAGGACAAAACACTTGCCCAAAATAATCAGTGGTAAAATCCGAGATCGTCGGACCGTACAGTGAGATTTGCATTCATTCGTTCAAAAATATTTAATGAATGCCAACTATATGCTGTAGGTTCTGGGAATAAAACGGAGTGAACAGGAGCGCCAAGGGCCTTCCCAATTTTGGTGAAAAAGACCTAGAATTGCTTGTTTTATAATGTTTGAGTTAGAGTATTCTCCGGTG
Source organism: Loxodonta africana (assembly GCF_030014295.1). Lineage (NCBI taxonomy): Eukaryota > Metazoa > Chordata > Mammalia > Proboscidea > Elephantidae > Loxodonta > Loxodonta africana. The sequence goes on along the minus strand of NC_087346.1, from coordinate 103,949,913 downwards.
CAATGGTTAAAGCGCTTGGCAAATGGCCTCTATCAAACTGGTAAAAATTGTAGCCTAGGAAACCTGTGGGGGCAGTTCTGCTCTGTCCTGTGGGGTCGCCGTGAGTTGGAATTGACTCGGTGGCACTCCACCACCAACAGCATTCACTGAGGGAGGATTATTAAATTATAGCTTTCCTGGAGGTGTGGAGGCTTTTGATCCAGTGAGGGTTGCACAAAGAAACTTTAGGTGGTAGCTGTTCATTCCAGTTATATGGAAGTGAAGATAAGCTATCTCTAAAATGTTAGTGTAAGTCAGTTGAAAATCACCCCTCAACTCCCCCCCAAAAATGAATGGTCTTAGCATTATGTACTTGTGACAGACTTGTGAAGGAGAAAACCCCCAGCAACAGCTAATATCTTAGGCTATTTACACTCCAGCCCCATGAGATATAATGACAGCTTACCACTCACAGTCTTTCTTCTCCGTAAAGAAATTCTCATCAGAAATGTGCCAAGTATTTTGTGGGCTTCCCTTGCAGCGCATTTACGTACAGCTGTTCTTGTACGTAATGGATTTTGCTGCTGTTGTTGACGGCTGCTAGAAGTTACCCTTAGGATTTTGACTCATTTCCTCAAGTCTCCTCCAGCTGAGTAAAGAAGGACATCAGGAAATGAGCCGTGGTGTCCTGCGTTGAATTCTCAGAGCCAGGCTGTAGTGCCGGGACCCCACAAAGGCAGTGGTCAAGGCTGCAGCCACATTTTCCCCAGAATGAATTTAGTTTAAGAGTTGACAGGCTAGGAAGTGGGAAGCTCCTTATTTTGCTGCAGTCATGTGTGGTAACTTTTCAAAAGTGAGGTTAAAAGACATTTGAAGAAATCCAAATATGCAAAATTTCCTAAGTAATTTAAATAAACAAATATTTTCATGGTTACAGATTTAGAATGTGGAGGGTCTGGTAGGGAGTTAAACCAAACCCAACACAACCCATTGCCATGGAGTCGATTCCAACTCATGACAACCCCATGTGTTACAGAGTAGAACTGCTCCATAGCATTTTCTTGGCTGTGATCCTTATAGGAACAGATTGCCAGGCCTTTCTTTTATGGTGCTGCTGAGTGGGTTCCAAGCGCTAACCTTTAGGTTAGAAGGTGGTTGCAAACCACTTGCGCCACCGAAGCTCCATTGGAAGGGAGTTACCAGTGGCAAAAGTTTGACTCCGGGGTAAATCCTTGTTGGAAATGGGGAGGATTTATAAGTAAGCCTGGCCCAGCCGTTCTGATTTCTGACATTTTTGGACATGAGACAACCCATAATTTCACTTAAGACTCTTAATAAATAAAGAGGAGTTGCAAGCTGACAGCTTGTGATCCTGTTTTGTTTGGCCCACACAATGCTTACAAAACATGTAGACAGTATTTAAAAATCCGGAGAATTTATATCAAAATCTAGCTTTCTTTTCTCGAAGAACTGGCCCCTCTACAAGACCTGTCCTTTAGACTCTACTGCTTCCTCCTGCTGGCCAGAGCTTCGGCATCTGAGGTTGGGCCCTGGCTAGTTTAGGCATTTGAGATTGGGACCAGGCAGGTACTGCAGTGGAAGAAGAACGGGCTTAAGTAGTCCAGACAGCCCTGCATTAGTCAGCTAGCTCCATGGCTGACAATCCTGAAGCCTGGAACAAGTTGCTTAACCTGTCCGAGCTTTGGTTTCTCATCTGAGCATTGCCAGTTAATAACTGTGTGACTTTGGGCAAATTATTTGACCCCTCTGTCCAGTGCAGTGGTTAAGCGCTCCAGTGCTAACTGAAAGGTTGACGGTTTGAACCCGCCAGCCACTCTGCAGGAGAAAGATGTGGCAGTCTGCTTCTGTAAAGATTACAGCCTTGGAGACCCTGTGGGGCAGTTCTGCTCTGTCCTATAGGGTAGCTATGGGTTGGAATTGACTTGACGGCACTGAAGTTTTCTTTAGGGCCAGTTTCCTTATCAGTAAAATGGAGATAATAGCACCTACTTCATAGACTGGTTGTGAGGATTAAATGTGTTACTACATGGAAGGGTTTTAGAATGTGCCTGGCACATAGTACATGCTCAGTGCATGCCAGCCATAATTATCATCTGTAAATGAGGAGTTATTACTGTCCCTAAATTGGGAATAATGCCAACCTAAAACCAGGGCCCTAAAGATTAGATAGAGATGCTTGTTATAGGTGCTTGGCACACAGTCGGAGACGGGTTAGCAACTACTGAATGAATGAACTTCTTGAGAATGTAGGCTTTGACTATTTCTCTTTATAGTCCTTGCACTTGGGTACCAATAAATCCTAACTTTTAAAAATGAAATAAAGTCAATTTTTGTCTTGGGTTTTACATAGCTTTTGATATCATAGTTGCGAATCACTGGTCTTGGAGATAAAACAGATCTTGGAATTTTTTCTCTCCCCAGAGGAAGAAAAAAAAAAAAAAACACATCTCAGAAGATTTCTTGAACGAAAACATTCATACTAGCTAATTTTTCCATTCATTTTATGCCTTAGCCCTCATGGTTGCATTTTGGTCATGACACACACATTTTTGTTAGATATGTTCAAGTATCTACCTTTCTTTCTGACAGCTAGATTTTCAACATTTCTGCAAAATGTAAAGTTTAATGTAAATTGTTATTAAGAGCATGTGGCTTCAGTGGAAACCCTGGTGGCATAGTGGTTAAGTGCTACAGCTGCTAACCAAAGGGTGAGCAGTTCAAATCCGCCAGGTGCTCCTTGGAAACTCTATGGGGCAGTTCTACTCTGTCCTATAGGGTCGCTAGGAGTTGGAATCGACTCGATGGCACTGGGTTTGGTTTTGGTGTTTTTTGTGGCCTCAGTGAAGAGGGTGGGCTTTGGAATTGACAGCCCAAGTTTTATCGCAGTTCCTCCATTTACCAGCTGTGTGATCTTGGACAAGATATTTCACCTCTGGCTAAGCTTCATTTCTTCATCTGTAAAATGGGGATAATAGCATAGCATAGAGCTGCTGCAAAATGATACACACAATATGCTCAGCACAGTGTCCTGCACAAAGCGAGCCCCTGTCCGGCTGACTTTCTTACATTTCTCTTTCAGCTTTACCTCTTATGAAAAATTTTGGAAATAGTTTAAAACCAGATTATGTTGGGTTTTTCTTTTTCTTTTTGTATTAAGATGAAGTTTCTTAAACTTACAATTAGTACCTAATTTAAATAAAGACTACAGCTAGTGGTTAAGGCATACTTCTCCCTGATTCTTTGTTAACCTTATTTTTGGACCACTTTCCACCATAGATTTCTGGATAAAAGTTTTAAGAGGGCTGGCATCCCTGGGTGGTGCCTATGGTTAAGTGCTTTGTTGCTAACCAAAAAGGGTGACGTCCACCCAGAGATGCCTTAGAAGAAAGGCCTGGCAATCTATTTCTGAAAAAGAAAGTTTTAAGGGGGAAAAACTGTAAATGACCATTTTCCCAAGGTAGATGAGTAAGAGGTAGGTTACCTAGGGTCCACGAACCCTATTACCTTTTGAATTTGCATTGAGAAGTCCTTGAGAGAGAGGGAGCTTTTTCTTTACTGCCTTCCCTAGATGTGCAGGGACCAAGCTGAACTTGTTCATTGCCCCAGGCTTGACACGCAGTGGTGTTCAGTAAGTATTGGTTTAATGTCTCTTCTACTCTCCAGCACTTACACCTTGCTTTGAAGGTAATAGATGCTCAGTAAACATTTTTGATTTGGTTTAACAAAGGTTTATTGATCCCTGTCCCTTGCTCCTGTAGGTACTAGAGAGAGAGGCTGGGGCTGGGATGGGGCAAGAGCACAGCTACATTCAAAGTACAATTTGATGTCAAAAAAAGTGCAAAGTGCTCTGGGTAGGATTTTAGTAGAGGGGAGCTTAGCTCTTGGTGAACCGTTGATAGAGATCAGTAACCAGTAAAAGTGTCCCTATGAGAGATAGTATTTGAGATTAATTTCTGCCCCTTAAAGGAAGGAGAGTAGAGTGTTAGTAATTGAGGCTTCAATTGGAAAAAGCTACAAAAACACAGGTCAAGACATGAAGAATTTATCTGAGCATCTTCAAGTCTTTCAGTTGATATGATGGCTGGGGGTAGGGAATCAGAGAGGAAAAGGCTGGAGAGGTAGGCTCTTTGTTTAGCTTCAAGGAGCATAAGAACCAAAAAAAAACCAAACCTGCTGCCCTCGAGTTGATTCCGACTCATAGTGACCCTATAGGACAGAGCAGAACTACCCCATAAGGTTTCCAAGGAACGCCTGGTGGATTCGAACTGCTGACCTTTTGGTTAGCAGCTGTATCGCTTAACCACTACACCACCAGGTTTTCCAGGAGCATCACAGGGAAGGTATATTTTGTGGTGAGTGTTGTCCAGACTATGAAGAGAGCTTTGAAATCGAGGCCCACGTAGACTTGAGCCAGGCTTTACTTATCAGTCCAGTGCTGCTCACACCACCATTCTCTCCTGCTACGCACGCTGCACAACCTGCTCCACAGTTTGGGGAAGTGAGACACCAAGACCTATCCCCCAGAGTTGGACATTCCATTGCTGTATTCACCTAGGAAATTCAGCTAGGAGAAAGCCTTTGAGGGGGGCTATTTTACCACCATCCATATGTCAGTTTGCTGTACTGTGGTGGGTTGCGCATTGCTATGATGCTGGAAGCTATGCCACCGGTATTTCAAATACCAGAAGGTTCACCCAGGGCAGACACGTTTCAGCAGAGCTTCCAGACTACGAATGACTAGGAAGAAAAACCTGGCAATCTATGTATGAAAATTAGTGAATGCCCTATGAGTTACAACAGAATATTATTCAGTATAGTGCTAGAAGATGAGCCCCCTGGGTTGGAAGGCACTTGAAATACATAGTGGCGGCAACAGTGGTGGTAGCATAGGACTCGGCAACATTTCATTCTTTTGTACATGGGGTTGCTATGAGTCGGAGCCAACTCAATGTCAGCTAACAACAGCAATAGTCTTAGAGCTGAGAGACATGTGGTGGGGAGTCCTGCAGAGGGATGATCAAGCAGCCTCTTTGAAACCTCTCTGGATGAAGGAATGAGGGCCTAGGTGTTGGGGTGCATGCCTTGGGAAGAAGGGAGAAGACTTACAGACACAGGAACATATAGCTGATGAGACTTCATTCAGTTGGCTGATTTATGGGTACCTTTTCTATGAGTTGGAATTGACTCGACGGCACTGGGTTTTCTATGTGTTAGGAGCCCTGATGGCGCAGTGGGTTAAGCATTTGGCTGTTAACCAAAACGTCAGCAATTTGAATCCACCAGCCTCTCCTTGGAAACCCTGTGGGGCAGTTCTACTCTGTCCTGTAGGGTCGCTATGAGTTGGAATCACCTCTTCAGCAATGGGTTTTGGTTTTCTATGTGTTAGGTACTGATGAGATGGAGGGAAAGGGGAATGGGAGCTATTGTGGGTGTAAATAACTAACTGGGAGGGATAGCAGCACTATGGAATTAACAGAAATAAAGTCAAGAAGAGGAGGAAGGCCCTTTGAGGGAGGGCATGTGGTGATGGACTCAGGGCTCCGTTCATTGATTATTTACAGGCTGCATTTACTTGAAACTCAGTTTCGCGGATAAGATGGTAGATGTAAATGAAATTTTCAGGGTCAAATCTGCCAGAAATAAACGAAACACCAAAGGTCACGGGACCTGGCTTTATTTTAACATGAGGGTAGGATTTGGGGACTATAAAGAATTGTGGGTCACCAATGTATCAGTCATATAATGAAAAGTAAATTTGATCCATGAAAAGAAATTTTAGCATGAAGAAGATTCTGCATCTCTTCTCTGTATTAGGCCATTTTTAAGGTATGCTTGTTTTTTGGTTTTCTCAAAGAATAAAGTAGACATTTTGGGTGTAGAAAACATGGAGTTGATTAAAGCTTTGGGAAATAGGCCGTTCCAAGGCAACTTAAAAAGAAATTGGATTTATTAAGCCTGGAGAATATAAGGTGAGGGAAGCTTTAGTGAATGACAGTCTTCAAATATTTGTAATGTGTCAGGGTTGGAAAGGACTTTATTGCATTACCAGAGCTAGTTATAGGGTCTTCGTTGGAGGTATGAGGGAAGGCAAGTAACTGTCATTTTGAGATGGTTAAGTCCTGCCCAGCTCAATTGGTTTGATGTTCCTTTAAAGGCGTGTCTGAAATCTTTTCTAATTAATTTGGAAAAGGAAAATAACCAGTCGTCTTTTCTTTATTTACTGCTTTGGTTATGAGAGTAAGCATTTTTTCCTAAGTGCTGGGTAGATTCTAACACGATCTACTACTATATTCACAATTTTTGGCTATATTGAAAACAGCTGATAAAGAACCCACAGCCTAAAAATGGGTTATTGATCTGTTGTGCTGTTGAGGGATCTAACCACAGAGCAAATTGTGCAGTGTGATATCTTAAGCTGAGTGTCAAAGAAAAAGGAAGTGCGAGGTCTAGAGATATCCATAATTGATTGTGTAGCCCTAATCTAAGGATGATTGTGCTCTGTGATCACCCAACTGACTGATAATTTTGAGGTACAGCCACATTACATCTAGGCTGAAAAATCTGTAAGGAAGGATGAACTACTGAAGTCCTTTTCCCTTGATTACTTAATAATGGATTGTTCACTTTGCAGTTTACCTACTACCTTGACTTCCCTTCCCATCTCTCTTTTCTCTTTGGTCATTTCATGGTCATGGCTCAATGGTACCTATTAGATGAGCGAGCCAGAGGGAGAAGGTGGTAGAAATGAAATTATGATTCAACAACTTCTAGTAGACAATGCCATTTTACCTGTCACATGGAAATGTGTGATAACATCTGAGAGGTGATCCCTGCCCTTAAGGAGCCTAGGATCTGTGGGAAGATAAGATATACATTCATTAAATGTAATTAAAATTTAAATAACAATTCTAGCCTAGAAGCTCGGACAAATACTCATTACCATTGAATTGGAGGTCATTAGGCACCTCTTCTTGAGTAGAATGGCTGATTTCGAAGGAAGACATCGAACCTGAGTTAAATCTTGAAGAATGGTTAGGGTTTGGACAAGGCATAAGACTAGCAAAAACAAAGGGTTAGAGTTAGTGAAAAGTGATGGCCAGAAGGTTCCACTGGAAAGAATCTTTGTGGAGAGGAGCAGAAGATGAGGTGGGAAAAATTTTAAGGGCACCTGTTGTAGTAATTGCAGTATTTTCTATAGTGCTGTATGTGATGAGGAGTCCTTCAGTGGTGCAAATGGTTAACACACTTGGCTGCTAACTGAAAAGTTGGAGATTTGAGTCCACCCAGAGGTGCCTGGGAAGAAAGGCCTGGTGATTTTCTTCTGAAAAACTCACCCACTGAAAACTCTGTGGAGCATAGTTATACTCTTGACACACATGAGGTCACCATGAGTCAGAATCAACTCGATGGCAACTGAAAATATGTGATGAGGTTTTTCAGAACTGTAATCTGGTCAAGTGGTTGCTTATTCAGAGAAATAACTATAAAAAACGGGAAAATACAGCTCTCACTTCTGTATGTGTTACATGTATTGTATGTACAAGGCAACTCCAGAGTAAGTCCACAGGTATGTTCTTTGAGTTGTTTTCTAAATCCAGGGCTAATTACTGCACCTTGTCCCAGCCAAGATCACAGATTTTGTGGGCTCACTATCTGATAGTGACAATAGATGGAAGACTCTTTGCTTCTTAACAAATTTTAAATTCCTTATTCTTGACTCAGTGGTAAAAAGATAAGAAGGAAAATTAAAGACAGAAGAAACCCTTACTCCTTTACTTTTATCTTTAAGTTCTTTTGTTATTGTCAGGTGCTGTCAAGTCAATTTCTACTCATAGCGACTCCATGTGACAGTGTAGAACTGCTCCATTGGTTTTCCTAGGCTGTGATCTTTATGGGAGCAGATTGTGCCAGGTTTTTCTCCCAAGTTGATGCCGAGTGGTTTCCATCCCTCAGCCTTTAGAGTTAGCAGCTGAGCACTTAACCATTTTGCCACCAGGACTCTTTTTAAGTTCTTTACTAAACCAAAACCAAACCCACTGCCCTCGAGTTGATTTCCAACTCATAGTGACCCTATAAGACAAAGTAGAACTGCCTCATAGGGTTTCCAAGGCTGTAAATCTTTTACGGAAGCAGACTGCTACATTTTTCTCCCATGGGGTGGCTGGTGGATTTGAACCGTTGACCTTTTGGTTCACAGTCGAGTGCTTTAACTACTGTGCCACCAGGGCTCACTTTTTAAATTCTTTAGGGAAGCACACTATCCAACTTAATTTGAGCTTGCCCTGGGTGACTCTAGTTATTTCAGTGGGCGTTATAAAATTCTTCAAGAGAATCCCCAAACTCCTAGTAATTTAAATATAATAGCCTATGTAGACCTTAAAAGAGGAATTACTTCGCAGAGTTGGGACAAAGTAGGGTATTATCACAGAGAACCTTGGAAATTATTTGGTGTCTCAGCTTCTTTGTTTTTAATTGGAATTACAGTATTTATAGAAAGGGATCCAGGGTCAGTATTGGCTTCTGGGGAGAACTGATTTTTAGGATTTTTGTCATTGTTAAACCAGGATTCTTTATATAAACTATGTCATTAGAATAAGCAATTGGAAATGGTTAATTGGGGTACTTAAATATTCTGTTTATTTTAGTACAATCTCTATATTTACTATAGGGAATGCAGTAGATAAGTTTCTAGCTCAAAACGCATCACTTTCATAAAAAAGAACCCCCTCCCTCTACTTATAAGAATAAACTAGCATAGGTAGAAGGGTTTATGAGTTTTGTTTTTTTTTTAGTAGACTTGAATGTGTAGCCTAATTTACACTCCAGCATTTTCAAGGAATATTTATTTTAAATGATTTTCATAGTTTTAGAACTACAGTCATGCGTTGCATAACGTCCCTTTGGGGAGTGTCCTACCGTCATCCAGCGTGCCCCCTCTGGGGGATGCCCACCCGCCCCTCCTGGCACTCAACAGCTTCGGCCCTCATAGCCTGTATGTGAAGCTCATGGCCACTATGTTCCAGAACCTATACCCCTCCATCATTGTGCACAAGGTAAACATGAACACTGTCAAGCTGCCCGCTCATCATCCGACTCCCAGGAGCTTGATGTCCGCCCGCCATTAAAGTCGTTCCTGTGGGCAGGTCACGGGATGAAGAAGCTTCTCCAGAAGTTCCCCAACATGACCCATCTGCAGGATATCAGTGAGCTGCTGGCCATGGTTGCGGGGACAGAGATGCGTAGGACCCGGGGACGCGGGAGGACAAAGCCGGCCGACCTGAGGAGGAGGAGGGTGAAGCTGAGTATTTCCGCCAGGCGGTGAGCAAGGGGCCTGATGAGGACGTGTTCCCCAGGCTGAAAGTGGAGACAGCCCACTGGTTCTCGAAGCCGGAAGAAACGGCTAAAGGATTGGAGGCCAGACCAAGGGGGTGACCGTAGGCCTCCAAAGCCCAAGATCAGGTTCCTCGGAGCCCAGACGACGCTGGGACCCAGAGGGGCTGCCTGGCGCGGCCGCCTAAGAAAGCAGCCGGAGCCTGAGCCCCAGCAAGGCCCACGGAACGCCCCAGACTGGAGCCCAGAGATGCTGCCCTGCGGCTCCCGCTGGCAGCCTTCGGTTTCCTTTTATTAAGGACTGTTTCCCTAACTCCACCCCTACCCTCATGATTGACGTCCCCAAAAAGACGGAAAAAAAAATTATCCCATCCTTTCCAAGAGGAATGCCTGCAGCCCGACTAGACACCGAGCCCGCTTCGTAGCCCCCTACCCTCGGGACCAGGCGCCCCTGCTGCTCGGTGAAATGGGCACCCGGTCCTGCTCCCGAGTGCCCAAGGTGGGCAGGCATGTCCTGGCCGGCCTGGAATCGACTTAACGGCAAAGGGTTTTTTTTTTTTTTTTTCCCCTCAACCATATTGCATTAGGGTCCACCCTACCCCAATATGACTTTATGCTAACTTATAATATCTGCAAAGATGCTGTTTCCAAACAAGGTCAAATTTACCGGTACCAGCGGTTAAGACTTAAATAGATCTTAAAAAAAAAAATCTTAGAGGAGATATAATTCAATCCGTAATGCTGACCTGATAGCAGGAATTCACAGATTTATTCACAGAAACTATTGAAGTGTTGGGAGTATAGAAGGAAACACACCAGGCAAAAATCCTTATCCTCTAGGGGCTTATGTTCTAGTGAATTCTTTTTATTTTAAGAGTCCAGGTCCACAAGGGGGAGGAGGGGCAGGAAGAAAAAAAAAATGTTTAGGATTTCTGTAGAAGGTAGCTTAATTTAGACTTATTTCAGTTCCCTATTGTGGTCAATTAAGGAAGAAAGTAGAGAAAGGGAAGGTTTCTCAGAAGGTGAGAGGCGACCGGTTCACAGGCAAAGGAGGGGGCCAAACCAAAAACCAAACCCCCTGCCGTGGAGTCGATTTCCGACTCATAGCGACCCTATAGGACAGAGTAGAGTGCGCCACAGAGTTTCCAAGGAGGGCCTGGCAGATTCGAACTGCTGACCTCTTGGTTAGCAGCTGTAGCAATTAACTACTACGTCACCAGGGTTTCCAAGGAGGGGGGCAGAGAAGGCAAACTAGGAGAAGAGGGAAAGGAGATGGGTTGCGGGGAGGTGTTAGGGGCCAAGTTAGTGCAAGCTTTTTAAGGGGCTTGTCACTTGAGCTCTATCCCCTGCTGGCCCTGTTTGTTGGAAGGGCTGAGCTCTTCCCACTTTTCACTGCTCCAAACTTTGTGACCAGAGCAGTGGGCCTCTTGCTCAAGCAGGTGTTCCTTTGGAGGACTTACTTGACAGGGGTCTAAATAAGCGTGTGAAACACCAGGGAACACAGACACTTGCCTTCACTCTCAGGGCTTCGTACAGTTTGTAGAGTGCCAAGGTGTGTGGTCAGTCTATAGACTGAAACCATTTTTCTTAGAACATGCTAGAATGTTTTCTCATACCCAAGAGATGTTTCAGGGGTCCAGGCTGAATGCTCTTCATTATCTCTTCAAGGACTGAAGGCTCAGGACCTCCTTCTAAAATTCTTATCTCTTTTGCTTGTGAAAAATCTTACCAGTTTTCATTTAATAGTGACCATTGAGTTCCTGGGCGGTGCCACCCATTAACTGCTTGATTGCTAACCTAAAGGTTGGTGGTTAGAGTCTATCCAGAGGTATCTTGGAAGAAAGGCCTGGTGATGGAAAACCCTGTGGAGCACAGTTCTGCTCTGACACACATGGGTTCACCATGAGTATAAATGACTCCTAGGTTTTCTGTAGACCATGGTGTGTGTCAGAGTCGACTCAACTGTAATTGGATGTTACACTGATGGCACTTTGCATTTTACAAAGTACTTTTAGCCACCATCAGTCATCCCGTGCTTCATGTTTCAACTCTCTTGTTACTAAAGCTGGCCTGGATGAGATGGCAGCATAGGTTGACTTCACCTGACTTGTTGCATTTTACCCTTAGGGTGGCCCTTAATAGGCCCACGAAGTGATAAGCTATCTATAGGATCAAATCTAGGACTTCCCAAAATGAGTTGACACTCTTTAGTTGCTCAGGACTACAAAGTTCCTTCTTTGACAATTCTTGCCTGTTAGAGTAGGACTCTTCCTGGCTATAGTATTGCCGGTTCTGGCCCTCAGGACGAAATCTAAGATAAAGACTGTGAAGGGACACAAAGTGGCACCCTCTTGAGTTGCAGGTAAGGGGTTGTGGTCTCCAGTGGCAACAGCCTTGGTTGAAAGTATTAAGGAAGAATCCTCAGGTGCTTGGTAGGATGTCTGGTAATATTTAGATGAAACAATCAGCTTTCCATTTACAGGTATGAAAAAAAAAATTTTTTTTGGTATGAGTACGTAGTAATTATGAAGTCAATTGCTTTAATGTACTAACCTGAAGATCGACAGTTGGAGTCTACCCAGGGGCTCCTCAGAACAAGGGCCTGGAGACCTACTTCTGAAAAATTAAACCAAAACCAAACCAAACCCGTTGCTGTCAAGTCGCTTCCAACTCATAGCGACCCTATAGGACAGAGTAGAACTGCCCCATAGAGTTTCCAAGGAGCACTTGGTAGATTTGAATTGCTGACCGTTTGGTTAGAAGCCATAACACTTAACCACTATGCCACCAGGGTTTCCTCTGAAAAATTAGCCATTGAAAATTCAGGGAAGCACAGTTCTACTCCTGACACACATAAATTGCCCTGGATTAGGAACTGGTTATTTATTTATTTTTTTTTATTGTTTCTAAACCAGAGAATTCCTTTTATCTAGTGTAATCATCATTTGTGAGCACCTATTGTTTTGGGTGAGAATTTCGGGGCCTAAATTTAAATAGATCTTGTTGTTTGAATTTACTATCCTTTGACCAGGGAAAGGTAAAAATGCAAACCAACAAAAGTAGCAGGGGACCTGTGAATTCTAGGCTACTGCCTGGCTTGCCTGAAAACCTATTAGCAGCCATTTTATTTCAAGACAGAAGAATTGAGCCTTACCTTTGACTTTAAAAATAATCTTTTTATTATGGGAACAAGACAGAGAAGAGAGTAATAAATCCCCATGTCCTCATCACCCAGTTTCAGCAATTACTAATATGGCCAATCTTTTTGCTTTATCCATTCCCTTCTCCCGTTATTTTGAAGCAAATCTCAAGCATCACAGCATTTCATCTGTAAATATTTCAGTATGTAGCACACTAAAATACAAAGTCCTTTCTCGAAACATAATGAAAATAACCAATATTACACCCTTCCAAATCAATATAATTTCACAGTGTCATCAGATATACAGTCACTGTTCACATTTCCCCTATTGAAAATAAATACGTTTAAAAATTTGCACAAATATATGTACATTTGGTATAATCCAAACAAGATCCACATTGTAATTGGCTGATCTATCCTTTAAGTTACTTGTTATCTACAGGTTCTGTGTCCCAATTTTTGCTGAAGACATTGGGTAATTGCCCTGCGCAGTCTTTTGCAGCCTGAATTCTGCTGACGGCATACCTGTGGTGGTGCTTCACATGCTCTTTGTTCCCCCTGTTTCCTGTAAAGTGGTGATTTAGAAGCTTGATTACATTCAGGCTTGATTTTTTTTTTTTTTTTTTTAAACAAGTCACTTAATAGATGGTGTGTTTTTCCATTATTCTACTTTCTCTTTTTGGTATACCTTTTGGTATTTGGAAAGATTTGTATTTTTGTCCTAATGGTTGCCTTGTTACTGATACCTTTATGTAATACCCTTTGTCCCCTCTGTTTGAGGGGCTCTTTTATGTGTTTCCTACTGTGACATTTAAATTAGCCAGTAGCCTGTTCTTCCTTCTCCCCTTTCTCCTCCTAGATTGAGATTTTAAGTAATATCCATCTACTCACTGTCGATATCTATAAATGGAGCCCTGGTGGTGCAGCAGTTAAGAGAGAGCACTGCTAACCAAAAGGCAGGCAGTTCGAATCTACCAGCTGCTCCCTGGAAACCCTGTGGGGCAGTTCTACTCTGTCCTATAGGGTTGCTATGAGTTGAAATCAACTCATTGGCAACAGGTTTAATATCTATAAAAAAAAAAAAAAAACCTGTGTTTTATTGACTGTGCAAAGGAATTTGTGTGGATCATAACAAATTAGGGGTAACATGGTGAAGAATGGAAATTCCAGAACACTTTATTGTGCTCTTGAGGAACCTATTCATAGATCAAGAGGCAGTCTTTTGAATACAACAAGGGGATACTGGGTGGTTTATTGTCAGGAAAGGTGTGCATCAGGGTTGTATCCTTTCACTATACCTATTCAGTCTATATGCTGAGCAAATAATCCGAGAAGCTGGACTATACGAAGAAGAACGGGGCATCAGGATTGGTGGAAGACTCATTGACAACCTGCCTTATGGGGATGACACAACCCTGTTTGCTGAAAGTGAAGAGGACTTGAAGCACTTACTAATGAAGTTCAAAGACTATAGCCTTCAATATGAATTACATCTCAACATGAAGAAAACAAAAATCCTCACAACTGGACCCACAAGCCAACATCATGATAAACAGAGAAAAGACTGAAGTTGTCATGGATTTCATTTTACTTGGATCCACAATCAACACCCATGGAAGCAGCAGTCAAAAAATCAGACGTTGCATTGCATTGGGTAAACCTGCTGCAAAAGACCTTTTTAAGGTGTTAAAAAGCGAATATGTCACCTTGAGGACTAAGGTATGCTTGGCCCAAGCCATAGTGTTTTCAGTCACCCACATGCATGCAAAAGCTAGGCAATGAATAGGGAGGACTGAAGAAGAATCGATGACTTTGAATTAGGGCGATGGCAAATATTGAATATACCATGGACTGCCAAAAGAATGAACAGATCTGTCTTGGAGGAAGGACAGCCAGAATGCTCCTTAGAAGCCAGAATGTCCAGACTTTGTCTCACATAGTTTGGACATGTTATCAAGAGGGAGCCAGTCTCTGGTGAAGGACATCATGCTTGGCAAAGTAGAGGGTCAGTAAAAAAGAGGAAGACCCTCAGTGAGATGGGTTGATATAGTGACTACAGCAATGGGCTCAAATACAAAAACGATTGTGAGGATGGTGCAGGATTGGGCAACTTTTCATTCTGTTGTACATAGGGTTGCTGTGAGTTGAAACGGATTTGATGGCACCTAACAACAACAACAATAAGGCAATCAGCAAGCATATTTCTACTCATACGTTACACCCCCCATTTTTCTGAGGGGTGTACTAAAACTGAGGCCTGGTGGTATAGTGGCTAAACATTTGTCTGCTAAACAAAAGATCAGCAGTTGGAATCCACCAGCTGCTCCTTGGAAACTTTATGGGGCACTTCTCTGTCCTGTAGGGTCGCTATGAGTTGGAATTGACTCGATGGCAATGGGTTTAGTTTTTGTTTTAGTGTTAAAACTACTTTTTCAGAGCTTACAGCAATCACACACTGTACTATGTCCTTTGTTACTGTTTAGTTTTAGTTCTACAGGTAAATATATATCTATTTAATGTTTGCCACCAACCCTTATGTCTTTCCTGCTTTCTTAGTTTTCTGAAGCTTATTCTCTAGTAGCTGCCTCAGGAAGCATCTTAGAAAGTATTTCCTGAATTATATGTTCACAACAGTTCGTCTGTGGCCTTTTCACTCGAAGGTCAGATTGGCTGATAGAAAATCTTTGGCCCATTTTTTTCTCTGCTTGAGTATCTTTAATATTTTACTGTATTGTCTTTTTGCAAAAAGCATTGTCAAAGTCTGATGACATTCTGACTTTGTTTCCTTCACATTTGGTTTGGTCTTTTTGTCCAGAGATAACCAAAGGAATTTTTTTTTTTCACTTTTTTTTTTCTTTAAAGTCCAATAGTTTTATAGTGTTGATTGCTTTGGGATGATTTTTCCAGGGACAGTACATGCTACTCTTATATATAATTTAAGGTTTTTTTAATTCCAGTAAAGTTTTTTTGAAGTGGCTTTTCGTGTTTGTTCTATTCTCCTTCCTTGGCTTCAGGAACTCCTATTATGTGTATATTAGATCTTCTTTGCCTATCTTTTTTATCTGTTACTTTATCTCATACTTTTAATCCCTTCATAGTTTGTTTGATTTTTAAAATTTTCCTTATTTCCATTTTCTAGCTCTTGTAAGGCAGTATTTTTTATTTAGTCTTGTGTTCCTTCTAACTACCCTTCATTTCTGAAATGATTTTTTTTCTTTTATTTCTAATTCCTTTCCTAATTCTCTAAACTCTGTTTTTCAAATCTTCATTTTCTACAGACAATTCAGAGTTTTAAAAATTCTGATTTATGCTGTTCTTTTATAGCTTCTTTCAGCTCATTTTGAAATACTAGGTTATATTTTCATTTGCTTTGGATCTTTCTGGAATGACCTTATTATCCATATGAGGCATGACATTCTGCTCCTTATTTTTTCTTCTTACAAGAACATTTGGAATTCAATTGTGATTTCTTTTTTGTCGTTCAGTGTGAATTTTTCCATTACTTTTAAGATGTCCAGTATAGCTTTTGTAGCTTCACAGCACTAGGGTACACTCTTATGTTGTTTTTAGGAAGTGGTAAAAAAGTATGGACTCTATTTTCCTATATCCTAAGGTCTTTCTTTTGTTTCCCTAACATCCCTCCCATCCAGACCTTCCTTTCGCCCCTATTTTGCTCATTTTGTATTCCATCCCCAGCAGTTATTCCTCAGTGTGGAACTTTGTCCTGGTTTATTAGTCCATAGGGATCAGACCTCCCCGCCTTAGACCATTTCAGCATATTAGACATAAATTGGTCACAATCCCTTTCTACTTACCTGTAACTTTGGAACCTACAAAAAGCCCTCTCCCTGCTTCTGTGGCTGTTCTCAGAATGCCCCCTGAACTTTCCAGAAAGTACCTGATGGCAGCTCTCATAGCCATTGGTGGTTTATCCTCACCTATTTGTATATAGGGTTTGTGGGGATACCTTGTCACCCAGTTTTATTGTAGATGCTGTTTGTGGGTTTTTGGTTCTGCTTTGCTATCTGTCTGTTTTTATGGAGGGGGGAGGACTTTGTTGGGGATACTTAATAATTATGCTTCCACCACTGCAGCCCACAGCTGTCTCCTCAGAATCTATATTATTGTGGTAAAATATCTGTAACAACATTTAACCATTTTTACTATTTTTAAGGATACAATTCAGTGACATTAATTACATTTACCACATTGTACAACCATTACCACTGTTCATCTTCAAATGTTTTTCATCCCTCTAAACAGAAACTCAGTGCCCTTTAAGTGATAAGTCCCCCACTACACTGACTTTTTAACATAAAATTTGGTAACCTGGAGCCCTGGTGGCTCAGTATTTAAGAGCTTGACTGCTAACCAAAAGGTCAGCAGTTCGAGTCCACCTGCTGCTTCTGGGAAACCCTATGAGGCATTTCTACTCTGTCCTGTAGGGTCGCTGTAAGTCAGAATTGACTCGAGGGCTTTGGGTTTGGTTTTGCTTTGGCCTCCCAAATCTGGAATAGCAAAATCTTGAAACATTAAATCATTGATGGTGGCTACCTTTAAAAATAATTTTTTTCCAAACTAAGTTATTAAAAATGTGTTATAGATATAAAAGTTAGTGGTTGTAACTATCTGAAAACTGGTTCATATGGTCTGACCACTTTATGGCCTACCTATCATTAGCTTTGTAAGCTGTTGTTCATGACAAAACGTGGTTGAAATCATCTGAGTACCAGAAAGCTCATTTCTGAACTTTTGTTTCTAAGGAAAATTTATAAAAAATGACACACTTTTGCCATTATTTGTTTGCTGTAAAGTTCCTTGGGTTCTGGAGAAGATAATGCTATTTTATAGTTTTAAAAGCATTAAGCCATATTTATACTTTTAGTATAATTTAATAAAGATAACATCATTACTTAATTAGGTGCATTTTTCCTCTCAGATTTTTTTCCCAGTGAAAAATTTGCATATCTCTAATTATAGTCATTTCATAAAAAATGCTGCCAGGGCTTGACATAATATTAATTTAGATTTCCAAAAATACTAAATTTCCTTCCTTCAACTTGAGTTTCCTCCAATTGGCCATTGATTTAAATTATATGCTAAAAGGTTACAATTTTGAAATTGCCCTCTTTTTTTCCCTTCTTTTGGGGATGGCCATTATTCTAAAGCCATATAAGGAAGAAATAAGACTTTCTCAGTGGACATATTGGAAACTTTTTTCTTTTATTCTGGAAAATAGAGCAAGATCGTTTTCAGACATTTCCTCCTGTTTTCTACAAAGAGATTGAGAAGGAATCATTTCAAACATGGGCTCGTCATTAAGAATTTTTTTTGCAAACGGGAAGCAGCCTTAATGTATTACTCTAAGTGAACGTCACCCAAGAAAAATTAAGGGAAGAGTGAACACTCATTAAGCAAATTGACCAACAAGTGTTCTGATGAATGTCGAATGAAATTGAATAAACTGATATTGTCCATTAGTGTGCTTTTTAAACCAATGTGATTGTTTTGGTCTAATTATTTTCTGTTTTGTTTATTCAAAATGTAGAATAGCTACAGAATTAACTATTACAGCAATTATCTGATTAGCAATTTAGAAAATGGGTGAATGGTATCTGACAGCCTACCAAGCAACGTATTTGATAGGGCTGCATGCAGGGGCGCCTCCAGATTAAGGAGAAGCCTGCGCTGTGTGCCCTCTTTCTCGCCCACGGCGGGCAGAACCTCGGAGGCCCTCACCAGATTAGGCATGGGCTGTAGTACAGACAGGGCTCCGGGCTTTCACATATAATGCACCAGATTGAGTTGTGATCTGCTGCAGAAGTTGTCTTTACCACCCAGTGTCACTATTCTGGAGTCCTGTAGCTGTGACTGGTGAATTCTGCAACATTTCCCACTTCTAAAGCTTGGGGATTCGTGAAATCTGTACCCGACTGGCTGCCAAAACTTGTCAGGGGGACCCAGTGCTAGGCTGACTTCTAGGTGTAAAAGCCAGGCAGATTTGCTTATTCAAGAAAATCTGTTTTTGCAGGTTTGCTTTGAGTTCCAAGATACAGATATTGGTAAAAATCTTTGCTGCATTAAAGCCCTGGGTTTTTTTCTGGTAGGTACAGGAGGGCACTACCTGATTCTCTAAGAATGGTCCTGGATTAAGAAGTCCCTGGGTGGCACAAATGGTTAAGTGCTGGACTGCTTACTAGTCGAAAGGTTGATGGTTCAAACCACCCGGAGGTGCCTTGGAAGAAAGGCCTGGCTATCTATTCCCAAAGGTCCACAGCCTTGAAAATCCTGTGAAGCACAGCTCTACTCTGCAACACATGGGGCCACCATGAGTCTGAATGAACTCGAGGGCAACTGGTTTTGGTCCTGGACTAGCAGTTGGAGCATCCCCTGGAACTTGTTAGAAATGCACACTCTCTGGCCCCACACCAGAACTACTGAATCTGAAACTCTGGGAGCAGGCCCCCACAAGCCATGTTGAAACAAGCATCTGAGGTGATTCTGATGCAGGCCAAAAGTTCGAGAACCATTGGCCTAGAATGTGAAAATTACTTGGCTTATCACTGTGTGGGGCTGTGATAGTTAAAAAGTTAAAGCTCTTGTGGCCTGTTGAATTCTCTTCATGCCAAACAAGGGTGCAATTCTTAGTTCTCCTTCTGTCGGACTAAGAAAGATAGATATGAGTTTCGGTTAGTCCAGACAGGAAAACAGACAATTGCAGTACCATGGGACAGAGCTGCGGTAGAGGCTGCAAGCGGTGTTTGGGAGCTCAGAAAACATGCACAGGCCCAGGGGTAAAGGGGAAGGGAAGGCACCTCCAGAGGTGGTGTTGTAAAAGGACTTGTGTGATTGTGTCCTTCAGACCTTCCAGGGCTCCTAGAATAAAGTTCATAATATAGATCTCTCTCAAGGCTTCCAGTGTTTCCTTTAATCTCTTTTGCTCACAGCACCTGCTCACCCTTTGCACCAAGTGCATCAGGCGTCTGTTTCCTTCACTCCTGAAAGGGGCTCTGCTCCTTCCCACTTGGGGTCTCTCTGTAGGAGGCACCCTCTGCCCACTGCCAGGGGCACCACCCTTCTCCCTGCCTCCTAAAAAACAAAACCTAACCAGCTGCCATTGAGGCTACCCTGACTCATGGCAACCCCGTGTATATCGGAGTAGAACTATGTTCCATAGGGTTTTCAACGGCTGTGTTTTTGGAAGTAGATCACCAGGCCTTCTGAGGCACCTCTGGGTGGACTTGAACCTCCAACCTTTTGGTTAGCAGCTGAGTTTGCACCACCCGGGGACTCCCCTGGCCTCCTCCTGCACCTCAAATTCCAGTTTACATGTTTCCTTTGGAATCCTTTTTGACCTCCCAGGGTAGGTGAAGGCAGCTCTCACTGTACAGTATACTTCATATTGTAATTATGTAATTATATAATTATTGGTTTATTGTTCACCCTGGAGCTAAATATAAACTCTGTGAGGGGGAGGGAACCTTGCCTTATTCTCTGCTGCCCAAGGGCTCAGCAAATGTTCAGGAAATATTTTTGGATGAATGAATAGTGGGGCCATCCCCATCCTTATCCCTAGCTTATGTGGACTGGTTAATGTATCCCATTTTGATAATGGAGTTTCATGAAGGCTGATGGGAGCCTCTGCCACCAACATCTAATCCTACCACTGGACAGGCCAGTCGCTTGCGTGGGGGCAGCAGAATTTCATAACTTCATTCTAATTTTTGGTCTGGCCTGTGGGACACCTGAGAGGAGAAGCTCTCGAGTATTAATTAGCATTCCAAGTATATGGGAAAGGACAGGACATCCTTTGATCTTGGAGACTTTCAAGGATATGGGAAAGGACAGAACATTTTGTGATCTTAGAGACTTTCATAATACATGGAGCCGTAACACAGGTAGTAATGGTGGTGCCTGGGAAGTTTTCATGCAAAGGACTGTTGTCCCCTGTCCCCTCAGGGGTTCTGAGAAGAGTTGCCTTTTTTGCTCACAGAAGTTGATGTTTGGTGGCCCTATTTCTTTCCACCTTTTTCCAAGCCCTTTTAACAGAAGAACAAAGATGTACTCCTTTGCCATATTTTAGTCAATTTATCTTGGCCAGAATAAAGCTTGGGTGTTTTCATTCCTATTTCTAGAAGGAGAAGGTTTAGGAGTTGTTTCCCAGAGGCAATGTCTC
The DNA here is from genome assembly GCF_030014295.1 of Loxodonta africana. Classification (NCBI taxonomy): domain Eukaryota; kingdom Metazoa; phylum Chordata; class Mammalia; order Proboscidea; family Elephantidae; genus Loxodonta; species Loxodonta africana. The sequence goes on along the minus strand of NC_087346.1, from coordinate 103,929,265 downwards.
CGAGGTGGGAGTGTTTGTCTAAAATAAGAAACTAAGCCTTGCTGATATTTAATATAAAGATTAGCAGAAGTGTACAAGTGTGTGATTTATAAAAATACAGATAGGGAGGTTGAGGGGTCAAATTTTTTTTAAAGATAGAAATTTCAAAACCAACAGAACTCGGCAGTCTGTTGACTATTTGTAAATTAGTTGATTATTGTTTTTTTCATTTGGGGTTCAATATAGTTTCATATCTATTACGTAAACTCCTGTTTGATTAAGGGAGTGTAATAAAACACAGTATGTTTTAGAACAAAAGTCATAAACACAATTTATCTTGCCATCAGAATAGATAGGTCCCTCCTTCATGGCACAAATAGTTTGCATGCGACTACTAACTTAAAGGTGAGAGGTTTGAACTTACCCAGTGGTACTGCAGAAGAAAAGGCCTGGAAATCTGTTTCTGTAATCTTTGCTTCCGTAAAGATTACAGCCAACCTCGGACACTCTTCTCACTCAACTGAAGCCACTCTTGAAGCCGACCTTTCAGCCAAAGATCAGACAAGCCTGTACAATAAAGAATAACATGAGAGGAACGTGCTTCTAAGATCAATCAGGTATACAAGACCAAATGGGCAGCACCAGCCCAAAAGCAAAGAGGAGGTGGGAAGGGAAGGAAAACTGGATGAATGGAAACAGGGAACCTGGGGTGGAAAGGGGGAGACTGCTGACACATTGTAGGTGATAATTGCAACCAATGTCACAAAACAATTTGTGTGTAAAGTTTTAAATGAGAAATCAATTTGCTCTGTAAAGTTTCACCTAAAGCACAGTTAAAAAAATGAAACAAACAAACAAAAAACGCCAAGACAACTCTATGGAGCAGTTCTACTCTGTCCACATGGTTTTGCCATGCATCAGAATCAACTCCACAACAACCGGTTTGGTTTTGGTTTTGGTCAAAATAGGTACTATCTGCTGAGTGAGCCAGAAGTATTGATAGCACAAAGAACTATAATTTTGTGTTTTGCTGTCTACGTCTTTTATCTATCTGTCTAATCTATCTATTAATTATCAGGTGCTGTTTTGCATGGTATAACTTTAGTTCATTCCAACCCCCTTCCCCCACCCCCATCCTGGATAGGTGTGGGCTGTTTCAGTGATACTTTCTCTGGTACTTTAGGTTGCCTCACCTTCTTATCCTCCTTTGCAGCTGTGATGGGTGGTAATTACATGAGTGGTAGTAATAACGTGACAATTTGTTGACTATAAGGTGCATACAGGATTTAGTGCTATTGTAAGAATCCTGAAACATTTTACTCCCAATTTATAGATGTCAGCACTGAGGCTTGGAGAGGTAAAGTAACTTCCTCAAAGTCTTAAACAGCTTGCATTGGAATCCACACTTGCATGGCCCCAAAGCTCACTCCCTTTCTCATTTATATATTGTTGCTTCATTTGCTCACCTAGTATCTGATCTTACTTCTAGACTTTGAAATAATAGCTGAATAAAGTTACAAAGCTGATTCGCTTTTTTTAAACTCTTTTTTGGGGGTGAAATAATTTCAAACTTTACAGAGAAGTTGCAAGAGTAGTACAAAGAGCTCCAGTGTGCCTTCACCTAGATTCATTTTGCCACATTTGCTTTATCATCTGTTTCTATGTATATATCTTACTTTTCTTCTGAACCATTTGAGAGTAAGTTGCTAACATCATGCCCTCCCTTTTTCTTCACCTCCCTCCCCCCTGCGACCAAGACCCATCTGAAAGGCCCAGCCTTGCACTCGAGAACATTGCAGCTACCCAGTGTGAGTTCTTTCTTTCACGCTCCACCCAAGTGCCTCCCTTCCCCCTTTTGCCTATGGCTGAGGGCCTTGGATCCAAGGAGGGACACTCTGAGCTTCTGACTTGTACCCTCAGCCTGAATCCTTTAAATTGAACTCAGACCCTAAAATTGCAGTCCTGAAACATGGCCCTCTTTAGCACCTGCAAGGGAGTCCCTGGGAGTGCAAGCAGTTAAAAGTGGGAGGTTTGAGTACACCCAGAGGCACCTCAGAAGAAAGGCCTGGCAATCTTCTAAAAAAAAAGAACCATTGTAAACCTTATGAGCAGAGTTCTACCCTTATACACACGGGATTGCCACGAGTATACATGATGGCAACTTTTTTTTTGCACCTAGAAGACAGCAACACAAAAGAAAGTAAAAAGGGGCACCCTGAATGTTTTAACCTATTCCCAGAAAAGTGGAAAAAGAGGGTTTGCCTCAGCTTGTTATCCAGGACTTAAGGTAAACAGTTTCGTCCTGCTGATTCAAGTCTGTCTGGGAGACAGTAATCAATGCCAATAACCTTTTTTTTTGCAACTGCCTCAGATGAAACGCCCCCCCCCCCCTTTTTAGTACTTTTTTTTTACTTTCTGAGGTAAAAACCAGCCCCATGGCTATAAAATGACATTTTGAAAGCGGAAACAGAAGGAAAAAACTATCCTGTCTGCCCACTGTGTGGGATGGAGGGGAAGGTACAATTTCCCTTATCTGACAGGCCCATTAAGAGTAGGACTCAGAATCTACTCACTAGTAAAGTGTATTGATTTACCCATTAGGGTGAAAATTAGCTTAAATATCTATTTATGTCAAGAATAATTTGTAGCATTTTTCAGAGCTAGAAAATCAGAAAGGCCTTTCCAAATGCAGATCACAGTTGGATATAGGGTTTTAAAAAAGTGTCTCAGCATTTGATTACATATATATATATTGTTGTTGTTAGGTGCCGTTGAATCCGTTCCGACTCATAGCGACCCTACGCACAACAGAATGAAACACTGGCTGGTCCTGAGCCATCCTTAAAATAATTGTTATGCTTGAGCTCATTGTTGCAGCCACTGTGACAATTCACCTCGTTGAGGGTCTTCCTCTTTTCCGCTGACCCTGTACTGTGCCAAGCATGATGTCCTTCTCCAGGGACTGATCCCTCCTGACAACATGTCCAAAGTATGTAAGACGCAGTCTCGCCATCCTTGCTTCTAAGGAGCATTCTGGTTGTACTTCTTCTAAGACAGATTTGTTCGTTCTTTCGGCAGTCCATGGTATATAGTCAATATTCTTCGCCAACACCACAATTCAAAGGCATCAATTCTTCTTCAGTCTTCCTTATTCATTGTCCAGATTTCACATGCATATGATGCGATTGAAAATATCATGGCTTGAGTCAGGCGCAACTTAGTCTTCAGGGTGACATCTTTGCTCTTCGACACTTTGAAGAGGTCCTTTGCAGCAGATTTACCTAGTGCAATGTGTCTTTCGATTTCTTGACTGCTGCTTCCATGGCTGTTGATTGTGGATCCAAGTAAAATGAAATCCTTGACAACTTCAATCTTTTCTCCATTTATCATGATGTTGCTCATTGGTCCACTTGTGAGGATTTTTGTTTTCTTTATGCTGAGGTGCAATCCATACTGAAGGCTATGGTCTTTGATCTTCATTAGCAGGTGCTTCAAGTCCTCTTCACTTTCAGCAAGCAAGGTTGTGTCATCTGCATCATGCAGGTTGTTAATGAATCTTCCTCCAACCCTGATGCCCCGTTCTTCTTCATATAGTCCAGCTTCTCATATTATTTGCTCAGCATACAGATTGAATAGGTATGGTGAAAGAATACAACCCTGACACACACCTTTCCTGACTTTAAATCACTCAGTGTCCCCTTGTTCTGTCCGAACAACTGCCTCTTGATCTATGTAAAGGTTCCTCATAAGCACAAGTAAGTGTTCTGGAATTCCCATTCTTTGCAATGTTATCCATAATTTGTTATGATCCACACAGTCGAATGCCTTTGCATAGTCAGTAAAACACAGGTAAACATCCTTTCTGGTATTCTCTGCTTTCAGCCAGGATCCCATCCGACATCAGCAATGATATCCCTGTTTCCATGTCCTCTTCTGAAACTGGCCTGAATTTCTGGCAGTTCCCTGTCAATATGCTGCTGCAGCCATTTTTGAATGATCTTCAGCAAAATTTTGCTTGCATGTGATATTAATGATACTGTTCTATAATTTCCACATTCGGTTGGATCACCTTTCTTGGGAATGGGCATAAATATGGATCTCTTCCAGTCAGTTGGCCAGGAAGCTGTCGTCCATATTTCTTGGCATAGACCAGTGAGCACCTCCAGCGCTGCATCTGTTTGTTGAAACATCTCAGTTGATATTCCATCAATTCCTGGAGCCTTGTTTTTCACCAATGCCTTCGGAGCAGCTTGGACTTCTTCCTTCAGTACCATCGGTTCCTGATCATATGCCACTTCTGGAAATGGTTGAACATTGACCAATTCTTTTTGGTATAATGACTCTGTATATTCCCTTCCATCTTCTTTTGATGCTTCCTGCATCGTTTAATATTTTCTCTATAGAATCTTTCACTATTGCAACTTGAGGCTTGAATTTTTTCTTCAGTTCTTTCAGCTTGAGAAACGCCGAGTATGTTCTTCCCTTTTGTTTTTCCATCTCCAGCTCTTTGCACATGTCATTATAATACTTTACTTTGTCTTCTTGAGACATCCTTTGAAATCTTCTGTTCATTTCTTTTGTTTCATCAATTCTTCCTTTTGCTTTAGCTGCTTGATGTTCGAGAGCAAGTTTCAGAGTCTCCTCTGACATCCATCTTGGTCTTTTCTTTCTTTCCTGTCTTTTCAGTGTCCTCTTGCTTTCTTCATGGATGATGTCCTTGATGTTATTCCACAACTTGTCTGGTCTTCGGTCACTGGTGTTCAATGCATCAAATCTACATTCAGGCGGGATATACTCAAGGTCATATTTTGGCTCTTGTGGACTTGCTCTGATTTTCTTCAGTTTCAGCTTGAACTTGCATATGAGCGATTGATGGTCTGTTCCACAGTCAGCCCCTGGCTGGCCTTGTTCTGACTGATGATATTGAGTTTTTCCATCGTCTCTTTCCACAGGTGTAGTCAGTTTGATTTCTGTATGTTCCCTCTGGAGAGATCCATGTGTATAGTCACCGTTTATGTTGGTAAAAGAAGGTATTTGCAGTGAAGAAGTTGTTGGTCTTGCAAAATTCTATCATTTGATCTCCGGCATTGTTTCTATCACCAAGGCCATATTTTCCAACTACTGATCCTTGTTCTTTGTTTCCAACGTTCGCATCCCAATTGCCAGTAATTATCAATGCATCTTGATTGCATGTTTGATCAATTGCAGACTGCATCAGCTGATAAAAATCTTCTATTTCTTCATCTTTGGCCCTAGTGGTTGGTGGGTAAATTTGAATAATAGTCGTATTAACTGGTCTTCCTTGTATGCAAATGGATATTATCCTATCACCGACAGCGTTGTACTTCAGGATAGGTCTTGAAACATTCTTTTTGACGATGAATGCAGCACCATTCCTCTTCGAGTTGTCATTCCCAGCATAGTAGACTATATGGTTGTCGGGTTCAAAATGGCCAATACCAGTCCATCTCAGCTCACTAATGCCTAGGATATCGATGTTTATGCATTCCATTTCATTTTTGACGATTTCTAATTTTCCTAGATTCATTCTTCGTACATTCCAGGTTCCCATTATTAATGGACGTTTGCAGCTGTTTCTTCTCATTTTGAGTCGTGCCACATAGGCAAATGAAGGTCTTGAAAGCTTTACTCCATCCATGCCATTAAGGTCGATGCTGTTTTGAGGAGGCAGCTCTTCCCCAGTCATCTTTTGAGTGCCTTCCAACCTGGGGGCTCATCTTCCGGCACTATATCAGACAAGGTTCCGCTGGTATTCAGAAGGTTTTCACTGGCTAATGCTTTTCAGAAGTAGACTGCCGGGTCCTTCTTCCTAGTCTGTCTTAGTCTGGAAGCTCAGCTGAAACCTGTCCTCCATGGGTGACCCTGTTGGTATCTGAGTACCGGTGGCATAGCTTCCAGCATCACAGCAACACGCAAGCCCCCACAGTATGACTAACTGACAGACATGTGGGGGATATATATATATATATATTAAACCTACTGCCCTTGAGTTGATTCCGACTCATAACGACCCCACAGGGTTTCCAACACTGTAAATCTTTATGGAAGCAGAGTGCCACATCTTTCTCCCACAGAACCGCTGGTGGTTTCAAACGGCCACCCTTACGGATATCACCCGATGACTTTAACCACTGTGGCAATAGGGCTTCGTGTATATGTATATATATATGTATATAAATTTGTGTATATATATGTACGTATGTATAATCATATACATACGTATTCCCATACCCCATTGCTCTTGAGTTGATTCTGACTCGTAACAACCCTGTAGGACAGAGTAGAACTGCCCCATAGGGTTTCCAAGGAGCGCCTGGTAGATTCGAACTGCCGACCTTTTGGTTAAGCCACCGAACTCTTAACCACTATGCCACCAGGGTTTTCTACACATAAGTATGTAAATGTGTAAATGTTAACCAGCCTATTCCTCACTTTGTTTCATTTGATGTGGAGGCTCAAGTTCACCTAGAGGTGCATTGAAAGAAAGATCTGGCAATCTATTTCCAAAAAATCAGCCATTGAAAATTCTGTGGAGCACAGCTCTGCTCTGACACACTTGGGCTTGCCATGAGTCGCCACTGGCTTGGTAACAACTGGGATAATAATAGAGCATAGGATTAGAACTAGTACTTCTGGTGTCCAGTGCTTTTTTGTTTCTGTTAAAGTTTTTGCTGTTGCCATCACAACCTCATTTCTCCTCCTGAAGCTAAGGAAATTGGCATTTTGTAGAATTCTGGGAGAACGTGATATGGTGATCAGTTAATACTGGAGTGTTCTGCACCCATACACACCCACCCTCTGTCACATGTGTCCAGGACAACACTTAATGTGAATGCAGCTTACATTCTCACAGGTCGCATTGCAAGATCTTTCGAGGATCTGGCTACACCCATCTGTTTCTGGAGTGGTCAGCCAGGATCTGCTTGGAGGCAAGACAAGCTCACACAGGGCCTTTTCTTTGTGCTTGGTCAGGCTCAGAGGTAAAGCTGGACTTCTACCAGCTTGGCCAGAGCAGCCTACCTTTGCCATTGCTTTTCTTGACCTGTTTCTTTTTACTTTGTTCTTCAGTTGTTCTTTAGGTTAAGGAAGTCAATGTTGAAAGAAGTCAAGAGCTCCCCTTCCCCCCTCCACTTTGCAGATGGTGAGGGCCTTCTTCTGGTGTTTATTGGAATGGAATCCTAGTGCTTCTTATCTATCCAGAAATCAAAACACGGAAATCTACATATTTACAACAGGATCTGGACTGGGCTATTGGGAAAAACCCTCTGGAAATGAGAAATTTCCTCCTCGCTGCTGCAGGGATGGATCCTAATATATTGTGCTTGTCAAATCCAGACCTTATCTGACTCCCCAAAGACCTACTTCATAGCGGCTGAGAAAGGCTTCCTCTCATACATATCTCTGTCTGAGATCAAAAGGGGAAGTCCTGCTTCCTCAAACATCAAGTTGTATTTTTCTTAGGATGAGTGAGTAGGGAAAATATTAAATTGTCCTGTGAAAGCTTTTGCTGGTGATGATTTATGTGCGTCTAGGAGAAATGTTGCAAAATAATAAGTCAAGAAGGGTCTTTTAGTTTTGAATGGTGTGGGTATCTTCATAGTTATTGTTAACTTGGTAAGAGGTAAAATCTGGGATTCAGACTCCTTGTTTAGGTCCTTATTCTAATTCGGTGTTCAAACAGTAATTAAAAAAAAATGTAGATGATTAATTACATTGTTTATATCTTAAAGAGAATCACAGCTATTCATTCTTGCCACAGACATTTGAGTATTTTCTATGTTTAGACACTGGATCTTCATAGGGGATTTATCTTGTTGGAGTTCTGGGTGGTGCAAACACTTAACGCACTCAGCTGCTAATGGAAAGGAAGGTTTGATTCCACCCAGAGCTGCTTCAGAAGAAAGGCTTGGTGATTGACTGACTTGCGAAAAATCGGCTCTTGAAAACCCTATGGAGCACAGTTCTACTCTGATACACATGGGGTCGCCCTAGTTCGGAATCGACTCAACAACAACTGTTTATTTATCAATTTTTTTTTTATCTTGTAATCCTAGATTCAAACACCAAACCAAACCCAGTGCCATCGAGTTGATTCCAACTCATAGTGACCCTATAGGACAGAGTGGAACTGCCCCACAGAGTTTCCAAGGAGCGCCTGGCAGAATTGAACTGCTGACCCTTTGGTTAGCGGCCGTAGCACTTAACCAGTACGCCATCAGGGTTTCCAATCCTAGATTATGGATCCTAAAATTTTAGAGTTGTTGGTTGCTTTAGACCACCTCCCCCCCTCTTTTTTCAGATGAGGAAACTGAGGCCTAGAGAACCTAAGTGACTTATCAGAGATCTCAGAGGCAGAACTTCTAGATGTCTCCACCAGTACATTTTTCTTCACCTCTCCTCACTAACTGCTTGAGAGCAAAAATACGGAGTTATGCATTTTGCCGGAAATGTACAGATATTAAATATCTTAGCAAAAGTTTGATAATTTTGCCTCTCTTCTCCATTCTGAGGAGAAAGCTTTGACAGATGTCATACCCTAAAAGGCATTTACTGGAAACTCGAATCTACTGCTACCAGATTCTCTTAGTATGATTCCTTAGAAGCACACAGAGCATTTAACATCTGCTTTGGTCTTGGGTGCGCTTTTTAAAAAGCAGCCTAAGGGCTTCTCCTCTTGCCACCAGATGGCACGCTTGTGAATCGGGAAACCAGCAGAAGCAATCCGTTGAGGGTTCAAATACAATGAAGCTTCTAGTTGGGCAATGTTGAGTGGAAAATCCTTTATAGCAGAGAATGAGGTCTGCATGATTTGCCCAGGGATCAGAAAAATAACAGCTAGAAAAGCAGAAAATGCAGACGCTACAGAAAAGGTGTGTGTGCTTGGCCCAGGTGATTTATAAGGGGTGGGTTTGTCCATGTGGTTAAGGCAGAAAATAGAGGCGCTCAGGAGGAAACTGCTCTCGGTAGCAGAGGCAGGAAGTACCAAAACCACCGGAGAATCCACCCGAACCGAAAGCCCACAGAAAGGTGAGCGGGTAGGGAGGTGGGGTGGGGGGTGGCGCAGCCTGCTTCTGCCACCCCGGCGAAGAGCACCCCCATTTTTGGTGGGACATCCTCTCTAGCACTGGGGAGCCTTCTGAACCACTTTTCCTCTTTGTGCCACAGAGGTTTTCCTGAAGAGTGTGCCCAAAGAAAGGACGGTTTAGAAACAGTGTTTTCTTTCACCTTGCCTTTGGTGCCCTCAAGCCTAGAATGGGGCCCTTGCTTCTGGGTGCATTCATCAGGCCCCGGGGTCAGGTGAGCCCCAGGCATGTCTGCTTAGGCACGCCCCCCCCACCCCCAGTTTCTTCTTTCTCTATGGCTAGCTGCTTCTGGAAATGCAACCCCCCTAACTCTTTATTCTGCATCCTTTAGGGGGTGCCCTGTGTCTTCTTTCTACCGTTAGCCCTCTCCTCCACATACTCACTGACTCCAGGGATTCTTCCTCCACTGCCCCCGAGGGACACCAACTGGCCCCGGGACTGCTGCTCTGCCAACAGCACACGCAGGCTAAGGCTCCTCTTCACTCAGCCCACTACTACCACACCGATGTCCACGTTCCACATGTCGAGATGCTGTTTTCATTGGTGTGCGGTGGGCCTGGATGGCAGTGGAACATTTGAACCATATAGGAGCTATATGGTTCTTTATCCCTTCTCACCACTGTCGCTGACCAATCCTGTTCATTGGACACTTTGGGACTGCTTCTCTATTCTCCTGCACCTCTACCTACTGCCGTGCCCTCAGAGATTCTAGTGTCCATTTAGAAGGCACTCTGCTCTGTCTAGTCTCGAAGTTTCTGGTTCTCCTTTACCAGTTGAATAACTGTCATCTCTGTCCTACTTCAGATGCCTTGGGTCTTGTCACATCCTTCTTGGCCCCCTCTGTTCTTGGTACTCTCCATTCTCTTTCTGGGTGATTTCATGGACACTCCTGGTTACCACTCCTGTGTGTTACTAAGTAAGACTCCAGAGTATGCCTTGCCCCGACCTCTCTAATTTCCAGGGCCTTCCAGCTGCCATCTGCTGGTCTCACAATTTTTCCGTATCTGTTGGTGCCCTCTCTCCGTCCCCTAAGCCAGAAACATGGATGCCTTCTCATTCTTTTCCCTTCTTCACTGCCCACTTCCAGCCCATCCCAAGGCTGCTTATTACTCACCCAGGAGATACCCATCTCTCCTCTGGGCCCCCACCTTCCCTGGTTTATGCTGTTACCATCTCTTGCCTGGATGACTGTACTTATCCCCTAACTGACCTCAGCTCTAGTCCTGTTCCCCTCAGCGCCACCCTTCCCTGTTCCCAGAGGGTCCCTTAAAGCACATATCACACAGAATCTCATACGGGCCATCTTAGAACCCCTCAGGGGCTCCCATCAGGGCAGGCTTACCCCTTCACCCAGAGAAAGGAGGCCCGGCTGGAGTCCTGCCCTCAGTCACTCTCTAGCCTCTCATATCTTGATGCTGCAGTGCTTCGGACTGACTTGCGATTCCTCAGCTCAGCACACACTTGAATAGTTCTTGCTTCTGTGGCATTTGCTTTTGCTGTCTCCTCCTTTGTTTGGCCTTTCTTCTCTTCTACCCCTCAGCCTGTTCAGTCTAGTCTTTATTCTGAGCTGTGTTTGAGTCCCTGGGTGGCACAAACAGTTAGGCCCTTGGCTACTAGCTGAAAGGTTGGTGGTTAGAACTCAGAGGTATCTTAGAAGAAAGCCTTGGCAGTCGGCTTCCAAAAGGTCACCTGTGGAGCACAGTTCTACTCTGAAACACGTAGGGTCACCATGAGTTGGAATGGACTTGACTGAACTGTTTTTTTTCTTTTGGGGGGGGTTGTTGTTAGCTGTCTTTGAGTAGACCCCTGACTCATGGCAACCCCATGCTTGACAGAACAAGTCGATGCCTTGTCTTGTGCTGTGCCATCCACATGGTCAGTTTCGATGTATTGTGATCCATGGGCTTTTCATTGGCTGACTTTTTTGGAAGTATATCGCCAGGTCTTTCTTCCTAGTCCTTCTTAATCTGGAAGCTCCCCTGAAACTTATTTGGCATCATGGCAATGCACAAGCCTCCACTAACAGATGGGTGGTGCCTGTGCATGAGGTGAATCAGCCAGGAATTGAGCTCAGGTCTCCCACATGTAAGGCAAGAATTCTACCACTGAACCACCACTGAGGAATCCTTTTCTGAGTCCTCTGCCCTTGTCCACCCACTTGTTCCCCAGGTCAGTTCTGATAATACCCTGCCCTGTGGTTTTGCCTACACTGGCTTCTTTGTATGGTAATTACCTATCTAAGTCTGTCCCCTCCCACACCAGCTTTTTCAGGGGAGGGGCTCTTAGTCCTCATTGTACTCCTGACCCACAGCCCCACCCATGACAAAGGGTGGGGGCTCAATTACCATTTCATCAATGAAGGACAACTTTTCTGTTGTCCGCATTTTGTTATGGATCCGACTTTGTTTGCCACCGATCACTAACACTCCTAGCTTTGTTTTTCTGCCCTGCAGTTCCCTGCCGTCAATTAATTCACGATCTTTAGGCTAACATTTCAATATATTTAAAAAGCTGTTTTTTGTTATTTGCGACTTCTAACTTTCAAAAGGCTGGTCATTTTGCAGTGGTATATTGCTATTGCTTGAAACCCTAGGCTGTTTTATATCTTGAAACAGACTTGTATAATCACTAAATATCCTGTACCTAACGTGGTGCTGACAGCTAGGATGCAGATAGAAACTTTTTCATTTTTATTTTTAAAAGCTTAGCAGAAACTTGCATTGTACCAAGGAATTGTGTTCTCAGACCCCGGACATAGGAATATTGCAGTCAAAGACTTCGGACAATAAGGAGATCATGTCAACCTCACAGTTACTTATTATTTACCTCATGTCTAACCCTGAGTAAACAAGCCCTGATGGCCCAATGGCTAAGCAGTGAGCTGCTAACCAGTTTGAACCCACCAGCTCTGCAGGAGAAAAGACTTGGCGATCTGCTTCCATCAAGATTCTAAAACCTATGGCAAACCGGTGGCCACCAAGTCTGTTCTGACTCAGAGAGATCCTACAAGACAGAGTGGAACTGCCCCATAGTGTTTCCAAGGCTGTAAATCTCTATGGAAGCAGATTGCCACGTCTTTCTCTCGCAGAGCAGCTGGTGGGTTCGAACCACTGATCTTTCGGTTAGCAGCAGAGCGCTTTAACCACTGCACCACCAGGGCTCCTAGGAAACCCTATGGGGCAGTTCTCCTCTGTGCTGTAGGGCCACTATGAGTTGGAACTGACCATAAACCTGGAGATTTTACTGATGGGTTCTACCTAGGTAAGTACTTTCATCTCTACTGTCAGAGTTAAGAATATACCTGAACTCTGTTTTACCCAGAAAATCCTGTTGGAGAAAGGAGAATTTTGAATCCCTGTGCAATCCATTTAGGGCAGCTCTTGTCAGACTCGTCCATGGAGGAGCTTTTAATGATTGGGGGTGTTAGGGCTGGGTAGAGTGTTTGGGAGCATATAGTTGTCAGATATGGAACTCTAGTGGCAATACGGTTAAATGCTCAGTTGCTAACCGAAAGGTTGGCAGTGCCAACCTACCTGGTGGCTTCCCAGGAGAAAGACCTGGTGATCTGCTCCTGTAAAGGGTGTTGTTGTTAGGTGCCGTCATCTTGGTTCTGACTCATAGCAACCCTATGTACAACAGAATAAAACGCTGCCCAGTCCTGTGCCATCCTCACAATCCTTGTTATGCCTGAGCCCATTGTTGCAGCCACTGTGTCAATCCATCTCATCGTGGCTCTTCTTTTTCGATCATGACCCTCCACCAAGCATGATGTCCTTCTCCAGGAACTGGTCCCTCCTGATAACATGTCCAAAGTATGTGAGACAAAATTTCACCATCCTGGCTTCCAAGGAGCACCCTGGCTGTACGTCTTCCTAGAAAGACTTCTTCATTCTTCGGCAGTCCATTGTATATTCAGTGTACTTCACCAACACCATCATTCAAAGGCATCAGTTCTTCAGTCTTCCTTATTCATTGTCCAGCTTTCTCATGCATATGAGGTGATTGAAAATATCATGGCTTGGGTCAGGCACACCTTAGTTTTTAAAGTGACATCTTGCTTTTTACACTTCAAAGATTACAGCCTAGAAAACCTGTGGGGCAGCCTAGAAAACCCTATGGGGCAGTTCTGCCTTGTCACATGGGCTCTCTATGCATCAAAAATCAACTCGAGGGCACTCAGCAACAACCACAACAGTTGTAAGTTAGTTCAGTTTTTTTGATAGCTCATGTGTTTTCCCCCTGAAAAATACATTTGAATTTCATCTTCCATTTTACAATAGCCAAAGCCATTTTACAACACGTAAGGTAATATTTTAAAAAACCAAACCAAATCAATTGATGACAAGTTGATTCTGACTCATGGTGGCCCTATGCGTTTCAGAGTAGAACTGCGCTCTGTAGGGTTTTCAATGACTATGGTCTTTCAGAAGTAGTTCACCAGGCTTTTCTTCTGAGGTGCATCTGGGTGGACTTGAGAACCTCTAACTTTTTGAGTAGCAGCTGATAGTGTAACTGCACAACTCAGGGACTCCAAAAGTATTATTGAACGTGTTTACAATGATTTATCAGTGAAATTGACCATCAAGAAAGCTTGCAAGCAAACACCCTAGTTTGGAGAAGCATTGCTGCACAGGATGATGTCCTGAATTATCTAACCATTCTTCTCCTGTTCTGCACTTTAACATTTCCTATGCTGTAGTTTTTTTTTTAGTCCTGGTGCTGCAGTGGTTAAGAGCTGGGCTGCTAACCAAAGAAGGGGTCAGCAGCTTGAATCCACCAGCCACTCCTCGGAAACCTTGTGCAGCAGTTCTACCCTGTCCTGTAAGGTCCCTATGAGTCAGAATTGATTTGACAGCAAAGGTTTTTTTTGTTGTTGTTTTTGTTTTATGCTCTAGTCGTTCCTTTGGAGACACTGAGGTGGTGCATGGTTAAGCACTCAGTTGCTAACGGAAAGGTTGGAGGTTTGAGTCATCCTAGAGGTCTGGAAGAAAGGTCTGGCCATCTACTTCTGAAAAGTCAACCTTTGCAAACTCTGTGGAGCACAGTTCTATCTGACACACCTGGAGTCACCACAAGTCGGAATCTACTTGACAGCAGCTGATTTTGTTTTAGTCATTCATTCACTCTGCACTTCCCAAGCACTTTCTGTGTGCCTGGAACTCTGAGGCATTGAGGCTGTAGGGATAGATATGGGCCTTGCTTTGGATTCTGAGAGCTCACCGTTGAGGAGGGTAAGGTTTTCCTGTAGAATAACCTTTCCTAAATCACCATACACCTTCACCCTTTGAGAGCTTATGCTCACGTACAAACATACATACAAAGGCTTCCTGGCTCAGCTGTTGCGGACCTTCCCCCGGGTCCTTTTGTGGTCCTTCTAGTCAGAATAATAGCTGCTTCCTTTGAACTCTGTGGCATGTTCATCAGCATTAAGTATTATTTTATTTGCCTTGAGCCTGTCTCCTACACAAGACTGTAAGTTCCCCGTCAGCATCTAGTTCACTACTGTAGTAATAATTACACAATAGATGTGTGCGGAAATGAAAGACTTTTCAATGACGTTACAGTGGCATGGCCTTACTGCAGTAGAATGTAGACAGTTCTGGGATCCTCCATGGTGTGGCTTCCTTTAGTTTGTGTGGGTGATCAAGAGTTGATTTACAGTCACAGTGCCATTGGGCAAGAATGTTTTTGAGCACTTGTGTGGTTTTCACTGAGCTCATACTCCCCCTCCCTGAGTCTTATTCTATTTCCAGTATCATCTACTTGTTTCTTAAAGTCTCGTGGGTGTTGTGGGCAATTACTAGGATCTTTCCATCTTGGTTTTCATCCAGCTGATTCCTATGGGGATATATAAGAATGTCAGAACCAGTATGATATACAAATCATTAGATTTGTATTACGAATTGTGGTTAAACTATATGAGAACCAAAGAGTAGTTGAACTGCCATGTAGAGGGTTTATCATTTGTCACAGCTCTTCCTGCCCTACTTCCCCAAAGCTAGAAGAGGTCTCTCTACGTGAGTTTCCTTCCCCACCATTATTTTGCCTGGTTCCTTATATTTGTGTCCATAGGAGAAAAGATTTTGAAATAACTTCCTTACTTTCACCCTCGGCTACATATAAATCCAGTCTTTGCAGGTTTAGACATTTGTGAAGGGTGTAAAGACCTTAGGAAGACCATTGAGACACTAGATTATAGTAATGGTTGGCATGGTCCAGCCACTGTTGAAGGTGGTTGGGGACTTGCTGTTGTTAGGTGCTGTGGACCCAGATCTGACTCAGAGCAATCCTATGTTCAACAGAACAAAACTCCGCTGGGTCCTGCTTCATCCTCCCTCACAGTTGTTATGCTTGAGCCCATTGTTGCAGGCACTGTGTCAATCCATCTTGTAGAGGGTCTTCGTCTTTTTTGCTCACCCTCTACTTTACCAAGTATGATGTGCTTCTCCAGGGTTGGGGATTGGGAACCGGTAAATTGTTTCTACTTACACATTCCAGATTACTGAGAACCTTCTACAGTAGAAGCCTGATCTGAACTAATCTGTTAATTGATAGACCATAAAAAAAAATATAGGTATATCTCATACATTAAGTCCCTGGGTGGTGTAAAGGATTAAGCACTTGACTGCTAGCCCAAAGGTTGGTTGTTTAAATCCACCCAGAGTCACCTCAGAAGACAGACCTGGTGATCAGCTTCTGAAAGGTCACAGCCTTGAAACCTTATGGAGCAGTTCTGCTCTGCACACATGGGGTGCCGTAAGTCAGAATTGACTCCACGGCAATTAACAACAATAGCAGAACATTTGAACATTTTGTTTGCACTTAAGAAAAGAAAGACAGTTGCCTGTTTTTTGCTGGAGGGCCAAAGTCTTTTCATTGAACTTTGGTGGACCAGTTAGAATTCTGAGTGGTGTTTTGAGCTGTCAAATCCTTGTCATACACCACCCAAAATTTCTAACTCTAGTTTTAAGTGTAGTATTTGTGAAAGAATCTTGAATGAAGAATCCAAGTTTTTTTTTTTGGAATTGAAGGTTCTCCCCCAAGTTGTACTAATACTTCACCCACATTTAAGTCAACAGCAGTCTTACTTTAGTTGAGCCACTTTTATGAAGTCTTTCTTAGTTATCATAGAACCAACCTCTTCCCCCACCACCATCACATACTCATATTTCATTAGTTTTCATAACATGTAATTAATTTATACATAATACAATATCAAGTACAACTTCCATAAACAGATTTGGGAATAAAACCAAATGACTCAGATAGTGTGAGTAGAACAAGGATGTATTAGAGAAGAGCCTAATAGCCTTGAGCAGTCATCAGTGTGGCTTAAAGGGAAATGAAGAACTTCTAGGTCTTTATTCCTAGAGGATATAAAGAACTTCTACTGTACGATGGACTCACATACCAGCGATGAAGATGGCACAGGACTGGGCAATGTTTCCTTCTGTTATACATAAGGTCACATGAGTCAGCTGACTGAACAGCAACTAACAACAAAGTATGAAGATGAAAGGAAGTTGTCCTTGAGGAATGTGTGGGATAAATAATGACAATACTGTTTTTTTAAATGGTATGTGTCTTAGTCATCTAGTGCTGCTGTAACAGAAATACCACAAGTAGATTTAACAAAGTTTATTTCCTCATAGTAAAGTAGGCCAAAAGTTCAAATTCAGGGCGGCAGCTCCGGGAAGGCTTTCTCTTTCTTTGTTGGCTTCTTTATGAGTCTTCCTCCAGACTAGGAGCTTCTGCAAGCAGGGACCCTGGGTCTGAAGGCCAGGTTCTGCTTTCTTGGTGGTATGTGGTACCCCCTCTCTGCTCACTTCCCATTTCTTTTTATGTCTTAAGAGATAGAAGGTGGTGCAGGCCACACCCCAGGGAAACTCCCTTTACGTTGACCAAGGACATGATCTGGGTAAGAGTGTTACAATCCCACCTTAATCCTCTTTAATATAAAATTACAATCACAAAATGGAGGACAACCACAGGATACTGGGAATCATGGCCTAACCAAGTTGACACTTATCTTGTGTCAATCCATGACATTATGATTTAAAAAAAAAATGTCAAAGGGCTCATATAAAGAGCCTGGGTAGCTGAGAAAGTTTTAGAATTCAGCTGGGCCTTGAAGAATTTTTTGGCACTGGTAAAGGGGGTACCCAAAGCATGTACCTGAAGAGGTTATAAACTGTGAGGGTATGTTGGCATTTCTTTTGTCTTGAACTATTGTTAAAATCTTGCATTGTTGACTGTCCATAAGTGCCTCCTTCCTTACTTATGTTCTTTGAGAGCAAGGACCGTCTTCTAGGTTCAGCACCTAGTAAGTTGCCTGGGAGAAATATTTGCTGAATCGTTCCTGGAGTTCCTAGCCCGGAGCCATCATTCATTTAGTAGTTGGTCCCCAGAGTGGTGGGTTTTGCCATCTATCATTTATTTTTTTTTTTTGGCTCATTAATTAACATGTGTTTAGGGAACAGAAAATAACTCTTAGTATTAGCCTTAAAGCCTTAGCCAACCATAATTAGGGAAGTACATTTACTTATGCAAAAAAAGTCCTGATGTAGAAATGTGTAATTTCAGAACTACTTCAAAGCTCAGTTGGTGGAATGCCTTTTTGAGTTATATAACTTTTAACATGAATCTCTACTCTTATTGTGAGAATATTATAACAACATTCAAGACAGTTTGGAAAAAAAGAGAATAAATATTACCTACAGCGTCACCCTAATGTAATGTCTGTTTTCAGTTCATAGTGTAATTTGGAGGTTGAACTTAGAAATGATTTATTTTGAAAATAGAACCCTGAATGCTTCTGGAGGTAATTATTTTAAAATTCTAGAAATAAAGCATAAGGTAATGATCTCAAGTATGGAGGCCCTCTTTTTGGAGGTATCCATAGGGATCCCTGGGTGGCACAGATGGTTAAGCGCTGGGCTGCTAACCGAAAAGTTGGTGGTTCAAACCCATCTAGAGACATCTGGGAAGTAAGGCCTGGCAATCTGCTTCCAACAGATCACAGCCTTGAAAACCTTTATGGAGCAGTTCTACTCTGCACCCATGGGGTCGCCATGAGTCGGAATCAACTTGAAAACAATCAACAACAACAATGCAGTTACAATTGATGACTTAAATCATTCTTTTCTTGATGGTGCAGTAGAATTGACATCTGTCATCTTCTGGGG
Source organism: Loxodonta africana (assembly GCF_030014295.1). NCBI lineage: Eukaryota > Metazoa > Chordata > Mammalia > Proboscidea > Elephantidae > Loxodonta > Loxodonta africana. The sequence goes on along the minus strand of NC_087346.1, from coordinate 103,910,997 downwards.
ATAGCGCAGTGGACTGTTGATGTCTGTTGTAAGAGGTGGGGTATTAGGAGTCCATCTTTCCTTCCATCTTTTTTTGTTTGGGGATATTGAAGGGAATGTCTTTTGTAACTATTCTAGAGAAGAAAATTACAATTTAGAATGCTTACTCTGAGGGCTCTAAAACCTTAGAGTGGGTAAGACACACACATAGACCACTGGTGAGCCTCAGTACAAACCAAAGGGGTGGTATGCTGAACATGTCACGGGAACTTACTGAGAATAGTAAGTTCAGGTCATTGTGACCTGAAGTGGTTAGGGAACAGCATCCATGAAGAGGCTGGCCTTAAGCCAGGCTTCTAGATGACAAGGAGGTGAGCTGATGGAGTAGCTGTGTCCTGTGGACAAAGGAAGACAGATGGGCGTAGCAAGGGAGGAAGAATGTGGGTGGAATTCTTAGCCAACCAGCCAGCCTTAAAAAAAAAACAAAAAACCAAAACCAGTGCTGTCGAGTCGATTCCGACTCATAACGACCCTACAGGACAGAGTGGAACTGCACGATAGAGTTTCCAAGGAGCCCCTGGCGGATTCGAACTGCCAACCCTCTGGTTAGCAGCCATAGCACTTAACCACCACACCACCAGGGTTTCCAGCCAGTCTTAAGGGTCTATCTTTTTGGAGAGACAGGTTGGATCCAGAGGAAACCGCTAGAAGTTAACCCATGAAACTGCTTTTTGCAAATTGTACGGGGTGTCATTGTTAGCTGCCACCACCACTGTTACGGTTTCTGAGTCTGGAGAGGGGGAATTTAATTGAAAGGTGGCGTTTGAGGCTGATGGATCTGACAATGTTATGAGGTAGGATGAGATGGTGGGTTAGCAGAGACTGGTGGCAGTGAGATCACTTAGGAGAGGATGCTATCTCTCCGGTGAGGTGGTAAGTTGACTGGATTGTACGAGGGGCAGCAGGAGTTGGAAAGGGCTATAAGGCTGTGGTCAGGTGCTGAATGCAAGGTTGCTAGGATTTGCTGCTGGGGAGAGAGAAGTCAGACAGGATCTTGTTTAGGAGATGATAGAGCCTTCATATTCCTAAGTAAGTCAGAACTGATTTGGATGGATCATAAGAGTTCTGTTTCTAGAGTAATTGTGTCTAACATTTATATGTGCTTTCTATATGCTGACTCAGCAGCAGCTAACAGTAACAACATGTGCCTAAGCAGGAGTCCCTGGGTAATGCAAACGGTTAACATGTGTGGCTGCTAACCGAAAGGTTTTAAGTTTGAGTCTATTTAGAGGTGCATCTGAAGAAAGGCCGTCTGAAAAAAGCCATTGGAAACCCTATGGAGCACAGTTCTGCCCTGGCACTTGGGGTCACCATGAGTCGGAGTCAACTCAGTGGCATCTGGTGTTTGGTTTTATGTGCTCAAGCACAGTTCTAACTGCTTATATAACAGCCTTTGAAATGCAATAGGTGCTGTTACGATTGCTAGTTTATAGATGAGGAAACTGAGGGAGAGCTGATTAGTAACTTGCCCAAGGGTTACATACTTAGTAAGTGGCAGAGCTAGGACATAAATCTAGATAGTCTTAACTTCAGAGCCAAGCTCTTACCTGGTATGCTACAATGCTTTACTGCCTCACTATAATATCTAGCATTTATTAAAAACTGCTCAGTCCTGTTTTAAGCTCTTTGCATGTTATTACCTCCTTTAATTCTCATAAGAATTCCATGAGATGGAGAGGATATTTTTTTTAATCCTCATTTTCCAGATATGGAAACTTGGACACAGAGAGGTTGAGAAACCTGCCCGAAATCACACAGCTAGAACTTGCCTACATTGCCCCTTGGGTCTTGGGAAGTCAGCAATACTTGACTAGATTGTACCCTTAAGATGCCCTTAAGATCCACTCGTGCAAAAATGGAATTGATTGAAATATATTGCAATATAAATTCTTTAGAAGATATTTTGGAATGAATTTACTATCATATTGGACATATTCAGTTGGAACCACTCATTTTTTAAAGGGCATAAATAATTGAAATAATAGCATCTCCCTTTATTGCTGCCACCATCTTCATTATTTAATGCTTTGTATGACTGTGAAAATAATCTCGCCCACTCTGTTTCCATATTCTGGCTGCTTGATTTAGATGCTGTGCCGAGTGGGCACAGATAGTCTCACTCTATTTAGCACTTCTCATGTTGGTGCTTAATAACACTTAATGATTATAATTGACGTCATTGTTATCTTCTGCAAATCAAGACTGCTGGGAGTGTTTTTGATCTCTGGTGTACTTTGGCTTGAAATCATAGGGCTATAATTGATACTGCAGTTGAAAGGCATTCGGATGAAATATTCTTCTGGATGATAAATTGAAATTGAGACATGACTGGTCATCTATGCACATATGTAGTTGTTAGGTGCCATCGAATTGCTTCCAACTCATAGAGACCTTCCGTACCACAGAAAGAAACACTGCATGGTTGTGTACCATCCTCACAATCGTTGTTATGCTTGAGCCCATTGTTGCAGCCACTGTGTCAATCCATCTCGCTTAGGGTCTTCCTCTTTTTCACTGACCCTACTTTACCAAGCATGATGTCCTTCTCCAGGGACTGATCCCTCCTGATAACATGTCCCAGGGATGTAAGACACAGTCTCACCATCCTTGCATCTAAGGAGCATTCTGGCTGTACTTCTTCCAAGACAGATTTGTTTGTCCTTTTGGCACATATATGACTGATTGTATATCCATGGACTGTCTTCCTTCTACCTTCAAATGTGAACCAAACCAGCTGATGTCAAGTTGATTCTGACTCATGGCGGCCCAATGTGTATCAGAGTAGAACTGTGCTCCATAGGGTTTTCAAGGCTGTGACCTTTTGGAAGCAGATTGTCAGGCCTGTCTTTTGAGGAGCCTCTGGGTGGGTTCAAATTACCAATCTTTTGGTTAGTAGCTGAGTGCTTACCTGTTTTGCCACCCAGGGACTCCTCTTTTCTTTCTTGTAACTCTGTTTTGTTACAAATTTATTTTTCTGCCTTTTGCACCCATAGCTCTCCAAGGAGAAAGCTACACTCTCAACCTTTAGTCCTGGAGCAAACAGAAATTTCCTCTCAATTACAATTGTACTCTTGAATTTCCAGTGGTCTCTTTCTAACTAAATTTGGGATCTTTCGCGTATTGCCTTTGATCTCGCTGAGGCATTTGCCCTCTGAACCACCCACCCTCTCTTTAAAACATTCCAATGTGTTGCCTTCCTTGCCACTTCTCTTTGTTGTTGTTAGGCGCCATCAAGCCTGTTTTGACTCATAGCCACCCTATGTACAACAGAATGAAACGCTGCCTGAACCTGCACCATCCTCACAATTGTTATGCTTGAGCCCATTGTTGCAGCCACTATATCAGTCCATCTCATTGAAGGTCTTCCTCTTTTTCGCTGACCCTCCACTTTACCACTTCTCTGTAGCCACCCCCTTTCCTTCTGGTGGTGATTTGGTCTTCTCTGGTGACACTTTCCCTGGCCTCTTGACTGGAAGGGCCCTCTCAGATTGGTTCTTGGTCTCTTCCTCCTTTTCTTCACAAGCCTTTTCCCTTGATTATCTGATCCTGTCTTTTGACTTTACCAGTTATGTCTATACCACTGGCTTTCTTGATCCGAATTTCAGGTTGGAAGCAATCATTTGCTGAGAATTACCAATGGCACCTGTGAACTGGTCTCTGCCTCACTCATCCTCGTCTCTGATCATGTCCCCATCTTATCTCCCAGTTCTCACACATGCCAAGCTCATGGCTGATTTCCTGGACATGGCTTGCCCTTTGGTGCCCTTTTTGCTGTTTGCCTCCTCGCAGCCCCTTCCCTCACCTGGCTTGGATGGCATTTACTCCTCCTTCAGAACTCAGGCCTGTTCCTTTCTCCGGTCTTATATGTGTGTGGCTGTTGTTGTTAGCAGCCCTAGAATCTTTCCCTGACTCATGACAACCTCTGGCACAATGAGATCATTTCATTGTGATCCATAAGGTTTTCGCTGGCTGATTTTTATGGAAATAGATTGCCAGGCTTTTCTTCCTAGTCTGTCTTAGTCTAGAAGCACTGCTGAAACTCGTGCAGCATCGTAGCAACACGTAAGCCTCCGCTGACAGATGGCTGCTCATCCTTTCTTCTTTGTTCTGAGCTCTTTACTGTAGATTCTCATCACTTCTGCTTGGATGAAGACCAGTGCTTTTCACTGATTTCCTTGAATCTAAGTGATTGGTGTCTCATTGTGCATGTCACTTTTCTGCTGGGGGTAGGGGGGAAACCTGTAGTGACTCTACATGGTCTCTGATAAATCCCAAGTATTTATACCAGGTGTTTGGGAACCTTGATGATCTGGTTCTATCCTGCTTAGCCTAGTTACTCTGTCCTCTTATGTTCTCCACAAAACCAAAAAACCAAATCCATTGCCATCAAGTCGATTCCAACTCATAACGACCCTATAGGACAAAGTTAGAACTGCCCCATAGGGTTTCCAAGGAGCGGCTGGTGGATTTCAACTGCCAACCTTTTGGTTAGCAGCCGTAGTTCCTGTTCTCCACAAGGAACCCTATTTTCTAGCCAGCATGGTTTCTGTTTAGCTCTACGGGCCTCATGTGGCAACCTCAGTACCAACTCTTCATACTGTCTCCTCTTTCTTCACCTCTTATGATTCTGTCAAGACCCCTTACTTTTTTTTTTTTTTAAATAGACTATTTATTCAGAGTAGGTTTAGGTTTACAGAAAAATTGTGTGGAAAGCACATTTACCCCCTCCTCTGCACATTGGCCCCCTATTAGTGTCTTGCATTCCTGTGGTTCACGTACTACTATTGATGAACCAGTACTGGTACATTACTATTAACTAAAGCCATAGCTCACATTAGGGTTCACTCTTTCTGTTGGGTAGTCCTATGGATTTTGATAAATGCTTAATTAAATTTCCACCATTACAGTGTTATCCAGAATAGCTTCACTGCTCTAAAAATGCCCTGTGCTCCAACTATTCACCCTTCTTCCCCTCTCCCAGAACCCCTGGCAACCACTGATCTTTTCACTGTCTCTGGTTTTGCCTTTTCCAGAATGACAGGTAGTTGGAATCATACAATACAAAGCTTTTTCAGACTGTCTTCTTTCATTCACCCCTTACTTTTTCTTCAACTTAAATCAAAATCTTGTAGCCATGCTTCACTTATTCTGGCACTTAGGTAGTTTGTTCTTTAAGCCCCTAGAATGTGTGTAAGGACCATGTGTCATACTTATTGGATTTTCCTCAGCACCTAGCATGATGCCTTTGCAGATCATAATTCATAAACAGATATTTCAATAAATGAATGGATAAATAAATGAATGAATTGGCAGCTGTGAATTTTCTAAGGTTCAAGTTTAATATTCAGAGTCTCCAGCTGGCATCTTTAAACTTGCCTCCTCTTCCAGAACTGTGACAACTGTCTAGGCATCGTGTCGATCAAGCCGAAATGCAGCATATGCCTTGGAATGTTTCATGATCTGAGCTTGAAAATGGGATTGTACTTAGGCCTTATTGTTTGGAGAGTTTTAGATAGTTCTCCTTTTGATGAACGCTGCCACATATGGAGAATTACATAGAAATAACTGTATTCACACAGCTTTAAGAAAAACAAGCTCTGTCATGTACCTTCTTCCAAAAGTGTGACAGGCCGATAGTTTTTTTTTCCATAATGTGAGATTTTGTTTCTGTTGTTTCTAAGCCTGATTTCAGCATGTCAGTGCCATGTCGATGGCCCATATTCAGAATGGAAACTTGAACCCCATTGCATGTTTAACTCAGAGAAGTTCATGACGTCTACCAAGTCTTAGCTTGCACGCCACATGTGACCCTTAGGAATTATTTTAGGATGACAAAAAAGTAATAATTTTGTAGGTGAATTTCAGAAACTTCAGACAGAGCTATCCTTCCAGCCATAAATAGTAGGGCAGCTCTGTCCTATTTTTATTGTAGAGTACACAGAAGATGGAGATCAATACTGGAAGAAATGCTTTGTTTGGCCAAGGCACATCGTACTCAACATGCTTCTTATTTTTCCTGGCAGGCTCTTCTCAACCATCTGTGAGTCCAGAGGATCTGTCTCCACCATCCATCCATCCAGCAAAACCACAGTTAATAGTCAATGTGGGAGACGAGATTAGGCTGCTGTGCACAGACTCAGGCTTTGTCAAGTGGACTTTTGAGATACTGGGTCAAGTGAGTGAGAATAAACACAATGAATGGATCACAGAGAAAGCAGTCGCCACCAACACAGGCAACTATACGTGCACCAATGAAGGCGGCTTAAGCAGTTCCATTTATGTATTTGTTAGAGGTAAGTGCTTGGCTTTCTTTGATGCTATGCTTTAGAGAACTTAATATCCTGTTCTTAATTTTGGGTGACATATAGATGACCAAGCCGTAGATAAAATATTACCAGTTGGATGTAATAAACCTGAAACAAATTTTCTCCATCTTTTGATATGTAGTGGCTTGGCTATGACACCTAGCTCCGGGTCTGTAAGGCTGTGATGCTTTTCCTAATGAAATTACAATATGTTTAGCCCATTTGTCCTGGTGCTCCGAGTAAACCCTAAGAATAAATTAGGCCCTATGGGAAAGCTGCATTTTAATGCCCTGAGATACTAGATACTCCCATTTACTTAAAACACTTTAGGCAACCAAATGATTCTCTAAAGGCCTAAACGGACCAACACTTGAAAAGATTTGACCCATTCTCAGGGAGTAAATTCCAGAAGAATAGCTTGATCAGCTAAGCACCCCATGTCCTTCGTAGATTCTTTGTAATGTCAGTTTACTCATTTCAAAGATTGTGACCTCTTAGAAACAAAGAAAAAGAAATAGTTGTATTTTAATACCACTTTCCTCTAATGAATTCTGTGTTTGCGTATTTAACGTCTCTGACAAGAATAGGTATCTGGTGGTATCTTTGCTGATGTGGGAACTGAGGTCCTGACAGCTTCAGAGACATATCCCAGTTGTAGGAGAAGAAATAGAGTCCCTGTTCTAGTTCTGGGTTTATACCTAGACTGGTGCTGTCGTTGAAACAGGCCAAGGTAGGACCTTATCCATAGTGTTATGGAAGAATGATGGATAAATTTATCTATCCTAGATTGGAGATTTACCCAGTAACATTTGGATAAGATTGCCTGCCCTGTCTGTCTTATATAATTGTGGGTAGAGAGATAGAATTGTGCAGCCTCTAGTATGGTGTACAATGCTGACTCACATGTAAGCTGTAAAGAAGATTGCCGTGAAGTTGACTATATGCCTCTCTTTAGTCTACCAGTTGCCCTTTCTTAGGTGCATAGCTGAAAAGACATGTACAATGATAAGCCACAGTTTAGTCTCTGGGTATGATTCCATAATTGTTGAGCCAAACTGTGTGCTTTTCTTAGCATTCAAGGTGAAAACACACTGGAATTTCCAGGTGGTAATGAGTATCATTCTGCTTGTTAATAGCACAGATAGATAACTGCGTAAGTGAGGAAAACTGCTGAATTAGCAAAATCGCTAGCACAGAGCTCACAGACTTTCTTTCTAGGAGAAGGCATCCTCAGTAACTTAGAACTATACTTAATTATTACTGATTGAAGATGTTTGGACACTTAAGTGTTCTATGTTACAGCAGTGAACAAAAGCGGGGCTTTGTTGTAGGAGCTATACTCAACTGACTGAGAAAGAGTAGATGGAAAAATAACAAACTTGGACTGTAGTTCAACCATCATGAGGTAATTTGATCTCAGGATAAATTAGTAAGGCTGGGAGATGCGTAATTAATTTTGGAAGACTTTCAAAATTGGTCAAAATTAAGTAATAAAGTACATTTAAGTGATGTCAAGTTCATTTTTGTGGACCATCGGATTTCCAGATGGAAAGGACATTACAAAACCAAATTTTAAACAAACTCTCTCGGCCTAACCATATACAGTGAAACCTATGAGAGCTGGAACTTGACAGGACTGCCTTGTTTTTCCAGGTCTCATAAATTTCCCACCTTTGAGAGGGAGCTTCTTTACCACTCTTCTCTTGTTTGTTTTAGTGGAAAATATTTGTGTTTTCCTTCTCTGACAGGTTTCTGCTTTACAAACGTTCCGGCTCTCGCAGGTTTTACTGTATCTGTATTATCATTACACGGTAGAGGGTGGCAGCCTATGGCCTATACAGAATCAGCTTTGTCTTTGCTTATGTGAGGTTCCAGTTGGCCTGAGGCATCCCCAGTCCTGCCTGTTGTCCTGGCATGATTAATAATAGTGTATTTATTTGTTGCAGCATTCCTGAAACTCACAAGCTCCTTTTGTGCATTTGAAATTATTTCATTTGCCAGCTTACAGATGAAGAGAGTTAGGTTTACATGTCATTTGGCCTGCCGATAGCTTTCTAGATTCTATTCAGATGCTGAGAGATTCAGAACACCGGGAACTCTGAAAGGGGCCCAGGTGAGGTTGAGAGGAAAGAAAACCTTTCCCTATCCCTGAG